>NW_026515578.1:0-709548 GCF_027406575.1 Nycticebus coucang | reverse complement strand
GCCTCCCTGGGAACTCCAGCTCTGCACTCTTAAGGTGTTTGAACTTTCTGAGCCCCAGCGTTCCCACGTAAATTTACGCACACCTGACATCTCGTTAGTGTGGAGATTGGATGTGTTAATGTGTGTATCCTGGGCCCTCAACCATTTCTGGTTTTATTTTCAGCCATGTGGAAACTATTTAGCACCTTGGATGAGCAGGCATTTATTGGATGCTAAGGAGAGAGAGGGAAAAAAAAGAATAAAGGCTCTCTTACCCTCAGGAGAATCAAAGTCTGGTTGGTTCCAAAAATGATGCTGTAGTACTGTGGTACTCAGCTCCCTACAGGCAGCTCCTGCTTCTTGGGAGCTGGGCGAGGAGGAAGTATCAGGATGGCCTTCCTTGAGGAGGTCGTACTTGACTTTTGGCTCTTAGTATGGATTTGGAAGGACCCAGACTGTGAAGAGAAGGAAAGTCATTGGAGGCTGAGAGCAATGTTGAGTGAGCAGGGTCCAAACCAGGAAAACACGTGAAGTGTTCAGAGAATCTTACATGGACCAGAGACAGTGTAGGGATAGGGACATTCTCTGAATGCTGCATGTGTTCAGAGAATTCAATGTGAGCTGCTAATGCCTCACTGTCCAGCATGGTCGGCTGAGTCCTAGGTGGCAGAAGTGTCCACCTGTGGAGCTGAGATGGATGTCCAAACCCTGATTCGGTTTGCAGCCAAGACCTTGTGTGTGGTTATGAGGTCCTGGTAGGAGAGAAGCTCTTCTGGTTGTGCCAGACCAGGAGGATGCCAGTCCAGGCACCAGGGCACTGATGCCAGCTCCACTCTGCCTCCAAAAAATAGCTACTGAGCTGTGGGCAAGGAATTCTGTGAAGTAAAGGAAATGAGTTGGCTTTGAAAACTCCTTCCAGAGCTAAGATTATTTGCTTTTCTGTGGTTTTACAGGACCACCAAATGAAAAGATCAAGAATAAAATGATAGCAGACACATTTTGCTATTGCTGTGAAATTGTTTTCCCAAGCCAGAAACTTCTTAGAGTCATCTGCTTCCTAATTAATCTGTTGCTGTAGTACGGTTGGGGCTTACATCGATGGGAAATCTGAAGTGAAGGTTGCCGTTGCATACACCAAGTGGGGGTTTGAAGTTGGGAATTCCTGGCCCCTGTATCATCTGATCCGTTTCTTCCTGGAGGGGAAGGCACGTTCTTTGGTAGTGGTATGTACAGTGAGGGACTCACTCTTGGGGTGTCCACCTTCCTTGCCTTGGGCCTCTCCCAGAATGACCCCGGGACTGAGCTTCAGCTGGAGTTGGCCCTGCTGTGTTCAGAGGCAGCACTGCAGCCTGCCCTGTGGACTTCCTGTGGACTGGTCTCTGTGTGTCCAGGACAGGAATTCCATGGGCGGGCTTGGCCAGTAGGCTCAGGAGTCTCTGGTTTTCCTCCATCATCCTCCGTGGCCTTCTCATCCTCCTGTCCCACTGCTGTGGCCCTTGACACACGTGCCATCCCCTCTGGTCCTAAGACAAGCCTGTTTTGAAGGCTGCCAATAGTCAGCTGAGCACTGTCCCAGGCCGCAGGGCATGTTGCAGAGAGGGAAGCCAGCAGGAGGCTGTGGGCCCTTCAGTGTCCACTCTCCCTCGCTCTGTCTTTCATGGGCAGGAGATTGCAGCTGGTAGTTGAGGACAGGAGCCCAGCCAGGCAGTCTAGCTTGGTCTAACTGGTGTTCATTCTGCCGAGCTGGGATTTGGGAGCTGCCCTTTGGGAAGATTCCAGGCAGTTCACGTCACTGTGGAGTGACTGAGTGTCCCTGGTGTGCAAGGAACTGCTTTTGGATAGATCGTGTTCTTTCAGGTAATGCTCATGTGTGATCACACACTGTGAGGTCACCACGCACCCCGGTGGTGGGTCCTCTGTGAGTCTGGGAGCCTCACCGCACTCTGAGATGGCACGGAAGACTCAGGAGCGTAGCATGAGGGTTACCCAGGAGCAGGGGCATGCATGGAACCCTGGGAAGTCCTGGTTACCAGACGGGCATCTAATTGCCCAGTGGGGTTTTGTATCCTAGGCAGGGAGACAGGGACCTCACCTGGTTCACTGCAGCAGAAGGGACATGGAGAGAGCAAAGTGCCCCAGGTATTTCAGGTTCCTGAGAGCAGAGATGGGGCCTCTGGCCGCCCTGCACCGCATTGGCTCCATGTGGAGATGTTCTACCTGGGCCACAAACCTGACCCTGACTTGCGCTTTCCAGGTTGGTCAGAAACACCCACAGCCCCACCTTCCCAACTGCCCTTGGTGCCTCTGCTCTCTCAGCTGGGAGGACGGGGCCCCTGTCACTGGTGGTGGGGAAGCCACTGACTTAGGAACCAGCTGGATCTACAGCACGAAAGACTCTCAGGAATGGAAGAAAAAGTATTCAGTGTACTCAGCCCTACTATGAAACTAATTTATGGCTTTCATAGGAAAGCTATAACCCACTTATAACCTAAGAATATGGGGAAGGAGGAGAGGGAGGGGAGGGGGAGAAGGGGGCGGAGGGAGGGTGATTGGTGGGATTACACCTGCGGTGCTTCTTATAAGGGTACATGTGAAACTTAGTGAATGTAGACTATAACTGTCTTAACACAATAACTAAGAAAACTCCAGGAAGGCTGTGTTAACCACTGTGATGAAAATGTGTCAAACTGTTTATAAAGCCAGTGTGTGGTGCCCCATGATCGCATTAATGTACACAACTATGATTTAATATTAATAATAATAAAAAAAGACTTAGAGCCTTGCCCTGACCCGGACACCGCGAGCCTGACCTTTGGGAAAGTGTGCGGCAGTGCTGGGCCTCCTCTTCCACACCTTCTGGGCCTCCTGCCCGGGGCCCTGCCAGCCTCTCAACCCCCCACACATCTTTTAAATGCACCTCTGCCCAGCAGGATGTGTCCATTCACTTAAAAAAATTATATTTCTCATTCTAAGAATAAAGTATTACAGAATGCTTAAAAGTAAAGAAAAGCACACATAAAGGGCTTGTCCGTGCCCTTGTTCTGATGTGGCTAAGCCTGTGAGTGAGTTGTCTTGTTCACATGGTTGGGAGCACCCCCCGTGTCCCATCCAGGGTCTCCACAGCTGCTCCTGGCATGGCCCCTGCCTTGTACTGTGCCACCACGTACACGGGTTGGGCTTGGTCTGTGGCTTGTGGCCCTTCTTCCTGATCCTCCTGGCACCCGGGATTCCTCTACAGAGCACCCAGATGCCTGTTTGTCTCTCCTCCGTGGTTTCTGCTCACAGAGGCACTGGCTATGGTGTTCCCTGACTGCCTGAGGTCGGGAGACCCTGCTTCTCCCGTGTGTATTCAATAGTATCTAATATTGGACTAAGGAAAGGGTTCCTAGGCTAGTTATGTGACATCTTATTAACGAATAGAAATTAAGATAGTCACAATGCTTGTCTTCATTAATAATGATCATCTCAGCTCCTACTATCTTTTATGTTCTACTGGTAAAAGTTAATGTGCTTCATGTTTTTTATTCCTTGGAAAGTTTATTACAGAAATGCCCTTCTTGTGTGTGGCCAGTGGAAATGCCCTTCTGTGTGTTTGCTCCTGGGAACCGACTGCTGAATGTGCCCAAATTGGAGCTTATGAATTAAGGGGCTTCTTGGGCAATCAGCCCTGGCGTCTTGGACTCTTTTTTTTCTTCTGCCAATTGTACCCAGAGGGGCTGGAAGCATACAGGGTGTATTTTGGGGGGCGACCTTTTGTAGGGTGATCCCTTTCAAGGACCTTTCCCCAGCTGTAGAAAAGGCTGACAAAGAAAACGTGGCCGTCAGTTGTGCTTCAGAGATCAATGTTCCCAAAAGTGGCAGGGGCCAATCCACACCCATGTTTTTAATGATCTGACCCAGCGTAAATCTCCCAGTTACAAAGACGCTGCCTTAGAATTTTAAAAAACCTAATAAATAATTAGTTATAACCGCAGGGTATCATGTTACCATGTTACTTATTATGGAACTAGGATAATATTTAAATTGCTTATTTACAACATTAAAATAAACAGTGGTTTGGGCATTTTTGCAAGGCAGAGGATGTGGTTGTCACTCCCTGGGCCCTCCCTGGCTGCCTGTGCTGGCTGGCCTCCGCACGTCCTTCCTTCCTGCCCGGCCTGGGTTCCTTCCCGCTGCAATTACTCCATTATGCTATTAAAGTTCAGAATGTGTAACATGCCTGACCCCTGAAGGCATTTGCTGGTCTTTTTTTTTTTTTTTTTTTATCTTGTCTGATACCTGTGGCTCCCTTTCTGTGCTAACATTTGACTGCGAGCTGTCTGTAGGATCTGCTGGTTCACTGTCCCTTGGAGGCCACTGGCCTCAGCACCTCTCATGGCCACTCATTTGGCCCCTTTCAGGTCTCGGAGTGGGGTGGCAGGCAACACCATGAATGAAATATCAAGCACATTAGATCAAATGGCAGCCCCCCAGGTAAGGAGCAGGCTCAGGGCGAGGACATTGGAGCAGGTCTGTCCCTCCCTGGTTCGCCCAGGGCACGGACCCTGGCCACATCAAGTGCCCTTTACTTAAGCCCCCCTAATCGGGGAGGATTTCTGCCCTCTGATGAGTCATAATTAGGACGAGGCGGCTCCAGTAGGAGTCTTCTTAGAGGGCCAAGGGTCAGGGACTAATGACTAGCAGAAGGTAATGGTTTTGTTGATGCCTGTAGTCACTGTTGGAGAAAAAAAAAAAACCAGTCCTGCTGCATTTCTTGTGGAGGCAGGCGCTGCATCTTCCCCTCATTTGATTCAGTGACCTCTCAAGTGCATCCTCACCCCGAGGGCTCTGGGCCGTCCAGCAACTGTTAAGCCCCTTGGGTTGATAATCTCCCCCACATTTACCCTTAACACCAGACGGCCCACCATTAGCCGCAGCTGTCCGGGCGCTCATTAGAGGCGATCGATACGGGAGATCAGGGGGCTGCTGCGGCTCTGGCTTCTGCAGATTTGCAGGCATCCCGGCACAAGGCCTTCCTGGCAGCTACGCAAAACACGGGTTTCTTTAAGAAACAAACAGAAAAAAAAAGGTAAAAATGAGAAAGGATGGGGGAGGAAAGTACATGTTTTCCTTCTTGGTCTCAGGATGTTGTTGGCTGTCTAGAGGAAATTTTATTTTCACTGTGGTGGGAAAATTGTACAGAGCTGCCTTCCACCGCTCCTCCAGTCAGGAAGGCAGAAATAAAATTGTTTCCTAGTGAAGAAATGGCCAGCCCTCCCTGCAGAGATGGGCAAAGTGTCCGTGTTGACTCAGGATGCAGGCTGGGAGGTGTTGCTCCTTCCAGAGAGCACAGAGGTCTAGAAACACTCCTGGGGATCACAGGCATTCTGCTTCCGATCAGAAGCGAGCCTGGGAATTCCTGGTGGCCTCTGTCCCAAAGTGGGGCAGCTTGGGCCCCAGTAGGCACCAGGAGCTGGGCCAGTCCCAAGCTGGCAAAGGCTGGTGTCAGCCCTGCTGTTCAGGCTGGCACAGGTCAGCGTATTTCAGAAGAGCTGGGCCAAGCTGCCCACTGGACTATTCTTACTCAGGCCCCAGCCAGGCTGAGGAGCAGCTGGCCCTGTAACATGAGGGGGCAGCAGGGCTCCTCGCCTGCACTGGCCCCTCTTTCTCAAGCTCAGGGGCTTTGGGTCCTGGTGCCTTTGGCAGTCCCTAGGGGGTCTTTCCACTCATCCCTCCTGCCCAGATTCCATGGAAAGGACTGGAGAAATGTGAAAATAGGGAACACCCAGTGTTGTAGCTAGGCACTCTAGTAGCAGCCCCAGATCAGAAAACTCAAGATATTTTGTCTACATTTTCTGCATGTAAGACCATATGGAATAAAGGGTTAACCCCAACCACGTCTTCCCATCAGGAAGGAGAGGATAGTTGAGAACCATTTAGGGAAGACCTCAGAGAGCCGCGCTGCTGTTCTCTACCGGGATAGGGCTGGCTTGGACCCCAGGAGGCTCTGGCTGGTGTGGGGGGACCTCTGGATCCTGCCACCAGCCACCAGGTGGAGAACAGACCCCCATGAAAGACACTCCCCCACCCTGACAGAGAGGGGTGTCCACGTGTGAAGTGCGAAGAGGCCTGGTGTTGGTCCCTCATCAGCAATGCTACAGACAAAGCAAATTTAGAGTAACTCAGCTTCTCCTGTATCCTTTAGCCTGTACCCAAAACACTAGTCTAGTTATAGAAACCACAACAAGTCAGACATGAGTGAAAAGAAGCCTTCTTCCACAAGGCCAAGCAGAGAACAGTGACTATGACAAGATAATCAGGAGTTCCGAGGACTCAGAAGAAATGTCTTCTGTGAAATGTAGTAACGGTAAGAAATAAAAAATTCTGGAGTGGCTCGGCGCCCGTCGCTCAGTGGTTGGGGTGCTGGCTACACACACTGGGGCTAGTGGGTTGGACCGGCCCCAGCTTGCTAAAAACCTGATTAAAAAAAAAAAAAAAAAAGAACAGTGACAACTACACCAAAAAACTAGCTGAGTGTTGTGGCAGGTGTCCATATTCCCAACTACTTGGGAGACTGAGGCAAGACAATGGCTTAAGCCCAAGAATTGGAGGTTGCTGTGAGATGTGATGCCACGGAACTCTACTGATGGTGACATAGTGACACTCTGTTTCAAAAAAAAAAAAATCTGGAGAGTTTCTCCTTTCTGTTTCTAACAAAATTTGAGTGTGGTGGGGGGGGGAGTATTGAGCCTATGAAACTAGAATAAGCATTTTTTGAAGGTGGAATCAGCCATATCTCCACATGTTGCACACAGATAAACGATTGCTAATTTTAAAAGCACAATGCGAGCAATTGAGTATAGCAAGTTGATTCAGTGAGGTAGAAGATAAACCTGATAACTTAGAGAAACTCAGAGAAAGGGGCTAAAAAATAAAAGGATGAAAAGGAAAGCAGGGGATCTAGAGGATCAAGAGAGCCAATGTATATATGGTGGGGATTCCTTAGGACAAAAGGACAGGGAACTGAGAAGCATAGTCATCCCTGAGGAACCAAAGTGCCTCTGAGTACCAGACACAGTTACTGGAACTTGAATTTCAAAGTTAAAAGGAAACGTATGTCCAGGCTGAAAAACAACCAACATACAAAGAAACAAAACTCATACGGCTATGAGTCTCTTGCCTACAGAAAGCCCAAATCCATTTTCACTGGGTTTGGAAATCCACAGCTCATATTGTGTTCTGCTGAAGACTTCCAATGGTTTTGTTTATTTTGTTAGTTATTTACTGAAATGACACTCTGATACTCAATTCCAGTACTCCCCCATCAATCTGAACCTCTAGACACGTAGGATAGCTGATAGTCTCCTGTAATAGTAAGGTCAAGGCAACAATCAGTCCATGTTTACATTATTTTTAATAAAAAGATATTTTGACCCAAGTATTCTTTATCCAGACAATGTATCATTTTTAGGGAGCATTCAGTTATTCTGCAAGCTCTGCTAGGTAAAGGCTGCAAAGACTTATGCTGTGCCAGTACTTGTCTCTTCCCTGGACCTGGCAAGGTGCAGACACATGGTAGGTGGGTACTACACCTGTGTTGGTTTGAATTGGCTACAGCAAAGGACGTTCTCAGCTATGCAGAGAACCTCAAAATATAACCCTCACATCCCTTCCTGAAGAATGTGCTGAAGACACACTGTACTCAGAGGTGGGAGACAAGAAAATTATGGTGTGAGTAAGAAGATGTTAACAGTAGGGCCGGCAAAATGTGAACAGTCGAAATAACTGTTGTGCATGTGACTAAAAAACAGCTCAAGTATGAGATACAACTATTAAAGGCTAAGATGTATAACCTATACAAATATTAAAGTATTAATGATCTAGTGCAATTATTAGGTAATAAAAGCAAAAAATTGTCAAATGAGGCAGGGAGAGTAGTGAGTGTGTGTTAAGCTTTTGTTCTACTTGGGAAAAGACGTTGGAGAACGTGTCAGTGTTAATGGTGACCAGGAACAGATGTGATTAAGAAAAGGCATCAAAAAATACCCACGCATGGAATAAAGAAGGGATTCACAGCTTGAAAATTCATAAAGAAAAAAAAGAGCAAAAATAACCCTTTAGCAAAAAACAAGTAAAGGAAAGCAACAAGGAAGTATTTTATAAATACAGAAAACGAATCACACCCAGAGATGGACGTGAAGAGGCCAAATTCCTCACAGGACAGATTTTCATACTTGTTGGAAAAACCCAATCAAATTTAAAGTCTATTGACAAGGGATACATCTAAAATAAAAAGACGGGGATGATGGAAAAGGCTGGCTAAAGATACGTCAGGTAAATACAAATGTAACTGAGAAGTAGAGGCGATCTTTACATTGCATTAGAATTTAAGGGGTTTACTTTTGCTCAGACGAAAGGTAAAAGTCAGCCTGGATATGTATGGATAAGGAGCCCTTATGTGTAAAATATAATGTTAGACTATGTGAAGTAAAAATCAATTAAAAATGGAGGGAGTCAAAAAAGTCATAGTAAGTGACTTTCAGTAAAGGACAAATTGACAAAAATAGACAGAGAAATAAAAAAAATTGGACAAAATGTAATCAATTGAGCCTCTTCAGCATTTAAGAAGGTGTAATGAACTTCTTCCCATCCAAAGAGGATACTGTCCATAATATGGTTGTAAAAATTGATGACTACAATATCTTAATCACAAAGGAAAACTTTATGAATTTCCTGAAGGAAAAAACTGTATAGACCATGTCCGCATACACACAAAAAAGACATAAAATTTAGTAATGGAAATGGAACACATCCTGTGATACACTTAAAAAATTAAAGTAACATTCTTCCAGTGATAAATAACAATGACAAAAAGTCCCTGAGTTTCTAATTCTAGAATATTTAGAAAACAAAGACATATCAAGTCAAGTTTGAATGTATCATATTCAATGTTCGTTATTAAACAAAAATAAACAACTGTAAATAACTCCTCATAACCATTTATTGTAATAGTATTTAAAAATCCAGGATGGTGGGTTGTAGTTGACTGGGAAGAGAGCCAAAATTATAAAAAAATAAAAATAAAAAAAATCCAGGATAGTAAAGTCAACAGTGTTAAAAAAAGAAATAACAAAGATTGCAGGAGAGAAATTTATGAATGAGAACACAGAAAAACAATAAAATGATAAATTGAAGAACTCTAAAAACACACAGATGAACATCAAAATAGATTAACCACTGATAAGTCTGCTTTAGGAAAGATGAGGAAAAAACCTGAATAGGCTAACTAAGGAATTAGTGAATATGATGGAGGAAACAGACAAACAAAAGACACTATATTCAATAAAACAATCAGTAATGGTAATACAAAACTATAAAGAGATACTATACATATAGATGGTGCCAAAATATATATACACATTTTAAGAAAGGAGAAGCTGTACTAAAATTGTAATGCCAAGTCACATTTGGTTACAAGAGATATATACAGCATAACAAAGGTTATTGGTATACGTTGAGTATTATAATTTTAATATAGTTTTTTTCCTTTCTTAGAATGTGCATGCATTTTTGGCACCTTCTATATCTAACTCAGTGGCAATAAACTATCAATGAATTGGAAGATTTTTTTCTGAGGAAAATTTAAATGTTCATGCTTGACTTAAAAAAGGAGAAAACCCTTACTTATTTCTAATAACCATGGGGGAGAAATTTCAAAAGTCACCTGAGGTTCAGTGATTATAGTTTTTGATTCTTTCTAGTTAACCATTCTGTCAGTGCCTCTCTATTATTACTTAGCATTTTGTGCACTCTTTCAGAATCACGTTAGGGTTCTTGAGAGTCTGAGGGTGAGGGGTTTCTCTGGTAAGAACAAATAATTCCCACACTGTGTGGAAGATTATGAAGCACAGGGAAGAGATATTTCCTGGTGCATTTTACTGAACTACCTGAGGCTTGGCTCTAAAACTTGAAAAAGGGCAAGAAAATGCCAGATTCATCTCCCTGAAGATGCGGCGGAGTTGTGTGTGTTTGTGTGTGTGTGTGTTTGTGTGTACGTGTGTGTGCACAGGCATGCTAGTAAGCAGAGGGTACTCCTGTGAGATGCAGTCTGTACCTGTTGAATAGAAAACCAAAAAGTTTTAAATAACATAGCAAACAACAAGCTGAAATGACAGTTTCATATACCATAGAGATCTATTCTGGGAATACAATGATGTTTTATTTAATATTCAGCAATCTATTAATAAAATATATCCTATCCATAGATTATAAGAGGAAAACCTCAATGAATTCCCAGAAGGTATCTAATACATTCAACATCAATTTCTGATAAAAACTTAATAAGCCAGGAATAGGGGAACAGTTTCTTGACATGAAAAGAAGCTGACGTGAAATCAGCAGTTACATCGCATTCAACCAAGATCTTCCAAAGGTCCTTCAGTTAACGTCAGGGACATGGTCACAATGTTAAGATCACCATCATGATGGTCATCCTTCTGGAGGTTCTAATGATTATAATAAGATAGGAGGCAGAAGTCAGATTAAGGAAGTGACAAAAGTTTGCATATGGCATGAGTGCAGGTCTAGAAACCCTAAGGGAATATTTTGCATGAATCCTATGTACTCAATTTTGATATGAGGACAATTAATGACAATTAAGGTTATGGGGAGGGGAGGAAAAGCAGAAAGAGGGACGGAGGGAGAGGGGTGGGACCTTGGTGTGTGTCACACTTTATGGGGGCAAGACATGATTGCAAGAGGGACTTTGCCTAACAATTGCAATCAATGTAACCTGGCTTATTTTACCCTCAATGAATCCCCAACAATAAAAAAAAATAAATAAATAAAAGAAGTAGTTAATGGAGTTTCTTGGTAGTAGCATGAACAAATCCATAATTGTTCTCATATTCTGTTAATAATTACCTAGAAAGTGAAAAGATAGAAGATTTCTAGTCCGTAAGATCGGTGCTTGCTAAAGCCCAGTGGCAAACCCAGTGAGATGCACGTGTGGAGAAAAGGGCAGCAGGTTTCCAGGGTTGTACGAGAAGCGCTGTCTAAACAGAGGTAGAACACTGGCTCTGCGTGATGCAGAGAAACCAAACAGCCCCACTTTAACTCAGGCTTTTAGGGCAATTCCACTCACCAATTTAGGATGGAATCTAACTTGTTCTGGAAGAATAGTTAGAATGTTGAGCCCTGGTGGAGAGGGCGAGCCAAGCACAGATACTCTTTGTTTCCTCAGCTTCACTTTACTGCACTTTGTAGACACTGAGTGTTTTGCAAATCAAAGGTTTGTGGCTCCCCTGCAGGGAGCAAGTTTATCAGCACCATTTTCCAACAGCAGGTGCTCACTTCATGTCTCTGAGTCATATTTTGTTAATTCCCACAACATTTCAGACATTTCCATTATTATTATCATCTATTTTGGTGATCTCTGGCCAGTGACTGTTGATGTTACTATTGTAACTGTTTTAGCTGCAAATGGGCCCATATTCGATGGCAAACGACTGATAACACTGCCCATGTCCAAACTGCTCCACTGACCAGCTATTCTCCTGTCTCCCTCCCTCTCCTGAGGCCTCCCTAGTCCCCGAGCCATAACAATATTGAAATTAGATCAACTGATAATCCTACAATGGCCTCTAAGATTTCAAATGAGAGATTCACAAATCTCTTCCTTTAAATTTAGAGCTAGAAACGATTAAGCTTAGTGAAGAAGACACATGGCAAGCTGAGATGGGCGGAAAGCGAGGCCCTTGTGCCAAGTTGTGAATGCAAAGGAAAAGTTCTTGAAGGAAATCGAAAGCATTACTTCTGTGAACATGTGAATGATGAGAAAACAAAGCAACCTTGTTGCTGAGACGGAGGAGTTTTAGGGTCTGGACAGAGATCAGACCAGCCTCAACATACCCTTTAGCTAAAGCCCAATCCTCAACAAATTCCTAACTCTCCTCAACTCTGTGAAGGCCTAGAGAAGTGAAGACGCTGCAGGAGAAAAGTCTGAAGCTAACAGGTGTTAGTTCATGGGGTTTGAGGAAAGAAGCCACCTCCTTAACATAGAAGTGCAAGGTGAGGCAGTGCTGATGTGGAATCATGGGCAAGTTATCCAGAAGATCTAAGATCATTGACGAAGTGGCCACATTGGCACCTGTGGCTCAGTCATTAGGGTGCTGGCCCCATATACCGAGGGTGGCAGGTTCAAACCCAGCCCCGGCCAAACTGCAACATAAAAATAGCCTGGCGTTGTGGCGGGCACCTGTAGTCCCAGCTACTCGGGAGGCTGAGGCAAGAGAATCGCTTAAGCCCAGGAGTTGGAGGTTGCTGTGAGCTGTGTGATGCCACAGCACTCTACCAAGGGCCATAAAGTGAAACTTGGTCTCTACAAAAACAAACAAACAAAAAAAGCAACAGACTTTCAATGTAAACAAAACAGCCTTATACTTGAAGAAGATTCCATCAAGAACTTTCACAGTTAGAGAAAAGTCAATGCCTGGCTTCAAAGCTGCAAAGGACAGGTGGACTCTCTTGTTAGAGGCAAACGCAGCTGGTGACTTTTACTTGAAGTCGGTGCTCATTTGCCATTCCCAACATTGGAGGGCTATATCTATTCCTCATGTGCTCTGTAAGGAAACAACAAAGCCCGATGACAACATATCTGTTTACAGTATGGTTTACCGAATATTTTAAGCCCATCGTGAAGACAGATTCTTCAGGAAAAAGATTTCTTTCAAACTATTACTGATCATTGACAAAGCATCTAGCCCCTCAAGACCTCTGATGGAGACGTACGAAGAGATGAATTTTATTTTCATACTTCCCAACACAACATCCTTTCTGCAGCCCGTGGATCAGATAATAATTTTGACCTTCAAGCCTTATTATTTAAGAAAGGCATTTCATAAGGCTATACATGCCACAGCGAGCGATCCCTTGGATAAATCTGGGCAAATTAAATTGGAATATTTCTGGGAAAGATTTACCATTCTAGATATCATTAACAACATCCCAGATTCATGGCAGGAGGTCAAAATAGCAATATTAAGAGGAATTTGGTAGAGGTTGATTTTGAAGGATTCGAGACTTCTGTGGAGGAAGTATCTGCAGATGCGGTGGAAATAGCAAGAGAACTAGAATTAGAGGTGGAGCCTGGAACCCTCCATTCTTGGGGACATGTGGTCTCACTGTGTATTCTATACAGAGGGAAAGGGCATCACAGGTTTGGTGCCTTCAGCTTCTGTCTGAGGATTCTACCCTCAAGCACTGGGAAACAGGGTTTCTTAGAAGAAACAGAGACCCCACAGGCTCCACCCTGAAGTGCTCACACCTTCTCCTTGGTGTTCAGATCTGTGGACACCATACCAGGAGTGGGGGCTGTCTTATCCCTCCTCTTACACCTTTTATTTTTAGCATCACAAGTAATAAAGACCATTTCTTTCTTTCTTTTTTTTTTTTTTTCTTTTTGAGACAGAGTATCAAGCTGTTACCCTGGATAGAGTGCTGTGGCATCACAGCTCACAGCAACCTCAAACTCTTGGGTTTAAGCGATTCTCTTGCCTCAGCCTCCCAAGTAGCTGGGACTACAGGCACCTGCACAACACCTGGCTATTTTTTTTCGGTTGCAGTTGTCATTGTTGTTTAGCTGACCCTAGGCTGGATTCGCACCCGCGAGTTATGGGCGCTGTCATAAACATAAAGGCCATTTCTACTGGGGGTGGGGGGGAGGGGAGAACTGGAGCCTGAAGATGTGACTGAATTTCTGCTCTCTCATGATGAAACTTGAATGGATGAGGAGTTAGCTACTTATAGATGAGCAAAGAAAGTGATTTCCTAGGATAGAAACTGCTGCTGGTGAAGATGCTGTTAAAAGGGGATTTAAAGTATTATGTAAAAATAGTTGAAAAAGCGGCAGCAGGATTTGAGAGGAGCGACACCAATTTTGAAAGACATCGCAGTAAGATGCTGTCCAACAGCATTGTCTGCTACAGGGAAATTTTTTCACAAAATGAAGAATCAATTGATATGGAAAATTTCACTGTTGTCATATGTAAAAAAATTGGCACATCCCTCCCAGCTTTCAGCAACCATCACCCTGATCTACCAGCAGCCATCGACTTGGAGGCAAGACCCTTCAGCAGCAAAAAGATTATAGCTCCCTGAAGGCTCAGATGATCAGGATTACTAGCAATTTTTAGCAATAAAGTATTTTTAGTAAAAGTATGCCCATTGTTTCTAAGACGGAATGCTATTGCGGCTTAATAGTAGTATAGTGTAAACACAGTAGTGTAAACATAACTTTTATACGTACTAGGGAGCAAAAAATCTGTTTGTCTCACTTTATTGTGATATTTGCTTTCTTGTGGTGGCCTGGAATTGAACCTGGGACATCTCCGCGGTGTGGCTATAGTTAGGAGAAGCTCTACAGGTTGTGCAGCACGAGGTGGGTGCAAGGAAGACAGGCCCATGAGTAGGACCAGGCATTATCCACTCACTTGCATATGACAACTGTGGCATTTTAAATATATGGAGGGGAGTTTGGATTATGCAGTAAACAATTTTAAAATAGCAGGTTAATTATTTGGGAATGAATCCCTTTATCACCCCAGATGAAATCTCATTAAAATAGATTAAAAAGGAAACTGTCAGAGCACTGGAGGGGTCACCAATGAGGGCTGCAGGTTTACCTGCTTTCAAGGCGGGGAAAGAAGAACACAAAGGAAATCACGAAGGCAGATGTTTGGTATTTGCATAAAAATGTGATAGATCTCAACACCAAAGCATACCCTAACTGATCTTATCAGAGAGACAGGAACAGGTTGTAGCATATTGTTACTTAAAGGATTATCATCTTTAATACGAAAAACCCTTACAATTCAGTAAAACTTTTGAAAAGTGCCTAAAAACATGAAAAAGGATTAATTGAATAGGTCCTTCAAATGCTCAATGAACATTTGCAGAAATGTTCATCCATTAAGAATGAGAAAATGCAATTTTAAATAATGAGAGTTATTTTGGGCTGATCGAATTAGTAAACATTTTTGAAAGAGGTAATGCCCAGTGTTGGCAAGGTTATGAGAAAACAGGAATTCTCATATATGGTGCAGAAGACTTACTGGAGGACAAATTAACAATATGAATTAAAGTCTTAACATTATTCACACCCTGTGACCCGCTAGTCTCACCTCCAGGTATTTATTTTATATAAATAATTAGAGAATCATAAAGAGTTGTGTGCGCAGGGAGACTCGGTGTGGTGCTCACTGTAATACTGAAAAATGGAAACAGCATAAATATCCAATGAGAGAAAAAGCGTTAAATAAATTGTGGCCCATTAAAATCGACAGAATGCTAAGTCGTCATTAAAACTCGCGTTCTCAGAAACTGTTAAAACACATGCAATGACAATCACAATATATTAAATGATAAAAGTAGGTTACAAAATAAGGTTATATGCTTTATAATTCCAGTGCTGTAAACATTGTATACAGGCCAAGATAAATGGGGAAGAGAGTACAGTGGTTATTGTCTCATCCCAGGAACATGAGTGATTTTTATTTTCTTCTTTTTCCTTTTCTGAAGCTCTCAAAACATATGAAATGACACTGTATTTTTTACACGCAAATCATCATAATAATCATAATAAAAAAATTTAAAAAGCTCCATAAGGGAAGCACACAAGCCCTGTGACCTGAGACCCATCTGCATAGTCTTTCTGAGTTGCAGTGAATCACGGAGATCCGAGGAAGAGGCTTGGGGAAGGCTGCTGTCTTCCATTCTCTCCCAGTCTTTATTTTCTTCTGTTACAAGACACGTTTCCCTCTAGCTATTCCAAAAAGGTGGTGGTTTCCAGTCCCTCTGCTTTTAGTTAATGGCATTTCCTTATTTAAAGTATAATTTGCTCTTCTAAAATTGGGTCTATTTTCCATCCCTGGCTTCTGGCATCCTGGCTTAATTTTCTGAGAAAGCTGTTTGCAAGTCTCAGAGCACCTGCCTCGGTCCTGGGAGTTAGTGTGGGTGACGGAGGAGCTGGAGGTGACGTTTTTGCCGCTCTTTCCTTGCACTGGAACTTGCCGTGGTTCCCAATTCAATTTGATTGTTCTGGGCATGGATGGACTTGGCTGCTTCATTATTAACAGAACCCAAGTTAGGGTTGCCAGATTTAGCAAATAAAAATATAGAATGCCTGGCTAATTTTATTTCAAATGAACAATGAATCACTTTTTTCATGTAAGTATATCCTAAACATTGCATGAGATACACTTATACTAAAAACTATTCATTACCTGAAATTTGGACTACTCTGACCATCCTGCATTATATCTGGCAACTCTGCTACTCCTAATGTTTCCAATGAGTCGAGTGTCAGTGTGGCCTCATGCCTCACCTTGGCCTAAATTGTGTCATCTTTAGTGGGGTCTTGGCATGTAGTACCCTGGTGTTTGAGCAAACACAGTTGTCTAGTTGGATCTATTTGGTGGGTAGACACCAATCGGCTGTCAGGAGATTAGAGCTTGCTCATTCCTCCCTATAGCCTAAAATTTAGCAGACACTAATTTTCATAGCCAGGGAGAGTAATGAGGCAGTTGACGAGTTAGACCTGAGGTGGTGGTGGTTTCCTCGGCGGGGGGAATTCCCTGGCCTGAGTCATGAGATGCTTTTTCTCCAGTGGAGTGAGTATGGAGAATGCCACTCAGTTTGACTCCTTCTTGAAGGACATTCAAACAGTGTATCCTCCCGGACATATACTCAAGGGGTCAGAGTGAACAGGACAGCCTCTCCCAGGGCTGTAGAGCAGGGCCCCTACTTACCTCATCCCTTGTTCTACTGAGCAGAAAGGGTGCAAGAAAAAGGGTGGAATAAAGCAGGAAAGATAAAGAAAATATAAACACAGGAAGAACCACAGTTCCTGAATCTAACTGGCATAATTATTTCCAGTTATTTTAAACACGATTTGGGAATGGACACTACTTTTTAAACGTTGCTTTAGGACTGAAACTGGCAAATAAAGCTTCTATTTGCAGGGGCTGCCTGTGTACTTCTCTGTGCCCCTACATTTGGTTGTCCGGGGCAGCCCAGAAACCTAGTGTGCATTGAATGACCTGGCAAAGGGGAAGCTTCCCCGGTACCTGTCACCAGGAAAGTCCCCTGTGTCCTTTCCACTGAGAGCAGCCAAAGCACATGATCCAGCCTTTGTCCTGGCGTTAGACACCCCTTCTCCGGGAAGGAGCCTGGCCCAGTGCTGTCCTGGGAGCCTGGCCCAGTGCTGTCCTGGGAGCCTGGCCCAGTGCTGTCCTGGGACCTGGCCCAGTGCTGTCCATGTTTTATTACCTCTCTGGTTTCTGGTTGCCTGCCAGCAGCAGAACCAGAGGTGCCAAAACACTGTAAGAAATCGGATCTCCAAGACCGCCTGCTCTCATGGCATTTCCAGCTGTTGGCTCACAGCAAAGCTCTTTGTAAATTTTGTAAGAAAACATGTTCTCAGGAGGTTCCATTCCAAGTTGGCGGCCTCACGAAGTCGGAAGAGCTGGAGTGAAACTTTTCAAGGAACGTCTGAACTTGGATCCTGTTCTGCACTTAGTTCCGTCTTCAACTTCTGGGGCCTAGATTTGGTCCCGCTGCTGCCGGCTGATAATGGACTGTATTTATTGCACCTGAGGGGGGATGTAGGCATGGTGCTCCCATAATGCCTTCATTGGCGCAAAGGGTGCACCGCCTGTGCAGATGATTTATGGAAGCCTAGCGAGGAAGCAGATTAGAAGCATCATTGAAACACAAATGTTTGTCTTTCTTTTGGAAAAGTAGCATCTTTTCATTCAGAAACTGTTAGCAAGAGTTCTGTTTGGCATATCCAATTTAAGTCATCTTTGCTCTCTCAAGATGTTTTCCCTACATTATCATGATAATCTTTTCTATGTCCCTCCTGACTGTTTCAATTTGGCTTTTCTATCTGATGCCAACGCTCCTGCACAGCTGTGCTGGCCTCAGTTAAGACCTGATCTTTGTTTCTACTATTTTTCATGGACAATTTGTCATCTTTCTTCTCCCTTTCCCAGTTGCCCTGAGTTTTGCTGATGGTGGATCGATAGTGACACTGTACAGAGAGAGGCTGCAAGTAGCAGAGACGCAGAATCGGGTGAAGGAAAAATACAATTTCTCCTTATTCAACCAACCAGTGAAATGGCCCTTTGGCCAGAATGGTGGTGGACACCTACATATGTTTTATTATTGCCCTAACGCGAGAGCTGTGAATTTCTAAAGTGATTGGATTTAGGAAGTTCTGAAGTTTCTGCATTTAATATTTTTGTTGCGAGAGCATCTTCGTCCATAAAAGCAAATATTTTCATGTGGATGAAGGCCTGTAATGATGAGCTATTACTGTAAAGCAGCATAGTATACTAGATTGTAAACTTCCCAAATATTAAAATGAAGCACTTTGGGAGGGACATTAACTTTTAGGCCACTTAGACAATTCCCAAAGCACCCATCATAAATCCAGGAAATTGCATTGTCATTGTTACATTCAGGAATAATTTTGCTCCAATGCATTTCCTTGCCTTCCATAATTCTATTTTAGGGAGTAAAGATGTTTAACTGATGTCAGGAGAGTCTATGGATTGGTGCTGTCTCACGCTAGTATTATTTTAAATCAATGGCTGCTGCTGCAAAATCAGATAATTTCTCAGAAGACTAACATGGAAACATATTCTATGGCTGTTTTTGTGTTTGAGGTGAGAGCTTTCAATTCAAATCATTGTTCCAAAATACATGAAAGTCAAGTGTGATCGCAGTTAATGCCCATCAAGCATTTGAGGAAACTGAACTGAAGTTGAAAATCAAGCTGCCAAAAGAGTTGCTTCTGATGGCAGCTTTATCCCGGGTAGGAACAGGGAGCTGAAAAGGGAGCAGGACAAGCCCCCCAAGTTGGAGAGGAATTATAGACACGTGAATCCCCCAGATCTGGAAGACACAGTGGAAACAGTGTTGTCCGGGAGCCAGGCCGTGGCAGGCACTGGATGACTGGCCAGGCCTGCCGCAGTGGAGGAGTCTGGACAACATGCAAATGGGTTTAGGGCTATAGGGAGCCCAAGACAGGCAGATGGAGGGAAGGATGTGTAATCGCACATTACTCTTCAGGCCTCAGACTTCTCAAGAAATTGGAATTCTGTAACGTGTAGTATGCATTTACAGATCAAAAGCCTGTGAGTTCATCTGGAAAATTGTCACAGGAAACTAGTTATCGGTCAAGAAACAAACATATATGGTCCAGATAGATGACATTCTCTTTTCCGTAGCCAAAGGCAGGAGTCTTCAGGAGATCTGCACGACATTAGCGAGACTTGCTCTTCCCCTCACGCTGGGACAGAATGTCCTTGGCTGGGTCGTGTTCTGTGCTGATGCTATGGAATGATGTAATTTGTTTCCAAGAAAACAAGAAGGAAATACATTTTTATTGGAAACATTTCAACTATGAAGGAAAGTAGATTTCAAGTCCCAGGAAAGAAATGAATGAAGATTTTTGGAAATTAGTGGTCCAGATAGACACTTCGCTCCTCACGCAGCTTGACAAGGAAGCAAGTGCCATCAGGTGTCTGTGCGGGAAGTGTGCTGGGTCGGGACACATTGTCTCTGAGCGGGGCGGACGAGCAATCAGGTGCGACCGAGACACGGCCAGAGGAGGACTAAGAGGGATGAGAGCTTCCAGGGCATGTGTGGCTTGAATCAGAGCTGCAAATAATGAGGAAACATCCTGTCTCAAGAACTGCCATCATTTTTTACGAAAGATAGACAACTGGCAGCTTCACAAAGGCCATTAGGAGGGAATAAGCATCGAAAATCTGAGCCATGAACGTGGAGGCGCCAATCAAATTGTCACTTCCTGGAGCTTTAGACAGCGCCAGGCAGAAAGAGCCTGGGTCAGGAGGCAGCCCCAGGTTCTGTCGCCTCCCAGGCGCTGGAGGAAAAGCCACAACCACAGAGCCCAGGGAGGAAACCGGCCCCTCACTGTCCACGTCTCATGTGTGTGGATTTTTATGAATAGAAAGTGATTTTTTATTATTTCCTTTTTTTTTCACAGAAAGGGAATTTTATTAGAAGTTCACAATTAAGTACAATTTTAGTAATTAAAACTCTGGGATTCTGGACTAGCAATAGTGATAATCTCCAAATTTTTGAGAAGTAAATAATATGAAAATTAAATATCAGTACAATTAAAGACTTTTTCACTATAATAATAACTGAAAAGAACATGCATTTGTACATAAACTTTGTTTTGAATAATTCACGGGTCCCTAAAATCACCACACACAGGGAAAATGGGAAATTATAGCTGAATGCACCTTTATTTACAAAATATTCATTAGGAAACTACAAAATGTTTTCAAAGTATTCTCTATGTATTGGTAATTTTCTTTGTAAAATTTTGCAATGAATAGTTTGTAAATAAAGGTACAATTAGATATAATTTTGCATTTTTCCTATATATGGTGACTTTGGAAGTGACTTTTGGAACCCCCTGTGTAATCAGAACTGAGATTATTGGATTATGTGGTAATTTCATTTTCTTTTTTTTTTGTAGAGACAGAGTCTCACTGTACCACCCTCGGGTAGAGTGCCATGACTTCACACGGCTCACAGCAACCTCTAACTCTTGGGCTTATGTGATTCTCTTGCCTCAGCCTCCCAAGCAGCTGGGACTACAGGTGCCCGCCACAACGCCTGGCTATTTTTTTTGTTGCAGTTTGGCCGGGGCTGGGTTTGAACCTGCCACCAGCAGCATACGGGGCCGGTGCCCTACTCACTGAGCCACAGGCACCGCCCGGTAATTTCATTTTCAATTTTTTTGAGGAACTGCTATTTTGAGTTTTTGGTTGTTTCCAGGTGACACTAACTCTGGTTTTTGTTGCTCTATTTATTCATCATAATATATTTTCTACTCTATTAATGATTCTTTTTGTTCCCTAAGTAATTATCATCCATATAATAATTTTTGTCACACTTTTCTAATATTCACATACACAATTTCCCCCTTTTTTCATATTTGCATGGCCTGGACTTCCAGAATAATAATTAATAAGGTTGGTAATGAGCATTAGAACTTTCTTCCTCATGTTAATGAGAATGACTAGCATTTCACTATAAATATAATGTTTAAGGTTTTCTTGAGATCATAATTTTTATGATACTAAGCAAAAGTTCCTTTGTAATGTATTCTTTTTTATTAGATTTTTTATAGAAACTACATTAGGATCTATTAAGTTAATTATTTATGAAGTACCCTATGGACTTTTCCTTTACCTTTTTGCGTAAAACTTTCTATGCTGTGGTTCTCTAGTCTTTTCATATACGACTGAATTTCCCTCCTTGTACTTGAAAAACTTTTATTGCATCTGTGGTTATAAGTGGTCTAGAGACTCATAGTTTTTTTATAATTTTGCTTTTCATTTTGCTTTTCTGTTACAATATCCTGTAAATAAGAGAAAAATACAAAACAATCAGCCACATTTATTTGTTTTTGTTTAGTATCACTGTATATTATGTACTTGACATATATCTTTCCAACCTAAATACTTTCACTTTAAGTGTAAAGTAGGAACTTACAATTTCTTTATGACGTTTCATTATTTTAGCTGTCCTGAGTCCAAAATGACAAATTCAAAAAACTTGTTGGCTTTTTTAACTTTGTATGCAAAGCAAGAAAAAAAGTCATGGAGAATAGTCTCTTTGTTTCCTTTAGTAGACCAGGTCATTCTGTCCAGGGACTGTAATTTTCAGAAAAGCTTTAAAAGTGCATTTGTTCAGGACAGTTCTCTGTGGATGTCAAATTTATTTGAAAATACAAGGTTGAATTTACTTAAATGATCATGTGTTTTGAAAGCAAGGGGATAATAGCTGCTGACCAGCGTGTTTCAGGGGATGTGGCTGATTGCTTCCATGTTGGTCGTTTGACCAAATAAAGACGTGGCGAAGGATGGGTGGTTAGGAAGTGCTATTGTTAGATGTGGGCTGAGCCCCAGAGCACTGATCAGGATTGTGTGGGCTCAGGTGATCTGTCAGCGTCATGCTGAAAAAGGACATGATGTCACAAGTATTTCCTAGTTAGAAGCATAGCAATCACTTCAACTCAGGAAAGTCTGGAGACTTCTATTTTGTTTTTATGATTAGAAAATAATAACAACGAGCATTTTCCATATCCTTTGCTGTCAAAGTATTTTTGTCATTGAGTTGTAACAGAAAATTACTATGGATTAAGAAAATAATTCTTTTTCTTTTTATAAATTTTTTTTTTGACAATGTTGAACTGTTGTGGATTTTGTATTTTATGCTGTGTCCTATTATATGTAGAATTTTTATAACCTTAAAATTAAAAATTTTTGAAGAGTATTAGCAGAGTTTCTTTATGTCTAAATGAACTCAGGTGGGCAGACATAAGAAAAGTGGGAGTATCTCACTGCCTACCTAGACTCTTGAGCGTTAGAAAATTTTAGAAGGCCATATTTGCTTAAATAGTAACACATACAGACATCTGTTAATCTCACTTTCTATCTATAAGCTCCTAGTTCATTGTTGAGAGAAAATGTTAAATTAAATCTTTTAAAAGAAGCATTTCTGGGGTGGCGCCTGTGGCTCCAAGGAGTAGGGCACCAGCCCCACATACCAGAGGTGGAGGTTCAAACCCAGCCTCGGCCAAAAACTGCAAAAAAAAAAAAAAACATTTCTATGTACAATTGCTACCTAGAATTATTTGAGTGTTAACAATGTCAATTTTTTTTTTGTTACAGATAAACAGATTTTTATTTATGCTCCTCATCTCATTCATCTTCCTCCCCCCCTTTTCCTGGCAACTTTAGTGGGACACTTTGTGCCCTCAAACTTTCCTTTAGACTTAGCAACATCCCCTCATACTTCTCCTTCAGCTTGGCTGGCTTATTCACGTAAGGCTGCTTTTTTGCTGTCACTTAAGTTATTCCACATTTCACCCAGCTTTTTTTGCCACATCTCCAAAAGAGATAACAAGATTTGTAGACTTGATCTTGGGGGTGGAATTCTGAACAGACCAGGAAAAATCCAGATGGTGGCCTCTTGGGGACATTAGGGTCCTTCTTCTTTTCTCTTTTAGCTGGCCCAAAATCCTTCATTTCCCTATCATAGTAGACTTTATTTTCCTTTGCCATGCCATCAAATTTAGACTTCTCTTTCTCAAACATTGCCTTCTGCCTTTCAGAGCACTTCTTGGAAAATTCTGCAAAATTGACAGGGCCCGCTAGGTTTTTCTTCTTATGTTCTTTTCTGCAAGTCAGCACAGCGAAGGCATAGAAAGGCATCCTGCCCTTTGGTTTCTTGGGGTCACCTTTAGCCATCTTGACTGTTTTGTTGCTAGTCTGACAATGTCAATTGTTATTAGAAAAGTTAATATCATTTGTCTAGTTCACATGTAAGGCCATATTTCCAAACTGGTTTCGACATAAAGACACGAATAAAGGTCCCTTGACCAAAGAGTGAGGAAAATAGGTTTGAAATTTGTTAAAGGGAATGTGTTTGTCCTCTTTTAATATTAACATATTAAAGATAATAAAAAAATCTGTCACTTTACTTATCTTTTTTTCAAATGCATTTGATGATGGAATTCTTTCCCAAAAGAAGTGATAAAACCCATTGTCCTTCCAGGGCCTATTCCTCCCTGAGCTACCGGTCTGCTGACCCTTCCTGAGTCAGTCTTCCACCCACTCCCTCTACCCTCCGCAATTCTGACGCAGTAATCTCCTCGCTGTTCGCACCCAGCAGCATGTCCCACCACAGTTGCTGTCAGTCCTTCCCTCTGACAGTCCCATGACCCTGCGTCTCACTTCCTTCCCTCTGACAGTCACATGACCCTGTGTCTCACTTCCTTCCCTCCGACAGTCCCATGACCCTGTGTCTCACTTTCTTCCCTCTGACAGTCACATGACCCTGTGTCTCACTTCCTTCCCTCTGACAGTCACATGATCCTGTGTCTCACTTTCTTCTCACACCTCCTCGAATGTTGCCTCGGTGGAAAGGATGACCTCAACCACCTTGCATAAAACTGTAACTCTCTAATCCTTTTCCCCTTTCCATGCCTTTCAATTCTTCTCTTGAAAGATTGTAATAGAAACTTACCTTCCATTTATTTTAGGGATCTCTCCCCAAATAGAGCAGCTGCTCCACGAGAGCAGGGCCTTAGTCTGTCATCTGCTTATGAACCTGCAGAGCCCGAGTGGTGTTTGGATGCAGAAGAGGCTCAGTTACCATTGGGAGTAAATGAATGAGGGGATGGTAAGAGGTGGATTTTGCTCAGGTGCTGTGTGTGTATGTGAAGGCAATAGGAATGACAGCACTAATTGTTACAATGACACCATTATTAAATGCTACCATGTGTCAGGTGAGGGCTACATGGCTTTAGAGCAGCGGTTCTCAACCTGTGGGTCACGACTCCTTTTTAACAATGCCAATACATCGTGGTATTAGGAAGGTTGAGAACCACTGCTTTAGAGGAAAGTAGGTCAAACTGTGGGGCATGTTGAATCTCCCCAGCCTCCCTGTGCCATGGAAAGTTGCAGTTTTCATGGAATAAGGAGGTACATGGTATTTAGAAAAGACTAGTCAGCCGGAGTCATCCAAACCAAGGCATAAAAATGGAAAATACTAACCTTTGAGAGACATTTTGGAGCTAGTAATTATAGCATTAATTGGTGGTGGTGATGGTAGAGCAGGTGAGGAATGAGATGGATTTAGGGTAGCTTCTGTGATTTTAGCCTTATTAAGGAATCAAAAATTTGCTTTTGACTGAGTTTGAGAAGCTACTGGCCATAATCGTGCTGATTGTAACTAGAAGTGGGACTTGAACTCTGCCGGAGGAACTGTGTTAGGCTTCTAGGCCTGAGAGTCTTCCTCAGATTGGAGGTTCAGGGTGGGAGGGTTAGACACATTCTCCAAGGTCCCGGAGAAGCTGGAAAGCACAGCAGAGTGGGGAAGATAGTTTTTAATGTGACATGGGGCCGAGTGCGGTGGTAGAAGTAGAAGGAAGAGCTGTTGGACTTGGCTTTAAGAACACTGTGACCTTAGTGAGAAGAGAAAAAGGTTTCAGAAGAGCATGAAGATGTCACCCAGAATAGGGGGGTTTTAGGCATGAGTCTTCTCAGGTCACTTTCTGGGTCTCCTAGGAGGCTCTGTCCACACACCACAGTAAGTGTCCTTCTCCAGCCAGCTCACCAGGTCCTGAAAGGCTGCATTTGTTTTCTTCTTGATCTACCCTCTGAGCCAAGCATCACACCTGACAGATGCCAAGTGTCCTGTGAGTGTTTGCAGAACATGTCAGTGTGTGGATGAGGAGGAGGTGGTGGAGGGAAGCACCTGGGTATAGTTGCTGACTTCTTGGTGACAGGGTGCAGCTGGGAAGGGAGGGAAGAAGTTTGGATGGTTGTTAAAGGGGACGTGTGGCCCAGGGAGGACTTTTTCATGTGGGAGAGATGTGAGTTTACAGACTAAAGTGAACAAGTTAGGAGTGCACAGAAACTGAATACATCCTGCAAGAGACAGGATGATGGGAAGATGTCTAAGGGAAGGAGGAAAAGGATGTGCTGAGGACGCTGGTGGAGGAATTTGGCCCCTGTCTTCAGAGGGGCTTAGTCAATTGGCCCCTGTCTTCAGAGGAATTAGCCAAGGATCAGAAGAACTTCAGAGCAGCTGGCTGGGGGCTTGTGTTAGCAGTGTCTTCTCCAGCCAGCCTCAGCAACCCAAATTTGGGGTAAAAGACCTGACTCAGGATGGGGGCACGGCATGTTGAGTGTGGCAGAATGACAACCAGAGCAGGGTAGAGGGGATGATAAGAAATTGTTGATCAGAGGTGCCCAAGAGGTGGAGCCTGATGGGTGAGCAAGAGATTGCAGAGCACCGGACATACCGCAAGCCATGTGATGGGGAAGGCATTGAAGAAGTTCTCATATAGTCACATTCTTTCAGTTATGTTTTTTATTGAGAAAAATGCATGAATGAAAATACATTGAAATATTAATAGTGGTTATGCTGGAGTGATGAAAGTATAGGTCTGAGTTTTATTTCTTCTCTTTCTCTACCTGATGATAGATGTTCTTACATCAAATTCTTTTTTTTTTTTTTTTTGTAGAGACAGAGTCTCACTGTACCACCCTCGGGTAGAGTGCCGTGGCGTCACACAGCTCACAGCAACCTCTACTCTTGGGCTTACGCGATTCTCTTGCCTCAGCCTCCCCAGCAGCTGGGACTACAGGCACCCGCCACAACGCCCGGCTATTTTTTTATTGCAGTTTGGCCGGGGCTGGGTTTGAACCCTCCACCCTCGGCATATGGGGCCGGCGCCCTACTCACTGAGACATAGGCGCCGCCCATTACATCAAATTCTTAAGAAATAATTTTATTTAAAAAGAAAGAAGGAAACATAGTTGACCCCCAGATTCTGAGCTGTGTCTCATAGAACATTCATGATGGTTGAGATGTTAAGAAGTAACTCTATGGAAATAAGTTGCGGGAGTCAGTTTTCTTTGGAAAATGATGGCTTAAATAAGGTTAAAAAGATACCTTAACTACAGGATTTCTCAGTAAGATACCACATAATTGTGAATCTTTAAAGAAGGCAAAAGTACATGGTTTTCCTTTTAAATTTCTGCACTGAGCACAGTTTGGGGGTCTCTACCTTGTACGCTCAATGAGAACCCTTGGCATGCATCTCCGAGAGACAGCACCCATAAAACCAAAGGTGACACCTTAACAGTCAAGCCTGGAGACATGATGTGTTTTCTGGGATGATTCTCTGCAATCACCACACCGTAAGGTGTTCTGGCCAGTGCTGGCCCTACTTGTGACGGAAGAGTGAACCTGAAATGTGGGAGGGTAGGCTGCTGTAAGGAGGGATGTGACATTAGTCAACTCAGTGGGGGAGCAAAGGGACCTGCTAGAGGGGCCTAGGCTGGACAGAAATGTCCCACCCTGTGATGACTGCCCCCTTCCTCATTGTCTTGGGGTCACCCCACCAAGAGCATGACTCAAGCACCCCCTCTTTGACCAGCCTCAGGAGAACTTGACTTTGGCCCCAAAGGCGAGGTAGATGGGTGGGATCAGCAGCTGGAGACTGGTGGGTGACCTCCTTCCTCTCTCATGAGGTTCTGAGGGGGGCATCTTCCCGTCTGCCACAAGACCAAATTGTGTGGTTGCAACTGGTAAATATTTTAAAATGAAGGTTCCCTGGTTTGTTCTGTTACCTTGGGTCCCGTCTCCCTTCTTTGCACTGTGCCACCCATTGGATTATCCATCCCCTTCTTTGCTGGGTGCTATAATAATGTGCCAGATTCTGGGGTGCTGTTGATACCCCACAATGGTGTGTTGTGATACCATCGTGATGGTGGGTGTCACGAGGGGTATGTCATCAGCACAGCTAATAATTGTCTGAGGCTTGAGGTTTCCCTGGGCAAACCATCCCTGTCACTTCCCACCTCTGCTATGCCCCCTGCAGGGCTGGGGTAGGTGGAGCACAGAGAAGGTTTGGAGGTGACCTTGGAGGCTTGCTGGGCCCACCACAGACCTGATGGGCACAGGCCAACATCCTCCCTCTCCACAGAACAAAGAGCATTTCTGCCTTCTCAAGGAGGGCTCAGGTGCCCTGGCAGGCCTCTGCCCTTTTGGCCTGCAGTTTGTCCGCTGCCTTCTGAAACCCTCATCAGGAGAACTGTGTGGCAGCCCTGCACTGGGAGTCTCCCTTCATCTTTTTAATGCATTATTTCTTTCTGTGTTGCTGTCTGGAGCTTGCTTTGTTCTCCAGAACTTACTCAACAATGTCTTTGTGGGCCTGTGTGATGCTGAAGTCTGTGTCTTACAAGCTGCATGCCCCGTATGTTACCATCCTCTGCTCAGGGCCAGCAACCAGGGGAAACATTTGCTCCATACATATGATTCCACTTGGGTTCTGAATATAAAGGGGGGGCATCACAAAATTCTGAGGTGCTATGGAATTGGAAGGTCCACACGTCCTTCCTCTCAAGATGGAGGGAAACTGGCCTCAGTGAGCACATCCAACAGAGCTATACAGGTGCAGGGGTGTGGGACATGGGTGTGAATGCACAGGACACCAGATACAGAGTGTGTGGGGTGTGGGTGTGAGGGCAGAGGACACCAGGTGCAGAGCGTGTGGGGCGTGGGTGTGAGGGCACAGGACACTAGGTGCAGAGCGTGTGGGGTGTGCGTATGAGGGCACAGGACACCAGGTGCAGAGCGTGTGGGGTGTGGGTGTGAGGGCAGAGGACACCAGGTGCAGAGCGTGTGGGGCGTGGGTGTGAGGGCACAGGACACCAGGTGCAGAGTGTGTGGGACGTGGGTGTGAGGGCAGAGGACACCAGGTGCAGAGCGTGTGGGGCGTGGGTGTGAGGGCACAGGACACCAGGTGCAGAGCGTGTGGGACGTGGGTGTGAGGGCAGAGGACACCAGGTGCAGAGCGTGTGGGGTGTGCGTGTGAGGGCACAGGACACCAGGTGCTAGGCTGTGGGAACCCTGATGACGGCCCAGGGGGAGGAGAGAGACATGAATGCATATCAGTGTGGTGCTGCGATGGAGGTTCCTGGGAGGTTCTGCGGGAGGACAGGGAGGACTTGCCCTTCTGTGTCCCATCCTGTAATGAAGCTCTCTGTGAAGACCGTGATTTGGTTCCATTTGGGAGGGTGATTTTTGAGATGTGGTCCCCTGGTTTCTAGTGAATTAGGTCTGACTTTTAGCTCGTTTTACCTAACTCACAGTAGTTTTATGTGAATTAATTAGGCAAAGGGCTCCTTAGGGTAGGACCAATCCAAAAAACATGTTTTCTGCTTTCTCTTAAATAATTCAAAGAAGAGCCTATAGAAGACTGGCTGGTTTATCTTTTGTAGAGTTCAGAGGGCCAAAGACCAGATTAACTAATTTGCTTTGTGGAAAAATAGCAAAGCAAATCTTGGCATCGTTTACATTTCCAGTGCACTTTTTTGTGACAGTCTTTTATCTCCTTCCCATCTGGGCTGATGGGTGAACTACGAGCAGGGCAGTTAAGCACACTTACCAGGCCACAAGCTGCAGAACACAGTTTACAAGGCAATTAGCGATCGTGCCACCGCTTTCAGCCCCAAAGTCCATATTCCCCGAGAAGGCTCATTGTCCTGGAAGTCTGGTGAGTCTGAGACCTTACACTGAAGGAAGAGAGGGACCTCCTTTGTTTCCATCCATCTATCTCTGCAGTGTCTCTTCCATACCTGACCCCCTGGCAGGCCGGAGGTGGACACCTGCTTCCTGTGACGACGTGCATTGGAACGGGCTCCTAGGGCCAGCAGGTGGGCTCCTCGGAACTGTAGGCTGAGCCTGTGTTGAGAGTGAACCGTGCACCCCCGAAGGCTCCCCAGTTAGAGTTGGGCCTTAGAGATGGATTCTCAGAGGAGGTGGTGGGGAACTGAGACCCAGAGCATGAGCAGCACAGCTGAGGTTCCAAGCAGGTAGAGGCAGCCGGGGAGAGCCGGGGAGAGAACACGAGGAGGTCAGCCGTGTGGGGCAGTCCTGAAGTCTGGAGCCACAGGCTGGGCAGGGCTTCCTGAGCTTAGAAAGACCGTGGTGGTGGTGGTGGGGTTCTAGTCTCCAACTCAGAATTGTGACCATGTTTTTCAGGGAAGTGGCAAAATCAGAGTTGTGTTTGGCAAGAAGACTCTGTGTGCAGTGGGCTGGAGGAAGGCAGCCTGGAGGTGGGGAGACCTGAGGAAGGTTAGTAACTAGGGCAAGAGATGGGAGGATGGGGGGCAGCGGGAATGGAGAGAGAGGTGCACAGTGACATGCTGGGGAGGCGGGAGGACGGTGGGGAGCAGAAGTGATGCCCGTGTGTGTGCGTTTACTGGGATGGGAGGGCAGGGTCACAGCCTGCATCAAGGTGGGGGTGCCGAGTTCAGTGTGGATACTCCGTACTCCATATTTAAGAGGGTCTGGGACTGGCCAGTGATGTATCAAGCAGGTCGATGTTGTGAGTTGAATTTCTTCTTTCCAAATATTGGCTTAGATTCTAACCCCTGCCACCTGTTATTTTGACCTTATTTGTAGAGGTATCGCGTGGAGTTGAGGTCATGCTGAGTTTAGGTGGGTCCCTGATCCAATGACTGGTGTCTTAGTAAGAGATAGGAGGGAAAGATTAGGACACAGAGGCACAGGGAGAATACAGAGGGGGACACAGCCACTGGAAGGCCCAGGGAAGCCAAGGGTTGCCGGCACCAAGAGAAAGCCAGGAGAGCAGAATCCAGCCTCAGGGGCACCTTGATTTCTGACTTCTGATCTTCAGAACTGTGAGACAATCCATTCCCATTGGTATGAGCCGCCCATTTGTGGTGCTCTGTTACATCAGCCCTGGACACCAGTCCAGATGGAGACCTAGAACCAGGGAGGGAAATCTGATGGAGCAGGAGATACAGGTCAGAGAGTCATTAAGAGAAGGACGGATCTTGAAGATGCTCTTGGAGCAGAAGAGTGATGGGGGTGCAGCAGGTGGCAGAGGGAATCCTTATCTCTGTGGGATGGGAGCCCCCCCGACCCCTGTGCCCCAGGTGAATCCCATGATGAGGAGGCCTTGCTCTGTGATGTTGTTCAAGTCACCTAGGATCTGAAATACTGAAATGCAGATGTGGGCTTGGTGGGTCTGGGGTGGGGGTGAGAGTCTGCATTTCTCAGAGCCTCCGCTGGTGCCTGGACTGTGTGTGGGAGGTCAGGCCTGGAAACATCGGTCTTATGACAAGGAGATCAAGATGTAGTGACCAGAGAGAGAGGGCTCTGTCTTAAAGCCAAGGGAGAAGGCACGGCGAGAAGGTGGCCCATGGCCATCTAGAGGTGAGGAGGGGAGGACAAGATGGCGCCCATGTCTGTGCAACAGAGAAAGCCCTGGAGGTCTGACCCAGGCAGGGACGGGCGTGAAGGAGGTGGCAGCACCCAGAACGAAGACTTTGGTAAATCCCAGAGTGCCAAGCCAAGGGCGGGGAGGGAGGAAGGTGACGGGATGGTTTCCCAAGACTCCTGAAAGAAAAATCATGGGTTACTGTGTCCTCCCATGCCTGTGCCCACCTGATGGAAGGAAAGATACCTTGACAGCTCATGAGGCGCTAGACCTTCCAGTGGGGGTCATTCTGCTTGAGATCTGCTGGTGCCCCAGGCAGTGGTCAGGGAGGAGCACTATGTCTGGGGGTGGAGCATTGTGGAGTGGGAGGAGCACCATGCGGGGGGGTAGGGGGTTGTGGGGGTGGGATAGGGGGAGGAACACTGTGCTGGGGGTAGAGCATCATGAGAGGAAGAAGCATCATGTCAGGGGTGGAGCATTGTGGGGGGGTGGAGCACCATGCCAGGGGGTGGAGCACCTTGGGGGGTGGACCATCATGCCCTGGGGGGTGGAGCACCATGCTGGGCTGACGGGCACTCTTTAATTGGAGCTCCGTCAAATAATAACTCCCTGGCAGAAATGGCCCAGCTCCCAAGACTGTGGTTTATGGCTGAAATGGAAAAGCTCCTGAGCACTATCATGACACTTTCCCTGCTTATAAAGACGTGGGTTCTTTTCCAGAAAAAAAAAAGAAAAAGAAAAAGAAAAAGGACTGCTGCCATTTCTCCCCCAAGCCACAAATGATTCAAATGTCAAGCTCGCCTGGGCCTTATGCTACGAGGAGGACATATTAACTTATCAAAGAAGCTGACACCTTACAGGCTGCTTGCCTTCTTCCACGACTCCATATTTATGTTTGAAATCTCAGGATATGTTACCTAGGCTCGCCTGTCACCTTCCCTTTCTCTGGGGGAGATTTACTACACAGCCAGCCAACAGGAGAGGGGCAAAGAAGTAAATACAGGGATAGACAGATTTATTTTGATTTGTTTCATGTGCTTGTATCTGGCATGCTTTATGTGCGTCTCTGGGTCCGGGTCCCATCGCTCCTTTCCTGCCTATCCACCCCTTTTTAACAGCAGGTTCAGTAAGTTGCTGGAGGTGTGTGTGGCCAAGGGGAGGAGACCAGACAGCCTCTAGGCTTATGGGGCTCCTCAGACACCTTTGTTTTTATGCATTTCTCCTGCTACTTACTAATTTTCTTTTGAGTTGCCGCCCAGCTCTGGCAGTGTTCCTGGAGAGGAATCCATTCGCTCTTCCTTTTCCTGCGTTGGGTAATTGTTGTTTCAGATGGTAGAGTGTGTGGGTTGCTGCCTTGATTTGTGTCTTTCTTCTTGCCTCCTCCCTTCTCTCTCTTCTAACATTCTGGCTGAGGCTGAGCCTTGCTCTGTTCTCTTCTTTACCAAGGGCTGAGCTGGAGGTGGCCCCCTGTGTGATTTCCCTGAATGAAGCTCTGGGGTGGGAAGGCTCTGAGGACCAGGCTGGGGAGGGGTGGAAAGGGTCTGCTGCAGATCGCAGACCTCAATACAGAAAGATTGATCCAGAGATTGGGGGGTGGTGGGGTCACTTAACCTGCTGAAACTCTTTGCCAGAAAGGGAACCAGAGGGAACAAGAAGAGCTGGGATGGAGAACTGCTCCAGCCACCTGGAGGCCACCAGCCCGTGGCCTGAGAGGCAGCACTTAAGGAGAATTACAGAGCGGGAGATAAGGGGGTGCGAGCTCCTCTCAAGTGATAAATGTCACAGCGCATCATTTGCGACTCACTTTAAATGTTTCAGAAAAACTAGCTGACAAGATACTCATCGAGTCTGCAGCAATGTAGCAGAATCACTTAGCGTCACAGTCCCAGGAGAGTCCCAGCATTTCTGTCACCTTAAGCAAAACAGGCTTAAAACAAAACAAAACAAAAGGTCCTTGGCAGGGTGTCTATGGAAATGACTAGAAACAGCAGCCGGGAATCTTGGTTTTTCTTTAGTTTTCTTCCCAGGATGCGTGTGGCAGGGTGCCTTTCAGGAGGAAAGAAATCTTTGAAGGAACCAGCTTGAAAAACAAGAGTTGAGGGGTCTGCAGGCTGCCCCTCCCCACCTTGGCCGAGAGGTGTCTAGATAACAAACAGACGGGCCGGCGGGCTTGGAGGTCAGTGGGCTCTGGAAATCAGCACCAAAAGGACTCATTTCAAGCTTCACAAAATTGCAGAAAATGCTGGTGATGTTAGAACATGCACGAGTGTGTGGGGTGTTCGTGAGGGCGTCGTTACGGTGCCAGTGATGTGAAATGATAAAACTATTACGGGGACATAATTCATATGTTGTAACAAATGAGGGGCCAGGAGTGGGGCAGGAGTGGAACACGGGTGGGGTGGGGGCAGAGTCAAACTCCACACGTGGACGCAGGTGATCGCAACCACTGCTGGCGATGTCAACGTTACATCCGTCCTGAGCTCCTAACTCCAGCTGGAGTATTCAATATTTCAACTCATTCAAGGAAGCAAACTTTTTTTTTTTTTTTTTTTTTTTTTGTAGAGACAGAGTCTCACTATACTGCCCTCGGGTAGAGTGCCGTGGCGTCACACGGCTCACAGCAACCTCTAACTCTTGGGCTTACGCGATTCTCTTGCCTCAGCCTCCCAAGCAGCTGGGACTACAGGCGCCCGCCACAACGCTGGCTATTTTTTGTTGTAGTTTGGCCGGGGCTGGGTTTGAACCCGCCACCCTCGGCATATGGAGCCGGCACCCTACTCACTGAGCCACAGGCACCGCCCAAGGAAGCGAACTTTTAAAAAAAAAAAACGCCTCTCTCCCCAGATTTTCTGCAAACGGTCACTGGGAAGCTCACAGAAGCCCGATGCCTTCCCATCACCATCATCCTCTTCAGGAGGATGAACTAGCATGGGGGTGGTTCATCCACGCCACAACCTCCGGCCTCCCGTGGATCAGCACTGACAGGGAACCCCAGGTACTAGGGGCTGAAGGAAAATGAAAAGACTTAATTTTGAAAAGCTCTCAAACACCTCAAGCTTTCTCTTCAAAATCTTTCAGTGACTGAGTGCTTGGAAACGAGCCTGCCTCTGGCTCAAAACTGATGATTAAAAAAGAAAATGAAGCATTCTGTTTAGACCAAGGGGAATACCTGCTTAGAACAGGGGGAATACCCACTCAGAACATCTGCTTGATGGGCAGAGATGAGGTAAGGTTGATGTTGCTGTGAGTTGCAGGTGGCAGCCCCAGTGTCCCGGAGGTGCCAGGACTCAGTTCTTAGGGGGTTGGCCCCATGGCACCTTCTCTGGGCACGGCTGGCAGAAAGGCCCGTGGGAAGAATTCCTGCTCTGTTCCTTGTTCAAGGACCCCGACATGGGCAGACGGCACTGAACCCTGCTGCTTCTGGAAGTTTGGCACTAAGCATTATAATCTTTTAAAAGTAAAAACCAGTCCTCAGCATTTACCTTTTAGGAAGATTTTTTTTTTCCCATCTTACTGCTTTTGACAAACTAACAAGCCAAAAGTGGCTGAAAGAATAAACAACATCAGGAATTTTCTAACCTGGAAAATCTCTGAAATAATCAGAGTTTATTTCTAATGCTCAGTTTTTTTTCTCCCCCAACTATATTTTTTACCTGGTTATCTTTCAAATGGATTTGATGTCAATTTCTATCTTTTCTCTTATTTTGGGGTGGGAGCAGGGAGGGGAGGGGGCTGGTACAAGGGAAACACATGCTCATGCTGTCTGCAAATTACCTGTCCATGAATTCCTTTTTGTATGTTCTCACTTTTTGAGAAAAAAAAAATTCCATTGATTTTTCTATTGTGCAGAGATTCTCTCTTTCTCTTCCTTAAGTATGCCACATTTCTTCTTCTTCTTCTTCTTCTTCTTCTTCTTCTTCTTCTTCTTCTTCTTCTTCTTCTTCTTCTTCTTCTTCTTCTTATTTTTGAGACACAGTCTCACTTTGTCACCCTGGGCAGAGTGCCGTGAAGCTCACAGCAACTTCAAACTTCTGGGTTGGAGTGATCCTCTTGCCTCCGCATCCTGACTAGCTGGGATTGCAGTCATCCCCCACTGTGTCCAGCTAGTTTTAGTAGAGATGAGGTCTTGCTCTTGCCCAGGCTGGTGTGGAACTCTTGAGCTCAAGCCATCCATCTACCTCGGCCTCCCAGAGTGCCAGGATTACAGGCATGAGCCATCACTCCTGGCCAAAGTATGCCACACTTTGAATAGAGGGTTATAGAAATTATGCTGTGATCCTTGTGTAGGGAATCTGAGAATTAGCAATATTTGAGGCATTTTGGTGATGCGAGAACTATAAGTTGTCCCCATATTCTCAGGTCTATTAGACACACAAGCTGGAGCAGATGGGTCTGGGTGAGAAGCAAATGCGGCTGTGGGCAGATGAACATCGGCCCTGAGACAAGTTCAGAGACAGGTCTGGCTTCTCTCCTCTAGCTCCCCTGGGTGGGTGGCAGGTCCATCCTGGCTGAGCTGGGCAAAGCTTTGGAGTCTTAGATGAGGCACAGACCCTTTGTCTTGGCACTTGTGATGTTGACAGGGGAAATTGACAGCTTCGCTTTCCAGGTGTGGGTGCAGGAAACTTCGTAGGGTGGTGCCTCTAGCTCCCGAGGAGGCTTCTTCATGCTGCCTCAATATTCTGTCTGTTTTCTCTGAGTGTTCAAAAAACACTGTTGCCCCTCTGACAGCAAGTGCTCACAGTAAGTGGTGAGTGAGGACCCACTCATTCCCTAGCCTTCTTAAGCTGTTGTCTTCTTTCCAGGCAAACAATAGAAGACCAGAGCCCAGTGAAACATCTGCTGTGTTGAACCAGTTACTTAAACTTACTAGGGCTTAGATCTTCATCCAGAATGGGGCTTAAATGGTAACACAGCTGTTCCTGTCCGTGTCCTTGTGGCCTCCACTCCCTGCCGTCCTCAGACCCATTTGCTGCCTTTTCCAGGAAATAGCATTACGGGGCTCCCCTAATGACTGGCTGCCCCCCAGGATGTGAGGGGCTGTTCCCAGCCCTGCTCTGCTCTGCTCTGCTCTGCTGGTGTCTCTGGCAGTGTCAGTCCCCTCCCACGCCTGCTGGTGACAGTGTCACTTCTTTTCTGGCCCAGGGTGACTGGTGGCTCCCAGCTGTGTCCTCACTGGCTTTTTGGTTTCTGATTGTAGGAAATGGGGTTCAGTCTTCTAGACAAAACCCAGACAGAATATAGCTGCCTTTATTATTAACATTACTTCACTGGTTCTAAATTCTAAGCTTTTTCTCCCAGCTTTGACATAGTATTTGGTGAAACTCAAGAGAAGAAACTGAGTTTCCAGAACACACTGGTCATGGGTCAGAGCAACAGGATGGTCCGGGTGTGTGAGCATTGCTACTGTGGTTCCAGGTGCCATGAGGAATAGGGGTCACCCAGGTTCCACCGCAACTGGTGTCACATTACCTCTGACCTCAACTGGGGTGGCCCTGTCCCTTAGAGGGCTGGGCTCATCTGCCTCTGGAACTTTCCCATGCCACCCCTCAACCTGCTGTTCCCTCGTGGCTCCCAGAGCCGACTCAGGGAGACTGGCCAGCCCCATACCTACAGAGAGGCAAGAGGTCTAGACAGACCAGACAGTGCCGGAGACTCCTCAACATAGGAAGCAGGGCCGGAGCTGGAGCTGCAGTTCCCTTGTATGGGGCAGTCCTCACAGGTGTGGCATTGCCCAAGCTGCGCTGACATCCCCAGCACAGCTCTGCGCTCAGGACTGAGTGTGGTCAGCTCTGAGGCTCAGCTGCTTTCTGGGGGCACCCAGCCCCAGCCCCAGCCTGCAGAGGGAGGCCCTCAGCACCTTCGACGTGTAGCTGACCCTGTGGGCACAGGCTCTATCCAAGAGGCACCTGCCCTCTCCATCTGGGGTGTGGGCCAGGGTCTCATGTACTGTTATCGCCGGCAAGGGTCTAAGACTCCACAAGAAAGCACATAGTTTCAGAGGCAGCTTTTAGACTTTGCTGGGGAGCACTCTCCCACCCCCAACATGAACAGGAGAGAATGATACTCAGCGTATAAGTGAATTTGGCTCACTGCAGGAACAGCAAACTCTCCATCAGGACTCCAGGACTTCTGGAGACCTGTTGGGTCTGCTTTCTAATTTCTGGAGATAATAACCAAGGAGGAATCCCAGTACTTCCAGCCCAGGTGAGCTGGGCATGCAGTCCGTGTCCAGTGACACGGCTCCATTTCCAGTCCCTGTAAGAGAGAAACTGAAGCCAGCAAAGATTTGTCCTTCTGACAGTGGCATGGCTAGGGGCCTCATCGTCTCCCATACGAGCTAGAGCTATTCATTTAAAGCCAAGAGAGAAAACCAAGCCGACTGCCTTCCCACTTGTTACTGCAGCAAGTCCACTGTTTACCCTCTGAGGTTCTATTTTCAAGAGAAAGGGCCTGTAAGACTCGGCACCATGTGGATGTGTTACGCTGCCCCCTGCACTTGGGCTGGGATGGCCACTGCAGAAAGGTCACAATGGGGTGGAAAAGCCCGTTCTACAACACCATGTCTACATGAATGACTGAGGGAGGTCACACCTGGGCTCTCTGAACCTGTCTGGATTTGCCTTGTCCCCGGTAGCTCTCGAGTTATTATATTCTTAGGTCGATTCCATAAATTTTGGTGGGAGAGCATCTTGTTGAACAGAGAAGAATGCCCAGGCGAGGAGCAGGTAATCCCTCTGCCCCCCTGGGGCAGGACTGGGCCAGCAGGACTTGTCATGCTTTGTGTCCTGACTGTCATTTTGCCAATAATTCCTTCTTGTTCAATTCAACCCAAAGAGTTTAGCCCAGAGAGTCTGGAGCAATGGAAAAAAGACCCGAGAAAGGCTGGCACTGTCATGAGGCCACTGAGGTCAGCCACTGAGGTCAGCCACTCCACTCCAGGCTCTGGGCTTTGGTCTCAAGTCTCCAGGGCAGCCACGGCCATGGAGACTCATCCTGGAGGGCAGAGGACATTATGAGAGGAAGGGCTCCTTATTGCTCAGCCTGTTGCCACCTCCTACCCTCCCACACGGGGGCACGTGTGGACTTAGGACAGGCAAGAGCCCACTATGTCAAAGGATGGACACTTGGGCCAAAATTCCCAAGGTCACACTACCTCTGACCTCAAGTTAGGGGCTGGAGGCCACAGGATGTCCTGCTGTCAGCTTCACGATGGTACAAAAGCAAAGTTTCCAGTCACCGTTCCTTGGTACAGGGTGATGGAGGGCCTCTAAGCCATGGGATCCTTCCTGGCCCTTCTCCCCATCCTCCTCAAGCCATCCAGGACTAGTAAGCAGGGTCAGGCCAGCAGATATAACTTGCATTTGCAGGATGCTGCCCACTGAGTGCCAGTGTGCTTCTGGGTAACACTTTCTGCATCTTGGGGGCCACTGAATCCTTCCCTGACACCTGGAGGCTCCTCCCCACCCTCCGTCCCCTGGCGGAGGTGGGGTGGGAATTCCCTGCCTTGTGCTGGTCAGCCCCCTGCGCTGATGGGCTTTTACAAATGGGGCTTAAAACTCTTTGTGGTCTTTCTATCTCCTGTTAGTGATTTATTAACAAATGTGCCTGTGGTTCCTACCTCAGAGGAGTATTTTATCTGCCACTTATAAACCTAAGGTGTGCAAATACAACCTGCCATTTAGGCTGTATCCGCAATCCAATTGAAGTGGTCCTATCATAAATTAAATGTGCATCTGTGTAGCAAGTGTCAGCCTTCCCAGGGCCCCGTGGAACTGCCTTACACCCACTGAAAGCTTGCAGGTATCTGGTGGGAGTGGTGCTCAGTGGACAATCAGCAGGGCTCAGGGCTGGCTGTCATTTTTCTAAAACTCCTTAGCAAGGGACATGTCTGTTCCATGACAGCAAATAGAAGCTTACAAGTCTGCCTTGTAGAGATAGACTAGTTGTCTTGTTTGTCACCTTGTGTTGGTGACAGGGAGAGGCGTAGAATCTTAATAGAGAACAGTAATTTTTACCTTGTTACTAAATGGATTTGACCTGGCCTAGTTGCCTCTTTGAAATAGGTCCGTTGAGCAGCAGGCACATTGAAAAGCTTATGCTTTGGGGAGCTGGTGGACAAGCTGGAAGCAGCGAAAGGGCAAATTACAAAAATAGATAATGATGGCTGCTGGGCGCCAGCCGGTGCATGCTGCACAGACACAGGTGTCAATTATGGTATCTGGGGCCATGCATTTGTGGGAGGGATGGCGCTCAGTGGGGCAGGCTGGGGGCTGAGCAATCTGCCCTTTGGACTCCTGTGTCTTCCCTGTTACCAGGGGATGGGGTTGATACTGTGCCAGACAAAATGCTGTTTCCACCTGGGATGATTACCTGTAATTTCTGGACAAGGGGGAGCTGTGAGTATCAGCGCACCTGCATTATTCTGATCAAGACATGAGTGCCTTGAAGGGAGCCCTGGTCCAGGAGTCCAAAATGGTCTCCAAATCACATATGTTCCAACTCAAAATGTGTGTCAACTGAGTGAGACTGAAAACTGCCCTGAGGAGTAGAGACCCAAAGTCCTGTTGGCCCCAGCAAACCCGCCTCACTGGGGCAGCCAGTCGAGGCTTCTTAAATGAGAGCAAGGGCAAAACTTGCAGTCCAAACGGGCTGGCACTTTGGAGTATTTTTAATGCAAGCTTGAGACATTGAGAGGACACAGCCCATCATAAGTTTGCATTTCTGAGGGAGGAGAACACGTTTGCAGCTTAGAAGGCAGATGAATTTGACCATGTCCTGTGTATTAACTCAGAGGGTATAAAATTAAAAGAACAGTGTTTATAAGGCAGTGGGAAGTAATTATGCAGGAAACTTTAAAAATATGTCTGACATAATTGTGTGATTAAAAGCAGCTTAGCAAGAAAAAAGGCATGTATAGAAATATTAGGCAGACATCATTACATTTGCACGGGGGGATGGATGGAGGTGGAGGGAGAGTGTGTGAGGTGTCCAGTGTCCTGGTCCAGTCCTTTTTCTTAGGCAGTGACTGGCCCCAGGGTGAACCCAGGGAGATGCTGAGAATGCAGAGAGCTGTGGTACCCTAGCTCTTCACTTTCTGGAAGTGTCACAGTGTAAGGTGAGGCTGTTGTAAGTAAGTTTATGATTTTGTGTTGGGCCATGTTCGTGGCCATCCTGGACAGCTGGTTGGACACCACTGGCTTAAATCCACATGTGGAAAGTTGCCCCAGACAGTTATATTTGCAAGTCTGTTTATGAAATGGTGCCCACGGTAGGACCCCACTGTGATGACCTGGTGGTCGTGTCTGTCAGTGCACAAGGAGCAAGGATCCAACAGCTGACGGTTTGCACTCTCCAATGATGACACCTTGGCTATCCCATCCGAGGGTCCTCCCTCCAGGCAGGGCTGCCCTCCTCAGGCTCTGACACCGCAGTTGCCCCCAGCTGCGTGGTGTGGGCAGCTGGAGAGTGGATCTGACTCCTCTGTGCCTTGACCCCTTATCTGGGGATGATTACAGCTTCCTTGGGAAATGACAAGGGTCAAAATGAGTCATGTAGTGCACAGATATTTACATATGCATGTATACCTACCGTTGTTCTTTGGTATGTGTGGGGGATGGGTTCTAGGACCACCTGGGGGGTACTAAAGTCCACAGATGCTCAAGGCCTCCCTGATATAAAACAGGGTAGCATTTGCATATAACTGCACCCTTTCCCCGGCACACCTCTGGATTTCTTATAACACCCAATACAATGTAAAGGCTATGTAAGTAGTTATTATGCTGCATTGTTTAGGGAATGATGACAAGAAAAACGTCTGTCCACGTTCAATACAGACACAACCATTCACTTTTCTATTTACTGTTGGCTGAATCCATGGATGTGCAGGGCCGATAGTGTGTGTGTGTGAGAGAGAGAGAATGCTCGCGGTATGTTTCTGTATACTCACTCAGAGCTGTAGGTAGATGTGTTTATTATGTGTGACGCTCATTCTACATGTTGTGTACACTTAGTCATGGTGTCCACCATGCAACCAGCACGCCACATAGGTTAGCTAGTGCTGTTATTGTCCTTGGACATTTCACTTCAGATCCCGTCTCCCCACCCCCAGCCCTAACTCCTGCATTGCTTTCCCAACCCCTCCCATGGCCCTAGGACATCCTGTGACCTGCCTATCCCCCCATAGGCTTTCCCCTGGTACCCCAACTTATCCTCACACAACCACCCCAGGTCCTTTGCACATGCTGCTTCTGCTGATGCTTGTCACCCCCACTCTGCTAAGTGATAATTTGTTAGTGACATGATCTAAGGATGTCTCCATCATCTCTCTCTTTCTCCTTTAGTGCAGTGTCCCTGGAGCATGTTGCCATAGGACCCCATGTCAGTTTACCATTGAGGTCCCACCCAGAATGTCTGGCTGTGAGATAGAGTGTGGCTACTCTTCAGTGTCCCCAAAATGTGGACAGTGCCCTGCTCCAGCAGGACCTCAGTAAGGATTTGAGTCACGAGTGTAGTGTCCTACCAGCACTTACCTCTGGGCAGAAAGGTTTTGTAAGTTCTTTTTCATTCATTTTGTTGCATATATCTTACTTACTTTCAAAAACACACAGGGAACAAAGTCGTTTTTCAGAATAGGTTGAAGGGCCGAGTGCAGTGGCACACACTGTAATCCCAGGACTCTGGGAGGCTGAGGCATGTCAATTGCCTGAGCTCAGGAGTTTGAGACCAGCAAGAGTGAAAGACCCTATTTCTAAAAATAGCTGGATGCTGCATGTGGTGGCATCGAGGGCGTTCCTAGAAAAGAAATTGCCACTGACATTTGGAGCAAATTTATTTATTGTCCTGATGTGTGGAATGGGACACAGCTGAGTGCTGGGTGACAGAGAACCACAGCATCCTCCTGGCCGATGCTCAGATGGAGGTTGTGCTGGCCAAGGCTGTAATGGCTTGTCCTAGTGGGTGAGGCCTTGGTCACTGCCCTGCCCACCCTGGGGAAAGGAGGGAAGCAGATGAGGTGCCGTGTGCACAGGATAACCTGAGCCCAAAAAGTGGGAGGGGGAGATGTTCAGGGCGTATAGGGACATCACCGTCGGCAAGGTATTTAAGGCAAGTTGGGGAGAGAAAGAATCAAGGCAAAGAATGGTGGAGACAGCACGTGAAGGGGCGTTGCTTTAACACGTTTTGCCGTCCTAAACGTGTTCTCAGTTTCTCAGAGTTTGAGTGTACTATTTTTTGTTTCTTTCTCTCCCCATCTCTACCATTTTGTCTGCCCTTTTTAATCACTGTGTTCTGGCTTCTTCTGGTTTAATTGCATGGTGTCTGTCATGTGGCAGGCATCTCATTAATAGGACACATTCTTCGGTTCTTATTTAGCAAAAGATGATCCATGACCCACTCTCAGCGTGCAGCTTTGCAGAGCTGGTTTCTGTTCCAGATGACTTGCTGAGTGAGCAGTGTTGGCCGGGCTAGTGAACAGTCCTCCCCGAGTTCCATATGTACAGCGATGCTAATTAATGAGGAGGACCTTCCACAAGTTCATGCAGAGAGACCATCAAAGTTTCAGCGCTTCTCTCACAAGCACTGGATCTTTCCAAAGCCTCTGTCTTCCATTCCTTTTTTTCTGTGCCGTATTGAGAGATCTTTTTTCCTTCTTACTTGGTTCCCTAATCCACTCACTTCAAAGCACATAGTGGCTGAGGCTTCCATCGGTCACTCCTTGGGCATTGATGCATCTACGTGAAATGTCCACGCCCTGTCTAGAGGCTGCTCTGTGGTTTAATTATCATTAGGCCAATGGAACTTGCCTACAGGAGACTTAGGAATGTGTAATATTTTTATCATTAAAAATTCTAGTCACAATGAGATGCTACTCGGTATCCATGAGAGTGGCTACTATCAGAAAACCAAGCTCACAAGCACTGAGGAGAAAGTGGAGAATCTGGAACCCTGTGCACCATTGGTGGGAATGAAAAATGGTGTTGTCACCATTGACAATAGTAGGGTGGTTCCTCAAAATATTAAAAATAGAATTATCATATGATGTAGCAATTCTACTTCTGGGTGTACAGTCAAAAGAAGTGAAAACAGGGACCCAAAAAGATACTTAGACATCTATGGTCATGGCAGCCTTCTTTATGATAACTAAAGGGTAGAAGAAACCCAAGTCTATGGATAAACCAAATACAGTGTCCACACAATGGGGTGTCCATTAGCCTTAAAAAGGAAGGACATTTTGACACCTGCTACATGGATGAACCCTTATTTTCACCCTTAGTTAGGTGAAATCAACAAGTCACAAAAGAACAAATGCTGTGTAATTCCATGGACATAAGGTACCTGGTGTAGTCAAGGCCGTGCAGACAGAGAGGAGAATGATGGTTGTCAGGAGAGGGAGGAACAGAGAGTTAGTGTTAATGGAGACAGTCTGGGAGATGGATGGTGGTGTTGGTTGAGCAACATTATAAATGTACTTAGTACCACCGAGCTGTACCCGTAAGATGGTTAAGTTGGTAAAGTCTGTGTTATATGTATTTTATCACAATTTTTTTTTTAAAGCCTGAATGCCTGGAAGAAATTCTAAGAAATACTTTAAATGACTATAAGTTCGAATGAACTTAAGAGTGGCAGACTGCCCCCAGAAGATGAAAATTTGTCCCCTACACCAGGGCCTTCCAGGTAATTAATGAAATCTCCCCGATGGTCCGTTGGTGACTGAGACAGAACCAAAGGGTTCTTGGCAAGGGCCATGGGATGTCTGAGTTTGTCAGGATCAAATGTCCCTGCCCAGGAAAGCGCTTGGTGCTGGCCGGCAGCCCAGTCTGCTCTGCCAGGAGTCCAGGCCTCGCAGAAATCCATCTTCATTCTGGAACCTGCAGTGATGTGCCCAGCCAGCCTGTGCTTGGTCAGCCCTGGTCAGGAATCCAACCTGGTTCCATTTTCAATTTTGGAAGTGTTGTTGCAGATTAAAAACCGGTCAAATGATGGGAAAGAGTCAGAGTGAACAGCTGCTCTGTCCCCACCATCCTGCCAAGGCCTAAATGAGCCTCCAAGAAGCATCAGAGGATGAGGGATTGGTACCCATCAGGAGGGACTGTAGTCCAGGAAGGGCGTGGTGAGTGGGGGTGGGGTGTGGAAGGGAGGGAGCCAGGAGGGACTGTAGTCAAGGGAGGGCGTGGTGAGGGGGGTGGGGTGGGGGAGGGAGGGCTGTGGGCCTTGGAAGGCCCATCTGTGCAGTGCTAAGGAACAATCATGGGAAGCCAGATCTGTCAGGGTTCTGATTAAATTTTAAGGACTGTTACAACAAAGACGTATGACAACCTTGTCTCCCCCTCATGAGATGGCTGAACTATTTAGCCCCTTTAAAAAAGGACACAACACTCAAAAGGATCAGTCATTTTTTATAGTGTGAGTATCAGTACATTTTCTTCACTTCCTTTTTAACTGTTTCTTATGTGTAAAAATCATCCATCCCCACTGGAATAGTTTAAAGAACCCCTGAACACCTTAGTAAGTCAGTCAAAGGCTCGCCTTCTTCACCTGACCCACACCTGCTGCTGGGTTTTGATTGACAGGTGGTGTGAGTAGCACAAACCGAGCTGTTCTCGATTGTCCAGCCTATGCACAAATGCCTATGCATTTGGCTCCCTGCTGGGGAGGGGACCCTCGACACCTCTCAGCTTCAGCAGGGGCTCCCAAGAGTCTGGTGTGGGATAAAATCTCCCTTCCTTAGCATCCACCAAAGACCTCTGGGAAACTGGCACCTTCCAAGCCTGCGTAGAGTCAGATGGGGGTCTCTCTTGCTGGGGGGACCTTACGCTCTGTGGGTCTTCAGGTGGGAGAGAGCCCCAACCCCCACCCTGCTACCAATGTAGAATGTGCAGTCAACAGCAAATACCTTGGTACTGAGGTCTGGAGAGAATTTTCATGGTGGTTCATGTGTATTTACTGTTAAAATAATCATCAAGGAAAATTTAGACACTATTTTTCTCCTGTTTTCTCACACAAAGATGTTTATTTGGGGTGTTTCCTTCCCTTTTTTAAAATTCATGTTTATGCATGGCAGGAAAAAAGTTTTATACACATGCTTATCATGCTTTCTTACTTCACATGATAAAATACTAAAAAATTGTTATGATTTGAGTATACATGTATATTTAGTATGCAATTTTAGAAAGCTGTGAAAAATTCTGTTTACTTGATATACCATATTTAACAGTTTCTGCTTTGCTATTTTAGGCTAATTCTCAACTTTTATTTATTTATTTATTTATTATTAGTATTATTTTTTTTTTTGTAGAGACAGTCTCACTGTACCGCCCTTGGGTAGAGTGCCGTGGCATCACACGGCTCACAGCAACCTCTAACTCTTGGGCTTACACGATTCTCTTGCCTCAGCCTCCCGAGCAGCTGGGACTACAGGCGCCCGCCACAACGCCTGGCTATTTTTTTGTTGCAGTTTGGCCGGGCCTGGGTTTGAACCTGCCACCCTCGGCATACGGGGCCGGCGCCCTACTCACTGAGCCACAGGCGCCGCTCTATTTATTTATTATTATTATTTTTTATTTTAACATATACATGTGTTCATTAGGCTTCCACTTTTTGCCTTCATTAAAATTAAAAAGTATTTTTTTTTTAATAAATATGGAACACTTCACGAATTTGCGTGTCATCCTTGTAGGGGCCATGCTAATCTTCTCTGTATCGTTCCAATTTTAGTATATGTGCTGCCAAACTGAGCACAAAGGATTTATTTTTTTGACACAGGGTCTCACTCTGTTGTGTGGCATCATAGCTCACAGCAACCTCAAACTCTTAGTCTCGAGAGATACCCTTGCCTCAGCCTCCCGAGTAGCTGGGCCTACAGGCAGCCCTACAATGCCTGGCTAGTTTTTAGAGATGGGGTCTCGCTCTTGCTCAGGCTGGTTTTGAACTCTTGAGCTCAAGCTGTGCACCTGCCTCTGCCTCTCAGAGTGCTGAGAGTATAGGTGTGAGCTACCGCACCCTGCCTATTTCTAATCCTTAATTATTATGAACATCTGGGGAAAGTATATCTTCATAAAAGTAGTTTTTTTTTTCATTTTTAATTATTTCCTGATGCCAAATATTGTTACTGGTGCCAAGGTGTTCTTCTGTTACTCTTGCCTCTGTTAGCAATAAAAAGTTTCTCTTTTTCTATGGCCTCATTGGCGGGTTTCAGGATTAACATTTATTTTCTAGTTGTTTTTTGTGCGTGTCGCTTAGTGAGCACTTTCTCCTTAGGTGGCTGACTGCAGCAGCGGCCCCTGTGCCCGGAATTTCCTCTTCCTGACTTGTCTGCCCTGTCCTGTAAGCATTTATAAACGCTGCATTCGTTACCCTGTGCTGTATTCAGCTTTGAGCTAACGTTGGTGGAAAACACAGATGAGAGTCTTTCCTCCCTGGGTCCAGGTGGAGAGTGAGATGGTCAGCACTTAAGCTAGTTGACCATCACGACAGGTGGAGAGTTGCAGGAAAGAAGGGAGCATGTGTGACTGCAGGACGTGCCCAGACAGACCTGCTTCGGGTGCAGCTTCCGAGAAGGATCCTCTGAGGGAAGGAGACTTATGCTGGGAGGTGGGCCTGGAAGGTGAGCAGAGGGCTCTCAAGAAGGTGTGAGGGTACAGGGTGGGACAGGGCAGTGTGCCAGAAGCCCCCAGAAAGTGTGATGTGTGAGAGGGGGAGAGGACCAGACAGGGCTGGTGAAGTTGGTGGGGGCCAAATCGTGACCTTGCCTTGCAGGTTGCATGTTGCACGGCGGAGCTGGGTTTGCCTCAAGTGTAGTAGCAAACACAGTGATTTGTCTCCGTGCATTCTCAGAAGAGTGCGTAGTGGGTAGGGAGGGTGACCTTTATACTTTGACCCAGAACAATTTCTCTGAACCCACTTGGGAGGTTCCTGGGTGACCAGCTGGATTTGAAATCTGGCCAGCTAGGATGCCCTTGACCTAGACAGTGGTTCTCCACATGACATCTTGGCATTTCATTGCTAGGGCATGGTCAGCTTCAGACCCTTCACAACAAATTGCACACAAACTTTGAAATGCCTGCAAGTGACCACTCTGCTCTCTTGCATCAGATGCAAGTGAATGTGATATAAGTTAGAGTGATTTACTAATGTGGAAGGACTCCACGAACATCACCTTTGAGAGATACCTAGAGATGCTTTCTCTGGACTTGAAAAAAAATTCCTTCCACTTCTAGGAAAATTTGCTTAGTGGGCTGCTTACCGCTTCTGTATCATGACCCACACATCCTCATCAGAACCAAGGCCTGCCTGCCACGACAGAGGACAGCTTCTTGGTCCTTCTAACAGCCATGCCCCTCTGCCAATGGGCCTTAAAATGACTCATTTTCGTGAATTGTGTTTATAATCTTATACAGTTAGGGAATTGACCTGAAAATATAGACTGGGCTGGTAATAAAAATGTCACAATGAACTGCTTGTTATCCCTGAGCCCTTGCTGGCTAACTATTGCCTGTCTACACTGCTCTCTCAAAAAGTATTAGATGTTTATTGTCTAGGTTTTGGATAAACACATTGACCCACAACCACATTTAGAATCAGTCAGACATTAAATTTCAATGGACGCTTCTATTTCATATTGTCATAGACCTCAATTCTCATTTTGAATTTTAATATGTTATTGTGGAATAACACACATACACCAGATTGTGTAAAGGGTGCCCTGATCTTCAATATATAGTCCTGTGATTTTTTTTTTTTTAATCTATATAGACACCCTGATGAAGCCACGAGCCGTCCCAGAGCCCAGGGGGTTTCTTCCTTCCCCTTCTTTTTTGATCCACCTCTCCCCAAGGGGACCACTCTCCCGAGTTCTTTCATCCACGAGTTTTTCATGTGCTTGACTTTCATATCAACAGAATCACGCAGTGTACTCTTTTGTGCTCGGCGTTTTTCCTTCAATATAATAACTGAGATTCAGCCTTGTTGTTGAATGTTTCAGTAGCTTGTTCTTTGTTAAATCCCACAATTTGTTTATTCACGTTCCTGTGGATGGACATTTGGACTGTTTCCAGGTTGGAGCTATTACAAAGAGTGCTGCTGTGAATATTCTTGTCCATGTCTTTTTTTGGACATTTACACTCATTCTTCCTGGATATGCTAGTATGGAATTACTGGGTTGTAGGGTGTGTGTGTGTTTAGTTTTAGTAAATCATGCCAAATTCCTTTATAAAGTAGTTGTACTAATTTATACACCCACGAGCAGTATATTAATAGCTGTGGCTGCTCTCTGTCTTTGCCCAACACTTGGCTTTGACTCACATTTAATTCAATATGATATGATGTGAGGTATACAGGGGGGATTTCCAGAGTGACCGGGAGGATAAGATGATAAGTCTTGAGATTGTCCTGGTCCCTTGACTCCTGATTCCTGTGAATTAGGGACAATGGTCAAAGGCTAGGGGTGAGGTCAGCCTGGAAGGCAGTATTGGCCAAAAGCTTACAAGTCATTCTCGGAGTAAAGCCAAGGATGAGGTGGTCCCTGAGGATGATGAAGTGAGGGGTTTTCAGAACCACTTTGGAAACTATAAGATGCCAAAATATACAAGTAAGATATTTGAAGAAATTTTTGTCAACCAGGAATTATTAGTTGGGGTGTTAGGTAGAAATAGATTGCATGCTCAAATTGGCTAATTTGAGGAGAAGTGAATAAAGGGCCTATTTTAAAAGACATTGAAAGGAGCAGGAAGGCTAGTGTGTTGGTCTCTTGCAGTGTGAAGACAGGAGGAAGAGTGCAGTCACTAGACACAGAAGATGCTGTGTGGTGAGGAGCCCCTGAAGTGTGGCCTTCAGTTGAGGATGGTCAGCCCATGAGACCTGTCAGGAGGCAGCTCAGGATCAATAGGTCCCCACCTCACTCTTGTCCATCCATTGACCCCAGAGGATGAGCCCAACCAGAAGTCAAGGACAAGGTAGCCATTTGTGCAGACTGATCTGAGTCCCTGTCCTTGGACAGAGCCTGGGTGGAGGAGGTGGAGAGAGGTGGCACGTGGGGAGGCAGAAGGTGTGCAGAAAGCATGCTGGATTTACCGAGCACTCATCAGTCCTCATCTCATGAGCCCATGTGAGCAGCCTGCTTCATAAATCCTGTGCCTGGGAACCACACCAAACTTGGAGTATTTATTTTCTTGTCCATTTGCCTTTCTAAAAAATGATTAGTTAATTTCTATTCACTCATGGAGAGTCATTCAGGATCAGAAAGCACAAACGGATGATGTCCCTTAAGTCTCAGGTCATTAGCAGTTCATGGTGCGTTCCTTCCCTGCAGCATGAGCTCTGTGAAGGTCAGGACTGGTCCTTACCTGCTTCTGGATTCCCAGGGCTTAGCACATGGCCTGGCATACAGCAGCAGCAAAGGGATTATCTGCTGAATAAAGAGAAGGATTCCTGGTGTGAACCAGCCTTGAATGATAAGCACATCATCAGTAAATACATGAAGGAATAAGATTCGCACAGAGATGACAAACTGTAACAAAAATGCCAAGACAGTTCACATCATTATTTAGAAAATTGAACAAAGGCTGTCTTAGAGGTCGCCTATGAAAAATGGAGACTTTGAGAGCATGGATTTGATGTCTTAGTAATGCAGGGGAAACAGTAAGCATAGTTCCTGCTCAGACAGTGGGTTATTTTGTGCCACTAGTCAAAGCCAATAGCCCTCCTGAGTGGAGGGCTCTGGAGGGCCTCTTAGTTTGTCTATGTGATCCATTGCACAAATATTTGGTGTTGCTGACTTTGGGCTGAGTACACGTGCTTTGCCTGCACCAGCTACCCTGGTCACTGTGTCCAAGGAGTGAGCAGCATGCCCAGTGTCTTTGTTATGATTTCCATGTATCATGATTTGAATTCTCTCCTTAGCTACGTGTGACCTAAAACCAACCAGTGCACACCTCCCATCCTGTTCATCTCGCTTCCTCTTCCTGGAAGTCCCTTGCCTTCTTTCTGGTCCCTGTGTCTCAAACTCTTCCCTAAGTGATACACCTGCCAAACCCTCAGCCCATGTATTTGAGTGAGATCTGTGCTAAGGCTCACCCGGGCAGCACACCCACCCCTTGGAGGCAGTAATTAGCTGAGAGGCAGGCTGGTCACTCACCTCGGGCTAATGGGACAACAGAACTTGCTCATGGAACCCTGCTGAGGTACTGGCAGAGGCCAGGGTGCTCGTCTTCTGGGGATGTGGTCCTAACATGCCAAAGATGCTATGGGCAGGGGGAGCTGAGAGCCAGGCCAGGAGGGAGGGCTGAGCAGGGCATCCTAGTGGCCTCAGCTAAGCCCTGGTCCAGCCAAGGCCAGAGCCTGAATGCGCCCTTGCACTTTGTGGCTGCAGGACACGTTGGTCATTATTCCTCGGCTTTTGTGTTGCGTGTACCATCATTTGCAACCAGAGGAATTCTGCTTCATTCCGAGGAACTTGCAGGCTAGACAGACAGTCATCTCTGCAGTTTCTCCCATTTCTTTTATGTCATGATCTAAGTCCAACACTGATTATGAAGCAGATGCTTCTAACATTGAGGAGGAGCTTGTCCGTGTCCACACATAAGAGTAAAGACAGCTGGAGGGAGGCCACGGTGACATCATGTGACACTGTGACCACCTGAGACGACCCCTTCATGTGGGAGTCTGGCTGTAAAGAGCACCATGTGCACTGAACACAAGGGCAGGTGAAACGGGGCAGCAGCTGAGAGGTGGTGCTCACACAACCGTGAGGCCACTGTGGTCAGCTAGGAAAGCCGGAGAGTGAGGCTCATGTCCTCTGCAGCAGGGTCACTTCCCTGCACCTCCTTTAGTTCTTTTGAATGAAAATGAACAATGACCTTATCTTCAAACTTTAAGAATTCAAGTTAAATATGACACCTGTGCAGCTGTGACCTCCTATGAGGCTCTGTCCTCTCCAGTTCTCTAAGTCTGCAGGATGACAAGGGTCCTCCCCACAGAAAGATGGTACAGCAGCACCATTTCCCTCCGACAAATATCAGGTTCTAGCTGATGTTCTCTATGTTTATAATTAAAACTAAAATTATACATTAGATCATTCTCAGATCACCAGAACAATGCAGGAACCTCCACATGTTTATATGTAAGTAGGTCAGGACATCAACGTTCCAGATGACACTTTATGTTGGAAAGAGTCTTATGCCTCATGGCCATGGCGTCCAGGCACCTCCCAGGGCTTGCACCTTCCTGCGGCCCCTGGACTGGGAGACCTGATGCTGGAGGTAGCCTTGGCCTCTCATGCTCCCTGACCTCCATCCTCAACAGCACCAGCCCCCTCTTTTCCCAGCTGCTGCACCATGGCCTTGGGGAAGCATCAGAGACACATTGAGAGTGAATGCCTCGGACCTGGACAGTGAGGAACACCCAGGTTTTACTTATAATTCTCAGGAATAATGCAGCTGTGGAAGTGAATTAGAGGCTGCTAATTGTTGGCTGCAGGGAAATGAATCACAGAGATCTAGAGATGCAGTGACATTCAGTTTAACTTTATCTTTGTCCAGATACAAAACTTGAGGTTATTTTCTTTAATTAATCATTTTATATTGCTGCACACAATAGTTTTTAAAATATTCATGGGTTGCCTAGTGATGTCTTGATAAATTTAATATATAGTGATCTGATTGGCATAATTAGCATATCCATCCTTTCAAAGTTGTATCATTTCTTTGTGTTTGGAACATTTGCTAGTCTCCTTCTAGCTGTTTGGAATTAACATTTTGCTTTTAATTCAACTTATCCTATAGTGCTATAGAACACAGTTGATTCCTTTTATCTAGTTGTAACTTTGTACCCTGTGACAGATCTCTCCCTATCCCTCCCTTCCCCATATCCTTGTTTGGCAGCCTCCAGCTTCCTCTGTTCTACTTTTAACTTCTATGTGATCAGCTTGTTTTTGCTTCTACAAGAGAGAATATGCCGTGTCTGTCGGTTCCTAGCTTATGTCACTTTATACAGTGTCATCTATTTCCATCCATGTTGATGAAAAATCAGTTTTTCTTCTTTTTCTATGGTTACTCTTCCACTGTTTATAAACACCATATTTTTGTCTTTCTTTGAACTTGTGAAATTTCTTTATTTTATTCCTTTGAGGACTTATGGTGACATTCAGTATTACGGTTTTTGGCAATTACATTTTATTTTTAATTATAATGGACATATAAAATTTCTACATCTTTATTGAGCATATGTCATGATTTGATACAGGCACGCAATGTGGATTCATCAAATCAGATAATTGGTGCAATCATCACCTCAGGCATTTCTTATTTCTTCATGTCATTAACATTCCAATTTTACTTTTTATTTATTTTTAAGTTCATGTTAAATAGATTAAACACCATTCATTATTGGAAGGTAAAATTGATCCCTCAGTCTGCACAGCACTCACCAGCCTTCTCCTGAGAGTGTCACCAAGGTGCTGTAAGCTGCTCAGGGTGAGCAAGGCCAGAAGCAAGTTCAAATTCAGAGAGCCCTGGGTCCCTGCTCACTGGCCTGAGGTGGAGGTTACAGCAGCTGCTTCCTGCAGGGAAGGGAAACACTCGGAGCTCAACTCACCAGAGCATCCTGACATTGGAGCTACTCTTGGGGCTGGGGACACGGACTGGATGGCTGTGGGTGGGAAAGGGCTCAGAATGGAGTAAAACGCCACTGAGAAACAAACTCTGCACCCCGGGAGCTGAGGGAAGATTAAGGGCCATCACAGAGACCAGCACTAGATGTGGGCCAGAGCGTCCTTGTCACTCCCACATCATGGCCTGAACTCCCCTGCTCCCTCTCCTCACTCCACTCAAGTTCATGGGATTTCGAAGCAGACTTTGGGGTGATCCCTCCATTCTTCTTCCTCAATCCTGAGATGAATTTATTTCCATTTCAGGTTTTAGCGCACGGGCTGTGATAACCCAGGACCCCTTGACACCAGAGTTTTGTCTTTAGTAGGTTCTTGGTCTCAGTGATTAGTAGATCAGTGGTAAGACAGGATTTATTTACAGAAAAAAAAAATACAAAAACACTAGAGCTCCTGGCAGAGAGAACCGAGGTCGGGGAAAAAGCTCTGTCTTTCCAGGAGGCACCTATGGCTCAGTGAGTAGGGCACCTATCCCATATACAGAGGGTGGTGGGTTCACCAGTCCCGGCCAAACTGCAACAAAAAAATAGCCAGGCATTGTGGCAGGTGCCTGTGGTCCCAGCTACTTGGGAGGCTGAGGCAAGAGAATGGCCTAAACCCAGGAGTTGGAGCTTGCTGTGAGCTGTGATGCTACCGCACTCTATCAAGAGTGATAAAATGAGACTCTGTCTCAAAAAAAAAAAAGAACCCCTCATTCCCTCTCCCTCTTTCTGGGCTGTTTGCTCAGGGGTATATATAGTCACAAAGGGATTATTTAGCTGGAACTCAATTGTTACATTTAGCTGTCTGGGTCCTCTAAAGTTACATTCAGCTGGAACTCTGTTGTTACATTTGGCAACATGGGGTGGGAATTCAGTTAATGAATGGCTAAAATCCCTTTCATTCAGGCCCATGAACACCAGGATTGGTCTAGACCAGTGATTTTCAACTGATGTGCCATGAAAATTTATAAATATCATTAATTAAATTACTTTCTAATGAAGTTCAAAGGGCAGTAAGTATATTATTTTCTTTACTCTTTTTTTGAACAACATGATTTAAGTGTGTCACAGAAGTTTAACTACAGGTTCAACTGTGCCATGAGATAAAAAGGTTGAAAAACATTGGTCGAGACCAACCTTGATTTTATCATTCTAGGAGTGGGTCAACTTCTGAGATGTAGTAGTGAGGCTGAGAGGTGGGGGTGCTACAAATGGGAAGGGCCTGGGAAAGGAGGAGTATGAAGAGGAGACTGTAGAGTCTGCCATTGCCATCAGATGCTTTGTTTGATAAAATTAAATCAAAACCCATAAAATACCAAAATGCACGTTATTGTTGCCTCCCGAGGGGTAACACTATTTACCAGTATTTTTTAATTGTTTCAATATTTCTTTTATCATCATCTTCATTTAATAATGGAGATTTCAAAAATTGTGTAAAGCGAGCTCTTCCTTTTAAAATATTTTGGGGTTTCTTTACATTGCCACTCTCGTACGAGGTCTGACAATAAAGTTCGTGAACTCATCCAAGAACAAGGGTTTATCACTAAGGTCATCTTTGACCCAGTTCCTGACTGTAGTGATATTCAGCAACAAAGTATGTAGCGCTTTTTCTAAGATGAGTTCACAAATTTAATTGTGAGAACTTGTACGATAGCTCTGATGGCCATTCCGGAAAAAAAGTTTCAGTATTTCTTTGAAGTGTGGACTATGCCGGCAATAGTGCACAGCTCCCCTAGGGGATTACCACAAAGGTGACATAGTGATATTTAGCACTTGGGTGAATAGCACTTTTTCTAGGATGAGTTCATGAATTTAATTGTCTGACCTTGCATGTAACTCTGCATAGATATAATAATTTTAATACCACTGGTAATTGTCTCTTGTTCAAAGCACCTATTCATTTACACATGATCTGAAACTACACTTTATATTCTTTATAGCCTGCTTGTTCTTAACATCCAAGAACAAACATTCCATTTTTCACCTGCCAATTCTTAAGTACTATCATTGTCCATTCTTCATGAATCTGTTTAATCTTTGACATTAAAGGAACAGTTGCCAATTAAGCTCTCAAATTGATCAAGGAAGAATTAATTATATTCACTGAGGGTCTATTATTTCTTTAATGGCAAACATTTTGTCAGCTAGCATATTTAGGATAAAATACAATCAGTTTTGTGGAAGTTTTAGCTGCAAGATTATTTATGAATACAGAGTTAGGAAAGTCTTTTCTGCTCTTCTTCCTTCTAGAAATTCTTCATTGCTCAAACCTTGAGGATAAGTGATTCAGCAGCAGAGTCTCTGCTTCAAGATGTTCTTACCTGGTTCAGAAAGCTTTCTGCCTAAATTAGTTAAGCTTACTGTCTGATGTTTTTTTCAGCTCTATTGGATTTACTGGTTTCTCTTTGTGATCCCAGTATTAGGTTTATTATTGTTTTTCAAGTTTCATTTTTCTGTTTCTCTGCCTAACTTGTGACTTTGACAACACTTGCTCAAATTAGATACTAGGATACACTCTTCAGATGCCTGCTTAGTTTCCAACTCCCTTGCACCCCTTATTCTTAGCTTCACAAAGCTATAGCTACCTTGTGAGTTGGCTTTAGGCCCCTTGTTTCAGGCAAGACTTGTTCTATACCTACACTGTTTTCTGACAAGCCCAGGAGTACCTCTGCTCTATAAATCCCCTACATGTCCATAGCTGACTGCATTCCATCGTCCTATTGATTGGAATTTACTGAATTCACTGCATAGACCTGACATCTTAGAGCTGTGGTTCTCATCCACAGCTATAAGTTAGAATTGGGAGGGAAAGTTGAAAAAAAAATCAGTGTATTCATTTTTAAAATTTCAATTATTGAGGGTGTATAAATGGTTTTGTTAACATGGATATCAGTCAGGATATCAGTGCACGCATCTCCACATAGGGTTCATTGTACTTATTACCTCCTTTATTTCCAATTATTCTTTCCTCCTTCTTTATTTCCAATGATGTTTGCATCTCTTTGTGATGTTTTAACCATCAGTTACCTCCCAATTATTAGAGCGTACATGTGGTGTTTGTTTTCCAGTTTGAATACACTTTGCCTAGGATAATGGTCTTTAGTTCCATTCAAGTTGTTGCTGAAGACACCATTTAATTCCTTTTTATGGGTAATTAGTACTCCATGGAATATGTATAACACCTTTTTTTTATTAAATCATAGCTGTGTACATGAATGTGATCATGGGGCACCATACACTGGTTTTATAGATCATTTGACACATTTTCATCACACTGGTTAACATAGCCTTCCTGGCATTTTCTTAGTTATTGTGTCAAGGCATTTACATTCTAACATTCACTAAGTTTCACATATAACCTTGTAAGATGCACCGCAGGCGTAATCCCACCAATCACCCTCCCTCTACCCACCTCCCCCTCCCTCCCCTCCCTTTCCCCTTACCCCCTATTCTTGGGTTATAACTGGGTTATAGCTTTCATGTGAAAGCCGTAAATTAGTGTATAACACCTTTTAAATCGATTTGTTTATTGAAGGGCACTTAAACTGATTTCACATCTTTGTGACTGTGAATTTTGCTGCAATAAACATTCAAGTATAGGTATCTTTTTGAGAAAGTGACATTTTTTCCTGTGGGAAGATACCAGCAGTGGGATTATGGGATCAAATGGTAGGTCTGTATTCATTTTCTTTGAGAAATTGTTTTTTTTCCATAGAGATTGTACTACTTTACAGTCTTTCCTATGCTGTATAAAATTTCCTTTCTCTTCACATCCATGCCAGCATTTATTGTTTTTTTAACATTCTGACAGCATTAGGTGGTATCTCATTGTGGTTTTAATTTGCATTTTCCTGATTATTAGTGATGTTGAACATTTCTTTGTGTTTTCTGGACATTTGTCTAGCTTCTTTTGAAAACTTCTGTTCAGTGCAATTGCCCATACTTAATGTTTTGTTTTTTTTTTCCTTGCTAATTTGTTTGTGTTCTTTGTAGATTCAGACATTAACCCTTTTAAAAGAATTTCTCTGAATGATTATAATATGCTATCTCTGCTGAGAACAATTGATTCAAAATTAAAAATGAAACAGGTTTAATCATGAAGCACAATTGGATTCCCTGTGTTGAAAGGAAGAACAACCCCATGGTACCTTCATCCATTTTTCTTCTACTTTCTAATGAGTGGCAGTAAATAGGAAAGGGAAGAAGAGATGGTCCTTATTTGCATTCCTTCCTCACCTGAAGCCTGGACTGGACCAGCGTGCCAACTGAAAATGGCACGCTCCTTAACTATGATCCCTGAATGAGTAATATCCAGGAAGAAAATTTCAAATCTACCACTGAATATAAAAGAGCACCAATGGAGATAAATAATTTATGAGTGAGACATCAATGGATACATACCATAATTTATTTTTATATTATGATCTTTGTTCAGACCTCTGAAAACTCCTCTTCAGAAAGAGTATGTCAATTATGAGCAAGAAAGAAAAGGGAGACTTCACTACTAGAATATATAACTTTCATACTTACTATATACTTATGCATACAAGCTGATAATTGATACTCTGTTGATTCAAATCATTACAAGCTGTGAACCATGAAGAGAAATGAGTAATAAATAAAGATCCCTGCTTCTTTAAATGAAATGTCCCTGTGTCACAAGACCAGGGAATGCCTTGTATTCACAATGAGCTCAGATGTGCTCTTCTCAAATTTTTACATGTAAATACTGTGACTTCTTTAAATTAATTTATGAATACCTTTTAAAGTACTTACTTTACATATCCAGGAGCAGAAAATTTAGATGGTGATTATCCACACAAACTGAACCTTTTGATACTTATTGAACAGTCTTTTTAGTATGTGTTAATAATAACAGTTCACATTTATTGAGTACTTTCTAAGGCCTCTGTGTATTGTAGACATGTTAATGTATCCAAAAACTAACAGTAACCAAGTATTAGAAATCAGGAAACTGAGCAGGGAGAAGAAGTTAAGTGACTTATATAAACTCACACAGTTCAAAAGTTCTGGAACTGGGATTTTGACCCAGGCAATCAGAGCTTCAGAGTCTATTGTGGTATACTGCCCTGGATTTAATACCCCCATAAAAGTAATTATTATCCTAGGAAAATTTGGAAGCAATTATTATCTTACTACTTTCTAACTCAAAGTGTTGGTATGTGAACACCCTGCAAGAAAGCCTTATGGTACATGATTTCCTTGCATTGCAGAAGCTTTGATGATTTTCTCATAAGAGAACATCAGGAATGATGTTGTAAAGGGCATGAGATTAGTTCCAATAGTCAACACTCATTAAAGAGTGAGTTAGACTTATTAACCAAAGAGGTAGGGGATCTAATTGTGACAAAACTACCCTAATCAAATAGATCTTGAAATCCAGCAAGGAAGCAGACATTAACCTAATATTATATATATTAAATTATAATTATGATAAATGCCTTGGGGAGGGAGGCTAGTAAGTGCTGGAAGAACACAGAATTAGTCATTTAGTGTAAATTGTGATGGCTGGGACAGAATGAAATCACATTTGAGTTGAAAGAAGGAGGTAGAATTAGTCCTACCCACAGAGCAAGAGCATTACAGGCCTAAGAAAACAGCATGTATAGCTTTGAGGGAGGCAGGGAGGAGTGCAGTGTAGTCAAGAGTACTCTTGACAGTGGCATATTCATTGGGTGTGGAAGGCAAATATTAGGACTTCTATTTGTATACACTTGTTTAAACCTTTAAAATGTTAATTTTGTATAGTCCCATAAGACACATACTATTGTATATTCATTCAGTGTCATTTGCATACACGGTATGTTATAAATAAACATGTAATTTGTTAATAATGCACGTCTCCAAGTTTTTATTGTTAAGCATGCAGGGTAAACAGTATTTGAGGACCACTTGTGTAAGAAACTACAAAAGGAACATTGTTTATGAACTCAGGGATTGATGGGGTTGGGGAAGTGAAATAGAAAGTGATGCTGAGAGAGCCAAGAGAGGTGATTAGTGATCATCCACACAGGGTCCAGTAGGCAGGTCAAGGATTTAGGAGTTAACCACAAAGGGAGCCACAAAAGTATTTTAGCATCGGAAATACACATTTGGGCAGCTGACAGATGACCTATGAGGACTACTATTTAAAACCATTTAGATAACACAAAAAGGTAAGCTTCAAAGTGAATTCTAAATCTGCCATTTTGATATTAAATTGTGCGCATTTCTTTCTTCTGCCAGAGTGAAACTCATGCAAAGCATGGTTCTTCCATTGATCCCTTATGTCTGCCTTTTATACAAACTGTTAAATACCACTACAAGTGGGCAGCAGAGTACCCGGCTCATAGTGAATGCCCAATAGGTTTGGCTTATAAATTACATGGTGATCTCAAATTTGGCATATTCCAAACAGAATTCTTTTTCCCAAAAAAACAAAACATACTTATCCACCTATATTCCCAATCTCAGTGAATGGTACACGTGTGTCTACTCAGGGCTCCTAGCTGGAGTATTTAGTTTTCATGACAGCCTTGTACCCTATTTCTGGTCAAAACTCCAGTTTTATAGATCATATCTAGAGGAAACCTCCTATGTCCATCTTCTCTTTATTATCTCATTGCCTTTGCCACAATGTTTACTAATTTATTTATTTAGTCACCCAAATTTAGAAAACCTATGCTCTTTATCTGTTAAATGTATGAGATACCTAGTATTTACAGATACTATGTATTATACTTATTATTGAAATGTCTTGTTTCATTTAATCCTCAACATAATCCAAGGAATAGAATACTATCATGACTACCAGTTTATTTATTTATTTATTTTGCAGTTTTGGGGCAGGGCCGGGTTCAAACCCACCACTTCTGGGTATATGGGGTCAGACCCTACTTGAGCCACAGGTGCCGCCCGACTACTAGTTTATTTTTGAAGGAAGTTCAGAGAGTTCAGTAACTTTTACAACTTTTCTCATAATTTAAAAGGTGGGGCAGCTATTTGCACAAGAGAGTCTTCTGCCAGGTATCTATAAGGCTTGACAATTAAGTTTGTGAACTCATCCTAGAAAAAGTGCTACATACCTTATTGCTGAATATCAGTATGGTCACCTTCAAGGTACTCCCCTCAGAAAGCTATGCACTGACACCAGCACCTAGTCCACCCTTCAAAGCAATTTTGAAACTCTTTTTCTGGAATGCCCATTATAGAATACTAGAATACTTTCTTTTTTTTTTATTAAATCATAACTGTATACATTGATATGTTCATGGGGCATCATACACTCACTTCATAGACCATTTGACATATTTTTTTTTTATTGTCGGGGATTAATTGAGGGTACAATAAGCCAGGTTACACTGATTGCATTTGTTAGGTAAAGTCCCCCTTCTTTTCTTTTTTTTTTTCTTTGTAGAGACAGAGTCTCACTTTATGGCCCTCGGTAGAGTGTCGTGGCCTCACACAGCTCACAGCAACCTCCAACTCCTGGGCTTAAGCGATTCTCCTGCCTCAGCCTCCCGAGTAGCTGGGACTACAGGCGCCTGCCACAACGCCCGGCTATTTTTTGGTTGCAGTTCAGCCGGGGCCGGGTTTGAACCCGCCACCCTCGGTATATGGGGCCGGCGCCCTACCGACTGAGCCACAGGTGCCGCCCAAGTGCTTCTATAGTCTGTAGAATGTAAATGTTTTGGCACAGTAACTGAGATAATGCCAGGAAGGCTATGTTAACCATTGTGATGAAAATAAGGGGGACTTATTTAAAATTACATTTTAAATCTTCACCCTGGGTTTCAAAAACCATCCAAAACAAGCTAATAAAAAGAATGCTTCAGGTCCTCACAGACTGAGGGGGACTTATTTTCATCACAATGGTTAACATAGCCTTCCTGGCATTATCTCAGTTACTGTGCCGAAACATTTACATTCTACAGACTATAGAAAAGGTACTGTACATCTCATTGCTGAATATCCTATGGTCACCACATGACCAAGAAGAGTACTTTGAAGGTGACCACAGTGATATTTAGCAGGGAGGTATGTAGTACTTTTTCTAGGATGAATTCACAAACCTAATTACCTGACCTCACATTCTTACCTTCTGTGCTGTATTCCACTGCTCCATCCACAGTTTATTGCAACTAAAGTATATTCACCACAGTTGATTTATTGATTAATTTGTACATTTCTTTACTTATCCATTTATTCTCTACACATTCACTACTGTGTTCAGGTAAGTGATGACTTGGTTCTGCCTATTTCACGTGTTGTGCAACTCAGGTGAATTCCAGGTACTTACAAAGTAAAAGGCAGAAAATTAAGGCCAGGCTTAGTGGTGGCTCATGCCTGTAATTCTAGCATTCTGGGAGGCCAAGGCAGGTGGATTGCCTGAGCTCATGGGTTTGCCATCAGCCCAAGCAAGAGCGAGACCCTGTCTGTAAAAATAGCCAGAGATATTGGTAGGCACCTAGTCCCAGCTACTCAGGAGGCTGAGGCAAGAGGACACTTGAGCCCAAGAGTTTGAGGTTGCTGTGAGCAATGATGCCACGACACTGTACTAAGGGTGACAAAGTGAGACTCTGTCTCAAGAAAAAAAAAGTCAGAAATTAAATAAAAAATTACTTAAATATCATTTAATGACATAATAGAAATAGATGCTAAGCCAGAATATGATCTTCAAAACAGAAATCTAATGACACTCTTTCTATTTAAGAGAAAATTCCTTTTTCTGGAAATACCCTTTTGTCTCCTTTATTGAAAAACTCATGTCATCTTAAACGCTCAGATGTCCAACTGCCTGTCATTTCCCAGTCAAAATTCATAATTCTCTTCTTTGTGCTCTCAAAGATAATAATTTATTAATACTTTGATTATAGTAATCATTGCACATTACAATTCCTTTGGTAGATAGCTTGGCATTCTTCAATTTTCTTAGAAGTTTTATTGGTACATCATATAGTTTTGTAATAAATTAAAGATACTGGCATATTATAAGATCTTAATAAATACTAACTTTATATGTATCTACTTTACCTATTAACATGTGTAAGCTCCTCAGAGAGCATCCCTATCTTTGTTTACTAAAAAAAAGTTATCTACTATGTATAAGGTACTGCAATTTGCAGATGTGGAAAAATATATGTATTGACTTTTGGAGACTGGTCTACATCCTATTATCTGTTCTTTTCTACTTTTGTATGACTGTTATTATTATTATTTTTTTTTTTCAGTTATTGAACGGGGCTGGTTTGAACCTGCCACCTGCCACATCCGGCATATGGGGCTGGCGCCCTACTCCTTTGAGCCACAGGCACCGCACTCTACTTTTATATTTTTTATTCTGGTATTAATGCTACTAGCTGGAAGCACATTATACTTACCACAAAAGCTAATAATTTGGTAATAATCCCTATTCCTTCATTTTATTCCCCACTCTCCTAAATCCTTCACAAAATGTTGTAACTTCTTTGAAATTACATTTTAAATCTTCACCCTGGGTTTCAAAAACTATCCAAAACAAGCTAATAAAAAGAATGCTTCAGGTCCTCACAGACTGAGGTTTGAGAACTATGATGAAGAAGATATTATTTAATTTCCAAACAGTCTATAGAGTATTATCCACATTTGAGAAACGAGGTGTGTAAAGCTCCTCTCTTCCTTCCATCCTAATTGTCAACCTTAAGGTAGGCCACCAGCACCTCTTCCTGCAACTGGTTTCTTATTTCCTAAGTCTACTTTGACTGCTTTCACTTTCCCGCCCAGTGGAAAAAAATAAAAAAATAATTTCAGGGACCCAACAGAGATGACGGAATATATTATTCTAAGCTCCAGTAGGTTTTATTTTCTACCCATTGTTTTATGATAGTGTGAAACCCAGTATAAAAATCTATCAATTGCAGACACAAACAAAAGTGGCAAAATAAAGTTACACACACACTCACACACATACACACCCTCACACACTCATAAAAATCCAGATTCAGACAGACAGATGTTTAAGAAATAAGTGTGATTTTATAGAGATACAACACAACAGTGATTCTGTATCTGGATATAAGCAGCAACAGAACAAGTGAAGAGGGTGGTGCTTGTGGCTCAGTGAGGAGGGCACGGGCCCCATATACCAAGCGTGGCAGGTTCAAACCCAGCCTCTGGCCAAACTACATTTTTTTTGTTTTTTGCCCAACAAAAAAATAGCAGGGCATGTGGGGTCAAACTGCAACAACAATGACAAAATATATATATATATATATCAGGGCGTGTGGCTGGCACCTGTAGTCCCAGCTACTTGGGAGGCTGAAGCAAGAGAATTACCTAAGCCCAGGAACTGGAGGTTGCTGTGAGCTGTGTGACACCACAGCACTCTATGATGGGCCATATAGTGAAACACTGTCTCTAAAAAAAAAAAAAAAAAGTATAGCTTTAGAAACATAATGGAAACAGAGGAAAATGACAGATCCCCTCAGCAAATTTTAGAAAATTCTGTAACAAAATAAAATCTTATTTTATAATTTTCTAAAAACTCACCATGACAAAGCACAGGATACCTTTTACTGGTTTTTGTTGCCTACACGTATACATGCTAGCTACCAGTAGAGGGACACCCTGACCGCCAAATGTCATTCTCACAGGGCCTTAAGCACCTTTTTGCCCCAAGAATAGACTGCAAACTTTCTTCCAAAAGAATAAACAAATAGATAAACAAATCAAATCTTAAAAATTCCAAAAATTTTGGACTAATTTTAAAAGTATAATACAAAATGTGCATTTTTATGTACATTTAACACTAAAAAAATCCAACTTCTTCCTCCATACCTTAAACCAGTGCAACAAAACTGGTCCTCCCTGTGGGCTGCAGGACAACCCCAAAGTCACAGAAGCAGAAGAGCCGTGGCCAGTCATCCTGCACTGTTTGTTCCCACAGAGACTCTGCAGGACTCTGCAGCATGTCCAGAGGGCTCTGGGTGTTGGGGGGTGGGAGTGGATGTCACAGGGCAAGAGGATGCAGGGGGGGACATTGGAGCGACAACCTTCATTCCTCTCCAAATCAAGACATTTTCCTATGGAATTCATCTTTGCTCTTCTCTCCAAAAACACCATTAAAGAGCTGCAAAGACATATTTGAAACTGTAGAAGACCAAAATAACAAAGAATATTGGAGGGGAAAATAATTATAAAATTTTTTACCAAAACATTTAAAATACAATAAAAACAGATGAACATAACTCTGATTTCTAATTAACTTAGAGTGGAAATCTAAAATCTTCAGGTGTGCTGAAGGGGCACAGGAAAATACCCTTGAATTGTATGCTAGATTTGCCCTAAAGCATCTCCAAAGAGCTCAGATTTGAGGCTCTAAAGGGAGGAGTAAAAATCATACAGAAAACAGGGGCCCTGATTGAGTCTTAATAAAGAACAGCTGGACATATGGGTCTCCTGCTTCAGCCAATATATCTACTGTGCGTGCTCACACTCCCATGCGGCAGACACAGTTACGTGACACAAGATCCCCTTTCAAGGAAAGAGTCATTACCCCTGCGGTTGGACGTCCTCAGTGGACAACCCTGAGCTGTCAGCAATCTCTGTGTTAGCCTGAGCCACAGGGAGTGGCCTGGGACAAATCCTGCCCCTCTCAGGTACAATAGCTTGAATAGTGTGATTGCAAACATCATATCCACCTGAAACCTCAGAATATAACCTGACTTGGATCAGGAACCTCATCTGCAGATGGAATTAGTTGAGATTGCAGGTGGATGATGGGGTTGCTTGGTGGGCAAGTTGCGTGTCCCTCCAGTGACGGATGCTCTGAAGGCCCTGACTTCACCACAGGGCAGGACACTGTGGCAGGACTGCATGGCTGTGCCCGTACCCCATGCACGGACACAGATACAAACAAGTTAAGAAAAATAGAGGCAGATGCTGGTGTGGATGTGGAGAGAAGGGAAAGCTTGTACACTGCTGGTGGAGCTGCAGACTAGTACAGCCTCTATGGAAAGAAGTATGGAGAATCCTCAGAGCTAAGAGTACACCTTCCATTTGAGCCTGCAATCCCATTACTGGATATCTAGTCAGAGGGAAAAAAATATCATTTTACCAGAAGGGCATTGGACCTAGAATGCTTATTGCACCAAGATTGGAAATCAACTCAAGTGCCCAGAAACATATGAATGGATTCATAAACTGTGGTGTATGTCTGCCATGGAATACTATTGAGCCATGAGAAAGATGGAGACTTTTAATGTCTTTTTTTTTTTAATTATGAAGGAGACTATTTTTTTTGTTTTGGTTTTTGTTTTTGCAGTTTTTGGCCGGTGCTGGGTTTGAATCCACCACCTCCGGCATGTGGGGCCGGTGCCCTACTCCTTTGAGCCACAGGCGTCACCCTTTTAATGTCTATTTTATTTGAGTTTATAGAGTTAAAGCACATTATTCTAGGTAAAGTTTAAAGCACATTATTCTAGGTAAAGTATCACAAGAATGGAAAAGCAAGTATCCAAGTACTCATTACTAATATAAAACAAATAGAAAAACAACTACATGACCACACAAGAGAAATACACAAGTATATTCAAGTGGGGGAGGGGAGAGGAGGATAAGGGAAAAGGGGAGAAGGCTGGGGATTAATAAGCTTTCACCTAAGGTGCACAATGTAAGGGTTTACAGCACACCCCCTGGTGAAGGGCTCGACTAACCCTTGAACTTTACTTTAGAAATGCAAACTGTGTGCCCTAATAATTTGTACCCTCATACTGACCCAAAATAAAAATAAGTAATAATTAAAAAAAAAATTGGTAAGATGAGGTTATAAGGATTAGTGTAGGTCCTAATTTCAAAGACGAGTGTCCTCATTAGTGGAGGAGAGGACACACAGGTATACCCAGAGGTAAGTTGACCATGTGATGATGGAGCCAGAGAATGAAGTGACACAGTCACAAGCTGAGAAATGCTACACATTTCTGGGAGCCACTAAAAGCTGCAAGCAGCAAGCATCCTCCCCATGAGCCTTCAGAGTGAGCATGAGCTTTCTGATACTTGGATTTCAGGTTTCTTACTTAATAATTGTGAAAGGATATGTTTCTGTGAATTAAACCTCATAATCAGCAGTCATTTATTTTATTTTTTTTCCAGCAGCCATTTATTATAGCAACTCCAGGAAGAAGCACAGATTTTTGTACCAGCAAGTGGAGTGTTGCTGCAAAAAATACGTAAGCACTTGGGATAGTTTTGGGAGTAATGTACCAATCAGAGGTTAGAGTGTCAAATACATGGATGTAAAAAAACATTGATTTCCCTGAAGAGAAGCTCAGTAGAAATGCAGTCGAAAACACTTTTGAGGAGCATTCAAAAGTGAAGAGAAATTGAAAGATAATGTGTCATGTCTTTGAGAATTAATATGAAATAATAAACAGTAAGTTTATAGAGAATTAAATATTAAATGTGTTTCTAGTAAGTCCTTATAGCTTGACTCAGAATATTCATCTACAGCCTATTGTCATACAAAGAGTACAGATATCTATGAAAAAATAATAAAAATCAGGGTCAGCACAAGTAAACACATACCTCATCTTAAGAATCACTACAGGGGCGCCCTTTGCTCAGTGGTTAGGGCACTGGCCACATGCTCTGGGGCTGGCGGGTTCAAACCCAGCCCCGGCCTGCTAAACAAAAAAATAGACGGTGTTGCGGCTGGCACCTGTAGTCCCAGCTACTAAGGAGGCCGAGGCAAGAGGATCGCTTGAGCCTAAGAGTTTGAGGTTGCTGTGAGCTGTGATGCCATAGCATGCTACAGAGGGTGACAATGTGAGACTGTGTCCCAATTAAAACAAAACAAACAAAGAAACAAAAAACAAACAAACTAAGAATCATTACAGGATGCAAGAAATTTACTACCCAAGTTTACACAGAACTTACTCTCCAGACACAGTAGTTTATATAAATACAGCAGGCGAATGTCCTGGAATATCTCATTAGGAGGTCATGACTAACATTACAGTATCTCATTCAACTGACTTGTTGAGGACACCAATAAACTTAGCCAAAGAGCTTTAACAAAAAGCAAAGTTATCGGCCCAGTGCGTGCCTCACTCCTGTAATCCCAGCACTCTGGGAGGTGGGGCATGTGTGTGGATGGCTTGAGCTCAGTAGTTCAAGACCAGCTGGAGCAAAAGCGAGACCCTGTCTCTACCAAAAATAGAAAAAAATTATCTCCGTTGTGGCAGACCTGTAGTCCCAACCACTTGGAAGGCTGAGGCAGGAAGACAACCTGAGCCCAAGAGAAGGAGGTGGCTGTGAGCTATGATGATTCCCTGACACTCTACTGAGGGTGACAGACCGAGACTGTCTCAAAACAAACAGAAAACAAAAAAATTCACAGTCATCTATAGTCCAAGAGGAAAGAGCATTTAAAGAAAACTTCATGGGTGGAGATAAACTGGCTGATATCTTGCAGATTAATTAAACCAAAAACATTATGTTTATATTATGTTTATGTTCTGACAGGAGTTTACCAACTAACAAGTTTGTGTCTGATGACATTTCACAGAAGGGCGTGTGCAGTGAGGAGGTCTCCATCTCAAACTCCTCCTCCAGTCTGTGCTGAAGGGAGGTGGGTGCTCCCTCTCAGTGTCCTGCATTCCTCCTGCCACCCCTCTAGGGCAGGGCTCCAGCCGTCCTCCCGTCAGCCCAGTAACCAAGGCGGATCAGCACCCCCAGTCAGCAAGCTCCCCCATCTGACAGGTCCTCTTCCTGGATTACTGGAACACCAGCCCTGCCCAGCGCCTGCTCCTTTCTGAATCCTAACCCCTCGGTCCCTGATCACCCCCCAACAAATCTCATCGCTCATGACATTCTCATCACCTTCACTTCAACCTGACACTTCCTCCCTCAGCTCCTTCCTCCCTACTGCCCTGTGATCCTACCAACCTCCATCCCCTCTGGGCCTCTGAGTGCCGCAGTGGCCCCACTGGCCACTCTGACTGCAAGGGTGAAGGACAGAAAGGGACACCCAGGTGTGACTCAAACCCTCATGTGTCCACACGAGAGGTAGCTCCACAGGGAGGCAGGAACAAGGCTGGCTAGTTCAGGCTGCTACATCCTTTGCCAAACAAAGCACAAAACACAAGGTAAGTGCTCATAACTATTTGCCAAAAGCAGACCTGCCTTTCACCTTGCTGGCCACATGATACTGGGTCCAAAGGTGCCTGAACTGGGAGAGAGTCACCCATGCACCTCGCTCTGCCCTCAGCCGGATAGCTGAGGGCAAATACCATGAAGGAAAGTGCCCATGGGCTCAGAGGAGATCACAGGCAGCCTTGTCCTGTGTGTGAGAGAGTGCTCAGCTGAGGGAAAGCCCTGTTTATTCAAATGAGTGTCCTAATTCCAGCACTTTGGGAGGCCAAGGCAGGAGGATCACTTGAGGCCAAGAGTTCTAAATCAGTCTAGGCAACATAGGGAGACCCTGTTTCTACTGAAAAAAAAAATATATATATATATGTATATATATTTAAAAACTTAACTACACATAATGACAGGCACCTGCTGTCCCTGCTACTTGGGAGGCTGAGGTAGAAGGACAATTTGAGGCCAGGAGTTCAAGGCTGCAACAAGCTATGATATACCACTGCACTCCAGCCTGTAGAGTGAGATACTATCTCTAAAATAATAATAAATAGAGTTATTTATTTCTTGAGACAGAGTCTCACTCTGTTGCCCTAGGGTTGAGTGCCTTGGCATCATCATAGTTCACAGAAAATTCAAACTTTTGTGTTCAAGAGATTCTCTTGCCTTAGCCTCCAGGCAAGCTGGGACTACAAGTGCCCTCCACAATGCCCAGCTAATTTTAATATATTTATTAGTAGAAATGGGATCTTGCTTTTGCTCAAGCTGCTCTGAAACTAGTTAGGTCAAGTAGTCCACTTGTCTCAGCCTCCCAGAGAGCTAAGAATACAGGTGTGAGGCCCAGCACCTCTAGCTCAGCAACTAGGGCACCAGCCACATATGCTAAGGCTGGCTGGCAGGTTTGAACCAGGACCAGGCCTGCGAAACAATGACAACTACAACAACAAAAAACCGGGTGTTGTGGTGAGTGCCTGTAATCCCAGCTACTTGGGAGGATGAAGCAAGAGAATCACTTAAAAATTTGAGGTTGCCGTGAGGTATGACACCACAGTACTCTACTGAGAGACATACTGAGACTTTGTCTCAAAAAAAAAAAAAAAAAAAGAAGGAAAGAAAGAAAGAAAGAAAAAAGGAAATGAAAATACTACAGGTGTGAGGCACTGAGCCCGGCCTACCAGAGTAAATTTTAAAAATAAAAATAAAAATAAAGTGAGATTTAAAGGACAATACAATTCACTGAAATTCACACCGCATCATCAAAGAAAAAGCAATGCTGACAAACACAGGTGGCAAGCACCTGTTTCTACATGATAATAAATAAAACATCACGAAATATCTCTGAGTGCTTTAAACACAGTCAAATTTGAAAACTTCCTGTTAAAAGAATAAACGTGACTGAAAATCATGGTATGCTTATGAATGCAAATATATGCAAGAATTATGCTTATGAACACCACAGCAATGACTGATGTGTTCGACATTCACACATAAGTAAAAGGAATCTTGTCATGTAGATATATGGACCTATTTTATTTAGGTGAGTGCTTTAGATATTCCTTAACCTATTTCTAAAACATCATGCATTAAAACTTTCATAGTAATCCCCTAATGAGACCAAAGTGTGACGAACTCATCAATGGAGATGTCAAGCTGACAGTGCTGCAGTCCTTCTCTAAGGCAGGTGACCTCCCATAATAAAACCTGGTGACAGTCTGCTGCATAGACTGAAAGCATTTTCCCAGGCACACACAAACATTTGTTCCTTCTTGGGATTTTAGGAAATGGGATTATCCTTTTGCGGAAGATGGATTTTTTGACAAAACAACATAAAGAGCATGTTTTTTCAGGACAGGGATTAATTTTTTCTCCTTATGACACATATTGACAGGTGGTGCCCAGTGGCTCACTCATGTAATCCAAGCACTCGGGGGGAGGGTGCAATACAGGATTGACTGAGCTCATAAGTTCAAGACCAGCCTGACAGAGTGAGACCCTGTCTCTAAAAATAGCTGGGCATTCTGGAGGGTTCTTGTAGTCCCAGCAACCTCAGTTGTGGGGGAAAGATAATCACTTAAGCCCAGGAGTTAAGGTTACTGTGAGCCATGATGTCACAGCACTCTATCAAGGGTGCCAACATGAGGCTCTGTCTCAAAAAAAAAAAAAAAAAAAAAAAACAGATTGCCAGCACTCATTCCTGAGTACAAACCATAAAACCATAATTTTTCCTTCACTCTCTATCTGGAGCTGTTGATCCTAAGGGCTCTCACAAATCAGGCTCCTCTGCGACCAGGTCCAAATAATTTTAACTTTTACCTTGTTACATCTCCAATGTTAGTGTGTTTACCACCATGACTGGTCCTAAATAAAATACTGCAAATAATGTCGCTTAGTCTCTTATACCGTGTTTTGGGCTTGTAACAGATTTCTCGCTCAGTTACCAGTCAAAGTGCAGTGATGACTGTTGTGTTCAAGTGAATGGAAGTAAAGACAGTGAAGGTTTCCACTGCAGAACTCTCTGGAATGCATGCTCAGCTGCCCCAGCACCTTACCATCCCTACAGAGAAGATCACTCGCTGTCCTCACTGCTGTGGGATCCACAGCTGCAGGAGAACTCTGGCCACCAGACAGGAATCACATGAAAGGGAAGAACCCGGCTTGGAGTGCAGCCAGGGAAGTGTGTCCATGGGAGTCTGTCACTGCTCTGAACCTGACTCTGCCCTGTTAGGACTGTGTATTGAGACCCCCACCTAAGTCCCGAGAAAAATATCAGCCCAGCAAGCCAGGGACAGATTCACCCTGAGAAGCCCCATAGAGCACAAAGACTCTCTGAGCAATTGGGGAGGACACAGCGGAGGCTGCCAGCCTGGTCCTGACTGCAGTGGACAGAGCAGTGTGGGGACAGGGTTGTCTCTGGGAGGCTGTGGTCACTTTGTCACATGATACTGTACCAGCAGGGTCTGGGCACCAGGGGGAGCTGGAGGTCTGTTCTTGGAGGTCTGGGGGTGAGCAGAGCTGGGATCAGCCACCTGGTGTGCCTGGTGCCCTCTGCTCAGGATCACAGTTCTGACCAACCCACCCCATGGGACCAAAGAGTCCCACTTCTGACACTCAGGCAGAGGGGCCTGACCACAGACCAGGGTGGGATCAGAAAGCGGGGGGATTATTTGCATGGAGGATGGGGCCTCCCCTCTCAGGGTATGAAGAGGAGACCGTCAGACCTGGAGGAGCTGTGCCTCAGCTGTGGGCACAGAAGGCAGGACTCAGGACATTCCCCACCATGGCCTGGTCCCCTCTACTCCTCACCCTCCTGACTCGCTGAACAGGTGACGAGGCTTGGGTCAGGGGAAGGACCCTCGGGAGACCCTGGGGCCCTGCTCTCTCCTCTTCTCTGCAGACCCAGAATTGCCATGTCTGTGTCTCTCACTTCCAGGGTCCTGGGCCCAGTCTGTGCTGACTCACCCATCATCGATGTCTGGAGCCCTGGGGGAGACAGTCACCATCTCCTGCTTGGGAAGCAGCAGCAACATCGGGTGTGGGATTTATGTGAACTGGTACCAGCAGCTCCAGGGAACAGCCCCTAAATCCATCATCTATGGTAACAGCAATAGAGCCTCAGGGGTCCCTGACAGATTCTCTGCCTCCAAGTCCAGCAGCTCAGGCTCCCTGACCATCACGGGACTTCAGAGTGAAGATGAGGCTGATTATTTCTGTCAGTCCTATGACAGCAGCCTGGGTGCACCCACAGTGCTCCCGGCCCATGGGGTAGTGAGACAAAAATCTCCTTCTCACCCCCCAAGAGGGTGAACACCCAGCAGCTGCTGCTCAGGCCTGGCCTGTGGCTTCTGCTGCTGTTGCTGCTGCCACCATGGACACAGCAGAACCCACGGGTGCCACCTGGGAGTGGAAGCTCCACCTTTTCTGTTATTCACAGCAATCTATTTCTAGAAAAATTGTCCCCAAGGAAACAGAAAACCCTGCTCCTTATCAGCTTGATATACAGAATCTTTTTGTAAGGAAGTTCAAGGAAGTTTTGAGGTGGCAGTTCCAGCTCATCCATCCTCTTCCTGATTCCAGGATGTCCCAGATCCATGTCACCCTTGTGTGAGTTTGCAGCTTCCATACCTGTTCTCTTGGCTGTACCCTCTTAGTCTCTTCTAACCATAGGATAACTAATGCACAATCATGTGACCATATTTAATGTGTACAATTAGACACACTTGGGTATTTTATGCTCCCTGGAAAACATTCCTACAATCAATATAAGAACATCACCGCTTCAAAGGCCTCTGGACGCCCCTTTCTGATTCCTCCTCAGATTCCTTCCCTAAGGCTGCCCTACATGAGCACTGATCTACTTTCTGTCCATGTTGCTTTCCATTTTCTAGAATTTAGAAATGGTATCCTATGGCACACACCTTTTGAGGTCAGGATTCTCTCCCTCAACACAATTCCACCAAGGGTCTTCTATACTGCTGCCAAGTTGTCACCAATCATATCGCCGTCACAGGCACTTTTACCCTGTGGGTCCTTCCTCTGTTCAAAAAGTATTAAAAACATATTTCCAAACACATAGTCATAGATACAGATATAATCCCAGCTGGATTGCAGGCATTTTCCTTCTGTAAATTAGCATATCTCCCAGGGTCCCTGAAAGTGTTTGGTTCTGTAGGAATGGGGCCCACAGTGCCAGGGAATGCTTGGTCCTGCTTTCATCTTGTTATTATTTACTTGCCCTTCCTTGATACTGAACAATTGTGGGTCTTCTGTTATTTATTTATTTTTTTTTTGTAAAGATAGGGTTTTACTTTATCATCCTTAGTAGATTGCCATAGTGTGACAAAGCTCACAGCCACCTCTAACTCCTGGGTTTAGGTGATTCCCTTGCCTCAGCCTCCCAAGTAGCTGGGACTATAGGCGCCTGACCCAATGCCCAGCTATTTTTTTGTTGCAGTTAGGCCGGGGCCAGGTTTGAACCCGCCACCCTTGGTACAAGGGGCTGATGCCCTGCCCACTGAGCTACAGGTGTCACCCTCTTTTTTAATTTTTAAGAAATAATTCATCATAAAGATATGAAATTAAAAGTCATGAAAGTAGGCTTAAATTATACCACAAGTTAAAAATAAAAAATTAAAGAAAATGGTAAGGAAGAACTTCCCAAATCTGGGCATGGTGGCTTCTGCCTGTAATGCCAGCACTCTCAGAGGCTGAGGTGGGTGGACTGCTCGAGATAATGAGTTTGAGACCAGCCTGAGAAAGACTGAGACTCCATCTCTAAACAAAGGAAAAAAAAAAAAAGAAAGAAAAAAATAAAACAGCCAGGCATTGTGGCAGGCGCCTATAGTCCCAGCTACTGTGGAGGCTGAAGCAAGACAATTGCTTGAGCCTAAGAGTTTGAGGTTGCTGTGAGCTGTGAGGCCACGGGACTCAACAAAGGGCAACAAAGTGAAACTGTCTCAAAAAAAGAAAGAAAAGAAAGGGCCTCCCCTTCATGTATGCTCTCTCCTGACCATTTGGGTCAGCAGAAGTAACCAATGGTGCTGATGTTTATTTATTCTTCCAGTGAAGGTCTATGTGTATAAACACAAATGTCTAACTGTGTGTGTGTGTGTCCATATGTGTGTTTTCCTTAACAACTATAACCTGTTGCTTTTCTAATCTTTATTGATTATTTATAAAAGCTATTTACTGAGTGTCCTTATTATTCTGAATAAGCACTATATTCTTAGAAGTCCAAAGAATCTGTAAGCAACATTAAAGAGAAAGACTTCAAAAAGGAAGAAGGATGGAAAAATTAAATATCAAGAAGTCAAATAAAGAAAATAAACTTTGGCCATTTCCTTTTTGGAATTATATTTATTAGAATAAGGAGACGTGGAAGAAAATGAGCTAGGAGTAATACAGGAGAAGAAGACATGAAATATTAGTGCTCTGAGAGTAAGTTGATCAGCTAAGTGAGGCCCTTGGGACTTTCCTGGAAGAAGCTCTCTTGAATTTAACATTTTATATTTCTATGCATCTAAGCCAGGCGCGTTGGCTTAGCATGTAATCCTAGCTCTGTGTGAGCCTGAGGCAGGTGGATCACCTGAGCTCTAGACTTCAAGACCAGACTAAGCAAAAAGCAAGACCCCATTTCTCTTAAACATAGAAACACTAGGTGGGCATTGTGGCAGGCTCCTGTAGTCCCAGCTGCATAGAGGCTGAGGCAAGAAGATCGCTCAAGCCCAAGAGTTTGAGGTTGCTGTGAGCTGCGATGCCACAGCACTCTACTGAGGGTGACATAGTGAGACTCTGGCTCAAAAATAAAAGCACATTACAGGTGTGAGTCTCTGAGACTGGCCTAATATATAATAGAGTAAATTTTAAAAATAAAATGAGAGTTAAAGGAAAATAAAATTCACTGGCCTTTACCTCCCCATCCACCACAACCCACGTGTGAAATTCCTTTCTTGATTCCACCCCACCTGCATCCTGGTGGAAATAAAGACCACATGATTTCTACAGAATGGGGATTCCATTTTCCTTTGTTTGTGCCTTGGAATAATCTGTCTTCTATGGATTAAGAACCTTTCACTTGGGGGGGGGCAAGGCAAGATGGCTGACTGAACCCAGCTTTCCACAGAGGCTCTTATCCAGAAGGAGAGTTAAAGGACAGAAGTTTTGCAAGTAAACTGGTGGATTAGAGCTGAGCCAAAAGAGAAGGTTGAAGAATGCACATAAACCCTGCTGAGGTGAGCTATGACCCCAAGGATACAAATAAAAGGTACAAAATCTATCTTCAAGTGGACGTGAGTCCCCTCCCCCATGAGAATGGCTTGCAGTACTCCATACAAACAAGCGGGTAGAGTTCAAAAGTTCTCCCATCCCACGAGAGAGACCCTCTTAAACTGGACCTACTTCCCCTAATAGGGTGCCATGGCACTCTCCTCCCAGGCATAAAACTGTATAAAACTGTATATATTCTCTACCTGTGTTATTATCTCTTCTAAACTCCCAGCACTCCCCTGTACTCTCACTCAAAGGTCTGGAGGCCTGTCCCCAAGTAATCCAGATACTTGGGTATTTTCTCAAGAGTTGTGAACAAGGCATGGACTGCTGCTGGTCAGTGCTGATTCTACAGCATTCGAGTAAGAAGAGGACAGTCAGCTGAGAGAGAACCATAGAGGAGCAGTGGTGCCCAGAGGCACAGAGTAGCTGCCGCAGTGGCAACAACTGGGCTTACCCCTGGATATTCTGGAGTCACACTCCTTGTCTCTCTGGGCAACCAGAGGAGGACGGGCATCTTCTCCTGTAGAAGGCACCGGAAGAACAGATCTGGGACTGAAATGCAGGCCCCATGAGTAAAGAGTTTGGCTGAGGCAGTACCAGCCTCAGTGGAGCAGGGAACTAGAATATGTGCATGCAAAGCCAGCAGATTCCCAGGGTAGGGCTGACCCAGAGGACCCCTAAACTGAGAATAAGACGCACTTGGCCCTCAGAGGATCATTAGCTGAGATAAAGGAGGGCAGGCAGAGGCTGGAACTGACAACTAACTGTGCCACTCCAATACAAACTACAGCCAAGACAGGGCAGTGGCACAGACAGGGCCTGAGGCACAGGTTTTGTGAACTCAAACAGTGTCTCTTCTACAGTGGAATATAGGTGGGACAGAAACAAATTATGGAAAGTTGTTCTGTTCTGTCAGTATCATCAATCAGGGGCAGGGCTGGAACTGAGTTAACAGCCTCCATTAAGCACTCAAGGTTGTCAGGACTCACCTCTGCCTGCCGGACAGTGGCAGAGAGCAGTGGCCTGGCTGAGAATACATAGATCTCCCTGTGATTCAAGCTGATGCAACTTCCTGGAGTATTTGCTCATTGGAGGGAACTGGGTCACAGCCCTGTGGGGTTATCAGTGACTGAGTGTGACAGAGGTGCAAGAGGGGGAAGGAGGCTTCAACTTTCTTGGGTGTGTTCTCCTTATCTCACAGAGCACCAGAGCAAGTCATATTTGAGTTGTCAGCAGACCCCTGTGATCTAGGTGCCAGAGACCTTTTGAACCCTCCAACCTGAGACAGGTGCTGACTGAGATAATTGATTTGGACCTCTTGAACTGGGCCAATCACCTGAGGACTATCCAAGTGGTACCCTGGGTTTGTGGTTGTGGGAAGGTTTGATTTTCATTTTCCAATTGTTGCCTTTGGGGGAGTGGGGTGACTTAATTGCTGGTATATATCCACAGCTGAAACTTAAATCCAGAGTAACAGATTCATTGGTAGGACAGAGACCAGCTGAAAACAAAACAGAGCCACATAGCCCCACCACACCAAGCAGGTCCCCAGTTGCTCAGGCCATATCACTGTATGGGTCCTTGGCAAAGCTCCAAGGAAAAAGATACAGACACTAGTCACAGCTTTTGAGCAAAGGGCTAGTTAATCACTACTCCTGCAGCCCCCAACCCAACTTCTAGATCTGCTCATCTAGTGAAGTGGTATAAAATAATCATGGGGCGGAAACAGTGGAAAAACTCTGGTAACATCAATAACGAGAGTAGATTTACCCCCACAAGGAAAGATATGGAAGAAAAAAATGAAGATTTATTCATAAACAGATGGCCAGGATGTCAGAAATTGAATTCAGAATTTGGACTGCAAACAAGATTAATAGAATGGAGGAAAAGTTGGAATAGAAATTCTAGGAGCTATTCAAAAGTTGTCTCAACAATTCAATTTAAAGACAAAAATCACCAAAAATTTTGACACACTGAGACAAGAATTTGCAGCCCTTAAAAATCTAAAAAATATAGCAGAATCCCTCAGTAACAGAATGGAGCAAGCAGAAGAAAGGATTTCTAACATCAAAGACAAAGCTTTTGAACGCTTTCAAACTCTCCAAGAGGAAGAGAAATGGAGAACAAAAATGAGTCATTGTCTTAGAGATTTCTAAGATAATTCAAAGAAAACCAATACTCAAAGGAATCCCTGAAAGTGAAGAAGTGGCTTTGCCAGGCACAGAGACTCTTCTCCATGAAATTATGAAAGAGAATTTTCCAGACATGCCAAGCGATTCTGAAATTCAGATAGAAGACAGTTTCAGAACCCCAGCACAACTCAACCTGAATAAGACATCCCCCAGGCACATCATAATTAACTTCAATGAAGTTAATATGAAGGAGAAAATTCTGAAAGCAGACAGACATAAGAAAACCATAACCTACAAAGAGAAGAATATTAGGATGACTGTAGATCTCTCTGCTAAAATTTTTCAAGCTAGATGAGGGTGGTCATCAAATTCTCTTCTCCTAAAACAAAATAACTTTCAACGCAGGATCCTGTATCCAGCTAAACTGAATTTCATTTATGATGGAGAAATTGAATACTTTAATGACATTCACATGTTGAAGAAATTTGCCATAACTAAACCAGCTCTGAAGGTCATTCTCAGACCTATCCTTCATAATAACAAACAATCCTCCAACACAAAAGTAAACTCACTCAGAAACGTTTGATCAAACTCCAACTTCCACAGTGACAAAAGGATTAAAAATGTCCACTGGACTTTTGAAAAACTCAACACCCAAAATTCTACCAAGCTTATCAATATTCTCCATTAATGTGAATGGCTTAAATTGTCCTATAAGAGGCACAGGTTGGCTGACTGGATACAAAAACTCAGCCCACATACCTACAGCTTGGAGAACCTCATCTTACCTTAAAAGATAAATATAGACTTAGGGTGAAGGGATGGCCGTCTACATTTCAGGCCAATGGAAATCAGAAAAAAAGCAGGTGTTGCAATTCTATTTGCAGATACAATAGGCTTTAAAACAACAAAAATAAGGAAGGCTAAAAATGGTCACTTCATATTTGTTAAGGGTAATAGTCAATATGATGAAATTTCAGTTATTAATATTTATGCACTGAACCAGAATGCACCTCAATTTGTAAGAGAAACTCTAAAAGACACGAGCAACTTGATTTTCTCCAGCTCCATAATAGTTGGAAATTATAACACTCCTTTGCCAGTGTTGGATAGATCCTCCAATAAGAAGCTGAGCAATGAAATTTTAGAGTTAAAATTAACCATTGAACATTTGGATTTAACATACATCTATAGAACATTTCATCACAACAAAACTTAATACACAGTCTTCTCATCAGCCCATGGAATATAGTCTAAAATCAATCTCATCTTAGGTCATAAGTCTAACGTCAGTAAATTTAAAAAAATAGAAATGATTCCTTGCATCTTCTCAGACCACCATGGAATAAAAGTTGAACTCAGTAACAACAGGAATCTGCACACTCATACAAAAACATGGAAGCTAAATAAGCTTATGATGAATAATAGCTGGGCCATAGATGAAATTAAGAGGGAAATTACCAAATTTTTGGAACAAAATGACAATGAAGACAAAAATTATCAGAACCTGTGGGGTACCACAAACACAGTCTTAAGAGGAAAATGTATAGCATTGCAAGCCTTGCTCAACAGAACAGAAAGAGAGGAATTTAACAACTTAATGGGACATCTCAAGCAATTGGAAAAGGAAGAACATTCCAAACCCAAATGCAGTACAAGAAAGGAAATAACCAAAATGAGAGCAGAATTAAATGAAATTGAAAACAAAAGAATTATACAACAGATCGATAAATCAAAAAGTTGTTTTTTTGAAAACATCATTAAAGTAGAGAAACCTCTGGCTAACCTAACCAGGAAAAAAAGAGTAAAATCTCTAATTTCATCTATCAGAAATGGTAATGATGAAATAACAACAGACTCCTCAGAAATTCAAAAAATCCTTAATGAATATTACAAGAAAATTTATTCTTAGAATTATGAAAATCCGAAGGAAATTGACCAATACTTGGGAGCATGCTACCTTCCAAGACATAGCCAGAATCAAGTGGAAATTTTGAACAGGCCCATATCAAGTTCTGAAGTGACATCAATTATACAAAGTCTCCCTAAAAAGAAAAGCCCAGGACCAAATGGCTTCACATCAGAATTCCAGCAAATCCTTAAAGAGGAACTAGTAATTATATTACTAAAACTTTTCCAAAATGTAGAAAAAGAAGGAATACTATCCAACGCATTCTATGAAGCAAACATCACCTTGATCCCCATACCAGGAAAAAACCTAACAATAAAAGAAAATTATAGACCTATATCACTAAAGAATATTGATGCGAAAATGCTAAACAAGGTCCTAACAAACAGAATCCAGCAACACATCAAACAAATTATACGACATGACCAAGTGGGTTTTATCCCAGGGTCTCAAGGCTGGTTCAATATACATAAATCTATAAATATAATTCATCACATAAACAAATTAAAACCCAAAAACCATATGATTCTCTAATTGATGCAGAAAAAGCTTTTCATAATATATAGTATCCTTTCATGGTCAGAATACTTAATAAAATTGGTATAGAATTGACTTTTCTTAAAGTGATACAGGCCATCTACAGCAAACCCACAGTCAGTATCATATTCAATGGAGTTAAATTTAAACCATTTATACTCAGATCAGGAACCAGGTAAAGTTGCCCATTCTCTCCACTGCTTTTTAACATTGTAATGGAAGTCTTAGTCATCACAATTAGAGAAGAAAAGGTAATCAAGGGTGTCCATATAGGGGCAGAAGAGATCAAATTTTCACTTTTTGCAGATGACATGATTGCATACGTGGAAAACACCAAGGATTCTACTACAAAGCTTTTAGAAGTGATCAAGGATATAGCAGCAACTCATGTTTAAAAATCAGCAATCATAAATCTGTGGCCTTTATATATACCAGCAATAGTCAAGTTGAAAAAACAGTCAAGGACTCTATTCCATTCATAGTAGTGCCAAAGCAGATGAAATATTTTGGAGTGTACCTACCAAAGGACGTGAAATATCTCTATAAACTCTAAGAAAAGAAATAACTGAAGATGCTAACAAATGGAAAAACATACATGCTCATGGCTGGGAAGAAACGACATTGTTAAAATGTCCATACCACCCAAAGCAATGTACAATTAATGTAATCCCTATTAAAGCAATGTACAATTTAATGCAATCCCTTTTAAAGCTCCACTGTCATACATTAAAGATCTCAAAAAATAATACTTCATTTTATTATGCAATCAGAAGAAAACCTGTAATAGCCAAGACATTACTCAGAAATAAAAACAAAACAAGAGGAATTACAGTACCAGAACTCAGAGTATACTATAAATCGATAGTGATCAAAACAGCATGGTACTGGCACAAAAACAGAGAGGTAGATGTATGGAACAGAATAGAGAACCAAGGGACAAAACCGGCTATTTACTGTTGTTTGATATTTGACAAGCCAATAAAAAACACTCACTGGGGAAAAGATTCCCTATTTAACAAACGGTGATGGGTGAACTGGCTGGTGACATATAGAAGACTGAAATGGGACCCACACCTCTCACCATTAATTAAGATAGACTCTCACTGGATTAAAGATTTAAACTTATGACATGAAACTATTAAAATACTAGAGGAAAGTACAGGGAAAAGTCTTGAAGAAATAGGCCTGGGCAAATATTTTATGAGGAGGACCCCAGGGCATTTGAAGTGGCATAAAAAATACTCTACTAGGACCTGATCAAAATAAAAAGCTTCTGCACAGCCAAGAACACAGTAAGTAAAGAAAGCAGACAGCCCTCAGAATAGGAGAAGATATTTGCAGGTTATGTCTCCAACAAAGGTTTAATAACCAGAATCCACAGAGAACTCAAACGTATTAGCAAGAAAAGAACAAATGATCCCATCCCAGGGTGGGCACGGGACTTGAAGAGAAACTTCTCTGAAGAAGACAGGTGCAGGGGCTACAGACATATGAAAAAGTGCTCATCATTCATAATCATCGGAGAAATACCAAATCAAAACTACTTTGAGATATCACCTAACTCTAGTAAGATTAACCCCCATCACAAAATCCCGAAACCAGAGATGCTGGCATGGATGTGGACAAAAAGGGAATACTTTTACACTGCTGGTGCGAATGCGAACTAATAGGAACCTTTTGGAAAGATGTTTGGAGAACACTTAGAGATCTAAAAATAGACTTGTCATTCGATTCTATCATCCTCTACTAGGTGTATATCCAGAAGACCAAAAATCACATTATAAAAAAGATCTATGTATCAGAAAGTTTATTGAGCTCAATTCATAATTGCTAAGTCATAAAAGAAACCCAGGTACCCATGGACGCAAGAATAGATCAATAAATTGTGGTATATGTACAACATGGAATATTAGGTAGCCTTAAAGAAGGATATAGACTTTACCTCTTACATGTTTACATGGATGGAGCTGGAATATATTCTTCTTAGCAAAGTATCTCAAGAATGAAAGCAAAAGTGTCCGATATATTCATTGTATCAAAGTAACGATGTACTCAAAGTATTCTATGAAACCTATTTATACCTTTCTTATGAAAGCTGTAACCCAATTATAGCCCAGGAAAAAGGGGAAAAGGAAGAGAGAGGGGAGGGGAGGGGGAAAGAAAGGGGGGAGGGAGAGTAATTGGTGGGACCACACTTACAGTGCGTCTTACAAGGGTACATGTGAAATTTACTAGGTGTAAAACATGAATGTCTTAACACAATAACTAAGAAAATGCTGTGAAGGCTATGTTATCAAGTTTGATGAAAACATTTCAATTTGTATTCAAAACCAGCAGATTGTACCCCACTATTGCATTAATGTACACAGCTATGATTAAAAAAAAAAAAAAAATATATATATATATATATATATATATATATATATATATATAGCTGGGGTGGTACCTGTGTCTCAAGGAGTAGGACACTCACTCCACAAACCAGGTGTGGCAGGTTCAAGCATAGCCCTGGCCAAAACTGCAAAAAAAAAAAAAAGATAGAAAATAAAAATAAGAATAACACAGCCAGCCACTGTACAGCAGAGCCTTCTACCTACCTCAGTATCCACCATGATTGTCAAAGTATACTACAGCTAGTATTGATGAGCAATAGTGACTTGCATGTAAAGACAACACACAAACCTTGCCCTATATATTCTGTTTCATCACAGGTAAGCATAAAAATAGAATTTACAAGCCTGTTTAATTTTATAACAAAAATTGTAGAACTAAGCAACCCTAACCTGTTATTATGAAATGAGAACAAAAAAAAAAAAAGAGTTGTTTGCATCCACCATTTGAAAGATGTCTTCACATAGATGCTGTGAAATTATTTTCATATCAGCATTGTGAGTTCTCTCTCATATATTGCAAGGAAGTAAGCTTTCTTTCATTCTGAACATTTGCTATGGCATTTATTTTTGTTAAAACTCATCTTGTGGGGGCGGCACCTGTGGCTCAGTGAGTAAGGTGCCAGCCCCAGATGCCGAGGGTGGCGGGTTCAAACCCAGCCCCGGCCAAACTGCAACAAAAATATAGCTGGGTGTTGTGGCAGGCGCCTGTAGTCCCAGCTGCTTGGGAGGCTGAGGCAAGAGAATCGTGTAAGCCTATGAGTTAGAGGTTGCTGTGAGCCGTGTGACGTCATGGCACTCTACCTGAGGGGGTACAGTGAGACTCTGTCTCTACAAAAAATAAAAATAAAAAAAAAACTCATCTTGTGGGATTGAACCTGTAACAATGATTGCCAATTAGAATCCAGATTTGTCATTCAACATATTATCTGTCCTTTATGTTATTTTCTAACGTATCAGTTTGATGGAAATGTCTTCTGTGTGTTCAAAGAAATAGTTTAGTATGTTAATATTTCAATATAAAAATTATCAATCACATAGAACTGAGTGATAACAGTGTACTAAATTTCCATCAACTTTTGCCACTTGGGTTTCCTTTATTCCACTCCTTACAACCACCATCTGTCATTCCCCCACAAATAACTCAGTGTACATTTATAATAAATAAAGCCTTTAACACAACTGGAGTGACATCATTATACTTGCCAAATTAACAATGTTTGTTTAATATCATTGAATACTTCTTCCATGATTTATTTTTTATGTATACTTTATTTGTTCAAAGCTGAATTCAAATGACATCCACACACTTGCATTTGGCTAGTATGTCTTATGTGTTTTTTACAGTTTATACTAGTTTTCTTCCATTTATTTTGATGTTGATTATTTGTTGAAGAAAATGTGTCTTGTGATATTTTCCACATTATTCTAGGATTTGAATTTGCCTGTTCTTTTCATTGTTTCTCTACCTCACACAGGGAAGGGGTATGTACATCTTAAAGCATGGTTTTTAAGAGGCTATATAATACATATGATTGTCCCATCTGGGCAAGATTGATCAATTGATTCAACATAATTCATGAATTAGTTTTAGTTTCTCCATCCAGCTTTTACCTGTTTAAACATTCCTTGATGATCATTGCCTAAATCCATTATTTCATGAGCGGTGTTAAAGCTTTTATTTTAATGTTCTCTCTGGATATATGATCTAAAATTCTTGTATAAGGAATGACCTTTACATATTTATTTCAATTTTTTGTCATTCATAAATACAAAATGTTATTTGTACTTCATTAGTGTTGAATGACTAAAATGCTATTCATACCACAATACTCAAGATAAGTTACTCAACTACATCATTGTTTATTTACTTTGAACAAAACAGGGCAATTAAAAAAAAAGATGTACTAAAGATAGAGTTCACAAATTATCAGAAAAAAAAAGAAAAACCATAGTCTAGGCTTAATTGCAGTAAGTGTCACCATAAAGTCCATGATCAGGAGGAACTCCATTTTGCCTTGGGCTGCAACAAGCAGTAGATGTGGTGACCTGCAGGCAGAGCTGGCATTTTCATGTGGCTCCTCTCAGCTGAGTACGGCTCTCCCAGATGTGCCTCCAGCGGTCCTGTGGCCTGGGCTGGCTGGGCCCAGCTGCCTTGAAATCCCTTCCAGGCCTCTGGGCGCTCCCCCTTCTCCTCATTCATGTTGTCACTCTGCTGTGCCCTGGTTTTCTGCCTCCTCCTTGCCCAGCATGCTGGCCCTGGCCAGCCCCAACCACTGGTGGCAAGTGTGCCCATGGCTTAGGGATTTGAATGCAGCTGTGGAGGGAGCTGCACGCTGTTGCTTCTGCTTGAAAGAGGGGGCCAAAAAGTAAATGGCATGGCCTGGGTACATGACTAGGGTGTGGAGATGACCACAATCTGCAAGACCTGGAAGAGAGAGCACAGACAGAAGGTGAAGGTGTCCTAGGTGACATTGTCAGGCCCTGGGTGGCCATCCAGGAAGTGGATTCCGTGATCAGCAGGGTGTAGAACAACACCTGAACCAGCCATTTCCCACCCACCCATGCTCACAGGGAGGGTGGGTGGGATCTAGGGGCACTGTGAAGGCAGGTCAAGGTCGGGCCTCCTCCTCCCCCCAGTAGAGAGGGGGTGGCTAGCAATCCATGCTGCTCCAGCTCACAGACACAAAGCTTGCACAGCCCTAGTATCAGGGAGCTTTCTACCTTTTATGGAAAGGGGAAGCTTCGTCTCATTTCATGCCTCTGACCATGGGGTATAGGAGGAGGGATGGTCTCCATCCAAGAGCCTGCTCTGTTCCTCTGAGCTCCAGCTCAGGGACTGCACCCACCCTCTGAGAACCACAGGGCCTGGGGGCTGCCTTCCCAAGGCAGATGTGGAAACCACGGCCAGCCCCACTCAGAGTCTGGGCAGTGCTGTGCAGTTTACGCTTCTGCTTAACCAGTGCCCCATCCGTTCCACACTGAAGCCTAAGCTTCTGCACTCAGACTGAGGTCACCACCCCGTTTCTCAAGCATATGTCCCCAAACCACCTTCCACAGCTGTGGCTGCCTGGAAAGGGTCTGGCATTCAGCCAGCATCATACCTGGCAAGGCAGGAGTGTGAGAAGGGAGGAGGGCTGCAGGGGTACAGGCCAGAGGGTTGAAAGGCAGTCACAGCTCTGTTGCCTTCAGACTGGTGCCTGTCCCCGAAGAGGCCGATTTCACTGGAGCTGTGTCTTGGCCTGAGAGCCTCAGCCACACCTTACCAACACCCTTTTCTCTCTTGCCAGTTGTGTTCATGACAGTGAAGGTCCCTCCCTGGCTGGAGGTGATGGAAAGTCCTAAAGGAAGAGGCTCCAAGGGCCATCAGGGCTGGTCTTCTGTGACTCGAGCTTCTGGGAGTGCAGACAAGTTCCAAGAGATTTCAAGGCCCTAGAGATGCTGCCAGTGCCTTCCTTCCCTCCCCATCCTCCCCCTAGTCTCTTTGCTGGGCTCTCTGTTCCTCACTATCAGTGCAGAGCCATGCTACTCGCGACCTCCATCCCGCGCCCTCCATCCCACGCCATCCTTCCGGCGTCCTCAGTCCCGAGCCATCATTCCGCGTCCTTCCTTCAGTGCCATACTTTCCACATATTCCATCTCGCGCTTTTGGTCCTCGTGCCGTCCTTCCCGCGTCCTCCCTCACGCTCCATCGTAAGGGCGTCCTACATCCGGTGCCATCCTTCCTGAGTCCTCAGTCCCGCGCCTTCTTTCCGCGTGGTCCTTCCCGCATCCTCCCTCCCCCGCCAACCTTCCCACATACTCCATCCAGCACCATCTTTCCGGCGTCCTCCCACCAGGGACATCCTTCCCATGTCCTCCGTCCTGCACCATCCCTCCCGCGTCCTCCCTCTCGAGCCATCCTTTCTGCATCCCCAATCTTGCGTCCTCAGTCCCGAGCCATTCTTCCCGCGTCCTCCCTTCAGTGCCATACATTCCGCATATTCCATCTCGCGCTGTTGGTCCTGCTCCATCCTTCCCGCGCCAACCTAACCGTTTCCTATATCCCATGCCATCCTCCCTGAGTCCTCAGTCCCGCACCTTCCTTCCCCCAACGTCCTTCCCCCATCCTCCATCTCGCATCCTCCCTCCAGCGCCATCTTTCCGGCGTCCTCCCTCCAGGGATATCCTTCCCATGTCCTCCTTTCTGCATCCTCCATCTCGCTCTCTCAGTCCTGTGCCATTCTTCCCACGTCCTCAGTCCCGAGCCATTCTTGCGGCGTCCTCCCTCTCGCGCCATCCTTTCTGCATCCTCCATCTCGCGTCCTCAGTCCGGAGCCATCCTTCCCGCGTCCTCCCTCTCGAGCCATCCTTTCTGCATCCTCCATCTCGCGTCCTCAGTCCCGAGCCATCCTTTCTGCATCCTCCATCTCGCGTCCTCAGTCCCGAGCCATTCTTCCCGCGTCCTCCCTCTCGAGCCATCCTTTCTGCATCCTCCAACTCGCGTCCTCAGTCCCGAGCCATCCTTTCTGCATCCTCCATCTCGCGTCCTCAGTCCCGAGCCATTCTTCCCGCATCCTCCCTCTCGAGCCATCCTTTCTGCATCCTCCATCTCGCGTCCTCAGTCCCGAGACATTCTTCCCGCATCCTCCCTCTCGAGCCATCCTTTCTGCATCCTCCATCTGGCATCCTCAGTCCCGAGCCATCATTTCTGCATCCTCCATCTCGCTCTCTCAGTCCTGTGCCATTCTTCCCGCGTCCTCAGTCCCGAGCCATTCTTCCCGCGTCCTCCCTCTTGAGCCATCCTTTCTGCATCCTCCATCTCGCTCTCTCAGTCCCGAGCCATTCTTCCGGTGTCCTCCCTCTCGAGCCATCCTTTCTGCATCCTCCATCTCGCGTCCTCAGTCCCGAGCCATCCTTCCCGCGTCCTCCCTTCAGTGTCATACATTCCGCATATTCCATCTCGCGCTGTTGGTCCTGCTCCATCCTTCCAGCTTCCTTTGTCCTTCCGGCGTCCTCCCTTCCACGCCATCCTAACCGTTTCCTATATCCCGTGCCATCCTCCCTGAGTCCTCAGTCTCGAGCCTTCCTTCCCGCGTAGTTCCCCCATTCTCCATCTCGCATCCTTCTTCCCATGACAACCGTCCCACGTCCTCCCTCCAGGAACATCCTTCCCTCGTCCTCCATCCTGTGCCAACCTTCCGTGTCCTCCCTCTCGCCCCATTCTTTCTGCATCCTCCATCTCGTGCTGTCAGTCCTGTGCCATTCTTCCGGCGTCCTCTGTCCTGCGCCCTCCTTCCTGGGGTCTCGAGCTCCTGCACCTGCGGGCCTGCAGCGCCGGCGGAGGTTGACCGGTCGGCTCCCAGCCCGCGCACCACGTCGGTTGGACACTTTCCCGCACTCTCGCTCCCGCCACTACTGGCCGCAACACGGTTTCCGAGACCCTCCCGCTACTTCTTGACTCACTGTGATCCTGTGGAGAGTTTGGAGACTTCCAGAGAGTTTTATTTCTTCAGGAAAAGACCCTGCAGGCTCCATGAACAGCAAGATCCGCAGCCTGGTTCCTCCCTTAGGGGGAAGCCCAGGCCGGGGTGGGAGTCCAGAAAGTCCTCCCCTTGTCCATCCCTGTCCTCAGCCCTCAGTCCCCGTGGGTAGCTATGAGCTACTGCCCCGTGGAGGGGCCATTTTGGAGATGCCAAGGCCTGTGATCCCCGAGGTGTCCCTTGTGCCACGGACCCTGGGTGGGGCTGGCACTGAGATGCCCCAGGAGGGGGCGATCCCGGAGGTGACTTGTGTGCCACAGACCCTGAGCGGGGCCTGCACGGAGTTGACCCCATTGGGGACAATTTTTGAGGTGACCTGTGAACCACTGCCCCCTGGTGGGGCCACCTTGGAAATCCCACAGCTGGAGATTCCAGAGGTGACCTGTGCACAACAGACCCTGGGTGGGGCTCCCATGGAAATGACCACAGTAGGGGCCATCCCTGAGGTGATCTGTGTGCCACAGACCCTGAGTGGGTCTGACACAGAGTTGCCTCTGGTAGAAGCCATACCTGAGGTGAGCTGTGCACCACTCCCCAGTGGTGTGGGCACCTTGGAGATGCCACAGTTAGAGATCCCAGAAGTGACCTGTGCACAACAGATGCTGGGTGGGGCCAGAACAGAGATGACCATAGTGGGGGCTATTCTTAAGGTGACCTGCGTGCCGCAGACCCTGAGCAGGACCGACACTGAATTGCCTCTGGTGGAAGCCATCCCTGAGGTAACCTGTGCACCACTCCCACCTGTTGGGGCCACCTTGGAGATGCCACAGCTGGAGGTCCCGGAGGTGAGCTGTGCAGCAGTCCCCCCTGGTGTGGTCACCTTGAAAACGCCACAGTTGGGGTTCCCAGAGGTAATCTGTGCACAACAGTCCCTGGGTGGGGCCAGTACAGAGTTGACCTCAGTGGGGGCCATCTCTGAGATAACCTGTGCACCACTCCCACCTGTTGGGGCCACCTTGGAGATGCCACAGCAGGAGGTCCTGGAGGTGCGCTGTGCACCACTCCTCCCTAGTGTGGCCACCTTGGAAACACCACAGTTGGGGATCCCAGAGGTAATCAGTGCACAACAGACCCTGGGTGAGGCCAGTACAGAGTTGACCCCAGTGGGGGCCATCCCTGAGGTGACCTGTGTGCTACAGACCCTGAGCGGGACTGACACAGATTTGCCTCTGGTGGAGGCCATTCCTAAGTTGAGGTGTGCACCACTTCCCACTGGTGTGGATACCTTGGAGATGCCACAGCTCAAGATCCCAGCGCTGACCTATGGACAACTGAACCTGGGTGGGGCCAGGACTGAGATGCCACCGCCAGAGAAGAACTACAAGGTGACATGTGGGCAACCACCCCTCAGTGAAGCCAACTCAGAGATGTCAAGAGCAGCAGCACATGCCATGGGGCAACAGCAAACTTTGATGAAGGTGGGTGGTGGGCTTTGGGAAATAGGATGGACCAGTGGTGGCTGCATGGTATGATTTAAGGGGGATATCCCACACCCACTGCAAAAGCCCAGAAATGACTCCAGGTCCAGGAGGTGGTGGTGAGAGTTGGAAGGGTGGGTGCAGGATCATGACCCTGGTCACCATAGGGACATGGAGGTTTGGCCTGCCTTCGACCAAACTGGGCCACCTAGGGGGTGGTAGGCCTTGGTGTACTGTAGAGAGGGCAGAGGTGGTGATCCCTGGTGGTGTTGCTCCTCTGTCCAATTAGGACTCTGGAGGCTAGAGAGGGGTGCAGGTGTTGCTGGGGGTGTTAGGGTGTCATGTGTTCCCTGTCATAGTTGGGAGGGGCAACCTGGACAATGACTTATAAGATTTCCCTAGATAAACACAGCCACCAAGTGGCAGGAGGAATTCATCTTTTACATTCCCTTCAGAATAACTCAGCCACCAGGTAGCAGGAGGGCTCCCATGGTGTCCAGGTCTCTGTAGAAGGATTCCAAGCAAGTGTACCTGCGATAAGAGCCATTCACTTCACTCAGGAACTGGCACTGGTGTTTCTGTCCATGTCTCCGAATTCCCTGTCCCCCTGCATAAGTCACTCTAATATTTGGCCCTGTGTTTCCTTATGGCAGTGGAACCCTTCCAGACTCTCTGGAAACAAGTGGCTGATAGAGGGATAACCTGGCTCTTCCTTAAACTTTCTCAAGGTGCTGCAGAGACATAGGGAGTTGCACAGGCTCTCTGCTTGTCCTGATTTTAGTGCCCTTCCTAAATCTTCCCTCCAGGATCTTGGGTTGGCCAGAGGGCCATTGAAGAGGAGTGAGAGCCCTTCCCCGGGGTTGGAAGTGTCTGAGCTTCCCAAGACTTGACTGTGGGTGAGAGTCAGTACTGGCCCCTCATCCTTTGATGTATTGAGTCTACATTTTGTCTTCAGTGTTTTTTCCCTTCGGAGATTGAGGGAGGGAGGGTGTGTGTGTGTGTGTGTGCCCACAAGTAAAATCAAGTATTTCCAAACTGCCTCCTTTTCTAGTAAACTCAATCCAGTCTTCCAGCATTGAGACTCTCCTACACTTCATATTGCAATGCAAATCCTTGTCTCCCAGAGTTCCTTTCTTCTTGCCAGTTGTGTAGTCACATCAGCCTAAGGAGTTAGATTCCTGAGGGTTGTGTTCCTAAGAGTTGTGGGTAATGCAACCACTGACATTTGGCTTTCACACTATAAGGTATAAACTAGGTTATTGAATCACTGAACTTGAGAGGGATTCGACTATTCTGGAAAAGTGATGGAACCTATGGGCTTTATCTGTACAGATACACCAAATATACAACATGGCAAAAAATTTAAAAAATATTGCAAGTAAGTTAGGCTAAACATAATTCAAGGTTAATAACTCTTGAATGAGAAATTTGATAATTTTCCTTTTAACCTATTTGCTTTCAACCTTTTATTAATGTTGTGTCTAATTCCTACAGTTGCCTGAAAGGAATTTGTGTATATAGTTTTTACATGGGAGCCAAAAGATTAATGAGGGGAACAGCAAAACTGAGGACAGAGCAGGGGTGAAAACAATAATTTGGGAGAGATCTCTGGGGGCTTGGAGATGTGGTGAGCTAAGAAGTACACCAAAGAAAGCGTTATTCTCAGCCCCTTATAAATGCATGATTGGTAATTAAATGGCATAGCTAGGTTTTATTTTACTAGCTAAGAATTAGTTCTTTTAAATCCTGCCTTGGCATAATGACCCTGCGGTAGCTAGTAGGGTTTCTGTGGTTCCTATTGGAGCAACAGGCAGCTGTCATGCAGGGCTGGTCTAGTCTCCTAGAAAGTGGGTCACAGCTCTGGCCAGGCCAGGGGGAGAGGGTGGAGCAGGGAGAATGGGTTTGGTGATACAGCCTAAAGTCCACTCATGGCTCTTTGTGACTCTGTTCTTACTTTTACTCGTGAATCTCTAGGGACTGATTTTAGAGGTGTTAAGTACATCAGGTTAAATTTAGAGCATAATTATCTTGATAACTTGAGTTGAATAATACCGCATTTATCCCAAATTTTTGATCACTGAAAACAGAGTAGCCTGATTATATTTAAATTAGAAAGAAAACTGTACCTTTTAATTACAGCAAAAAAAAAAATGATATGGAAGGAAGTATCTACAAATGTGTAAACAGTTAAATTTAAAATAAGATTTCAAGGTTCGTTTTATTTTCATGAGAACACTATTCTCTGGGCCTTTTCTTTAACTATTTGTCCACCCTGTACTGGTCTTTCTTTGAAGGGTAGTTGGGACCTGTCCTGCCTTTGAAGTAGAGTAGTACCTCCTGGGATGACACTTTAATCAGGGAATCCATGTTCAGCCTTCAGCATAGGGCTGGGCACAACATACCAATAATAATGGTGTTTTTTCCAATACTGTGATCAACATTTAACCACTTTATTCACTGAAGATACAACAAAATCTTACTTCCTATACAAGCTTTCATACTTGCTATGCTTTAAAAAAAAAAAAACTTTTCTATTTTAGATGTTATAGTTTTATTGGCATAATTAAATTGTAGAGTCCTTGGTATATAAAGATGGGCAATACAAACTTGTTGAATTGGATTGAAAGTCAATGTTTACTTTCTTATAAACCACATGGTCTTCTTTTGCTTTTTCCAAAACAGAAAACAAACACATTGCTAGACAGAGGCCTGGAAGAACAGCCTCCTACTGGCAGGTAAGTGCAAGGCTTTGTACTGCACATGTGGTGTGTGCTTAGAACATTATATTCCATGGTGAGTTTCAGGTCACATTTCTTGTAGGTGCGGATTTTGTTGTTGTTGTTTTTTTCCATTAGCACCAGCATTGTTTGTTTAATAATGAAAAATTTGACTCCTGTCCTGAGGTTACTTTATAAGGCCTATATTTTGTAGGAATCATAAAGCCTTTCAGAGCTGGTGTGTATGCTCAGTTGGGTTCAAAGTGATTCAAAAGTGTACCTCACATCACATAGTACTCAAACATAAAGGTTGCACATTTTATCAAAGTTTAAAGCTTATTTGTAGAAACAATTGAAAATAAGAATACTAAAAACATACCCATTGTGTTATTCACCAAAATTTCCTTTTTTTTTTTTTTTTTGAGACAGAGTCTCACTCTGTCAGCCTGGGCACATGGCATCCCCCAAGCTCGCAGCAACCCACACCCCTGGGTTCAAGCGATCCTTCTGCATCAGACTCCCAAGTAGGGGGGATTACAGGCACACACCACAACATCTAGCTCAGTTTTCAATTTGTATTAGAGACTGGGATTTTTTTTTTCTTTTCCTTTATTTTAGAGACAGATTCTCACCCTGTGTCCCTCAGTAGAGTGTCATGGAATCACAGCTCACAGCAACCTCCAGCTCCTGGGCTTAGGCAATTCTTTTGCCTCAGCTTCCCCAGAAGCTGGGACTATAGTTACCCACCATAACACCTGGCTATTTTTTTGTTGCAGTTTGGCCAGGTCCAGGTTCGAACTTGCCACCCTCAGTATATGGGGCCAGTACCCTACTCACTGAGCTTCAGGCAACGCCCTAGAGAATGGGTTTTGTCCTCATAAACTTAGCCTGTATTGCATCATTTAACTTACTGATCTGTGGGAAAGACCATCTGCTAGTGTCAACACCTGTTGTGTCACCATCTGTGTGCTCCAATAGGACTCTGCTGATCGACGGTCCAGTTGAACTGAAAAGAGGCCTGAAGAAGCAGAAGCGTCATATATTCTTGCACAATGATGTGTTTGTTGTGGCCAAAACCAAGTAAGTGAACTGAATATTCTCTATTGTTAATAATTATCCAATTACATTTTCACTAGCAAAGATACTCTTTCACTCAATGGACTCAGTGCCTATGGTCACAATGTCTCTTCTCTGTTACTATGCCCAGCATCTAAATTGAGTTTTATAATTCTTTCCTTTTTTGGTAAAGGAATGTGTCATTTATTTATGCAACAAGCATTCATTTAGTTCCTGTGCCATGCCTGAGTTATGTAGGAGATATAACGGAGAAGGTGATGGGTTCAGTCCTTGCTCTTTGGTAACTTCCATTTTAATATGGGAACTTATGTGTGTGTTGGGGGGATAGGATGACAGAATGTGATTAGTATGTGAAGAAATAGGGTACTGGGTGAAGTAAAAGATGAGGTGTATATTTGGTAGGTGTAGTCAAGGAGAAAATCATTGAAGGAAGAAATGTAAATAGCCATTTAGATAGATATAGGGAGGAGGAACATTTTAGGTAGAGGCAACAAGCACAAAGGTGGTGGGCAGAGCTTGGCCCTCAGAGGAGTAAAAAGAAGCCCTGTGTAACTGGAGCCTAATGAGCAGGCGAGGGTGGTAATACTTTGAAGCAAAAAGAAAAAAAAAAAATGGAAGCAAAGTTAGCTTATCAGGACCTTTGTAGGCATGTTAATTACCTGTTGCTGTACAACAAGTTACCCCAAAACATAACAGCACAACACTGCAAACATCTCCTACATCTTCTCTGATTTGGAAATCTGGGAGTGTTTCACTGGATTCTTATAGTTCTCGGGCCCTCCTGAGGCCACTCAAGCCTGTTGGCACAGATATGATTATCTCAAGGCTCAGCTACAACTGGAGAATCCACTTTCAAGACTGTTGGAAGTGGATGCTGGCAGCCTCAGTGCCTCACTGGCTGTTGGTCATATGTCTGCTGTCCATGTGGATATGTCCACAGGGCTGCTCATAATGGCAGTGGCTTCCTTCAAAGTGGAAGATCCAAGAGAATAGGCAATTGAAATAGCACCCCAAATAGAAACCACAGTCTCTTATAACCTAATTGTTGAAGTAGTGTACCATCATTTCTGATGTATGCAATGGGCCACACAGGCCACCCCTGGTAAGGCATGGGAGGGAGCTACAATAGAGTGAGAATAACAGGAAATAAGGATTATTGGGGATCATCTTGGGGATCTGGGTTCACAAAACCTTTTATAAGGACTTTTTTTCTGAAGGACTTTTGCTGGGGGAGTGGCATAGCATTATTCCTTTTTTGCAAAAAAAATATAATTCTGGCTCATGTTAGTTAGAAACTGGGTTTGAAGTTAGACCAGTATAGAAGCAATAGACTTGATAGGCAGTTACTGTTTGAGTCATGACAGAGATAGTGAGGATTTTATCTGAGAAATGACAGCTAAGAGGTTGATACAGACAAACCTGGAATATCCTTTAGAGGTGTCCTAGAGGAGTCACTTTCTGTTCAACACTAAATATCACTTCAGTTAACACTCAACCTAGAACATGGTGGCTGTTATTGGCTCTAATTCTCATTCTCCATAATTATGAAACATTAGGAAAGAGAAAAGTAGTTTTGAAAGTCCAATCCTGTGAGAGATATTTTCAGTCACTCAACAATAGTAGTTACTGTTATCTACTACTCACACTCACACAAGTATGTTATTCTGCATCGTAAATAAGACGTGGACAAGGCTAAATAATTTTACAAACACTATATTTCATGTGACTGGCATTAATAACAAGAGAAACCAAGCATTTATTGGGATATTATAGGCATACTCTCTTAGATACTTATAACAATTGTAACAATTTTATCATTTTTGTACATGGGTATTCATTAATATTTGTCTCATTTTACAATAGAACTTGATACTTAGAGAGTTAAGCAATTTCCTCAAGGTCAAAGACTAGTTAACCCTCATTTGGACTTAGATCAATCTTACTTCAAAGTCCATTCTTTTAGCCAGCATGTGGTCTGTTGCCTTTATAATTATTTAACTCTTTTTTTTTTTAGTTACCTATTTCATAGAAGGTTTCTCAATCATACAGGTTTTTCTCATCATTAAAGTAGTCCTTCCTTTGTTCTGAGTAAATAGTTCCATCTAAATAGCCATTTAGTAAGAAAAGGTATGAATTGCTTAGTGTCCTTTTCAAAATGAAAGGTAACATAAAGAAAAGGGTTTCAGAGTATTTTTAAAATAAGTGATGCCTACACATGCAGTTTTCGAAGCAGATATGGTATTATGAGTAATACCCAGAATGAAAAGGAGTTTCATTTTTGTTTTTGTTTTTTTCCGAAGGCATTGCCTTTGAAAATGTCCACATGAAATTCTAAGTACAGAGGCTTTTAATGGAAAACCAAATCATTAATTTTCTTTTTAAAATAGACGTTTATTTAAAATATTGGATGAGTTCTTCATGGTAGGCATTACTATAAGAGGCTCACAAAGGTCTCATTTATGCAAAACCCTGAGATAAGTTTTTTGTGTTTTTTTTTTAATTTTAAGATGTTGAACCCTGATGTTTAGGGAAGTTTATCATAAGTAATGACAGAGCTGGAGCTTGTACATGGATCTTAATTCCAAGGGCTGGCTCTATCAGTCTTCCTTACTGCATTCCTTGTATTCATTAGGTGCAAAGCTTAGCCTGGAGGTTGATAAGCAGACAGCAACAAATGTCCTGAGCTCTGCCATTAAAAACTACTTCCAACACTCATTGAACTCTTAGGGAAGAAGATTTGTGCCTTTTTGTGATTTTGGTATCTTTTTCTTAGTAGTTATAACACTATTTAGCATAGAGAAATGTTTCATATTTTTTTACCTTAAATTATTTATTATTCCGTACATTGCTTACATGAACATGACATTCATAGTTTGCTAGAAACATTTTCAATAGATTTAACACTTGAAAACAGCTGTCTTTAGATATATTGACAAAACTTGCACCCATTATCTACTTCTATTGCTTTCAAGTATCTCTCGTTTAAGATTCCATTATTTTCAGGTTCCATTATTTTTCCACACATAACCTAAATCTGTGTTCAGGCTAATGTTTTTAGGAAGTGACACAATTTCTCTCTATCCATTGAAATGCTGTTATTGAGGACAGTCAATTCATGAATGTTGAAGTACTTTCTATAACCATTGGGGATATTTGAAGTTTTGGATGATCTGGGAGACCACTCTGCCTGAGGGAAGAGCAGATTCTCACCGGGGTAGGCCTCTGAGCTCCTCCTCTGCTGGGTTCTAATTTGACCCCAGCAGCCTGTCCAGACCTGGTGTGGCGGTCCTGGCTCAGCAGCCGCTGGATGGTGGATAGAGACCAGGGCTCACAGGAGGTGTGGCCTCTTTCACCCCAGCTGCCGCTAGGGGGCCTTCCCACACCTCCTGGGTCTGGTCAGACCTGGAATGGCGGAGACTGCAAGACTGGGCACTCCCCGCTGCCAGTACCCAGCACAGCGTTCCCTGTCTTTTGTAGAGGAGCGTCCAGAGGCCACCAGCGTGTGGAAGGCCAGTGCCCGTCTCCTCTCTGCCTTTTCTGCTCCTGCCTTCTCACTGGCACGAGGTCCGAGGCTAAGGACTCTGAGCAACTTGCACCTGCACGTCTGGGCCACTCTGCCAGGGGAGCTGGGAAAGCCGCACCTATAGGCTCCTACTCAGTCACCTCTAGGGCGCTGGAAGAGCAGCAGGTGCTTTTGGTGAAGGCAGTGGTTCTCAATCTTCCTAATGCCGCAGCCCTTTAATACAGTTCCCGTGGGTGGCGACCCACAGGTTCTCAACCTGTTCTCACCTGGTTCTCAACAGGTTCTCCCCTGGTTAAGGGGAGCCAATGTAGGGTCCCTCCAGTGCATGGGCTCTAGGATCGCGCAGGTGTCCCTCAGACCAGACTCTGGAAGAGGCCTAGGGCCAGGAGCTGAACTGCCACCTCTTCAGTGCCCATGGAGAGGCAGCCACTTCCTCCCACAGCTGTGCTTTAGTACTATGACCCTGTGCCATGGAACTTTCTGTCACAAGCACATATTTTGAACTTTTGCTGTTATTTATGGTAGCATACGTGGCCATTATTCATTTGACATGTGATTAGTGCAGCTGAGGAAACCATTTTAAAATTTCACTTAATTTCTGTGTTCAATTAATCACACGTGGCTAGTGGCTACTGTATTAAGATAGACATACATAAAAAGAAAAAGAAGTCATGTAGAGTGTTGGAGTTTGAAACTAATTTGCTGATGCATATTTTTGTGCCACGTTGTTTTCTTTGGAGATGAAGATAATAAATGAACATTCACTACTGAATATCTTATTGGGAATAAATTTAGTGAATCTCCCCAAAATATTTGTGTGCTCTGTCTGACCATGGTACACAAATCTCTGTGTTCCCTTCGGGGTCAGGTCTTCTGAACACACAATTTTGTCTCTAGCAAAAAATAATTTCTATTGCTCCATTTTTATGTGGGATTTAGGGATAATATTCAACATCTCAAAGGGATTTTGTTGGTAAGGAAATATAGTGGAAACTTTGAACAAGATCAGCACTTTTTGGAGTGGAATATGAATTTGAAAATAAATAAAAGATTGGGTGATCCATGTTATTTTCCTTCTTCTTTATTTATTTATTGATTTTTGCTTAAATTGAAGACATAATCAGGCAAGTATTAAGGCTGGATGGTTTTAATAGCTCCATCAGAAAGCCTTGACGCTCAGGAGAGCTTAACAACAAAAAAAAAGTAGGTCAAGGAGAACAGCTGAATGAAACTTCCTTTCATGCAGGTGGTTTAGAGAATTGGAAATATTCAAGGCTTTTTATGCTCCTTAAGAGCCTAAGTAAGTTCAGGAGCTACCTCTGCTCAAGATAAGGTTCTTGGTCTGCCTTGTAAGCTGTTTGCCTTTAGGCAAGTCAATCTGTTCATGACTCCATTTCCTTTTCTGTAAAATATTTGAGTATGAAATAACTTGGGTAAAGTACTTACAACGATGACTGTCACCTGCTAAATTCTCAAGAATATTAGCCACTATTATTGTTATTATTTTTTTGAGACAGAGTCTCACACTGGTCACCGTAGAATGCTTTGGCATCACAGCTCACAGCACCCGCAAACTCTTGGGCTTACGTGATTCTCTTGCCTCTTTTTCCCAAGTAGCTGGCACCCACCACAATGCCCAGCTATTTTTCGTTGGCCATTGTCATTTACTTGGCCTAGGCCCAGTTTGAACTCACCAGCCTTGGGTGTATGTGGCTGGTGCAATAATCACTGTGCAACAGATGCCAAGCCTAGCCATTATTTTTAGTATATGAGGATGGAAGTCATTGATCATACTTTTAGACAATTCCATGTTTTTGGCACCTGTGGTTGAATATTATTGATCTAGGGAATAGAAAATGCTATCACTTTTTCCCCAGGACAGTATATGTGGATGTTTCCACAAGATAGCTATAAGTAGACCACCTAGACACAAAACACATGGAAGAGTCTTTTCATTCTAAAAGACTTGTAATTACAGTTTTATATGACCTAAATAACAGGCATCAGGAAATAAGATTCAGTCTGTAATTCAGTCTTTTTTTATTTTATAAAAATCTAATGATTCATAGCAGTAGGGTGAAGAATACTTCAATTCAACAGGAAGAATCTATCATACCACAACCTGAGTGCAGGTGAATTCAGTTCACTCTAGGGGAAGCAGTTCAAACTAGATTATCCATATGCAGGATTCTATACTTCCTATAGTATCTTTGTGATCTTTGTAAGTTCTGTTTAAGAGTTTTAGCCATAAATATCTCATGAATCAGAGTTTCAGGGATACTTGCATATATGAGGTCTCTTAGATTTTACTTTAGTTTTGCCACAAAGGTTCTGAATGCTTAAAGGGACCCAAGTCTTCCTGTGTATTCACTTCATCCTACTCAATGTCTTCTGTTCAATTTTCCAGTCTGTCTGAGCAGAAAATATGTCTATTAAATGAAGGGATATGATGGTTTCTACCATGTGGGTCTAAGGAGGATTAGGTGGGAATTTTCTGAAAGCAATTTCACTTCTGTATTAAAAATAGATCACCTTCTACATCTTGAGAGATTAATATTGATTCTGTCAAACCTGCTTTTCTTCTATTCCTTTTTAGCCTAAATTTTTCAATTTAAGCAAGAGTATAAGGGGGCAAAGTTTCACCAAAATCTTAAGGTTGAAAATGTAAAATATTCTATGCTGCTACAGACTAGAAAATCTTATAACCTCTCAGGTGAAAACACATTATAAATTCTTCCAATCTCAGGTTTTTTCTGTGGCTCTCTTTTGACATGAAAATTTGATAAACATTTTAATAAAACCTGTACAGTTTTATGATCGTCCTTGAAGTCTTTTTGGATATAAGTCATATATAATAAATGAGTAAATATTTGTAAAAGTAGTAAATTTAAAGTTAAGACATTTGCTCCAAACGCAATGCTCAATGAATAGAAAAATGAAGTGGCTATTTTATGTTCATTTCTCTGTACGTACATGCATGAGGAGTAAATTTTTCACCAAATGTATTAAAGGCTTTTTTGGAACAAGGGAGATAACCACATTACAGTTGACTGTCATAGGCCCTGAAGATCATAGAAGCCTATGAGACAATTATCACAAGTACAAAATCTCCCATAAAATTTAAGAAACAAAATAGCCAGAGGTCCTTTTGTTTTCATCTTTCTAGGTGCATCAAGAACTTCAAGACAAAAAACACAATTAAATTATCAGATATGTGGACAACCAGCTGTTTGGCTGAAAAGGGAGAAGGCAACACTGAGGCTGTGAAGTCCTTCACCTTGGGCTGGCCCACTCAGAACTTTGTGGCCACTTTCAAGTAAGAACCACAGCTTGTCCTATATTTACCTTTCTGAGCTATTGTGGTCATTTCTGTGATGAGAGGGAAAACTTCAGGCCAATTTTATTCCCCAAATTGGTAGAAATATAACATTTTATTCTGATTGTTTATGAAATCTATAACTGATTTTTACACCTAATTAAACCAATACACTTGTGTGACATGTTTCCCCTAAGAGATTTTGGCTTAAACTGTATGAAAAGTAACACCACTATTGGGAACTCTTGTAGTCATTTATCTTGGTTTGGCCAATCTCTTTTAAAGGGTCTCTTCTGTGTCAGTGTCCTGCCATGGGGGCAGGGTCCACTAAGACCTGTGGAAGTGGCAGCAACCGACTGAAGAAATATAATGTTAGAAACAATGGCAAAGAAAGAGACATGAGACAGAGAACAGAATTAAAGGTGGGAAGTCAAGGGTCCATTGACTGTTTGGGGGATTCCAGCAATGGCCCAGAGTGTTTGATCCATTCTGCTTCATAAATATTCATTTGCCCAGAGGGTAAGATGAGGGAGAGAACACAGATGCCAGCACATTCTTTGAGTGAGCATATCAGCCCCTATTGTATTTGTTTTTTAAGGGTTTGAGTAGACTTGAGAAATCTGAAATCTGAGCCTTATAATGAGACAGCATCCTCCTTGAGATCGCACACACAGATTTCTAAGGAGGTGTTAAACTCCATTACTTCCCTGTTTAGTAAAACACCACTGGTGTTAATCTCCTCTGAGGAATCAGGGAGAGGCAGGAATTTTCCTCCCATCACCACCACAGAGGATCTTCCTCCAGGATAAGGGATTTAAGCTCTTCCACCCATATCTCAGGGTTGGAGCTACTCCCTTGGTTTCTGCCCAAGGAAATGCAAATATCCCAAATGGGTATCTGCTTTGCCTGTTTACTATTCAGGAAATGACCCAGTTAATGTATCTTTATAGGTCTTTGCCATAGTCTCTTCTGTGGCCATTTTTCCTCAGAGTGCTCACAGACCCAGCCGAGGTGTTTAAAAGCTCTATCCCTATCAGGCTAGAATTTCAGAAAAGGCAGGAATCCTGCTTACTAGCATTGGCTAGCTTAAATGTAAACTAGCTGACTTTTCTTTGTTCCAACTCACTCAGCTTATTGTTTAATATTCCTCTGTTTCTGGGGGTGCTCTCCCTTGCCAAGAATGAATTCTTTGTTCTCCACCCTTCCTGCATACTAAAACAACAAAGGGGACTTGAACTTCTAGGGATATTAAAGGGGAGTAGATTGGTCAAACCCTTCAACTCCCTCTTCAACATCCCCTTTCCTAATGGCTAGGTGTTTGTTTTACATACTGAGCCTTTGAATTTCATAAGTCTTTCGAAGCCACTGAAATGGCATGCATGAAGCTAATTTTATAAAATATTCTGATTTAGTTTGCATAACTGGTTAATCCTCCAAATTTCACTAAAGAAGTAGTTTTTCATCCTACAAACAAAATTGATATCATGACATACAGGGTTGTGAATTCTGTATCAAGTGTTGGTTTAGTTTCTATGGAAATGTGGGAGTTGAGAGCAAAGTATAGATTTTAAGGAGTAAACCTCAGTTTTCCAGGATTCATTATTTCCTGGATTGTAGGATTAAAGAATTTGTTTCCTCTTCTCCTGACTGTTTTAGTTGGTACTTTTCAGTTTGGGGGGAGGCAAAAATCACAGCTGCGAATTTGAACACCTTCAGGATTTGTTTTTCCCTTAAAGATGTAGGGTCCTATGCACGAACCTGATGCTTTTCATTCTGCTTTTCTGCCCAGCACCACCAAACTGTTAAGGCTTCATCCAATAGCCAAAGGACTAAAGTTTTTCAAGCTGTTAACCTTCTCTAGTAAAGACAGGGATATCATGGCATTCTACTCTGCACTAGTGCCATCCACAAGAGTTTTTGTTTTTTCCGTTTTTTTTTTTTTTTATTAAGTCATTGGTGCATAAATCATGAACACATTTATGGCATTTTTGGATTCAATGTGTTGAGTATAGGTACAAATTGGAATGCTTACTCCCACTAATCAACATAGCCTTCACTTCATTTACCCAATTAAAACGTTTAGACATTTGTGTTCTTCACCTGATAGAACCAACTTGTACTTGCAATGTGCTCCATAGGTGTGGTTCCCCTACTAATTCTCCCTCTATCAACACAACCCTTTCCCTTCCCCTCTCCCTCTCCTTTCCTCCTTCATCATAGGCTAGAGTTGTGGTTCATTTTTCATATGCAAGTGTGAGTCCTTATAAATTGGTTTCACAGTAGTACTGAGTACATTGGATTTTTTTTTCTATTCCTGAGATACTTAACTAAGAAAAAATATTTTCTAGCTCCATCCCTGTAAACATAAAAGAGGGTAAGTCTAGATTTTAAGAACTTATTTGGAAAGAACATATGTTTTTATCTTTCCTTGCATGTCTTATTTTTCATGGCAGGCATCCATAGATATCCTCATTTTCTATTTCTTGACCTCCTTGGAGTTCCATTTACAGAGAATCTATTTGTTGTGATTGTTGTGACCACACAACCTTTTTAATCAAATAATTTTCATGAAGCTTTATAAGAAAGTAGGGATTGGGGAATGTGGAAACAAGTTTTATATACACATTATTGCTCAAACAATGTCTCTTGAACCAAGTGGTCAAGGTTAATATCTCCAGTGATGGCATGTGGATATCATGTACTTCTTGATATATCATGTTAAAAGCAATTTACCTCCATGGTCCCCTCCCCCCATAGAAAAACATAATTCTATTGTAATAATGAGAAAATCATCCAAGTAACACAAATTGAGAGTCATTCTACAGCATCACTGACTAGTATACCTCAAAACTATAAAAGTAAAGAGGCAAAAATAGGGAAAGACTGAGAAACTGTCATAGATCAATTTCTTGTTTCTTTTTGGCCCTGGTCACATAATTTATTTGTTATATTCATAAAAATAACATAAAATCATGATTAAAAATTCAAGTAATGCAGAAAAATGACAAGTACAAAGTTTTAAAGTACCCAAGCTTTTCATTCCTACTACAGAAAAGTGGGGGCTATTTAGAAGTATAAATACATGTCACCATTTAAATGCCTTTTTTTATTAATATTAAATCATAGCTGTGCACATTAATGCGGTCATGGGGCACCATACACTGATTGTATAAACAGTTTGACACATTTTCATCACACTGGTTAACATAGCCTTCCTGGCATTTTCTTAGTTATTGTATTAAGACAATTATATTCTACATTTACTAAGTTTCACATATACCCTTGCAAGATGCACTGCAGGTGTAATCCCACCAATCACCCACCCTCTGCCCATCCTCCACCCCTTCTTCCACTCTCTCTCAATTTCTAAGGAAACATGATAATTAAATGTACTATGGATACTTGATTAGCTCCTAGGCCAGAAAAAGGACATTAATGGAAACCCAGTGATGTCTGAATAAAGTCAAGAACTTACTTTATTTGAAGAATAGTGTCCCAAGATTGTTTTCTTAGCTTTAAAAAATAGTCATGATATTGTAAAAGGATAACATTAGAGGAAAGTTAAAGTGGGTGAGAAGGATGCAGGGGCTCTCCAACTTATTTTTATAACTTTGATTAAAATCTGCCATTATTTTAAAATTAAGATTATTTTCTTAGAAAAAGGTGTGGATTTTTGGCTTTTCTGATAATTGCTCTTGAAAAGAATTTCCTTGGGCTCCTTTTCCCCCTAAAGACAGCTTATTTGAGTGACATGGTCCCCAGCTTGCCCTCAGCAAGACAGAACTTTATGTCCTCCATCTTTGAGATAATCTTCCAATATGTCTTTACTTTCTTACCTTTAAGATAAACTTCTTTCCCTTCTGAATATTAGTATTATATTTTTCATAGTCTTAAGTGCTTTTACCAACAGAGAGCTAAAGTGTCTTTATAAACTCAAAGATAACCGTTCCTTTTAGAGCACTTTTGGTTTTTATCCTGTAAAATTGTATGATATTAAGAACTATGAAAAAAATAACTCCTTGAATGTAGGATAGAGCAAGAGGAAGGGAAAACCTAAGAAGTTTACACAAATAAGAAGATTACAGACTTTGCCCGACATAGTTGGTAATTTATTTTTTGAAGCAATGTATGCTATGTTGTCAAACCAGTGAACACCATAGAGCAATGAGAAGTAATGATCTAAAGCTGCAGGCAGTAATCCAGATACATTTCACAAATGTAATGTGGAATCAAAGCAGCTAGGTCCAAAGTAGCATATACTGTATGATTATATTTACTGAAAGTACCAAGACAAACAAACTATTCTCTGCTATGGAAAGTAGGAATGGTGACAACCACAGGCTGAATAGGAACATCAGTGGACCTTCCATGGTGATTGTCTGTTTCATAATCTGGATGGTGGTCAGGGAGGTGTGTTACACTTCAGCTTTGTGCAGAATTCTCTATACATGTTATTTGTCAAATAAAAGTTACAAAATTACTAAGTCTCTTAAAATGAAAGATTTTTTAACTTCTTTGAATAAAGTGAGTGGGTATAAAGAATATGTCTCATATATTCTCAACACTGAATAAACCCCAGCTTTGACATGAACTCTGAAAATGTGGGTGTTTTAAAAAAGAAAATGTAATAATTGATGAAAGATGGAGTTTGCATCATTAACTATTGGTTGACAAGATGCTATGTGCTTTCTGGTGGCCAGTTCTGAGATATTACTTATGCAGAATGTTGCAAAGCAACAAAAATCAGAAAAAAATACAAATACTTCTGAAGTGGATTTTGTTGGATCAAGAAAATAACTAAGGTTTCCAATTTCTCTGAAGAGATTAGCGAGAAGGTTTCAGAGAAGACAAAATTGGTCTAAAGTTCATTTTTATTTATAAGTTTAAGAATTAGGGTGGTGCCTGTGGCTCAAGGAGTAGGGCGCCGGTCCCATATGCAGAGGTGGAGGGTTCGAACCCAGCCCTGGCCATAAACCAAAAAAAAAAAAAAAAGAATTAAATACAGCTGGAGAAAACTATTAATAAATAGCCATTTAATTGGAAATGAATTGAGCTTAAACAGGGTGTATTACTTGAAGGTAAGTTTTCTATGAACTCATTTGCTAAATTATAATTCTTCAGTATGTATTTAAATGTTGGCATCTCTGAAAACATTTTGATTGCTGAGCCAAGATATTTTCGTCCATATGCCAAATTTCGCCTTCCCCTCTTTTATCTCGGTATTAGGCATACTTTTCATCCTATGATGCTTTAAGCTACAAACACACTACAATTGAGATAACTAATCCAGCTTTACAGATGTGGGAAAAGCAAGTGTTGGATTATACATCAAGTGTTCTTGGCACTGTAAGAGCTCCCACCCTTGCTCATATAAAACCACTTGTAGAAACTCAGTGAAACAGAGGGTCTGTGTAGAATCCATAAAAAATAATTTACTATAACTAGAGTTGATTTTGAAATTTCTCCAAAAGGACATTTTCCCTTCGGGCATGTCCAGAACACAGTTATGCTGAGGTTGCATCTTCCATGTGCAGCTATGTCAGTAACAGCAGGCTGTTTCTATTTTCATCAGGATTGACAATCTTCAATATGCTAGCCTGAGTAGTTTGTGTGATTTTCTTCCCGTATTTTCTCTGATTGCAGTTCTTCACAGGAAAAAGACAAATGGCTTTCTCTTCTTCAGTGGTATGTTTTTCAGCATATATAGTTTTAATCTTTACGATGCAAGAAATGAATTCAACCTTTCCTGCAGAGATGTGCCCCAGATTGTTCTCTTCTCTTAAGTAGAAATTGTTCATTTGTCCTGAAAATAAGGTACCGTATGGAGTATTTGGGAGCTACTAGTCGCTATATATGTTCTTTCCTTACATGTTTGGCTTACTTTCTAGGAAGGATTCTATTACTGTTCAGAACATTGAGGTCTAGTTATTTTATTTCAACCAGAAAGTAGTCAAGAATATCCTCCCACCCTTCCTGTCACCTCCTGTCTTCTAATTGTGACTAACAGTTTCCTCAGTGTGTGTATTAAGTTCCCATATCTGGAGGGTTTTTGCTGAGTACCTCAAAAGCCAATTCTTTAGCCCACCATTGTGTATACAGATTCCAATGGTAGATTTAGGCTCATCTGTCAGAACCATAGTTCTTCCCTCCTTCCTCTCCCCTTCTCCCCCCCAAGCAAGAGGTATTCAAGATTCGCACTCTGTCGGAGAGCAACATGAGAGGCAAAATGTCATTGCTTTGCTTTGCCCTTGCAAAGTATTACATATGCTTCTGTTGTTATCAGTATGGTGTGGACCTGTCCAGAGAAGGCAGGGAAGCTATAAGGATAAAATGTTACCCAGAGCTGTCTTAACCTGCTTATGCTTCTTAAACCTCACTAGACATGGAGGCCCCTATTCTTTTATGCGCCTTAGTCCAACATCCCAATTTCTGTTTATTTTCTTCCAACCTAGAAAGCGATCTGATTTTGCTGAGTCTTCTCATATGTCTATAACCATGGCACATGAGGATATTGAATATATTAGCAAAGCAGATTGATTTTGAAAATAATCTCTCAGCAAATTCCATCTAACTCAGTGTTTGCATTTGATTAGGAACATCGATCTGGAAAAAGTCAAAGATGACCCAAAGAACATTCCCTTAAAAATCTACACTCAAGATGTTGCCAATTGTGTCCATGTAAGTGATTATCAGGCAGTACATTTAATTGCAGGTTTCTGCATAAATCACATTACTGGGGATAATGCACGTAAGAGAGACAGGCAGGCAGACAGGTGGACTGTGCGTGTGTAGCACAGGGAAAAATGTGATTTCCTAGGTGTATCTATGTCTTTGTATCTATGCAAAGCAAACTCTGGAGGACAGGAAGCAAGAGAAGCTTATCTTAGCTACAGTATTTGACATTTACACTCGGAAGGAACACCGCCTGTCAGAGGTCTCCTTAGTCCCTGTGCATGACTTTTTCCTGGATCTCATCAACAGCAGCTGCAGGGAATGGTCGTAAAGTTATTTCCACAAAGAGCTATTTCCTATTATTATTTATTATTATTTCCTATTATTATAAAGAATTTTTTCCAAGTTGTCAATTCTGAAGTAAAAAGTGGTTTTGAAAAGTGTGTTTTTTGAGTTGTTATGGATTGAATTGTTCAGGTTAATAAGTGAATGATGTGGGAAAGGTGACATTTTTAGGGGATTAGGATTTTTCTGCCCCAATTTTTTGCAACATGGGTCAAATAAATATTGTTTAACTGTAGTTATAATATATAATTGATGACTGATTTTACTACAAAATCCAGGATGTTATCAGTGATGAATTAGATGGAATTTTATGAATAATCTTATGATACTAGGTCCTGTCATAGTTCACCACAGCTCTAGCACAAAATGGTTTCATTTGTGGAAAACTATGTAGTGAAGAATGGTTATGTTTTGGCTAAAAAGCAAAACTTATTCAAATGTTCTGAATAAGACCCATTTGCCAGATATCATTTCTTGAGTGCAATACTCAAATTTTTAAGGCACTAAAGTACAGAGATCTTCTGTAGAAAAGTGGAAATAAATATATTGTTACTACCACCTGATTTGATTCAATTGTTATGGTGGTTTGTTATTGTCACAAGAGGATATTCAAGGAAAACCCCATAAATTATTTGAAACACTTTTTTAAAATGTGAGTTCTTGAGAAAGGAATGATGCTCCACTCTTCAGTTAGGAAAAGATGAAAGATATGGTTGGTCGGGTGCTCTGTTGATACCACTAGTCCCCTAGAATGTCGTGGATGATTTGACACACTCTGTCCATTGCTGTCTGAAGCAGATTTCATGGCAAGCGTCTCTCTGCGGAGCTCTGCTTGCAGAGTGATTCCCCCACTTAGGAGCACTTGAGGGGAAGTACTGTCTTCTTCCTTTAGCTGGGCACAACCTGTCAGTGAATACTGCTATTGTGCAACCAAATAGCACCTTATCCATTTGTGTTTGTTTGTTTGTTTTTGTTATTCATTAGCTAGAGAGCTCTGTCAGGTGAAATTCACTTTTTTAGTCTACCACAAAGGCATGTGGGCATGTACAATTTCTGTAAGTATGATTCTGAACATGCGTGCCAAGTAATAAGAAAAACTATTATTAAGTAGGTAATTGGGAAGATAGACGCTTTACTTTATAAAAAACTCCATAAGATAATTTCTTTAAATGGGTTGGATTTAGACTTAACAAAAAGCAGAAACCTTTATTAAAATCAATTCTTAAGTCAAAGCCCAGTATTTAACATTCCTGTGACACGTCAGGCAAAAAAGTCTCTGGGTTGGGGCTTCAAATCTTTTTTTTTTTTTTTAATTAAATCATAGCTGTGTACATTAAGGTGATCATGGGGCACTCTACACTGATTTTATAGACCATTTGACATATTTTCATCACACTGGTTAACATAGCCTTCCTGGCATTTTCTTAGTTATTGTGTTAAGACATTTATATTCTACATTTACTAAGTTTCACATGTAGCCTTGTAACATGCTCTATAGGTGTAATCAAATCTTCCCTGTTGTGCTCTCATTCAATTTGGCATAATCTTTGACGATACCAAGATTCTGATTTGAAGTAGATACATTTCAAATCCTTTATATAAATAAAAATTTCTTAACAAACAACTTTAGAACCAATTTGTCATGTCAAGTAATTGGCTTATGGAAAAGAATTACTGTTAATGGAGAAATAAGTGATACATTATTTGTAGATTTTCCATAGCTTTATTATCATATCTTTAAAATATCATTATATTCTCATTTATGATACTTATTTGTACCTTTAAGGCCCTCTCTATAATGAACATAGCCCAAATAACTGATTTGTTGTAAAACTTACGTATATGGAAAAATATTTCTTTCCTTTATAACATATCATTTTTCTCAATTTGACTGTTGCCTTTTTGGAATTTTGCAAGGTCCAATGATATGCTTGAATTTTGCTCATTTTTTTTTTAAATCTCCTTTTTAAATAAGTGTTTCTTGCTATTGTTTAGCATATACCTGTGACAGATCATAGACTTTATGGTAGAGTTGTTAATAGGACTGAGATATCTTAAATTTTCAATTCTTTCTATGAGAGGGATTGGATATGGAAAGTAGCCACAGTGTTTGACACATAGAAAATTCTCAATAAAAATGTAAATATATTTTTGTGAACAGTTATTATTCATGTTTTGCCTAAACTGTCTTTAAGCCTTGCAAGGAAATAAAAGCCTGGACTGTAAAACCAGTACTCAGGAAAAGAATAAAGGTTCACCTTTCTCTGTACTTTCCCAATTACATTATGAGAAAACAAATATACAAATGAGGCAGTGTGGATTTTTCCTTGTTTGTTGATTTTACTTTGGGAGCTGCATCCCTGTACTGTGCCAAAAATACATTTGGTATCCTATACTTGCTTAAGCTTTAATACTTTTGGGCCGCACAACTTTTAATTTCAGAGAAATATTATATTAAAAGGTACAATTTATAAGGGAATACATGTAAATTATTATCAATTTTGTTCTACTGAAGCTTGTGATTGACTCTTTTCATAAAAAATCAAGACTACTTCTTCAGTTGATTTAAAATCTTTATTCAGAGCCATATTTCTCATTTCTTTTTTCCTACAGTATAAAACCATAAGAGTAAAGAACTCACACACCGCCAACGAAGTTGTGCAGATGGTTTTGTCAATTCTAAGAGTAACCGTAAGTTACTCTGCTGGATGATCTTAATTAGAAACACACTGATATTTTAAGTTCATAATAATCTTATCCCTTTCATCAGCAGACACCTGATTATTAAAGATACCATTACTTTGTCCCCTAAAATGTAGAAATTAAAATGAATAAGCTTTAATATTAGCTTAATACATGGTGGCATTCTTCCAGTCTTATTTTGGATTTGTGAAAACTGTGGTCAGAATGAGATTGGACTATAATTTTCAAAAATAATATGTACCTTGATTGCACTATGAGAATTGTACAATATAATATTTTTATGTAAGATCCGTGTTGACAGAGTTTGAACTCCTTTTTCTCCTTCCTGCATGACACTATATTTCTACTGCTCCTCCATGCAACTATCCTGTTATTTCTCCAAGGTTCAATCAGTCTCAGAAATTCCAATTCTCAAGGATTTTCTCAGTGTACCATTTTACATAAAGTAACATTGGGTGACCACACATCCTGAGAACGAACTGGCTAGTACTTCTAATAAATCAGGAAAGAAAAAGACAAATTTTATGTTAGACACTAGATTCAAAGAGCTGTAGTGTGTGCACCATACTCCTTTCTGTTTTGCCTTTATTTTTTGTCCCTTTCCATTTTCTGTGACACAGGTGAGTGTTTTGAAATTGTAGTAGTAGAGAAGATGAGAGTATTCAAAGATGAGGTAGAGGAAAGAGAACTGGAAGGTTTTCTCATTGTGTCTCTATCCATTATATAAACAGCATACAATGAAAGATTACTTTTTGTTAAAGGGAATGAATTAAAAAAAAAAAAGAAACTAAAGGAATCACTGTAAAAATGCCATTCCTCAAATGAAGCTCTCTGATATTAGAGCACACTAATGCTATTATATGACATAATGCACACCTAAGATACACCATGATGTCATTATATGTATGTTGATTTGCTTGTTCGTGGTGCTATAGGAAGGCACAACTACATCAGGGACTTTCCCAAAGCAATGCAAACATTGTAACCAAATTATTTATTACCCTCATTATCACACTGAAAAGAGAAAGATTAAACCATAGGACAACCAAAATTTTGGATAAGAAATCTGCTTTTTTTCTTACATGAGACTTGTAATATAGTTAAATGTATATGAACTGAGTAAAGCAGGCACCTCTGCATTGATTTTTATTCTGTACACCTATATTTAAGGGAGGAGAAAGTTTCAGAAGTAGAAAGGAAGATGAATGACATGATTTATTTTCTTATCCGGCTCTTAACCTTTGAATAAAATGGTCAAGCTTTTCAGGAAAAATGTCTTTTACTTTTAATAAGAATTGAGGATATTTGGTGATAGCTATTGAATGGGATTTTTAGTTTGTCTTCAGGTGCCACAGGAAACAATAGATTGTGTTAGATTACTCTTCAAATTTATTTATTTTATTTTTTATTTAAAGTTTTTTTATTATTATTAAGTCATAGTTGTGTACATTAATGCGACCATGGGGCACCATACACTGGTTTTATAGACCATTTGACATATTTTCATATTCTTCTTAGGAAAGTATCTCATCTCAAGAATGGAAAAAAAAGTAACCAATGTATTCATCCCTACTATGAAGTGAATTTATGGCTTTCATATGAAAGCTATAAACCAGTTACACTCTTCATATATACATTAAAAATTTTAGCTAGGAGACATGGCAGGGACAATGTTACAAACTGAATGTTTTGTGGTTGCAAAGGGGAGTGGTTGTAAGATATTCATCAGAGCTAGAATTCTCCATTATAAAGGTAGACCATGATTTTTAATCTGAATTTCAAGGCTAGGATATGAAATATTGCCAACAGATTTCTCTGTTCTAGCTTTATTGGAACCATTTTTATTTTATCCTTCCTAGAGGATTCAGCAAAATCTGATGAATTAGTATAATGTTTTTTCAAGTGGAGTTCACAGTGCTGTTGGGTCCTAACTGTAACAGTGAACGATTGTATTGTTTTCCGTGACTACTAGGGTTATTTTCTAGGTAGAATTCTTGTTCTTTTCTGTCCTCAGTGCTGGACTTAACCAAACTCAAGCCAGTGGAAACTGTGCCAGCTACCTATCTTCTCAAAGCCTGTTGGTAATTCTTCTGCTCAGAAGTAGCTGAGCTAATAATCAGCATTTGCCTTTTTACTTTGTCATCACAGACACAGCAGCATTTGTGTCTTTCTGGATAACAAGGTTGTCTTTTCAGGGCTGTACTGGATGTCCAGTATTCTCTGAGAAGTTTCAATATTAAAGAAGTCCAGTCTTTCAAGAGGAAATTCACCTTTTAGAAACAGGAAGTTGGTTTTTTTTTTGTTAGTGAGCCGACCTCCAATTTGACATTTTATGGCCTGTCTATACAATGAGGCCTGACTCCACTGCAGCTCATGGATCCTGAGCCATCACTGGATGGAGAAAAGCAGGATTCCTGAGTCCTCTACTGGGGGCTGGGAAAGAGACACTAGTTCTAGGAATCAGCATTCACATCTTCAGAATCCATCTCCATGCTCTTCAATGTGATAAGAATTTATAGTATCCATAATTTTCCTTTTGCAAAGCATACAATGTCAAAACTACGTCCTCATTTAGTCCCCAAATTTGAAAGATTTATTATAACTTTGAATTCTTTTATCTCCAAGGGCTCAGACACAGATTACCAGTTGTGGGTAAATTCTGGAAAGAAAAAGGAAGGATATCCCCTTGTTGGTAAGGGTTTGCAAAAGTACTTTATTGGACATTTTAATTGTAATGTGACTTGCTCACATCCCTTGTAGATTACCAGCTTCCTATTTTGATAAATGAGTTTGTTTTATTGCTGTTATGGAAAACTCCTTGTGCTCCATTTGCTGAATGTTGCTGTAGTAATTGATAGGAATGGAACATTGCATTTTGTGCCTATGCCAGGTGGAAAGGAAGAGTTAGTGTTCAGGGAATTACATTCATTAATAAGAGAGGAATAGAAGGGAACTTAATCTCTGCAGTTTAAAATGTCAAAGCACAATGGTATTTGAGGATGACACTAAGAGAATGCAATCACTTAAAGTGTGACAACCACAATCTCATTGTAGTCAGGTGACTAGGATTTAGTTTGTCTTGTATGTAAATTTCTTTTTGTATCTGTTTATTGTGTTTCTAATGCCCTGATCTCTTCATTCTGATCATTACCTGGGAAAAGCAACCTCAAAGGGAAGCAGTAAGAGGAAAGCCTAAATCAAGCCAGTTCCATTACTCTTGAGTGACTAATTATGCAACCAATAAAGAGTCATTAAAAGTCTTTCACAGACAGACATTATATGGTAGATAATAGTAAAGATAGTGATGCTTGACATAGTGTAATGTTCCTTGTTCCTTTTGTTTATGTAACTTTAGCCACTAATGGTTCCTTTTTGAACCCTTATTATACTAGTGTGAGAGGTAGAGTAAATGTCTGGTTAATGTCAAAGAAAAAACAAGAATACCTTTCAATGTTTTCAGATCCAAACACAGGAAGGCTCAACATTATGCAACTCCCAAAATCATCTCCATATTTATTCCAAACAAGGTAGCCTTAAGGTACTAATTCCTCCCTAATTGCTCTTCAAACTACTATGCAAGGACCACCAGCCTTATGCAGGCATCTCTAACTGCAAGCATGCAAATGATCATTTAGTCAACAAAAGGGTTCTTTCAAACAAAAGTTCCAGGAGTAAGGGCAGTATGTTCTGTTTGTAGCACACCTGGTGACAGCACCAGTCAGTCTGAAATGTACACTTGGATTTTTCTGTGTAGGACACGAATACCTATACGGGATACTGATTTGTCACCTTCGAGACAGTGAACTCATGAGAACAGGACCAAAGGGCACGACCAGCACTTTGACCTTCCAAGAGCTCTCCCTTATGGAAGCGCTCCCTCCAGAAATACAGTGCCGTTTCAGCCTCAAGCCAAAATGTCAGGCTACAGCCCAGGAACACCGAGGTGAGTTGCTCCTCTTCTTTCATAGAGTCCTCTTTCAGGAAGCAGTAAGACGAAAGCCTAAATCAAGCCAGTTCAAGCCTAAATCAATCAGGTCATTTTGCAACACATATTTAGTACAAAGACAAAGACTCAGACATCTCCTTAGATCACATCAGGTACATTTTTCTTTCAAATATACTATAGTTTTTAAAGGAAAGATGAAGTTTAAGCACAGGACAGTTTTACACATCTGCAATAGGCATGCCTGGCTTACAACGAGGAGTTCATGGCAATATGATCTTTCCCTTCTTTCTTCACCGTCTGTTCCCTTTCCCTCGTGCCTACTGCAGAGTCCAAGGCACTAAGTAAATTCTGCAGTGCTTCTATGCCTACTTGTACCGTGATACACACCTACTGTGTGTTCCCCCGAGTGGTCACGTTCTCACAGGAGGCTGTCAGTGATGGGTACTAGAAGATTGTGATGCCCAACCTGGCCCCTGGTACTGATAATTACGTGGAGGCTAAGATGAGTCTTCCACAGAAGTCTCTTCTAAGCCTAATAATCTAGTAGGGATGCCAATGTACATCATCCAAAGTTGAGAATGCTAAAAGTGATAGTCAACATACCGACATCCTAATTTATCCTAGTCTATATATGAGCCATAAACCTTCAGTCTGAAAGTAAGATTCTATCAGAAACAGAAGAAAGTAGTAACAGAAAAATATGAGTGGGAGGGTAGAATATCGATGCTGAATTTCTGCAGTCCTTTGTCGGTTTGAAGTAACTAGGCTATCCAGTGAACAGTGACATTGCATTTTACAAATGAGCAAACTCAGGTTCAAGGAATATGAAGTTTAAACACAAGGCATGAAGCACTACCTGCCATGTGACAGATTACAATCATCAACTGGGCTTCAGGTGAAATTCAGAAGTTCTTTATCTCTCTAATATCCAAAGTATGTGGCATTAACAAAAACATTTCTCACAGTGAGTTAACCTTATCGTAGAATAACCGTACTTTAATAAAAAGCTATATGCTATCCACATTTAGAGAAAACAGATTATATCAGAAGTCATTATAAAGGCTTTTCTTGCTTTAAGTGGGAATATACACCAGAGGCCTTTTAAACAGTACCTCCTCTAGCACATTTAAATTGTTTAATTTATGATTTTATTATTGGGCTACATTATTTATAGTTTCTGAAATACTTGCAACAGCAATGTGAATCTAATTTCCTGTTCCCCCCCCACGTTTTTAACATTTTATTGGACAAAGAGCATTGTAAGTGCCCTCTCTTCTCTTCACCCAGATGTCATTCCCTGACTTATTCCTTATGGAAAGACTGGATTCCTTCTGCCTCCTTTTCAACCTACTGAGCTCTACCATTTTCTACACCCATTAGTTCCCTCATATTGTTTATTTTATCTGACAGAGCAGTTATTTATTTCTCACTTGTATGAAGTACAAATGTAGATGTTTTGGGGAAGATGTAGAAAGACATCTGTCCTCTTCAACCAGTCTCTTCTTTCATAAATCACAAGGGCCAGGTGGCCCCTTGAATTACTGAGTGAGCCTCTCCCATCTTTCATTCCCTACTTAGCCAACTTGAGTTCTAATATTATCATGAGACTCTATGTCTTCCAGATAACCTGTATTTTCTTGACTTGCTTTCCTAATTATTTCCTGGAAACATGCTATGTCTGGTTAAAGTCTAAGCACCGCTAGAAGAAATTATACAATATCAGGGTAGCTTGGTATCACTAAAGGCCAATTTTAGTTGAACACTCCACTGGGTATTCTTAGTTTGATTTCTCTGAGGCAGTTACCGACTACTTGAATCGACTTCATTATACACATCCCCTCACACATGCACATCCAACTCCTGCCTCTTTCTTTCTTTCTTTCTTTTTTACAGACAGACTTTCACTTTTTCACATTTGGTAGAGTGCGGTAGCATCACAGCTCACATCAACCTCCAGCTCTTGGGCTTAGGTGTTTCTCTTGCCCCAGCCTCTTGAGTAGCTGGGAACACAGGTGCTTTCCAAACACCCAGCTACCTGCCACTTTCTATTGATGGTCTGACTTCATGCTGTATGTTTCACTTAAGCGATGGGTAAATCAGTAGATCAGCCATCACGGACGTCCACATCTTGCGGACTTCAGCTATATTTACATTCATTGAATTTGCACTATCCATCTTTTTTTATTGATGGTATATTGGGTTTTTGGACCATTAGCTTTTTTCCTATCATTCTTGGGTCATTTTGTATTATTAGGTCATTTGATGAGACATTATAGAGATACTATGGTTTTTCATCCATGAAATTGTGAGCTCAAAGAAGGCAGAGGTTTCGGTCTTTTTGTTCACTTCTATATTTCAAATACCTAGAACAGTGCCTGACACATACAAGTAAGGACTTACTGATTGAATGAAAAAATTCATAGACCTGCCATATGCTCACAAGACACACAAAGAAAATAGCTAGCCTCAAAAGAGTAGTCTTTCCTAGTCCTCTACCTTAATACCTATGCTGTCGAAAACTACCTTTTTAGATCCCTTGTCAGTTTTAGTTTAATGAGTTTGACTAATAACTGGGGGTCAGGGACTGTAGGAGTTTTTCTCAGGTTTGTTGATGATTTCCTAAATTGACAGCATCCTCTCTTTGGTTCTCCCTCTTGGAAATTAGGATAATAGTGACCACACATTAGGTGATTGATGCTAAATGGGTTCAGGGATGGAATATTTATAGACCGATGTTGCCAAGGTCTCCCAGAGGATCACATCTCCTGTGCAACTGCAAAACCATACAGCCACTTACACATTATTTAATATAGAGCCATTGGGTAGAGAATGCTTTATAGAACACAATTTGAATCAAAGTTGGCAAAGTTTTCCGTGTAGAACTAGCTAGTAAAACTGCAGGTCAATACAAAATATCAAAGCTATTTTACCTAAATACTTACACAATTCTTTGCTTGATGGAATTTAAAATATATTAACCATTTTGTGCAACTTTTTATAGCACGGGTCTACAAATGAGAAGTGAATGCTTGTGAGATAGCGTTTCAATGTTGATCTAATCATCAACATTGATGGCAAATAATCTCATCTGTAATGAGTTTTTGAAATCTCATCTTGCAAACATCTTTCACCCATAGGAATTGCCAAATACTGATATGATTTTACAAGAATTGACCATTAGTTGAACATGTTTCTCTCTTGGATTGTAGAATTTTGTTAGATTCCTCATTTAATATTTGTCTTTTAGCATAAAATCACCTGTTCCTTGGATCTACTTTCCCTGTCATTGCAGGGTTCTCTTTCGTGTTTTCCACTTATGAGAAAATTGGAGATTTTCTTCCTCTGGGGATTTAGATGGCCAGAATAAATTTCCTAAATAAAGTTGTAATTTTTATGATTATTGTCATGTAAGCATGAAGTTTTAAGCCTTGTTTAATATTCAGTAGCCTTATTTAAACATGAGAGCAAACACTACTCTCAATCTTACCAGATTTATTCAAGGAATCTAGATTCACATGAATTCAGTTAGCTGAATGATGTTTATAGTAACAGCAAGTTGTTATCAAATGTTGATAATGAGAAAGGAAAGGCTATGCATTAGAAACTATGCAAGATAGTAAATGTTACTGAATGCTTTTCTCAGTCCCAGAGGCAACCTGAACTCTCAGAACACATACCGTATACCACAAAGATATTTAAGATAAAGGAAAGGATTCAATTTCCACTTTATCTTCTGTCAACATTCACCCTATCACTGCCATAGAAGTTGTCAGAGCATTCTTCCTAAAAAGTTTGTGAAAGCTAAAGAAGATCAACTCTGACAGTTGTAGAAAGAACAAAATGAGGTTAACTATGAACTAACCAGACTGAGTACAACTATCAAACATACACATTAATGTACATATGAAAACAGACATTTACACAGATTGACATTGCTGCAGACACAGGAACCCCTTATTAAATTTGAGAGGATTTTGTTTTCTACTTTTGGAAAAGGTAGCTTTTAGGAATATTAAGGCAGGAGGAAAGCACTTTAGATTAGCAGTTTTGATATTCCTTCCTGTCTGCATTCCTCTTGAAGGCTGTGAAATCCCATGGATGCTGAGGGGAAGTCGTCTTATGAGGAGGAGAAGATTCCTATCTTGACAGCTGAAAGAAAGATTGCTGTGACCCATGCCCTGGGCAAAGTAGTACTTTTTAGATGTATTTCAAATAATCCTATCATTAAGCCTCTGAAAAATTGCTTTTTAAAATTAATTTTAATAATGAGAAATGAGGGTAAGTCGATTGCCCAAACAAGTTTCTGAATCAGGAGTCTATGTGGATTCCTTACCCCAGAGGCAAAGAGCTACACACCAGAGTATATGAATACGGTGATGCACTTACTGCACCCAAGAAAGGGAAGTGCAGATGATCTGGCAGAATGATGTTAAAACCATCTACCAAAATGACATTAATATGTTTATCTTTTCACTACTTGGCTTTTAAACTATTTGATTTAAATAGGTTATTCTGAGGATATGAAATGCTAAGACACATTAGCAAGTATTCTGAACAATACAGAAGACTTTCTTAAGATTAGCATTTGACACTGCTGGCTATGTCCTGCACCAAAAGACCATCTCCTTCACTGTTTCATTATCAGAGAATGGTGGTAGCTAAAGATCTTCTCTGGGTAGCTTTGTTTGGTGTCATAAAGAAGAATGTCACACAGCCAGAGTTTCATGACTGATTTTCTTTCGTTCTTACTGGCGAAATAGGGCCCACCCCTGACTGGGGACAGCCTCGTCATATGGCTCCTCGCACTTTCGTTCCAAGAACCATAATTGCAGGCTAGTTTGAATCTGCTCTACAAATGCAAGCTTCAAGGGTCATCCAGAGCTTTGGGCAGGATGTACTCACAATGTTTGTCTTTTTCAGTATCAGGTGTTCTCTTTCTGGGGTCCCCCCTCCCTTTGCAGCTGCTGTGGGTACCTCTGTTTTGCTTCACTAGATCTTCAAGCCTGCAAGAGAAGAGGTCTCTCTCTGCATTTTATTCACTCTCACTACCCTGAGGCCTGCCTTCAGACTAAAACCTCTAGAAATGTAATATACGTCCAGTGATATCACATCCCCCTGTCTAGGTGTCAAACTTATACCTGTAGTTCTACGTTGTCTGGGTCACTTTACTGCCTTCCAGTGAGTTGATTTGTGTTTGTTTTCCAGAGCGTTCACTTGTTACCTGTTTCTATGTGTTGTGGGGAAGCAGCAGGGCTTACCCACTTTTCCAGGAAGTGGCACCTCAAGAGAGCTATCTTTTTATGTATCAAATCTTGTGCATATCTTCTAGGTTTCAGATAAAATAAAATTTGGCACAGATGATACCAAAAACACTTTTACATTATGGCATCCCAAAATTATATCTTCCAGTTGACTTTTCTTCCTTCTGCCTATTTTGTTTATGCTGTATATTTCTAATAAAGTTTCACTTCCTTTCCTAGTTTTGTTCAATAGTAACTTCTTGAGTATTTCATCTATGCAAGACACTATGGTAGATTCTCTATCAGTCGAAATCTTGTCCATTCCAAATACAGATCAAATGCAAATGCCTTCAAGATTGTGCTTCTGTGTGCTACTGGGTAGTGGTGATACACGTCCCTCTGAATGCCTTTGGTAGTGGGTTCTTCCCTTACGAAAATTTATTTGTTCCTATGTTTGCTTTTATTCCCACCATGATTAGTCTCCTTTTCTGTGAAATAAAAAACTTCATTTATAAGGACAAGTCTCAAGTTTGCATCCATTCTTGCTTCCTGAAACATACTTTTTAATGTTGGTAACTGAAAAGAAACATGAAAGTATTTGTAGTATCAAAGGAAGTAAAAAAATTGTAGGACGTTAACTTCCTGTCTGTGTTCTTAATAGTAGAGGGGGACATCAGGTAACAAAACACTCTTTGTGTGGAACATCTTAGCAGAAATAACTTATCTCCTCCTTCCCTTCCTCTTCCTCTTATTCTTTATTCTCTTCCCATTCATTTTGTCTTTCTCTTCCTTCAATTCTTTGTTCCCTTCATCTTGTCCTTCCCAAATTCTCTTCTCACTTTCTTTTTCCCATTATTTATTTATGATCAAATTCAAACCTTTTCACATGCTTAGTCCTCATTTGAATGGGAAAATATGTGTGTTTATATGCAACACTTTTTGTTTTAAGTTGTTTCAGCCGGAAGGAAAACTTTTCTTTCACCTTTGACAATTTACCACCAAAACTCAAGTAAACAGAATGATGATGTTTCTGAAATAAAGGGGAAACCCAAATATTTGATTATGTTTTCTATGAGCCTTCTTTCATTTATACACGATTGTAATGTAACCTGAGAGTTTGACTAGTCAACGACAAAAGATCTAGGAAAGTTTTTCTGTCTTTGAGCCTTTGTAGCAAACGTACTTCCAAATGGAAACTGTGGTACTAAGGGAAAGTGAGATGAACTAGTTTTGCTAATGATATCCAATTCCATTGTTAGATTTGGATCACATGGTATCTACAAGAACATGTATCATCAACTGGGCCTGCTGCTGTCATTCTGGCACTGAACTGGAGAAGTCACCTGTGTCACCACCATCTTCTTCTCCTGCCCCAGGGAAGTTCTTCGGAGTTGCCCTGCCGAACATTTGCGACTATGGCGATATTCCTTTACCTCTCTACGTAAGGCTCATTTTCATAGTAAAATAATGGAAGGGGATTTGGCAAGCGAGAGTTCTGGGAGAGAAATCTTTCCCCAAATGGATAAAGTGTAAAAACTCTTAGTTTTGTCTAAGGATCTGTATTAATAATAATTTTGAGTATAAAAATCTGATGTAGGACAGTGCCTGTGGCTCAGTGAGTAGAGCGCCAACCCTTATACCGAACTGGCGTGTTCAAACCCGGCCCGAGCCAAAAAATGGAAAAAAACCTGTTGTAAATGTTGTAGGAGGCCACACCTCGTGGCTTACAATGGTAATCCTAACACTCTGGGAGGGTTCGGCAGGTGGATTGATGGATTAAGGAGTTTGAGACCAGCCTCAGGAAGACATAGAGCTTGTGTTTACTAAAAATTGAAAAACTGAGGCAAGAGGATTCCCTCAGCCTACGAGTTTGATGTTGCTAAGAACTATGAAGCTGTAATACTCTACTGAGGGTGAGAAAGGGAGACTTTGTTTTCAAAAAGAAAATCTAGGGCGGCCCCTGTGGCTCAGTGAGTTGGGCGCCTGCCCCTAATTTCAAGGATGGCAGGTTCGAACCCATCCCCAGCTGAACTGCAACAACAGCAAAAAAAAAAAATTGCTGGGCATTGTGGTTGTTGTAGTACCAGCTGCTTGGGAGGCTGAGGCAAGATAATCGCGTAAGCCCAAAAGTTAGAGGTTGCTGTGAGCCGTGTGATGTCAAGGCACTCTACCCGAGGGCGGTACAGTGAGGCTCTGTCTCTACAAAAAAAAAAAAAAAAAAAAAGAAAATATGATTTAAATACTGGAAATTCATGAGGAAGACATAATATGAAAAGATAATCTAGTCAACTGACCACAAGAAAGAGTCACATAAACTTGCTTGTGTTAATGAGTTGACTCTGTAGACAGAGATGTTTCATTATCCCTCAGAAATCCTTTCATGAACTCTCATGGTTGTGAAAGTCTTCTATTATCACATTAGGAGCAGTGACTACTGAATCTTATTCTTAAGACTGAAGACATTTTTATTTGTATTTCAAGTGTCTAACCATAAAAGTACGGTCTCTCGAAATTATACTTTGAACACAAAATGGGTGAAATGAAAGCCCCTGAGTTTATATTCTCTGCAATGGATACATGAAGTGGATCACTGCTAAACACAACGGAGTGACCCGTGAGCACTGTGCTACACGAATGGCATGGCATGCCACATTGCACAGCTATGAGTGCTGGGCACTAGTCAAGCCACTAGGCGTTGGCTCTCACAAGACATTTAAGGGGCAGTTATTATCAGATCATCCTCCCTACATAAGAAATGTTCTGGAACCTCCAAACTTTACCCTAGGTTCCGTAGTACATAACATAGAATAATTAGGTTTTGAATCTCATGGATTGCTTTTCTCCAAAGCCATTCTCTTCCTCCAGTACAAGTAGAAGATGGAAAGAAAACTAGAACACCTTTAAAATACTGTCAGCAATTTTTAAGAATACAACACATTCTTGTTAACTGAGGTCTCCTTGCTAGACAGTAGCTCCCCTGAATTTAATGTTCCCATCTAACTAAAATGTTGTACCTTTGGACCCAAAATCTCCCTAACCTCACTACCACTCTTACCCTGGTAACTACCATTCTGCTCTCAAAAGAAATTGAGTTTAATCCTTCTAGCCATCTGTCTGGATCTAGTCCTACAGTGCCTTTATCTTAGCACATCCCAGACTCTGGGGCCAAAGAGGGCATGTACCTGTCCCCTTGTTCATGGAGATGAAGTGCCTTTTTTTTTTTCTTTGCTTCCCCATAGGATGTTCTTTTTTTCCTCAACGCCAAGGGACCCCTGACGGCTGGCATCTTCTGGGTCCCTGGTGACAGTGACTCCTGCAAAGACATTATTGAAAAACTGGATGCAGGAGTTGAAATTGATCTTGGGCGTGAAAATCCCTATGTCTTAGCATGTGTGCTAAAGGTAGGAAAAATCCTCTGTTTGTCACCCCCCGTGTAGCTCTGAAGCAGCATATTTCTTTTCTTTGTTACCTTATGAAAATTATTCTTGTCTGTAAAGACCTATAGCAAACTGAAAATCAAATATGTATGAAAAAAATTTATCATAAAGGAACCTTAGACCTTAAAAGCCACCACCAATGATACGACATATCAAATATGCTTTTTAAATTTTCATCTCACGATAACCCATCTTTACTTCTGCTACTCCTACCCCATGTACAAAACACAATCTTATTCAAATCTAAAATAATCCAAACCCACTCACAGATGTTGCAAAAACCAACACCTTGCTTATGATGATGTCTCCACTATCGCACTCTCTTCCTGGTGAAGGTAAAGATTTCAAAATTAATCTTGGGTGAAACTTTTTTTTTTTTTGTAGAGACAGAGTCTCACTGTACTGCCCTGGGGTAGAGTGCCGTGGCATCACACGGCTCACAGCAACCTCTAACTCTTGGGCTTACCCGATTCTCTTGCCTCAGCCTCCCCAGCAGCTGGGACTACAGGCGCCCGCCACAACGCCCGGCTATTTTTTTGTTGCAGTTTGGCCGGGGCTGGGTATGAACCCGCCACCCTCGGCATATGGGGCTGGAGCCCAGCTCACTGAGCCACAGGCGCCGCCCTTGGGTGAAACTTTTGAAAATAGATACAGAATTGTACCTTAATACAGAAATATTCTTCTACCAACACAAGCCAAAAATTGCTGAGATCACTGACAATTTCTTTCATGTACATAGTTATCATGCAAATATCTTCTTCATACTTTCTCCACTGTTTCTTTTTCCCTTGACTGCTGTGTCAGAATGATTTGAACATTTGGGTTTTCTTTTACCTTTATGACATTTCGTATTCTATACGGTTCTTTTGCTTCAATCATGATTAGTGAAAACTTTATAACCTCATAATTAGAGTTGGGACTTAATCATTCTGCCCCACAATCTCAGAAGTGCCATATATTTATTTTTTGGTTTATTTTTTATTTAGTTTTATTTTTTATTGTTAAATCATAGCTGTGTACATTAATGTGATCATGGGACACCATACACTGGTTTTATAGACCATTTGACATGTTTTCATGACACTGGTTAACATAGTCTTCCTGGCATTTTCTTAGTTATTGCGTTAAGACATTTATATTCTTCATTTACTAACTTTCAGATGTACCCTTGTAATAGGTGTAATCCCACCAATCACCCTCCCTCCACAAATCCTCCCCTTCCCATCCCACTCTCTTCCACTTCCCTATATTCTTAGTCTATAACTGGGTTATAGCTTTCATATGAAAGCCATAAATTAGTTTCATAGTAGGGCTAAGTACATTGGATACTTTTTCTTCCATTCTTGAGATACTTTATTAAGAAGAATATGTTCCAGCTCCATCCATGTAAACATGAAAGAAGTAAAGTCTCCATCTTTCTTTAAGGCTGCATAATATTCCATGGTGTACATATACCACAATTTATTAATCCATTCGTGGATCGATGGGCACTTGGGCTTTTTCCATGACTTAGCATTTATGAATTGGGCTGCAATAAACCTTCTGGTATAGATATCTTTGTTATGATGTGATTTTTGATCTTCTGGGTATATGCCTGGTAGAGGAATTATAGGATTGAATGGCAGATCTATTTTTAGATCTCTAAGTGTTCTCCAAACATCTTTCCAAAAGGAATGTATTAATTTGCACTCCCACCAGGAATGCAGAAGTGTTCCCTTTCTCCACATCCATGCCCACATCTCTGGTCTTGGGATTTTGTGATATGGGATAATCTTACTGGAGTTAGATGATATCTCAAAGTAGTTTTGATTTGCATTTTTCTGATGATTAAGGATGATAAGCATTTTTTCATATGTCTGTAGGCCGTGTGCCTGTCTTCTTCAGAGAAGTTTCTCTTCAAGTCCCTTGCCAGGCCTGTGATGGTATCACTTGTTCTTTTCTTGCTTATACGTTTGAGTTCACTGTGGATTCTGGTTATTAAACCGTTGTAGAAAACACAACAAGCAAATATCTTCTCCTATTCTGAGGGCTGTCTGCTTGCTTTACTTACTGTGTTCTTGGCTTTGCAGAAGCTTTTTAGTTTGATCAGGTCCCAGTAGTGTATTTCTGTATCTTCTTCAAATGCCCGGGGTGTCCTCCTCATAAAATACTCACCCAGACAGATTTCTTCAAAAGTTTTCCCTGCACTCTCTTCTAGTATTTTTATGGTTTCATGTCTTAAGTTTTAATCTTTAATCCAGTGAGAGTCTGTCTTAGTTAATGGTGAAAGGTGTGGGTCCACTTTCAGTCTTCTACAGGCTGCCAGCTAGTTCACCCAGCACCATTTGTTAAACAGGGAATCTTTTCCCCACTAAATGTTTTTAATTGGCTTTTCAAAGATCAAATAATGCTAAGTAGCTGGGTTCATCTCTTAGTTCTCTATTCTGTTCCATACATTTACCTCTCTGTTTTTGTGCCAGTTCCATGCTGTTTTGATCACTATCGATTTATAGTATAGTCTGAGGTCCGGTAGCATGAGTCCTCATGCTTTGTTTTTATTTCTGAGTAACGTCTTGGCTATTCGAGGTTTTTTTCTGATTCCATATAAAATTAAGTATTATTTTTTTCAAGGTCTTTAAAGTATGATAATGTAGCTTTAATAGGGATTGCATTAAAATTGTATATTGCTTTGGGTAGTATGAACATTGAGCCTGGTATGTTTTTCCATTTGTTAACATTTTCGGCTATTTATTTTCTTAGAGTTTCATAGTTCTCTTTATAGAGATCTTTCACGTCCTTTGTTAGATAAACTCCCAAATATTTCATCTTCTTTGGCACTACTGTGAATGGAATAGAGTACTTAACTGTTTTTTCATCTTGACTATTGTTCGTATATATAAAAGCTACTGATTTATGAATGTTAATTTTGTAATCTGAGACACTCCTGTATTCCTTCATTATTTCTAAGTGTTTTGTAGCAGAATCCTGGAGTTTTCCATATAGACAATCATATCATCTGCAAAGAGAGAACGTTTGATCTCTTCTGAACCTATATGGATACCTTTGATTGCCTTTTCTTCCTTAATTGCAATGGTTAAACTTCCATTACAATGTTAAAGAGCAATGGAGACAATGGGTAGCCTTGTCTGGTTCCTGATCTGAGTGGAAATGATTTCAATTTAACTCCATTCAATACAATATTGGCTGTGTGTATGCTGTAGATGGCCTCTATCAGTTTAAGAAATGTCCCTGCTATATTAATTTTCTTTTATTTATTTATTTATTTTTATTAAACCATAGCTGTGTACATTAGTGTGATCATGGGGCACCATACACTTGGTTCATAGATCGTTTGACACATTTTCATCACATTAGTTAACATAGCTTTTGTAGCATTTTCTTAGTTATTTTGCTAAGAAAATGGACCTTTACATTCCACATTTACTAGGATTTACATATACCCCTGTAAGATGCACAGCAGGTGTAATCCCATTAATGTCCCTCCTTCCTCCTCCCTCCCCCCTCCCTCCCCTCCCTTTCCCCTTTCTAATTTTCTTAAGTGTTCTGATCATGAAGGAATGCTGGATATTATCTAAAGCTTTTCTGCATCAATTGAGAGAATTATATGTTCTTTGTTTTTTAATTTGTTTAATGTGCTGAATTATACTTATAGTTTTACGTATATTGAACCATCCTTGAGACCCTGGGAGAAAAGCAAATTGATCATGATGTATAATTTGTTAGATGTGTTGCTGGATTCTGTTTGTTAGGATCTTGTTGAATATTTTTGCATCTATATTTATTAGTGATATTGGTCTATAATTTTCTTTTCTTGTTGGGTCTTCTTCTGGCTTGGGGATCAGGGTGATGTTTGCTTCATAGAACGTGTTGGGTAGTCTTCATTCTTTTTCTATATTTTGGAACAGGATGAGTAATATAGATACTACTTCCTCTTTAAAGGTTTGGTAGAATTTTGATGTGAAGCCATCTGGGCCCGGGCTTTTCATTTTAGGGAGATGTTGTATGGTTGATGCTATTTCAGAACTTGATATAGGGCTGTTCAACATTTCCACTTCATTCTGGCTAAATTGTGCAAGGTGAGGTGCTTCCAAGTATTTTTCAATTTGCTTCAGATTTTCATATTTCTGAGAATAAAGTTTCTTGTAATATTCATTAAGGATTTTTTGAATTTCTGAGGAGTCTATGGTTATTTCCTCTTAGTCATTTCTGATTAATGAAATTAGAGATTTTACTCTTTTCTTCCTGGTTAGGTTAGTCAAAGGTTTATCTGTTTTATTGACATTTTCAAAAAAACAACTTTTTGATTTATTGATCTGTGTATAATTCTTTTTTTTTTTCAATTTCATTTAATTCTGCTCTAATTTTGGTTATTTCTTTTCTTCTACTGGGTTATGGGTTGGAATGTTCTTCCTTTTCCAGTTACTTGAGATGTCTCATTAAGTTATTAACTTCCTCTCTTTTCGCTCTCTTGGGGAAAGCTCGCAGTGCTATAAATTTCCCTCTTAGGACTGCCTTTGCAGCATTCCAGAGGTTCTGATAATTTGTGTCTTCATTGTCATTTGTTTTAAAAATTTCAGGTTATCCTTCTTAATCTCATCTATGACCCAGCTATCATTCAGCATAAGGTTATTTAACTTCCATGTTTTCATATGAATATGCAGATTCCTGCTGTTACTGAGTTCAACTGTTATTCCATGGTGGTCTGAGAAGATGCAAAGAATAATTTCTATTCCTTTAAATTTACTGAGGTTAGACTTGTGACCTAAGATGTGATCAATTTTGGAGTATGTTCCGTGGGCTGATGAGAAGTATGTGTATTCAGCTATGTTGTGATGAAATATTTGTAGATGTCTGCTAAATTCAAATGTTGGTTAGGTTTAATTTTAAAATTTCTTTGCTCAGCTTCTTATTGGAGGAACTATCCAACAATGTCAAAAGAGTGTTGAAATCTCCAACATTATAGAGCTGGAGGAAATCAAGTTGCTCATGTCTGTTAGTGTTTCACTTATAAGTTGAGGCGCATTCTGGTTGGTTGCTTAAATATTAATAATTGAAATCTCATCATATTGAGTATTACCCTTAACAAATATGAAGTGACCATTCTTATCCTTCCTTACATTTGTTGGTTTAAAGCCTATTGTATCTGCTAATAGAATTGCAACACCTGCTTTTTTCTGATTACCATTTGCCTGAAATATGGATGACCATCCTTTCACCCTGAGTCTATATTTATCTTTTAAGGTAAGATGTGATTCTTGTATGCAGCAAATATCTGGCCCGAGTTTTTGTATTCAGTCAGCCAACCTTTGCCTCTTTAGAGGACAGTTTAAGCCATTCACATTAATGGAGAATATTGATAAGTCTGGTAAAATTTTGGGTATTGAGTTTTTCAAAAGTCCAGTAGACATTTTTAATCCTTTCACCACTGTGGAAGTTGGAGTTTGATCAAAAGTTTCTGAATGAGTTTACTTTTGTGGTACAGGAATGGGCTGGTCATTATGGAGGATAGTGCTGGGAATATCCTGAAGAGCTGGTTTGGTTATGGCAAATTTCTTCAACATGTGAATGTCATTAAAGTATTTATTTTCTCCATCATAAATGAAACTCAGTTTACCTGGATATCGGATTTGGCGTTGAAAGTTTGTTTTAGAAGATTAAAAGTCGATCATGTATTTATTTTTTGAAAACCTAGACCTAAAATCAGCTTTTAGCACAGCTTCTGTCCCTGGAAATAGCTTCTACAGGACTTTCTTAGGCCTTCATCTCCCAAAGGATTGGAATCAACTAGAGCCAGTGGTAGAGACCAGCCCTCAGCCTGAATCTCAGGGAAACATGATGACAATGAATCTTGCCTACCTCTAGTTCAGCAGAATGGCCCTCTTGTTAGACAATCTTACTTCATGACTTTACGATCAATCACATTTCTTCATACATGGGCCATGTCTCTTCTTCAACAAATCCTCATTTAGACATTTTCAAATAAATGTCACTCAAAAAAATGGAGAACTTGATTTATTGTCATGTATTCAGTTTTGCAAAGGGTTTGTACTTATTCTTCCATCCTGGAATATAATACAGACATACATGGTCCTTTAAGCAAATTATATATGCCAAGGATATGTATATTGTGCATGTACATTGGCATTATAAATATTCTTCATGAAATTAGGTTTTCTTCCATCTCTTTTTTTAAGAAAATCAGGCTGTCTCAAACTATCTTCTCAGCATACTGTTTTTCATAAAAATACACTTCTTAAATTGTACTAAATTGCTGAGGCTATTGCAAAGAACAATGGTATTTTAAGTGCTAAATTGTGATTTGAATGACAAGAATATTATTTTTTTTAAAGGGGCAAAAAAAAAAAAAGAATCATAATGATTGAAGAATCTGCTTAAATGGATTTTGGGTAATTGAAGTTTTATTGTACAACTGCGTTTTACACCCATTTTCTCTAAGTGGTTGTGAAAAGGGACATATTTTTCACCACAACTTTGTAAACTTCTGTTTTCTTATTTTTAAGTCTGTTTTGAAATGGTACTTAAGTATTCTTTTAATTTTTCACTCATGTTTTTTTTTCATTAAGTCATTTGTACACAAATCATGAATACAATTTTGTGATGATGGGATTCAATGTCTTGATTATCTGTAGAAATTGGACTGCTTACATGCAACTAATTAACATAGTCTTCTGGTTTTACTGAAATAGAAGTATAAGTCTTCCCAGTGTGATTGGACAAAAATTGCTTGATATTTGCTAACTTGGATACATCTGACTTTTCAGGAGACATTTATCTTTAGTCCTGTGAAATCTCAGCTCAAATGAATTGTGAAATTCTTCTGAGGCCTAGGTTCTGCTTTGAAAGACAAGAGATGTTTAGTCATGTGCTGGGAGTTCATGACTGCAATTCAGAACCTCTCCTAAGTTGTTATTCCAACTGTGGCAGAGTTAGTTAAGATGGTTCCAAGTTATTTTCATTCAAGGATAGTTGTAAGATTTAATGTTGTTCTTCAAGAGCAATCATGAGTATTTTCTCTATGGAGGTTTTTAAAAGAATTGCCCTATTTTGAAATCACAAATTTTCCTCTTCTCTATCTGACTTTTAAAATGGGTGCAATAGTTCAAATTAGTTTGGAATTAGAAAACTCAATAGCCTAACCCCCAAGTGGTTATGTGTTATGACAATAAGCCTGAATCACAATCATCCAGGCACATGTCTAGTGGAAGATACGATAGAACAGGGAATGCCTTGGAATCGATCTATTTTTTTTCTTATTACTTCTCTGACAAGTATAAAAGTATAATACTAGAGTGACATGAGGACATTGATGTTTTTTGAAATACCTTAGATTCTCACTTGACGTTGAGTGGCCTTCTCTTGTCCTTTAATGTCACCTTTAATAGCAGGTGTCAATTAAAAGGAGTGGGCTAGTCTTTATAGGCAGTGAAAGGAATAAGAACTCCTTTTAATGTCTGAATTTCTAACCAGTCATCATTGCCATTCCGGCAACAACCCTGTTGCCTGCATAAGAATGAAGGCTTACAGGAAATGTGATAGGCTGACAAAATACATGTACTAAGAAGTCAACAGGATGGAAATTTTGGAGCCAACAGGGGATAATAATATTATAAAAACTACACAATTCCTTTCTCTTGACTGATGGGAACCAAGAGTACCACAATGGGGCAAATGCTAAGAGTGAGAATCCTGGAAGGAAAGACACTCTGAGCAATAACTCTGAATAGTGGGAGAATGGAACAGACAAGTCTCCAGGGTCTTTATGTAGTTCAAGAGTGTCATCACTTCCTGCAATAGAGACCTCCCTAGACTAGGAAAAAGAGAGGACCTCATGTCAAGAGGTACTGCTATGATGGAAGAGTCTTCCCCAGATGATGGAAAAAAGAGGGACCCAAAGTCTGGTGAGGATGAGGCATCAACGAGCTAGGGAGATGCAGAAGAATTAGAACTAGCTGGGAAAAATACACTGGGTGGGGACAGAAGTATGAACAAGGTCTCCACAAAGAGATAAAACAAGTAGTCAGAGCCACACACCATTTGGAGGACTACTCTGGAGGGGCAGCACTAACAAGCGAAATAGCAATAATACGGATGAAGAGACCAGTGATTGCCAGGTCAAAGGCACACCAAGTGATGAGCGTTGTAGGACACATAAGAGCAAGTAGGTAAAGAAGGAGATCTCAGAACGAGCAAAGTCTTGAAGGATGCCTTGAATGAAAAGATCTGCAATCCACTCACAAATGTCTCCAAGACTGTTTGTTTCAGGCCGAGACCAATTTTCCCATGAACCCTGAACAAATGACATAAAACAACAAGACAGACAAGGGCCGGACATGAACTATGTCTATTAGTCCACACTTACTCTCACATTTCTATACGCTCAGAACCAATACACACACTCGTACACCACTCAACAGACTCAGAGGTTGATCAGACCCCCCACTTCCAACCAAATTGTGGGAACCCCAGATGGATCTTACCTTGTCTTAGACGTCTTCCTGTATAGGTGCCTGTTCCTGCATGCCAGTTCCTCCCTGTGTTTGACTCCCTGAAGACTCATCAAGGGGACCTGGCGGATTAGCAGAAACCACCAGGTGCATCTGAACTCTCCCTCCCAAGGTGGTCTCATCCATCTCCACCAGTCATCTTGACTAGATTCTCTGAGGCTGTTTTCTAAACTTGTTAGAGAAAAGGCTCAAAAGCACCTGTGAATGAATAGGGGGGCATCCCACATTAAAAGCTCATCACTCAAGTTCACAAAGGGTCCTAAGGTGTTCCTTGGAGAACACTGTCTGTGGAAAAATATCCTTCAAATGTTTGAAAAGACAGCTTAGGGGTGAGTCTGGTTTTGGTGATGAAAACACTATGTTGTAAAAAAGCAAAAGTACAAACTAAAATATATTAACTAAATGCATAAGACATAAATGGAACAGGAGTGAACTAAAATATGTAATTTTGTGTAACTGTGGCTAGGGGTCCCCATCAGCATCCCAGTGTTCTGTGGGAGCCCCCAGTGGGCCAATAGTTCAGTAACCCATGGTTCCTGCTTCTGACAGGCCCAAAGCCCGGGAGTATGAGGTTACTGTCTCACAGGATTACAGGACCAACCTCAGGCATCATTCTTGAGGGTAGAAATCAAAGTCCCTTTTCACCTGCCCTCTGAACCCCAATTTCCCCGTGGACTGAGGCCACAGCAATGATGTCTCAGCAGCAGAAATGTCTTGCTGTCTCTGGCTGGGCTAAAACTCACCATTGGTTTTTCTTCTAGCATTTTGAGGGGTGGGATGCTCTACTGACACACGCTTCTGACAGTCTCTGACAGGCCAATAGCCCAGCAACCTGGGGTTCCTGTCCACAGCTCCATCCCCTTTGGCTTTCCCTCAGAGGTTCCTAAAGGCCCTACACAACTCACAACAAACAAATACAACAAACAGTTATATATTATCACAGTGGTCTACAAGAACAAATAAGCACAACAAGAAATGTACACAACAAGTTGTTACACTCATGTTTGCAGACACTAGGCAGATATAGGTGTTTAAATTTCTTCCCTCCAGAGGTGGAATTTGGCAGAATTTATGAGTGATTGTCAGCTTTTCTCCTGAGGGCACTGGGTACTATAGGGTCCCTGGAAAGTTTCCAGGGGGCTTCCAATAAAAGCTCACTCTGGAGGCCGCCTGAGTATCGGCAGTGTCAGTGTCTGGAGAACCTCCCTGGAATCTCTATAATGTTATGTCCAGGAGTCCCCTCAAAGACCACACCATCAGACAAGTCAAATTAAAGAGGAGAACTTTTATTGAAGAGCCGGCTGGCAACTGCCCCAGTGTCTTAAAATGAAGTTTCTGAGTGCAACCCTGAATTGAGTGAGGCTCAGAATTTTAGAAGGCAAAACTTTTCCAGGGGTCAAGCATGCATAATTCCGGAAGCGAAAGCAACAGAGAGTGAGGTGTGTTAGTCAGTTTATTAGGCTATGATCACAAGAGCACTTAGTAATTCATTTTCACAAAAAAATACAATCTACAATCTCCTAAGGTAATGTAGGGAGGGGGACTCGCAGGTGAGGGTCAGAAACAACATGATCATAAAAAGGGATAATCATCAAGGATATAATCACCAGTGTAGTTAGTAACTTACATCACTAACAATTTTAGAGGAGTGCATTCATAGTTATACAATGGAGGGATACAGAAGAGGAACCGGTTTTGAAGCTAATGGAACATAACAGAAAAAGAGTAAACAGTAAAGTGGATTCAAACTTGCTCTTTTAACATTCCCATATCATATACTGATGGCATGAAGACCACCTTAACACCAGAACATAGGATGTCGTACAAGTCTGCTAAAATGTGTACACAGAGGAGGTTCCACCCAAATAGAGAGTCCTTTAGCTTTCCCACAGTTATTCTGACTTTAGTTATTCCTACGGGTTTATTTGGAAAAAAAAAAATTAAAGCATTCATTTCTTTGTTGAAAAGTCAGTGGTGAATTGGCACAGAATTCTGTGTAGTTCGTGGAAGGGAGGACTTCACTAAACTTTGAAACAAGTTATATTCTTTCTGGCTTCTCTGGCATATACTTGATATGAGAATAATGCCTTAACACATTTGTTTTTCCTCTGTGTAAGGATTTTCTAAAAAACATTCCGGAAAGCATTTTTGCAAAAAGGCTCTACCACGAGTGGCTGTCCGTAATGGAGAAAAGCAGCGACAGACAGAAAATTGAAAAAATTAAAAGGTAATTATTTTAACATTTATGTCTCAAAAATTAATTTTATACCTTACATTTTATAATTTGTCTACTAAAACTCAAAGTTAGATTCATGGGCAGCAGGTTAGAAGTTGGCTTCTATGAGCTTGTCACTGTCATTGTTTTCTCACTAATCCAATAAGCATGAAATGCTTGAACATTGTGCCCGTTCTATGTACCTGATTTTTAATGAATAAAAAGAGCTATTATTCATTAATTCACTAGCTGTTATGTGGGTCACTATGAAATTTTTGAGAGACACAAAAATGAAGAAATGTAAAATCTCTACAGACACAATCAAATGGAACCCTGCCAGAAACCCCAATAAGACTTGCAAATTGAAACTTGCATGGAAGAGTCAGAAAGGGGAGTCAACTGTGGTTTTTGGAAGTGAATTAATGCAGCATAACACAGGTTACAATTTATGATCTTAATTTTGCTAAATATCAAAGTAATTAAACATCTCTATTAATTCTTGAACTGAAGTCATAGAGAGAAAATGACTTATTTCCTCTTCTCAAGAAATTCAGTTTGGGAAAGATAGATAAACCAAGAAATTACTGTCAGTGCAGTCTAATCTGTCCTATAAAAGAGATATTTAGAGAATATTGTGGGAACAAAGCAGAGAATCACCCAGCTCAGCTTCTTGAGTCATGTCAGTAAAAAAGGGAGATGTATAGTGTCAGTATGATCACAAAAAGTAAATTGTTTCTTCTCGTGCCAAGGGAAATTTTGGGACCAATTCGATAGTCCTTTCTTGGATATATCCAACATGATAAGAGAATAGAAAAGAAATGTTTATTTACTCTGACTAAAGAGTGTGCGTTCTGTGAAAATTCAGGACACTCATTATCATTTAAGTGCATGTTATTGTTTAGTATAGATATTTTTCCTTGAACATCTTTTAAATATGAATTATATGCATACTTTTGGGGATTGTTGGAACATAGTACAGATATTGAAGATACCAGAAACTAAGCCATGTGGCATAATCATAACTCCACTTCCATTAGGGTTTGGTGTAAGCCATTTAGATAGCATCAGATTCTACATATTTGTTTGGTCATTGTTCACAATATCATTTATCTATATTTATAATACACATATCATTCATATATGTATTTATCCTATGTACCATTAAAAGATAAATATTTTTTAAAAGCTACAGGCTCAGACCCTGTAGCTCAGAGGCCAGAATTATGGCCACATACACCAGGACTGGCAAGTTCAAACCTGGCCTGTCCCAAACAACAATAACAACAACAACAACAAAAATAGCCCAGTGTTGTGTTGAGTGCCTGAGGAGCTTCTTGGGAGCCTGAGGCAAGAGAATTGCTTAAGATCAAGGCTGTGCAGTTGCTGTGAGCTGTGATGCCACAGCACTTTACTAAGGGAGACATAGTGAGACTCTGTCTCAAAATAAATAAATAAATACATACATACACAAATAAAATAAAGTGAGATAAAATAAAATACTATGTCTCTCATGAAAATATGAAATAAATGCATATCAATGCTTTTAGTTAAATTAATAATTAATAAGGGAATCAGTAAGATAGTGTAGCCATCTTTATAGATTGCACATTATGTAACCTTACGTATTTGAACCAAATTGAGCCAGAAATACTGAAATAAATTTACAAAATGATGCAAATATCCCGCTTTCTACCAGAGCAAGGGTTCAGAGAAATCTGTTGACTCTGTACCAGACAGAGTTTTCAATTCTTTTGCAATGTTTTATGTACACTGCTAACAGTTATCTTCAATGACAGAGATGTAAACAGTCCTGGTTGTGAAAAGGCTTAAGGATCCCATAGTATCCCCAAAGCGTTTACTAGATGCCTTATTTTATATAGAATACACCCAGTAATCTTTTGGTCCATGTGAAAGTCCTGCATAATTCCTCCTCAGAGGAATTATACTTCTTTTCAGACTATTATGCTGAAGAAAGTCTTTTCTGTGATTTGTACAACAGGAGTCAGACATGCTTGTTTTCCTCAGGTTGCAGATTCTTTTATTAAAAAAGCAACAATCGTGAATATCAGCTTGTCCATGTTTTCTGAGTAGGAGTAATACAATATTTTGGTAAATAATCAGGTAAACACAACTGTAGCCCAGAATGAAAGAGGGAAGAGGAGAGTGAGGAGAAGGAAGGGAAGAGGACGTGTGGAGGGTGGGTAATTGGTGGAACTTCACCTAGGGTGTATATTGCAAGGGTACATGTCAATCAATTAAGAGTAGAGTATAAATGTCTTAACACTATCATTAAGAAAGTGAGGTGACGGTTATGTTAATCAGTTTAATGTAAGCATTCCAAATTGTACACAAAATCAGCACATTGTACCCCATAAATGCATTAATGTACCCAGTTATGATTTAATAAAAAAAATTGTTAAGAGATAAAAAGAGAGAGAAAAAGAAAAGAAAAAAAGAATCTCTTAGCAATTACCAAATCAGAATAGTAGAAAAGAAAGTAATGAAAACGTGACACATATGTAAAAAGTGATAGAAAGGAGGTAAGATTTGGCTCTGCATCCTGTTGCACAGTGGTTATGGTGCCAGACACACGCACTGAAAGATTCAGGTTTGAACACGGCTTGGGCCAGCTAAACAATGGCGAAACACCTGCAAAAAAAAAGAAAAAATGGCTGGGCATTGTGGCAGGTGGCTGTAGTCCCAGCTGCTTAAAGGGCTGGAGCAAGACAGTAGCTTGAGCCCAAGAGTTTGAGGGTGCTGTGACAACTGACAACTGATTCTGCAACACTCTACCCAGGGTGACATAGTGAGGCTCTTTCTCAAAAAAAAAAAAAAAAAGGAATGAGGCAATATTTGGAACAAAATCAACCACAGAAGATGGTGGAGCAGACAATGAACTCTCAGAATGGACCGGGTGGTCTTTACAGCTGGGATTTGGTTCTTCACCTAGAGACAGCATTTCTGTGTTGCCAGTTAAAAATAAAGGAGCAATTTAAATTTAATTACTGTTTAATTTCATCAGAAAGGTTTTGGTGGGTTGTGGTTGAGAGTAATCTAAATGTTGCAAGATTTGCCTAAGCTTCAACATATTGAGCTAGTTTCAGGGAAGTATTTCATGAAGAGTATTCGTTTATAAATGACACTTATCTGAATTCTACTAAGTTTTCATTGTGTTGTGAAGACAGTGTATAAATATGCCCCCCCCCAAATCTCCAGTGTTTCTTTTCTCATTGTCTCCCTGCAGTTCTCACTTCATTGGGTTCTACATTAACTGAAACTTGGGTATCTGAGCTGGGTTCCTATTTGCCTTGTACCTCATGCAAAGTTAGTGTTGCCTGCCTTTACAAGATTGAAATAAATTGCATTGCCTACCAAGTGCATTTTTCTGTATTTAGGCTATTAGACCAGCTACCAAGAGCAAACGTTGTGCTCTTACGGTACGTGTTCCTGGTCTTAAGTAATATCGCTGAACTCTCCGCGGCAAATGAAATGGATGCTTTACACTTAGGGGTGTGTATGGCTCCAAGTATTATCTGGCATCCTTCTGCAAGCAGAGAAGAAATGTCCTCTGCAGAAAAGGTAATGAAGTTTTTGTATTATATTTTCTGGTGAACTGAATCACCATTTGTAAAGGAAATGGAAGGTATTTAGTCTTAAAGACAATGTCTTATAGAAGTTGAATAGAATACACTTTCTTAAATTTAAGTCTACTATATAAAATGCAATTTATCAACATGTTATATGAAAATAAATGCTTCTTTTTATACGTTAATCAGCTTGTGGAATTTGTGATAAAAAACTGCCGCAACATCTTTGGAGGACACGTCACTGCCCTGTTTGGAGAGTCATCCGGAATATAAAATACTCAAGAAAAACCCTCAGGTACTGTCAATAATTGGGTTGCTTTTTGTGAAAAATGGACTCATGTCTCTGAAGATGCTGGCACAGTTGTTTTCTTCAAAGTCATTCAAGCTGAAAGAAAGCAAGCCTGGTATGTGGCTCAACAGAGCCCTGGGTTTCCCGTCATTTCTTAGAAGGCCTGCTAACAGGTCAGGTTATTTAACAGGATGGTAGAGTTAAATAAGGTGTGTGATAAGTTCCTAGCTTTCATAAGTTATCAGAGGCAGCATGCTACAGTAGGATGGTTTGCACTTTCTTTTTGAAAAATTAAACTTTATAAGAAATGTTTGTTTTTGACATAGTCTCTCAATTTATCACCCTCTGTAGAGTTCTGTGACATCACAGCTCACAGCAATCTCCCACTCCTGGGCTTAGGTCATTCTCTTGTCTCAGCCTTCCAAGTAGCTTGGACTACAGATGCCCACCACAATGCCCAGCTAAGGAATTCTAATATATGTCGTATATATTGTTGAAACTGGAATAGAAAGCTCAGAAGTAGTAGAGGCAGGACTGATGTTCTTATTTTTCTTTTTTCCGCTCCCTGATTCTTGAGACACTTCTCAGAATTTTACTGTGCTATGAGATCATTTGACAACAATTTGCATTATTCGCAGATAGGCAGATGTTAAAATCAAAGACAAAAGAAACCTCCAGGTTACGAATTCCTATATCACTAGCTGCTAGTTATGTTATCTTTGGCCAATTGTTTTATGCCACTGAGCATCAATATCTTAATCTAAAAAATGTGGATGAAAGTTTCTTTACAATTACTGTAAATATGAAATGAGGTAATGGATATTACAGAAACTTGAGCAAAAGAAACTGATAGACTTAGTCAATGGATTTCCCAAGAGTAAGCTATGTTTAACATCCAGCAACCCATGTTAAAAGGTACATTCTTATGCAGAACTAGGTATATGGAATTATTTTTTTACTTTTATTTTGTTATTACCACTTAGTCTAATGACATTTTCATTGTTTGGGAAAATTTTGCATAGAGAAAGACCATTCATCAGGACCTAAGATAAATCTAGTACACCTCAACAGGCATTTCCCATTTTAACCATATTTCCTGTGGTAATATTGTAATAGTTTCTTTATTGGCAGTAGGAATTGAAATACATTACCTAAAAAGACAATAAAACTAAGCAATATAGTTCATTTCTAAGGAAATATGGGTTTATTCGTTCTAAGTATGAGTGTTAATCCTGTTTGATTTTTTTGACAGATACATCTAGCTTTCCAGAGAGCCATGCTTCCTCATGTGAGAGCTTGAAGAAAAAAGCGACTGTGCTGCTGGCCCACAGTGTGATGAATCAAAGAAAATGGTCCAATTGAATTGAAGCATTGACTCACTTATAATGTCTCTGGACTCTGGCCTTGATGCCCTTGAATTCTAAATGAGCTTCAGAGCCTCCTGTATGACCTTTAGTTCAGGTGGACCAGCCTCCTAAAGACAAGCTGATGGATGTAACAATGTGCAGAGATATTCCACCACAGAATCCTGCCAAGATTCTGTCTGGCACTTGTCCACAGCTGCAGCATATGTTAAAAAAAAAAATAGAAAATGCTGTAAGCTGTCCTGTATAAGCTCCACCTTGTTCTACAAGGTTAATTCTATCACATTAACAGCTGTGGCTCACCTGTAGCCCTAGCTACTTGGGAGCTGATTTCCCAGCAGAAACTTTGTAGGCCAGATGAAGAGTTCCTATCTTGAATGCACTTCAACAAATTTCTGACAATGTAGCATTCTTTAACCTGCAAACTACAGTTCGTATTTGATGGAGGAATCAAATCTTCTCCTGACTTGCAAACAAAAAGTGAAGCTGAACAGCTCCAATCTTGAGAAAATACATCTAACTTCCATGAAGAAATCAAGACAGAGGATAAAAAGTTGGAAAAGGTTGATACTAAGCATGAAAGTGCACAAAGTCAGGCCATTCAACACAATGAGGAGGAGGAAGAGGAGGCTGAGGAAGAGGAGGACGAGGAAGAGGAGGAGAAGGAGGAGTCCAAACCAAGAGTGAAAATGATATTGCTAATGTTTTTAATCTCTGATTGATTATTCAATATGAATTACTAAAAAAGTAATAAATGGTTCACCAAGTTGATTATTGGGGAGGATTAAAAAGTTTAGATAAAAGAATGCAATGAAAACGGTCTGAATTTTTAGCCAAAACGTCATGGCTCTTCCATCATGAAAAAGCACCAGTTCACACAGCACTGTCTGTGAGGGAGTTAAGAGCAAGCAACATCATTTTCACGCTTGGTTTGGACTCCTCCTTCTCCTTCTCCTCTTCCTCCTCCTCTTCTTCTTCCTCATCCTCCTCTTCCTCCTCCTCTTCACCCTCCTCTTCCTTCTTCTCCTCCACCTCTTCCTTTCCCTCATCTTTTCCCTCCTCCTCCTCTTCCTCATCCTCTTCCTCCTCTCCCTCTTCCTCCTTCTCCTCCTCCTCTTCTTCCTCCTCTTCCTACTCCTCCTCTTCCTCCTCGTGTTCCTCCTCTTCCTCCTCTTCTCCCTCTTCCTATTCCTCCTCTTCCTTTTCCTCTTCCTCTACCTCTTACTCTTCCTCATATTCCTCCTCTTTCTCTTCTTCCTCCACTTCCTGCTCCTTCACTGGGTAAAAGTTTGGACAACAATATTATTTTATACTATTGAAAATCCTAAGAACCTGGAAGTTGTAGTTCTCATTGTAGATACCAGTGACTTTAAAGCAGCAAAAGTAAAATTAAACAAAAATACATATTATAATTGTTCTGAAAACCATGTTTGCAAACAATCCAGGTTTGGGGTTGTTTTATCACTGCTTAAAAAAAAAAAATAAATGAAATACCAATACAAGCCTGAAACTAAGCATCAAAGTGCACAACAGAAATCAGGCAATTCTCCACAAGAAGAGGAGGATGCAGAGGAGAACAAGGAGGATGACCATAAGGAGGAGGTGGAGGAGCTGAAATGAGCAGGAAAGAGTGGAAGAAAGAAGAGCAGGAGTGGAATTGGAGGAGGTAGATTAGGAGGAGGAAAAAAAGAAAGAAGAGAAGGAAGAAGAGGAGGAGAAGAAGGAGGAAAAGGAGGAGAAGGAGGAAAAAGATATGGAGGAGGAAGAGGAGGAGGAGAAGAAGGAAGAGGAAGATGTAGAGAAGGATGAGGAGGAAGAGGAGGAGGAGGAAGAGGAAGAGGAGGTAGAGGAGGAGGAGGAAGAAGAGGAGGAGGAGGAAGAAGAAGAGGAGAAGGAAGAAGAGGAGGAGGAAGAGGAGAAGGAGGAGTCCAAACCAAGAGTGAAAATGATGTTGCTTGCTCTTAACTCCCTCACAGACAGTGCTGTGTGAACTGGTGCTTTTTCATGATGGAAGAGCCATGACTTTTTGGCTAAAAATTCAGACCGTTTTCATTGCATTCTTTTATCTAAACTTTTTAATCCTCCCCAATAATCAACTTGGTGAACCATTTTTAATTTTTTAGTAATTCATACTGAATAATCAATCTGAGATTAAAAACATTAGCAATATCATTTTCACTCTTGGTTTGGACTCCTCCTTCTCCTCCTCTTCTTCCTCCTCTTCCTGCTCCTCCTCTTCCTCCTCGTGTTCCTCCTCTTCCTCCTCCTCTCCCTGTTCCTATTCCTCCGCTTCCTTTTCCTCTTCCTCCGCCTCTTGCTCTTCCTCATCTTCCTCCTTTTTCTCTTCTTCCTCCTCTTCCTGCTCATTCACTGGGTAAAAGTTTAGAAAACAATATTATTTTATACTATTGAAAATCCTAAGAACCTGGAAGTTGTAGTTCTCATTGCAGATACCAATGACTTTAAAGCAGCAAAAGTAAAATTAGAAAAAAATACATATTATAATTTTTCTGAAAAATATGTTTGCAAACAATCCAGGATTGGGGTTGTTTTATCACGGCTGAAAAATAAAATGAAATACCAATACGAGCCTGAAAATTAGCGTCAAAGTGCACAACGGAAGTCAGGCAATTCTCCACAAGAAGAGGAGGATGCAGAGGAGAACAAGGAGGATGATCATAAAGAGGGGGAGCTGAAATGAGCAGAAAAGAGTGAAAGAAAGAAGAGCAGGAGTGGAATTGGAGGAGGTAGATTAGGAGGAGGAAGAAGAGATAGAAGAGAAGGAACAAGAGGAGGAGGAAGAGGAGGAGAAGTAAGAGAAGGAGTAGAAAGAGGAGAGGAGGAAGAGGAGGTGGAGGGAAAAGATGAGGAGGAGGAAGAAGAGGAGGAGGAAGAGTAGGATGAAGAGGAAGAGGAGGAAGAGTAGGATGAGGAAGAAGAGGAGGAAGAGGAGTAAGAAAAGGAGGAGCCCAAACCAAGAGTGAAAATGATGTTGCTAAAGTTTTTGATCTCAGATTAATTATTCAGTATGAATTTGTTAAAAAAAATAAACAAATGGTTTACAAAGTTGAGTTTGGGAAGTATTAAAAAGGCTAGATAAAAAAATTCAACAGAAAAGTTCTGAATTTGTAGCCAAAAAGTCATAGCTCTTCCATGATGACAAGGCACCAGATCACATAGCACTGTCTGTGAGGGAGTTAATAGTGAGCAACATCATTTTCACTCTTGGTTTGGCCTCCACCTCCTCCTTCTCCTCCTCCTCCTCCTCCTGCTCCTCCTCCTCTTCCTCTTCTTCATCTTCCTCCCCCTCTTCCTCCTGATATTCATCATCCTCGCTACTTGTCTCATCTGTCCATTATGACTTATTCCTTTCTGTGAAGGTAATGAAAACATTGAAAGGAAAACATTTTGATGATATTAAGGACATCAATAGTAATATGAGATTAACTCTAATGGCCATTCCAGAAAAAGATACTAGACATCACCAAAAGACTAATAACCAGAATATATAGGCAAGTCAAGAAAATCAATAAGATTAAATAATTTTATTAACTGAGCAAGAGAGAAGAATAGAAACTTGTCTCACTAAAACAGATTAATGGAAAAACTAATTGTGAATACATGCTCTTTGTCATTAATTATCAGAGAAGTATAAATCCAAACCATTAAGATTTCAGATTACACCTGTCCCCAGTGAGAATACCCCAATCATAAGGTCTCAAAGCAGCAGATGCTGGCATGGGTGCAGAAAGAAAGCAATACTCATGCACTCGTGATGGAACTGCAACTACTATGGCCCATATGGAAAGAAGTATGAAGAGGCCTAAAAGAGCTAAGTATGGGCCTACTATTTTATATGAATCCCATTACTAGAAAATTTCCCAAGATAATAAAGGAACATTTTATTAAGATACCAGCCTTTGAATGTTTATAGCAGCACAATACACAATCATGAAGATGTGGAAATAACCCAAGTGACCTTCAACACATGGAGTCATAAATTCTGGAATATTTATATGTATCATGGAATGCTATTCTACACTAACAAAAGGTGGATATTTTGTATCTTTTGCAACACATGGATGTAATTGGAAGCCAGTCTCCTCAGTGAAGTGTCACAAGAATCAACAACAAACATCACAAGTACTTAGTCCTAAAGTGGCACCATTAGATTAATACATGCTCCTATGAGAGAAAAACTCGATGGGATTCGAGGAAGAAGTCTGGTAAATTCCCACTCAACATGTGCATTGCACCCCTGTTTGAAGGACACATTTGCAACTCAGACTTTAACCTTACTTATGCGAACCATGTAACTTAACTGTGCTCCCATATTAATCTGAACTTAAAAAAAACATAGTTAATCAAAAAATTAAGAGTACGACTATGTCTGTTGATGAATAAAACAATGTGAAATGTTCAGTGTAAGTGAGTGGCCATCTCTACACCATTTCTCAATCACAAGCCTTCCCAACTTCATTCTAGGAAGCAGTCCATTCATGCAGCCACAGGACAGAAAATCATGATTCAAGAACTTTGGGTAACTTCAAAGACGTCACAAATAAAAGATGCGATGGAAAAGAAAATGGTCGCTCTTGATATCCTACTTCTCAGGATTAGTAGCATCTGTCTTGCCTACTTATTAAATGTGTTAGTTTGTGTTTAAAACACAAATATGCTCAAAGAGAATATATCCAAAATAAAAGTGGTCTAACTTCAGAAGACTTTGAATGTCTTTAAACATTGATCTTTCTACAGAAGACTCTAGAAAACATTTCTTTCTTCAGTTAAGTAATTGGTAGATTCTGAAATAGAAACTTTTTACTACTAGTGTTTTGATAAAGATCTGACTTTTGCTCTTGAAAAAGTAGGTTATCACTTTTTAAAACACAGCCCATTGAGTCTTCAGGAAAAAGCATGGTAATGTGACTTTGGGGTTAAGACTCTTGTGTCTTGAATCTCTTGGGTTTCAAGTTTGTACTGTCTCAAAGCTATGAGGAATCTCTTGGTGGTGACTCAATTTATTTTTCAGGCACCCTACACACAGCCTGGAGATGAGGTTCTTTGTTTTGCTTTTGGTCTGCATTTGTCCTTTGGGAGGATGCTTCTCATCCTACCAGCTATTATCTCCTCACTCAGCTTCACCCTACACCACATCCTTCTTCTTGTGCTACTCATTTCATTTTGACATGTTTTTCCTTTCTGTAGGATTGGAAGGTGACACACTGTTTTTTATCCAGGCTGAGTGTCAAAGCTCTTTTTCCACCATTTCCTGGATTGTATTGAGTGTTTTCTATACCCATAGATGGGCTACAACTGCTTTGTTACCACATGATACTCTCTACACTACATCATTATCAAGAACCACAGAATGAGCACCATATTAGACAAGGGAGATCATATTTAGTTTCATTCAGGGCATCTTTCTCACCACTGTCACCTTCCCATTGCCCATCTGTGGCCTCATTGAAGTGGAATACCTTGTGTGAAATCCCAGTATCTGGAAACTGGCTTGTGAAGATACCCCAGCCTTAAAGATGGCGGAGTTCATCAATGTGAACCTCATGTCACCAGGCTGTTTTCTTCTCATTCTCCTTTAGAGACCCATCATCCACTTGCTCCATCTTGCAAATATTCTCTACTATGGGCTAATGCTGTGTTTTCTTCACTCACACTTCCCACTTCACTGACATTCTACTCCTCTATGTGTAAGTGGTCTTCACTTACCTGAGGTCAACCCTAAAGCCCTTGCTGGATACAACTACTCACATTATGAATAATGTCATATGTCCCATGTTGAATTCCTTAGTATATAGCCTCAATCATAAGAATTTGAGGATGGTATAATGGAGGATGGTATGACATTAACTGGGCTTCATTCCTGTGCAGTAGTAGAGTTAAGTAGCTCACACTTTTTCACATGTTTTGGAGGTTAGAAGCATTTTTATTTGCACAAGTATTTTTGATCTTGAGAAGACAGCAGTTATTAATATTTCCATTTGACTATGTGAAGACTAAGACTTGAAGAGTTAAAGTAACTTGTGCAAGTACACTTTAGGAGTGTATGGCAGAAAGGAAACTCTAGGGCTGTTTTTCTGACTGCAGACCCTGTGCTCTCTTGAGTATTTGTTACTGCTCAAGATGGAGCTATGGAACTCTTCTCTGAAGATGGAGCTATGGATCTCTTCTCAGTAGGAAAACAACCAAAAACTTCTGTGTCTCAATCTTTATTTTCTTCATCTTCATCCATCCTCTGTTCTGCCCAGCCCACCCTGGCACTTCATCTTGGCTGCACTACTACATCTCCAAATGCCTTCATTGGAAAAACATTCATCTTATTGTTCTTAGAGGTGTTCAAATAGTGGGAGGAATGCATCTTCATGGTTCCAGATGGCATCCTTTTACTTCCATTCCATGAAGTCGTATAAAGATAAAGACCTTTCTGGCTAAGAAAGGAGGCAGATCTCTTGAAGGCAAAGCAGAATTACCAGTGTGCTGTATCACTGCCAATCCCTGGCCATTGAGTTTAGATCTGAAAGAGGCCCTGGCTCTGAACAGGCACCATGCAAATCAGAAGAGAAGGTAAGTTAAGGAATCCATGGAGTTGTGATGGTGCTGTTATCACATGTTTTAGAACCAGGATTTGTCTCTGTCTCGCTTAACACAACATGGAGGATGTACTGGGTCCAAGCTATAATTGTTTTGTGTTCTTGGCTTCTCTGTTCACGGAAACAGTGACACCAAGACACACCTGAAAGTGACTTTTTTTCCTTACTAGGTTCCTTTGTTAATATGGGGATAGATATGATTAGATTAATATGCGGATAGATATGATTAGGTTCTGTAGTTGATTTTTACAGGGTTAAAATTTGAATTGTAAGTTGTATACCTAAGAAGTATGCAATATACCCATACAGTGTACCTGTTGCATGGAAATTTACATATGCCCTATCCCCGTCTCACCGACTTGAGTTTCAATGACTTTTTCCTCTAATGTGTACATTTAGGTGCTTATTTACTAGTCCAAATTTAGCGCTTATTAAATGTGGTTTTAGTTTTTGCATTGTTGTGATACTTATGAGAATGGACTCCAATTTTATCTAGCTTTTTACAAAAGATACGAAACCCCATTTTTTTCCCCACAGTTATTGGTCAAGGCTGGGTTTGAACCCACCACCTCAGGCATATGGGGCCAGAGCCCTACTCCTTTGAGCCACAGACACTGCACACAAACCGTATATATATATATATATATATATATATTTTTTTTTTTTTTTTTTTTTTGCTGTTTTTGGGAGGGGCTGGGATTGAACCCGCCACCTCCGGCATATTTGGCTGGAGCCCTACTCCTTTGAGCTACAGGTGCCGCCCTAAACCCCATAATTTTTGAAGCAGAGTTGTATTCTGTGGTTTACACAGACCATAATCTATTAATACATTCATGTGTTGGAGGTCATTTCCATTGTTTCCACATCTTTGTAATTGCAGATTGTGCTGCTATAAATATTGAATTGTAAATATCTTTATGATAAAATATCTTTTTGTTTCTTTTGTGTAAATACCAAGTAGTGGAATGACAGAATCTAATGGTAGGACTACTTTTTGTGCTTGGAGGAATCTCCATACTACTTTCCCAAGATGTTTTAAGTAGTTTTCACTCTCACCAGCCGTCCCTGAGTGTTCCTTTCTCTCGACATCTGTGCACCATTTGATGTCTTGGAAATTTATGACATCATCCATTCTTAGTGGGCATAGTGATGTCTCCATATTGTATTTATTTGCATTTCCTTGATGAATAGGAACAATGAGCATTTTTCAGGTACTTATAGTCCAGTAGACTATTCCCATAAATGTTGTGTTCATGTCCCTTGCACAGTTTCTAAAGAAGTTGTTCAATCTTTTCTTATTGATTTGCTTGGGTTCTTGTAAGTTCTGGTTATTGTTTCTTTGTTGAATGTGTACCGTGCACATGTCTTTTCCCGTCCTATAGGTTGTCTCTTTGCTATGTTATATCATTTAGGCCTGCAGAAACTTTTTCACTTGATCCAATCTCATTTGTTTAATTTTGTTTTTGCTGTGATTTCCAGAATTGTATTCTTTACAAAGCATTTTCTAAACTGAAAAGATTAATAGCTTTTCCCACACTTTAATCTGGTTTCTTTATAGTTGTGTGTCTTAGGTTTAAATCTTTTATCTATTGTGAATGGTAAGAGGCGCAGCTTCTGTTTCAGCTTTTTTACATGTGACTAACCAGCATTCCCAGCACCATTTATTTAATGGGAATTCACTTCCACAATCTATGGTTTTGTGTGTTTCATCAAAGATAATATGGAAATATAAGGCTGGTTTCATGTCTAGACTCTCTGTTCTATTCCATTGATCTATGACTTTAATGTTACAACAGTATCTTGCTGTTTCATCATTATAGACTTGTTGTATAATCTAATGTCTGGTAAAGTGGAGTCTCCAGATTTGTTCTTCTTCGGGAGAATTGCATTGGCCATTTCTTTCTTTTTTTTTTTTTTTTGCTTGTTTGTTTGTTTTCCTAATTCCAAAAGAAGCATAAAACTATTTTTTTCAAGATCTAGAAAATACGATGTTCATATTATAATAGGGATTTCATTGAATCTTTAGATTACTTCAGGTAGTATCTGCATTTGAACAGCATCAGTTCTTTTCTCTGTTCACATCATCTGTAATTTTTTTCTCAGTGTTTAATAGTTCTCTCTGGAGAGATTCTTCCTATCCTTTGTGAAATATATTTTAAGGTCCTTTATTTATTTATTTTTGATGCTATTGCGAAGCAAATTGTGTCCTTGATTTTATTCTCAGTTTGAGTATTGTTAGCATATATGATGGCCCCCCATCTGAGTACATTGTTTTTTATATCCTGGGATATTGTATCTATCTTGAAATCCCATTAGACACTTGGTTGGATCTTTGTAATTTTCTAGGTACAAGATCATATCATCAGCTTTTGGCAAAGAGTGAGAATTTCTCCACGTCCATACCCAATTATAGATAGATTTGCTTTTTTTTAAGAACAGGAATTTGATTTATCACATCAATAAACAAATCCTAAAATCACAATACTGAATATTCAGATTTTTTTCCTTTTTTTTATTAAACCATAGCTTGCACATTAATGCAATCATGGGGAACCATACACTGGTTATACAGACCATTTAACACATTTTCATCACACTGGTTAACATAGCCTTCCTGGCATTTTCTTAAGTTATTGTGTTAAGAGATTTATATTCTACATTTACTAAGTTGTGGTATATGTACACCATGGAATATTATGCAGCCTTAAAGAAAGATGGAAACTTTACCTCCTTCATGTTTACATGGATGCAGCTGGAACATATTCTTCTTACTAAAGTATCTCAAGAATGGAAGAAAAAGTATCCAATGTACTCAGCTCTACTATAAAACTAATTTATGGCTTTCATATGAAAGCTATAACCCAGTTATAACCTAAGAATATGGGAAAGGGGGAGAGGGAGTGGAGGGAGGTGGAGGTTGGGCAGAGGGCGGATGATTGGTGGGATTACACCTGCGGTGCATCTTATATTTGATTTTTTTAAATCTGATTATTCTGTGTTGGACTTCCAGAACCATGTAGAATTGTAGTGGCGATAAAGGACATACTCATCAGATTTTGATTTAAGGGGAAATATTTTCAGTTTTTCTCAACTCAAAATCTTGCTGGGTGTGGATTTGTCATAGAACACCTCTATCAATTTAAGGAATGTCACATCTATGATAATTTCATTGAGTTTGTTATTTAAGAAGGTGCTGACATTTGGCTGATGCTTTTTCTGTATCCATGGACTGGATCCTATATTCTTTGTTATTACTTCTTTTTAATGTACTATAAAAGTGGTTAAGTTACACATCTCTGGGAAGAAATCCACTTGTCATCAACTTTTTTTATTTTATTTATTTATTTTTTTGTGGTACAGCAGGATTTTGTGTGTTGAGTTTTATAGAGTACTTTTGCATCTATAGGCATTAAAAATGTTGGGAGTTATGAGTTATTTCTCTGGCCTTTCCTGGATTTGGTAACAGTGTGATATTAGCTTCATAAAAGGACATGGGGGGGTTCCTTCTCTCTCAATTTTGTGGAATAGATTGTGCAATATTGGTACCACTTCTTTGAAGGTTTAGTAGATTTCTGATGTGAAGCTATCTGGTTAAAGCCTTTGTTGTTGCCACCTTTCTTTACTTTTGTTTACATTTCAGTAATTGATCAATTGGTCTATTTAGGAGATCTATTTCTTCCTGATTGGGTCTAGAGAACTACTGTGCTTCCAGAAATTTGTCCGTTTCCTCCAGAATTCTCACATTTCTGGGCATAGAGATTTTTGTAGGATTTAGTCAACAAGTGTTATATATTCATGATATCTGTTATTTCCCCTTTTTAATTTCTGGTTGACTTTATTAGACATCATACTTCTTTATTTAAGATTAATCAAGGACAAGGGTAATCAATTTTGTTTCTTTCCAGAGTAACGTCTTTTAGCTTTGTTAATTTTTGATTTTTTTTCTTGCCTTGATTTCATTTAGTTCTATGATCTCCTTTTGGTTCCTTCTTCTGCTGTTTAGTAATAGAATGCTCTTCCTTTTGCATTTACTTGGGATAGAAGCCATTGTGTTGTTGATTTGTGTTCTTTCTGATTTCTGGATGTAGCTGTTTATGGCAATGAATTTCCCTTTCCTGACCACTTTTGCTGTATCCCAAATGTTTTGTGGCTTGTGGCCTCATTATCACTGTTTTTGTGGAATACATGTGTTTTAATCTTTATCTTTTTCTCGGGAAAGCTATTGGTTAGTATTCATGACTATGCGAGGAAATGAATGATTTTGTTCCACCTCCATTCTTCATTAATTTCACTAAGGTCTGTAAGTTCCACTTTATCATTTGTGTAATTCAATGAGGCCAGTTTACAACCTAGGATATGATCAATCTTGGAGAATCATGCATGTTGCTAAGGATGTGTCTTCAGTGGTATTCAGGTGAAGTGTTATGTAATTGTCTATTTAACCCATTTGTTCTAGGGACGGGTTTCAGTTCAATGTTTCCCTGTTTACTTTCTGCTTGGATATCTCCAGTTTTGTCAGTGGGGTGTTGAAATCTCGAGCAATTGTGGTCTTGCTATTTGTCATTTTCTTTAGATCCAGCAGATTTGGCCTTTTAAATCAGGCAGTGCCTCAGTAGAGTGTATTATTATTTAGCACTGACATGTCTTCTTGATAAACTGTTCCATTCCTCAGTATGTGATGACCTTTCATTTATTCATGTTTGTTACTTCAAGTCAATAGTATCTGTGATGAGAAGTGGTATTCTCACATTCTTTTATTTTCCATGTGGAGAAATGTTTGCTTTCCAATCCTGGCACTGCATCCTGTTGTGTCCTTGGGGTTAGTTCAGTTTCTTGAAGAGTGCATATTCATGTTTTCTCTTTCTTTTCTTTTCTTTTTCTTTCTTTCTTTCTTTCTTTATTTTTAATCCAGTCATCCAGCCTGTGTTTCTTCGGTGGGGAATGCAAGCCATTCAGACTTAATTAGAGAATAGATAAGTAGGGCGCATTTCTGTTTGTCATAATGTATGAGATTCTGAAATGTCACTCGGGGAATTGTAGTTGCTAGGATTTCTAGGGAGTTTGACATTGTCGTGGGTTTCTTGTATTTTCCTGTACTTAAGACAGGACTTAGTCTTTTCTGCAGGGCAGGCAGGGGTAACATGTCCTTAAAGGTAGCATGGTAGGAATAGATTTGATTTCTCCACTGAATATGAAACTTAGTCTTGTAGGATAGAAAGTCTTAGTCTGGTGGTTGTGGTGTTTGAGCAGATTCAAGAGAGGAGCCTGGTCTTTTCTGCCTTGAAGTTTTCCACTAAAAATTTAGCTGTTAATCTGATAATTTACCCTTGTAGGTAAGATGATGCTTATGTCTGTCATCTTTTGAAACTTTTTATTTCATGCTGACTTTTGCCAGGTAAACTTCAGTTAGTCTAGGAGATGTCCTATATGAATTATTCATACTGGAGTTCAATAGTCATCTACTAAGTGCATGGCTATTTCTGTGGTAATGGTTGGGTAATTTCCAGCTGTAATATCTTTAGATAGACCCTCCATGCTCTTAGGACTCTCTTCTTTACCTTCAGGGACACCTAATATTCATATGTCTGGATGCTTTGCATAGTTATATCTCTCTAAGAGATTGCTTGCATTTGTTTTTTTCTTTAGAGCATTGTTAAATTACTGTGTTAGCTAAAGAGCCTTATCTTTAAGCTCTGAGGTTTTTTCTTCTCCACTGTTTGTTCTATTTTTGTTCTATTCCTTAATGTCTCTTCCTGTACTTCCTGCTCTGTCATAACCTCCTAATTTTGTCTGGATCCTCTGTGGCATGTCTTCAACTTTGCTAATTTTTTCAGTTTTCTTTTTTGTTTTTCTTTCTTTTCCTATTATTTTTGTACTTCTTAATCATGTTTTCAATTTTCTCTTCAATTCCATTCATTTCATTTCCCATCCATATTCTGAATGCCATTTGTGTAACTTCAACTATTTATTTATAGTTGCTGTCTTTTGCATTAGCTTCATTGTGAGCTGTTGATTTTTCATCTTTCTTTTTTCTTCAGGTGGGTTCTTATGTTACTCTGTCTCTCTCTCTCATCTCGCTTTACACTGCAGTATAATGCTAAGTTGACTTTTCTCTATGATGTACCTGTCAGGGTGGCTGTCTAATCTCAAATCTTGATGTTCTTTTCGCTAAAGAATGACCAGAAATAGCAAAGTGTCAGTTCCAGCTTATAACACACTATTATTCTGGATCTTAGGGTGGTTCATAAAAAAAAAAAAATGGCACCTGTGTCTCAAAGGAGTAGGGTGCCGCCTCACTTACCAGAGATGGCGGGTTCCAACCCAACCTCCGCCAAAAATTCAAAAAAAAAAGAAAAGCAGAAAATCACAAGTAGGTCTCGTATGATGGAATAACCACAGAGAGGAAGCAAATACAAGGAAGAAGTTTTTACTGTATAATGGACTGTGTCTGTCTCTGCAAGGAGAAAGAGACAGATTACTTCTTTCTGAAGATTCTGTTTCTTTAAGGACTTCCCTGTCCACTACCATAGTTACTACAATGTATGCCTGTATTTTTCACTTATTCTTTCTTTTTCTTGTGCCAGAATGTGTTATCAAAACAATACCTATTATGAATTTTACGAGTAAGTTTTGTTTTCCTTTCAACACCTCCAGAAAACAAAGCCATGATGCAGTCATCAAACGTGGAGACCTATGATATGGATACTGAAAGTGAATCTAAGAAGATAGCCCATGACATCAGATGAGGAGGATTATGATCATGTGTGTTCAAAGGCATGATCACAGGGGTTGAGACATGTTCTGTACATTTCTTGCTCTCTTTGGAGCCATGCTTTTTTGCTTTAAATAAATGGATTGAAATGAATAAACAGCCAGTGAGAAACACAATTTGTAATTATTCATCTTCCATCTTCACCTCTAGGGGCTGGCAGCAGCCCTTCTCCTACCCCACTTTGACTGCCTCCTGGAGCACTCTTTCTCCTGGGCTGTGGACCTGCTACATGCTACTCTCCTTTCTGCCATGGGCATGTTTCCTGCAGCTTTCCCCAAGACCCACCTCAGACTGCCTCCCGAGCCCTACTCCTGCCCAGCCTCTGGCCCCTCTCCTGCAGGCATCTTCCTAGGCTGTACTGGCTGCCTCCTATAGACTTCCTTCCATCTCATCTTGGGCCGATTCATGCAGTTCTCATCTTACACCTGGGCGACCCACTGACGCCCCTCTTCAACCCATCACAAGAGCTCAAACCTTGCAGCTTTCCTCTGCCCCACAAATGTCTCTTCCCATGCTTCCTTAAGGTTCCTCCTGCAGATGTACTCAAGTCTCTCCTCTGGCAGGCACCTTCAGCCCTCCCTCCATCCTCCCTGCCACTATTAGCCTCTTAAACCTTTCTCTACTCTGGTCTCAAAACACACAGTACCTCCCTACTCCCTTTTCAGGCTAGCCCATCCCATAGAGCCCTCCTTCCTCACTGTCACCTAAAACCCAGTGAAGTCCTTCTGCAACCCTATCCTGCATCACCACTTGCAGCACTTCCCATTTTCCACCCTAGGCTCCCTCTACCCCACTGGCTGCGTCTTGCAAAAATCCTCCCTCCCTGCCTGCATCCTCTCCCTGCAGCCTCCAGTTGGCTCCTGTTAATCAACCCCTGCTGTGTTCTTCTTCATTTCCCCATGCTTCTCCCATGCAGTTCCCCCTTCTCTCTAACTGCTCTGGATTTCCCCTTACAGCCCTTCTCTCACTGTGTCAGTGTCAGGCTCCCTGAAACTCTCTTACCATTTTCCCATGGACCACCCACTGCAGTTCTCTTCCTCCTACCTGCAGACTACCTCCCTATCCGACTTAGCCATTCCCCTACAGGCCTTACTGCACTTACTATGGGCCTGACCCCCTGATGCTCTCCTTCTGCCCCCTGCTGCCATGCTTCCTCCAGGCCTTGGGCTCAGTCTCTTAGCTCTTCTCCCACCCAACCCCAAGCCATCCACTGCTGCTCTCATCCAGCTTCCTAAAGGCTGCCCCCTGCTGTCTTCCTTCAGGGCAGCCCCAGGCCCTTTGTAGCACTCCTTTCTCCCTGCTGGGTATACTCCCTGCAGCTCTCTCCACTCCCCTCAGACCCACACCCTGCAGCTGTCGTCCAGTTCCCTGCTGCCCTACTTCCTACCTGACACTGTCCCTCCTCTTTCAGCCCTCCTCCAGCCCTCACAAGGGATTGCCTGCTGTAGCCCTCCTTTCTTCCCTAGGAAGACCAGAAAAGAAAAACTTATTTTTCTACTGTGGGGCCATCCCCGGCATCTCTCCACAAAATAGCTCTGTGTAGTCCCCTGAATCCCTCCTGAGTCTTCAGCATGGACCTCACTACCTGATGCTCTCTCTCTCCCATCTCAGGGCAACCCCAGCAACCCTACTCCTTCCTGGCTTCAGGCTGCTCCCTACATTCCTCTATCTGCCCCCACATCAGATTGCTGTCTGTAGCCCTTCAGTGTATCACTCTGCATTTCCTCCTTTATCCCTCTTCACTCCCCAGAATGGATGACTACCTGCATCTCTTTTTCTTCCCCCTGCAGCCATCTTTCTGCCCCACCAAATCCATGAAGCTATCCTCCAGACACCTGCTGCCAAACTCTCTCCCCACCATGGATCCTGACCGCAGAGGCTTTCTTCCTTTCCTGTTGCTGTCTTCAGGCTCCAATTTGGGCCACCTCCTGCAGCCCTCCTCCTGCAGCCCTCCTCCTGCCTCCCTCCAGGCTTCCCACTTAAGCCCTCCACCTGTCCCACCATCAGATGCCCCCTGCTGTCCTCCTTCCACCTGCACACAGACCTTCACTTTTTCTGTTCTGGGGCACACCTTTAAGCTCACTCCTCCCTCATTGCTATGCATAGGTCCTTGAATTCTTCATCCCTCCCTGTCACTGATGGCTTCTGGCAGGCCCCCTCCTGTACCACCCAGGGCAGTCTTCTTATAGTTGTTCACTCTTTCTTCAGCAGACATCCCTCTGGTAGTATTCTTTTCACCCTGCTGCAGATTGTCCTCAGTTCTACTCTCATCCTTCCTCAAGGTACTCTCTGCAGCTTTCAACCTGTGGGTGGCTCCCTGAAGCTCTCCTGCCTCATGTAGCCCTACTAGTTTTTCCCTTATGCTGCCCCATGCATTTGTTCTCCTACTCTGGGATGCCCCCCTGTAGCCAACCTCCCTTTTAGCTCATGGCCCAACAATCACCTACTGCCTCATCATCCTCCACTCTCCTAGCTTCTTTTAGGAGCCCCCCACACTCCCAACCTCAGGCGCTCTTCTGCAGCTCCCCCAGTCACTGCATGCCCTTTGTTGCACTCCTGCCTTGCCCCAGGCCACCCCAGTCAGCTCTCTTTCTGAATTCTGTTGCCTTTCTTGCTCCCCTGGCTGGGGACTGCTACCTGAACCCCTCTTAAAGGTCTAGGTCCAGTCTCTGGCTGCAGCTCTCCACCAGCCCCAGCAAGGGCTGGTCTCCAAAGTGCTCTTCCTGCTCTCTGCTGCCATAATTCCTCCCCATTTCAGGCCCTCCACCTACTCCTTTCTCCAGTAGGCAGGTTTGAGGAGGACCACCTCCTCCCTTCCTTCTGTTTTGGCCCATTCACTAGAGCACTCTTCCTATTCTGCTGAGGATCTGCCACCTGCAGCCCAGCTCGTTCCCCTTTGCATGACTGCCCCCTGCAGGCCTGCTCCCTTCCTGCCATTGGCCTGCCACCTGCAACCCTACAAGCCTGGACTCTTGCTGCCCTAATTTCTCCCCAATTCAGGCTCTTTCCTTCCTACTTGGGTATGGAGCCTATCGCTCTCTTGACTGTCTAATGAAGAGATGTGATAAAGATTAATAGGTTTTAAATGTGAAAATCTTCAAAATGGTGTAAAAATGTATACTATACAAGTAGTGGTAGTAATGAGATGAAAAGAGTCAAGCATGTTATTTGGGAATCAAATTCAAACTTAAATACTTCTGCTAAGTTAAATTAAATTACATTGAGCCTAAACCTGGTTCCATACTTTAAAGCCTCACATAGCAAACTGCAACGTATCATATCAAGTAAAGCACCTGCACTCTAACTTAAGAACAGTGTCTTGGCCAGTCTTAGGCTGCAATTGATCTTGCTATGTCCTGATGGGTGTACTTGGCCATGTGTGTGCAAAAGGCTGTGCCAGGAATTATGGACCAACTACATGTCCAAGGCTCTGTCAGCCTGAGTTGGCCACGTGCATGGATATAGCTCTGCCAGCCTATATCGGCCAGGTATGTACCTGACTCTGTAGGTATTGTGGACCCTAAAGGCATACATAGCTGCACCAGGCCTTGCTGGCCATGCACCTGTACATGAAGGAGCCAAGCTCTATGAGCCATGTAATACTTTGCACAGCTATGTCAGGCTCAGTGAATCCTATATATGTATATAGGTCTTCTAGACCTCTTCAGCCTTTTATACATACATAAATGTGCCAGGTCTTGTGGCAAGGTTCATATACATTGCTATGCTATGTTTTTGAGCCATGTACCTGACTACACCAGTACATCTCCAGGAACATTTCTGGGCCAGGACTTGTGGGCTATGTACATGTACATGAATTTTCTAGGATATATGAAACAGGTACATGTACAACCTTATGTCAGTACTGTGGGCCATGTATATATAATTGACTGTGCCAGGCCCTGTGAAACATACGCACATACATGTATGTTCCAGGCCTCTGGTCCAAGTACATGTTTAAAATGGTGCAAATTTCTGTTTGCCAGGTTCATAGGCATAACTATGACAGGCTCTGTGAGCCATGTTTATGTACTTCATTGTGCCCAGCCTTTTCAGCCATGAACATGTACGTGGCCATGACAGGTTCTCTTAGTCATGTACATGCACAACTCTGTTCATATATCCATGGCTGTTTTAGGCCTTGTGGGCAATAAGCATGGGTAGGTGCTTACCAGGTTCTCCGGGACATGTGCATGTACATGGTTAAGCCAATCTTAGGGTGCCATGTCAATGCACATGACAGTTTTATGCTCCTGTCGATGTGCATGGGCATGCCCATGCTTGGCCTTATGGGCCTTTACAAGTGCATGAGTGTGCCAGGCTGTCTGTGCCATGTACATATATATGACTCTGTCAGGCTCTGTGGGATATGCACATGTACGTGACTGCGCCAGGCTCTGTGTCCTAAGTGCATCAGCTTGAGTGTGTTAGGCCTTTTAGCCATCTTCTTGTTCATGTCTATGTCAGGCCTTGTGGGTCAAGTGCATGTACATGACTGTACCAGATATTTTGGCCGCATGAATGTCCATGACTGTGCTATGCTTTGAGGGCCACTTGCACGCACATGAGTATGTCTGTGCTTGTGGGCCACATGCATGTGACTGTGCTAGGCTCTGAGGGCCACATGCATGTATGTGACTGTGTCTGGGGATGTGAGCTATGCAAATATACTTAGATGTGCTTAGGGTTGTGGGCTATGTGTATGTACATGGATCTACCAGGGTCTGTGTGCCCTGTACATATAATGGACTGTGCAAGGAATTGTAGGCCGTATACAAGTACATGGCTGTGCCAATACTTGATTGTTATAAACACAAACATGAGTCTGCCAGGTTCTGTGGGTCAGGTATATGTGCATGGCAGTGCCAGGCTTTGTACAGTGCCATGTACATGTATATGCTTATGCTAGGTTTTGTGAGTCATGTGTATATACACATGACAGTGACAGCCTAGTGGGCCACATGCATGGACATGTGCCTCCTTTGAGGACCAGGCACATGTAAAAGTGGGATCCAGGCTCTGTCTGCTCTGTTGATCTACAAGATCATATACATGTACTGGATGTGCCTTGCACATGTGCAGTCCTAAGTCAGGCCATGTGGGTCTTGTACATGTACTTGAGTGTGCCAGGATCTGTGGCCCATCTACATGCACTTGGATGTGCCAGTTCCTGGACACCATGTTCACATACAAGTCTTGAACATGTCTTGTGGACCATGTTCATGTGTATGACAGTGCCATACTCCTTGTTATTTATGTAAACATGCCTATGCCAGGGCTGGTGGCCATGTACATGTACGTGAACTTGCCAGGCTCTGTGAGCCATGTACATGTATGTGCCTGTGTCAGGCTCTAAGGGTCACATACCCATAGAGTACATAGCCATGACATCTGGGTCATGTGTATGTACATGAATGCGTTAGGACTATGGGCCATGTAAATGTACATGAGTCAGATGTGTGGGCCATATACATGCACATTTCTCCTTCCAGCCTTGCGACCTATGAACATGTATAAGTTTATACCAGTCTCTGTGGGCCATTCTCATATACATGATTATATCAGACTTTATGTGCTCTCTACTTGTACATGAGTGTGCCAGGCTCTGTGGGTAGTGTCCATGTTGATGACCATTATAAGTTCCCTTGCCCTTGTATATATACATGGCTCTTCTAGGCCATATGTGCATTGAACATGTACCTGGGTTTGTAGGCCTTGTTGTGCCAGTCTCTGTGGGCCACCTCTATGCCAAGCTCTTTGAACCATGTACACATAAATGACTGTGCCAGGCTCTGTTGCCGCGGACCACCCAGTCGGTGGGCTTCAGTCCGAGGGAGAGCAGGGAGAAGGAGCGAGGAAGGTTGAGAGGTCGGCGCAGGAATGACAGTCTGCCACACTACGGGTTGGAGTATGCAGCTGCAACTTTACTGTGAAAGTATGCAAGTACTTATACACTTCTGCTCACAGGCAGGGGGGCGTCATGGGTTACACAAGGGTCATTCTGAATTACTGGGAAAGTTACAAATTTTTTCTTTACGGTTGCAGTTTTCGTGTTTAGGTAAGCTCTGATTGTTTTAGATATTTTTGACAATGTAATTACTCTGTCTCTGTTCGTAATTGATGACAGTTAAAAGCATACCTAGAATAAACAGTACAAAATTTAACTCACTCATGGTTGTGAAATTGTTTTACTCCTAAATCATTGGTATTTACTGTGATGGTATTTATTACTTAAACGTTTTAGTGCCTGACTTATAGGCGGCACTGAGTCTAGCAGGCTCGTGCCTTATCTTATCCTGTAGTGCGGTGGGTCCAGCCTTGAGAAAGCACATTGTGATTAGTATCAGAGCACACAGACCTATGCTAAAGAAAAACAAAGTAATAAATTTTAAAGGTTGCCACGGTCGTTCAAGCTCCTGCGGGTGACTTGGCACGTAGAGCACCGTTTCTGATGCCGTTTGTGCAGGGGTCGCTGGGGGCGAAGCTCCGTGGAGCACAAGCCTCCTTACCGGCGTTCTAAAACGCGGTCAGCGCCGCCTCGCTTCAGCGGTAATGCCGTGGGCGCGGCACTCTGTGGGCAGTGTTCATGTACGTGACTGCACCAAAATCTGCTGCCCATGTTCATGTTAATGGCTGTGTATGTACATGTCTGTGCCAGGCTATACAAGACATGTATGTATAGGAGTGTAGCACACCCTGTGGCCATTTACATGTACATATTTCTTCCAATATCTGAGGATTTGTATATGCAGATGAGTGTGTCAGACTCTGCGGGTAACATACACTTATATGCCTGTGCCAAGGCATTGATGCCATGTATCTATACATGACTGTAACAGGCCCTATGTACCATGTATGTTTACATAGAACATTGCAGACATTTTATGCCAAAAACACAAACAAGACTGTTCCACATTCTGTGGGCCAGGGCCATGGCCATGTGTAGGTATGTATATGAGCTAGGCTCTGTGGCTTATGTGTACATACATGACATTCCCAGCTCAGCTGTCCATGTGCAGGTACATGTGCTGCTCTGAGGGACATGCACATGTATTATTTTGAGCCTGGCTCTGTGGGCCCTGCTGATCGATATGCCTGATCCAATCATTGTTGACCCAGTTCATGTTGTACCTGGACGTCTAGACAATGTCGACCACGTCCATGTACATGACTGTGCAAATATTTGTGGGCCATATCTATGTAAATGTTCATGCTAGGCTTGTTGGAGGCATGTATAGATACATGACTATGACCTTGTCAAGCCTTGTGGCCAGGTCCATGCACATTTCTGTGCCTGGCCTTTTGGCCCTGTTTATGTACACGAGTTTGTGAGTCATGTACCTATACCTTAGAGAGCCATGTCTTGCTGTCCATGTACATGAGCATGATTATGCTGGGCTCTATGTTTCATGTGTATTTACATGACTTTGTCAGGAGTTATGGTCTATTTACACGTACCTGATGACTACGCAGTCTCTATGGGCCATGTGCATTGGCACAGCCACGTACACAGACCTTCCTTCCCACAGGAGAGCCTGGAGTTCAAGGGGAGTTATAGTGGAGGACAGAGATTAGCATCCCTTATCTGTGTCACCCATAAATTCAGGGCCCAGAGCATTCTCATGTGGTGTAGAAAATTTCCTGAAGTACAATCTTCCTGTAGACATTTAAAATTCCTTTTTTATTAAGTAATCTAAGGTGAGGTGGTTTGTTTGAAAACACAGGTGCTATTCCATGGCTGCTCTGTGAAGAGGACAAGGATGACCTATGGAGAAGTATGCCACAGAGAGTGGCTGGGGTCAAAGGGCCAATGATGTCTAAGTCACTAAGGGGGACAGGCAGAGTGCCTGGATTCTTCCTAAGACATAGAAATTGCAAGAATATTGACACCACAAGATTTTTCCCAAACTCTACATATGGGATCAGTGCAATAACTTGGGTAGAGGATGATTATGGGTAGATAGAAGACAGAATTTTGTGGAATCCCACAAGCATGAGACAACTGATGACATTAACAAAATGAGCATTTTGTGATCACTTAACGTGTGCCAGATGTGTGTCACTACATCAACAAACTATCATGGTACATGAAAATTGATCAACAATTTAATTTAATTTAGCAGACAATTGTATTCTCATGCCCAGACAACATGCTTAAATCAAGTGACATCATGTGCACAGATGTTACAGAGTAGCAGAATGGCGAGCAATGGGGTCAGAAATTACTGAGGGTAATTTCTGAGAGACATGAGAGAAACATTTTGGATCAATGTAATAATAAGTATTTCATCACCTGTGTTATCCAAATAATAATGGCTGCCTTCACTCTTACTGTCATAATTCCCGTCTGTATGACTACTGCATGAGGACACCAGGGGAGAATTTGTCCTTTGCAAGACTCATTACCCCGTTTGGTAAGATTCTCCCTCAATCTGCAAGCTAGTATTTCCACCAGCATTATTTGATTTATAATTTTTCTACTTAAAAATTATCCCAAGATAGCAATCATGTAGGCAAAGAATCCTAAGAGACAACATTTTTTCAAGTTCTTGAATTTTATCATTTGAACCTAGTCTCAAAGCCTTGTCCTCAAGGAACATTTTAAAATAATTATCCTCAATAAATTATTAGATACAGCAAATATATTCTATCATCACAGAGACAAATCATTAGGTATATATTTTTTTCAATTTTTCACATTTTTGTGAGCATCTTGGGAATGAATCGTTAGTGTTAACGTTTTATTAACTAAACATCACACAATAAATTGTTCACGTTTTTGCAAGCATCTGTTTTAAAGATGTATAGATAGGAACTTAGAGAAGTTTAACTTGCAGAAGATTAGGAGCAGGTAGTCAGTGTCAATGGAAGTCTGTGCGACAGTAAAGACTTGCTCTTCAATCTTATACTATTGCTTTTGATACTTTTCTCAATGTGAATGTTTTAGTGAACTAAATGAGTGGCTATAAAATGCCTACGGACACAGAGTATCTGCTTAATTATGAAGGTAATGTTATTTTTTGTGGATTCTAGTATTTCTTTTTTTGGCTTTGCATAAATTTAAAAGTTTTGTTTTCTGCTCTTAGCCAAGTACCTTATAAATAAAATACATGAACAAATAGTATTAAGGGCTTCCCATAGCACTTAATTACCTTGACAGTTGTAGAAAATCAAGGTTTAACTTAAAACAAAAAATATTGATTATTCACCAACACAATTTGACAAAAAGTTATGAAACAACTGATCCTTCCTCACGTGGCTCCTTGATGACATGGTGTGAAAGGTACCTTGTAGATTCTCTGTAGCTGCATTTGCTATCCACCCTTAAGTACAATTTGCATTAAAGTGCTTTATTTTAATTAAAGAATGGTTATATATCCTTTCTTTAATTTTACTGATAATAATGATTAAGACACAATAAGTTTACTGGAAAGACCATTTGATAAGACGTCAATTCATAAATTATTAATTCAAAAAATTCCATTCTGATTGATGAGTCACATCATCTTTTATGTCACTGTTGTAAAACGATCATTTATGGATTGCAGCACATTATTGTGGAGATTTTATTGTCCATCCTTTCTATAAATACCCCTTTGAGCTTTGTATCTCTTTGGAAAGTGTGTGCACAGTTTTACACTTTCATTTCCTATCATTGTTCATATTTTATTCTCTTTTAAACTGCCTTCCTTACATAAATCACTCTCCTTAGATCGGGTACTAGTAATTTCTTACAAGACAGGAGCAATTTGATGGGCAATCAATTTTTTTTTATGATTAAAAAATGGCAGCTTTCTTAGAAATCTGCCTGAAATAATTTAAATGATCTCATTTCAAGTGTGACCCAATCATGATCACACTATGCTACACTACTAAGAACCAAGATTCCAATGCTTAATTGTTGTTCAGAAAACATAAATATTAATCACTGCTCTTTATTTTGTCTGGGCCAAATATGCATCTATTAACCTTGCTGTCTCCACCTAGTGATGTCTTATAAAGAGACATGTTTTGATGAAAAAAATATGAATTCCATATATATGGCCATCACGGCAACATTGTAGAAAGGTAAAATAATCAGAATGTGTTTATGGTGATCAGAGAAGTACAAAGGAGACATAGTGACTATATGTGTACAGTTTTTTTTTTTTTTTTTTTTTTTTTTTTTTGTAGAGACAGAGTCTCACTGTACCGCCCTTGGATAGAGTGCCGTGGCGTCACACGGCTCACAGCAACCTCTAACTCTTGGGCTTACGCGATTCTCCTGCCTCAGCCTCCCGAGCAGCTGGGACTACAGGTGCCCGCCACAACGCCCGGCTATTTTTCTGTTGCAGTTTGGCCAGGGCTAGGGTTTGAACCCACCACCCTCGGCATATGGGGCCGGCACCCTACTCACTGAGCCACAGGCGCCACCCTATATGTGTACAGTTTGAAGTTAAGATGTAATGGAATTGATGCAAAGCCAACTTCTTAATACTTGGTGATATTGAACAGTTATTGATACTTTTTAAAGCTGTTCTTTCTTTGAGTCTATTAATAGCTACTAAATAGGTTTGGTTGAGCAAGTAACACTTGTTACCACCTCTCCTGGAGGTGTCCCACTGACAGAGGATAGCAAAGAGCATAACATTGCCTTCTTCCAGGAGCAGTAGTCCCAGGATGTCAACACACTACCATGATTTTCATGTGTTGGGAGCAGGATTCCTAAGAAAGAGTCAGAGGCAGTCTGGAAATGAAGGCAGGCTTCATTTACATAAAGAAGAGACAGAGGAAGCTTAGCTTCAACAATGAGTGTCTATTCCCTATGTCCAGGGGATTTCGTCCCACAGCCAATACAGGAGGTGCTCTGCACCCACCCTCTTGTTCTACATTTGAAGGACCCTCTTCCCTCTCCACCAAGAACAGATAGAGCAGTAGGGTTGACTAGCTACTATTTGATGTAAGCAGAACACAGAGCCACACATCAATTCTGGAACAGGAAAAGATAGTCCCCAGCAAGGTGATATGCCCAGTACAGGCTGTGAGGGCTCCTTATCTCCGTGTATGGAAATGTTTCCATTCCAAGGCAAGGTCTTAGGTAACTGTGCAAGGGTCTGTACGCTGCTAATAATTTCCCTGCAAATGAGTTTGTTCCCAATGTTCAAAATGTTAGTATTTAAAATATACTAACAAAGAGATAAACATATCAGATTACTACCAATAATATAAATGTATATATTAAACTTCTCTATTGTTGGAATTACTTTATAGTTTATGTGAATATAAAATAAAATGCTGGGGTGGTACCTGTGGCTCAAAGGAGTAGTGCGCCAGCCCCATATGCCTGAGGTGGCGGGTTCAAACCCAGCCCCAGCCAAAAACTGCAAAAAAAAAAAAAATAGCTGGGCATTGTGGCAGGTACCTGTAGTCCCAGAAACTGGAGGTTGCTGTGAGCTGTGTGATGCCACAGAACTCTACCAAGGGCGATAAAATAAGACTCTGTCTCTACAAAAAAAATAAAAAATTAAAAAAATGCCAGTAGCATTTCTTTTGAAACTTAGAAAGTGTTTCTAAAAATTCTATTACTAAAAGAAGCAGTAAACACATATAATACATTTCTTTGGAAAATCAGAATGGTTATAACAAAACATCAGTAATGGTAGGCCAGGCACAGGGGCTCACGCCTGTAATCCCAGCACTCTGGTAGGCCGAGGTAGGTGGATTGCTTTAGCTCATGAGTTCAAGCAAAAGCAAGACCTGTCTCTACTAAAAATAGAAAAACTGAGACAAGAAGATCACTTGAGGCCCAGTTGAAGGTTGCTGTGAGCTATGACAGCACAGCACTCATTGGCAATGGCTTAAGAATAGTAAAAGCAATGGAATGAATGTTCCCACAGGAGGTAATTATGTGTATGAATGCCAAAAAGAGCATCATACAGCATTGACAAAATGAACAGGTCATCGAATAAATAAATATTCAGTCAATGTAAAAACTCATTTTTATAAGGTAGCAAAATAAATTTCAGATGTATCAGTTAATCAAGTATAAAAGTTTTAATATTTTGTAATATTGAATTCAGCATATAAGATTTTCTCTAAGTGGATGTACGATGATAATCCCAAAGCTACAGGGCATCAAAATAGTTACAAAGGGAAGATTTTAAACAAGAGAAGTAAATATTTTAAATGGACAAAACTAATGTAAATTTACTATATCTTGACAAATACATATTATATGAGAAATAAAGAGAAAAATCAAACAGCATAAAAATCAGGAAAAGGAACTTATACCACCACATAGAAAACAGCATCTCACAATACAAAAAATATGGAAATTTGAAAAATTATTTGAACTGAAAATGAAAAGTCAAAATATTTTATATTGATTGCTTATTTAGTTTTTGACTTGATGCTAATGACTGAATGGTTGATCTTATTTAATTACCAGAAGAATATAATAAGTAATCATCTCCCATTAACAAAAAGAAAAAAGCATCTCCAGAAAGATTGCCCTCAAGCCATGCTCAGTGCAAATTGACTTTACAAGAGATGGTACGAAACCTAGAGTCAGCTGCAGATAGAGCTGCCTCCATAGACCTAGTTCTTTCTTTCTTTCTTTCTTTTTTTTCCACGGAGTAATTTTGTGGTAAAGAGCATGAGTTCTTCGGTGTTATTGCCTAGTTCTAAATGTGAATTAATCATTTTTTTTAAATTCAAATTATTTTGAAGGTACATGCAATTAGGTTATGTTGTTTGCATTTGCAAAGTCTGGGTTGCAGCTGCATCCTTCACCCAGGAAGCGTGCCAGATACACCTGCATTGTAACTGTTAGGTGGGAATTGCCTGAACTCCCCGCCCCCGTAACTTGAATTTAATTGTGTTTTCTCTCTTGTGGGCCTGTAGTTGTTGAATCTACAGTATCAACATAAAATTTAGTACATGAACAAATGTTATCACAGAACCAAAAGAAAAAAAAATGGTGAACTATGAGTAAAGTATCTTAAAAATTCACCATTTATTGGTTCTGTAATTACAGCAAGTGACATAATCTCTCCCTGTCTCAGTTCCAGTATCAGTTAGATAAAAGTAATAAGGATTTGTGTGATCAATAAATGAAAACATAAAATTCTAATGCCATACATGGCATATCTAAGTACTAAATATTTAGTATGTGTAAAACCAAGAAAAAATAAAATATCAATACATATATTTAACAAAATTATCACTTTTAAAATTGAAACCATGCATATATTATTAAATATAGAAATTCAAACATATATATGAAAATATATATAAAAGAAATCATGTACTTTAATTCAAGAAATAAAAACTGTTTTACCAAGTTCTAGTTAACTTCTTGTCAATACTTTGGAAAAAATTAGACGCGCATATAAAAACTCAAAATAACAGCAATTGATAATGACATAGAAAAAAAACTCCTGTGTTTTTTTATTATCTATATTGTATAATTGGGATATTTCATGAAGTAGTGCATTTTATATTCTCTAGAATTTTTTCTATTCATATATTCTTTTTTTTTATTTTTATTAAACCATAACTGTGTACATTAGTATGATCGTGGGGCACCATACACTTGCTTCATAGATCGTTTGACACATTTTCATCACATTAGTTAACATAGCTTTTGTAGCATTTTCTTAGTTATTTTGCTAAGACCTTTACATTCCACATTTACTAGGATTCACATACACCCTTGTAAGATGCACCGCAGGTGTAATCCCATTAATCCCCCTTTTTCCCCCTCCGTCCCCCCTCCCTCCCCTCCCTTTCCCCTTTCTCCCTATTCTTAGGTTATAACTGGATATAGCTTTCATGTGAAGGTCCTACATTAGTTTCATAATAAGGGTGAGTACATTATAGCCCTGAAAAATCACCTGGTTGTTTAACGTTTTATATATATTTTCATACTTTTCTTCTTGCATACATTTTGGGAGATTTTCCCAAATTTAAATTACAGTTGTTACTTTGAATTTCTCATTTGTGCATTCATATATTTTTATTCCTGAGAGCTCTTCTTTTTTCTCTGATTATTTATAATAACACCTTGGTCTTTTTTATAGATATAGTACTTCATCTTTTGAAGGATACTATAAATCATTTTTTTGTTCATTTCTAGTGTTTTGTTTTGCTTATATAAGTTTTTCTGTCCTTGAAGTTGCTATTTTCAGTTTATCTGTCTCACTCATGTCAAAGATTTTATTTCAGATAGTTAATGTATTTTTTCTCTAATTTTTCACATTGGGGTACCAAAATCTTATTGGGAGTTTGATGAAATGATATCCAATGTAGGATGATAGCTTACTTTTCCTTGAGGGATGATCAAAATACTAAGAAAAGGATTTTCCAATATCTCGTCCGAAAGATAATTTAGTGTTCAGGGATTGTGACTTGTATAGATGAAATTGGCTGTGTGCTTCATCAATCAAGGAGTTTATACTCACTTGTCCTTCATGTCAGTATGGTTCCCCAGTCATCATCTGTACCTGATGTTCTCCAGTCCAGGGGTCAAAAATGTTCGTATACTTCAAAAAAACCAGTGTTCAGTCATCTGTAGTCATTCAGTAGAGTAGAGAAAGTGGATGTACTAGTTTACATTTACCCCTCTAGAGTGCAGAAGAGATCTGAAGATTTAACTTTTTATTGGACTTTCACAATCATCTTTATTTACTTTGCAACACATCAACACTCCATTTGAAAAGTTACCTAGTCTACAAAGTATTAAATCACACCTTCTCCTTTATTAGATTTCCAGAAATTCTGGTTTATCCACATTTTCAATTGTGAAGAAGGTAGCAGCATAACAGTACCCTTTTATGACAAGAACTTTTCACAAAATTGGCATAGATGGAACATACCCTCCAATTTTAAAAGCAGTATATGACAAATCGGCAGTCAGCATCATGCTGAAAAAATTACATGCATTCCTGCACTGATCTGCAACAAGATGTGGTTTCCCACTGTCACCATTGCTATTCAACATAAAAAATCCCATTTCTAAGGTGGCGCCTATGGCTCAGTGGGTAGGGCACTGGCTCTATATACTGAAGGTGGTGGGTTTGAACCCGGCCAAATTGCAACAACCACCACCACAAAATAGCCAGGTGTGTGGCAGGTGCCTGTAGTCCCAGATATTTGGGAGGCTGAGGCAAGAGAATCGCTAAGCCCAGGAGCTGGAAGTTGCTGTGAGCTATGACACCATGGCATTCTACCGAGAGGGACAAAGTCAAACTCTGTCTCAAAAAAAAAAAAAAATTCTATTTCTAGAAATAAACCTAGTGGGTAAACCCTGAATGATTTTTACTATAATCACGGGATAAAAACAAAACATTCTTTCTCACTCTTTTTTTTTTTTGAAGCAGAGTGTCAAGCTTGCTGCCCTGGGTAGAGTGCCTTGGCATCACAGCTTATAACTCACAGCAACTTCAAACTCTTAGGCTTAAGTGATTCTTTTGCCTCAGCCTCCCAAGTAGCTGGGACTGGGACTACAGGCACCCACCACAATGCCCAGCTATGTTTGTTGTTGTTGTTGTTGCAGTTGTCATTGTTGTTTTAGCTGGCCCAGGCCAGGTTTGAATCCACCAGCCTTAGTTTATGTGGCTGGCGCCCTCCCCACTGAGCTACAGGGGCCACCTCATTCTCACTCTTAATTATCAGCCTATTACTGGAAATATTATACATGAAATGATGCAAAAAAAAAGAAAGAAAAATTTTAAAAAAGAAAGTAAAGGCATAAATAGGAAAAGGAAAGGAAGTTGCACAATTATTTTATCAATAGAAGATATCTCTCTATTAGGTACATATCCAGAGGACCAAAAATCACTTAATAACAAAGTTATTGGCACTAGAATGTTTAGTGCAGCCCAATTCATAATTGCTGAATCGTGGAATAAGCCCAAGTGCCCATCGACCCATGAATGGATTATTAAATTGTGGTATATGTACACCATGGAATATTATGCAGCCTTATAAAAAGTTGGCGACTTTACCTTTTTCATGTTTATAAGGATAAAGCTGGAACATATTCTTCTTAGCAAAGTATCTCAAGAATGGAAGAAAAAGTATCCAACATACTCAGCCCTACTATGAAACTTATTTATAAGCACCCACACTTCCATATGAAAAGTAGCCCGAGATGAAGGAGAGGGAGGGAAGGGGAAGGATGAGTGGAGGGAGGGTAATTGGTGGGACCACACCTACAGTGCATATTACAATGTACATGTTAAATCTTCTACGGGTAAAATAAAAGTATCTTAACACGATAACTAAGAAAATCAAATGAAGGCTATGTTACTTTGATGAAAGTATTTCAAATTGTACATAAAACCAGCGCATTGTACCCATAATTTCATTAATGTACACAGCTATGATTTAATCAAAAAATAGAAAAAAGACTATATCTATGATTAGTTTGGATAATTAAAGAATTTTTAAATGCTATCAAAAATAATAAGTTAATTGAATATAGTCACAAGATGTGATATTAGTATACAAAATTCAAGTGTATGTTAATATATCAACAAAGCAATCCAAACTTGAAAATTTAAAAGTAGCACCAAAAAATGAATATTTAGCAAGCTCTGTACAATGCAAATTACAAAGAACTGTTGAGAAAAAATAAGGCAAACCTAAGAAAATGGGAAAATCATATATCTATTGGCTAGAAACCCCAAATATATAGAATATTAACTATTTTTGAATTGATTTATACACTGTATCTTAATCAAAAATACCTGTATAAATTAATAAGTTTTTCTAAAATGCATGTGGCTCATCAATATATAAAATTATACACGCATCGGAATATATAAATGACTCTACATGACTTAGTCATCAGGAATAAACTTCTCTATACACGAACGATTCACCTGAAAAGTAATAAGGCAATAGTGAAGATTAGCAAAGACATACAGCAACCAGTATGTTCACACATTGCTGAGGTTAAAGTAAAACTATAGAAAAGAGTTTATACTTTTTTTTACAAAATTAAGTATACACTCATCATATATTCAATAATGCCATTCTTAAGCATTTAATCAAAAGAAATACTCGTTTACATTTCATAACAATTTTTTATATAAGCAAAACCTCCAAACAACTCAAAATTATATCAAGTACAAGGGCCAAGAAACTGTGACATGATCCCTATTGATTACCAAGAAACAATGAAAATTAATGTACTGTTGCTACTTGAAACAACATAAATTAATCAAGAACGCTATAATGAATGAAAGAAGCCAGATGCATAAAAAGTATAATGATTATTTTATTTACATGTCATTCTAGAAAGTAAAAATATAATATATAATGATATAAGCCTGATACGTGCTTGGCTAGGTCTGGAAATAGCATAGTATTAGCTAGAAAGGGACAAATGAGAAATTTTGATGTATGTAAATATTTTATATGCTAAATGTGGCAAGATTTAAACAAGTTTATAAATTTGTCAAAATATGTTGCACTGTATACATAAATTAATTGTATATTATCTCTATAAAATGGTTCTTTCTCTTTTTAAATTAAGCATTAGAATTTCTCTGAAATACACGTAAACTTAAGTCTAATATTAATGAAGTCAAATATGAGATGAATGAGTGTAGTCTTAGGATATTCTCCATTGAATTGTCCATGTGCATTTAAGTAATACATTTTACATTTTATTTTCAAAGATGTAAGCCTGAGAAATAATAGGAAAAGAAAGGGTAAGAGAAAGAAGACAGAGCAGGAAGTGCAGCTGGTGGCAGGAAGCAGAGATTCTGACAATACAGGCGGGTGTCCCTCACTCTTGATGTGAAAACCTCTCAGTGTGCATCCACCACCAAAATATGCTGTAAAAGTTTTTGGTGATAAGAAAATCAGGGGAAAAAATAAGTGCTGAGCTTAGGTTTGTCTCAGTTGGGGAAACAGAGGATAAAACAGCAAAATGAATTGAAACTCAAGTTAAGACGAGTTAACCAAAGCCATGAAAATCAAGGCTGAGGTCACCTTGAAAGAGCGGGAAGGAAAGACGAGTTAACCAAAGCCATGAAAATCAAGGCTGAGGTCACCTTGAAAGAGCGGGAAGGAGAGGACATTAGGTTTACCCTAGGAATTAAGGAACTTAATCTCAAAAATCAGGAAGAGCCACCATCGCAGAAACCCTGGAGATTTTCTTCCCTTTTATTTTTGCCAGAAAAAAAAAATAGATAGGGCGGCGCCTGTGGCTCAAGGAGTAGGGTGCCGGTCCCATATGCCGGAAATGGCGGGTTCAAACCCAGCCCCGGCCAAAAACCACAAAAAAAAAAAGATACAGTAAAAATAAAATAGATAAATATGTGAAAAATACCTATGCTGAGATTAAAAAAGATAAAACACAAAAGGAGCACCTGCATTATGTCCACAATAGTTCCCCTATTCTTTAACTTTTAGATAAAGCAGCTTATATCATAAAATAGGTTAATTTATGTAATATACATAAATATTTCAGATTGTACACATATATGCTAAAATGAGATAATATTCTAAAAATACACAATAATATATAGATCAGTAGTTAATAAATATCTCTTTTTAAAAAAAGAGAGATTACAGAGGTACAGAGATACTAAATATAGAGCCCACACCTATCAAAATCCATTGAAATGAACAAGATCTTTATACAGCTATTCTCAGAAAATCCAATTATGAAAAATTTTGTTTACATTCTAGAAAATGTAACTGTAGATTCATTTATATTTGTTTTATTTATTTATTTATATCTTGAACTGTTCTTGAGGTGTTTTTAGACTGTGCACTGCATCTAAATTACATTAAATGACAAAAAGTAAGCTTTTAATCAGCAGAAAAATTCCTCATATTCTATTAATACCAGAAAGTAAATTTCCTCTTTACACGGTTAAGTAAGCTTGTATAACTATCTTTTAATACTTTTACCCCAAATCATTACTGAAATTTTAATGATTAGTGTTTCTTTTTATTATAATGGCTTTAAATAAAAGATGGGAAGCAAAGTGAATGTTTAGCCATAAGAACTTTTTTTGGTGTGGAAATTTTATCTCCTTCGGTTTCATAGCCGTAACTACTTTTATAAATGCCTTATCAGCAATAAAATAGTAATGTCATTGTAGAAATAAGAATTATATGTAACCATTTCAATGAAAACTGAAAACTAATAATATTAATTAGGTCAATTAACTTTTATTCTATACGGAAAAAATTTCACGAAAAATATTTAAAATGTAACATAAAAATTCATTTTTCCACCTTATTTGTAGCTCTAATATCAAAAGAATTTTTGAAATTTGGTATTCATAGGCAAAATACAGAGCATAATAAATAATATTTCTGAAGAAAATATTCTAAGTAAACGATTTTGTTTGCAGCTGACAGTGATAAAATGATCAGTGTGATGTTACAATTTCTGCTTCTTCATTTGTCTTTGTTGGTAAAATGAAGAATGTCAGCGATTGAGAGGGTCAAGCTCACAGCAAATTTAACATGATGTGCTTTATTTCTGTTCTGAGCAGGATTTCACAGGATAAATAATAAATATACAGGACATGGGTACATTTTTCTTATATTCAATGATATGTTTATAATTTCTTGTTTTATTCTTTAATCCTGGTAAGCTCATAAACAGATATAATCTGAGGAAAAGAACAATATGGTGTCAGACATAAAGTCATAAACGACTTCTTTTGTTCATTCATCTCTTTGAATTTCTTTATATTTAGAGTTGTAAGTATCAATTATCATTAAGATAAGTAGATATTACCAGTCCATATAAAAAATTATAAAACACTATAAAATACTTTGAAATTGTGTGTATTTGAATTCTAAATACTTTAGATAATGGAGAAAGCATAAAATTGTGAGAAATTTAGTGGCATTCATAAAGAAACAGAAATTGGTACTGCATCTGTTAAAGCAGTTTTGCTAAAACAAATTTGATTATTAAAATCAAGTAATGAACATTAATCAAAAATATTTATCTAATTTGACATTACTTTCAAAAGAATTTATGTGTAGTTGTATTTATAACAACACAATCAGTGATTTTTCTAAATTAATCTCTATGCATATGCTATGAAAAAATATTAATTGTAAATGTTTTTAGTTTGTAACTCATCATAACTTTCCATTAAAATACAGTAATGTAAAATAATAATTGAATTGCATTACCTCTGTTATATTTGCCACCATGATATGCATATTAGTGTGTGTGATCAAAAACTTTAGGTTTATTTATATATAATACATACATTAAAACTTACAACTTCTCAAATTTGGCAATAAATTAAAATATATATATATATCTGCAGATGCAAGAAGCTCATCAAATCCTAAACAGAATATCTTGAAGAAAACACACCCAGAACCGTCTTCATGAAAAAGTTGAAAATTAAAGACCTAGGAAGATGCCCAATTCATAACTGCTAAGTCATGGAAGAAGCCCAAGTGCCCATCGATCCACGAATGGATTAATAAATTGTGGTATATGTACGCCATGGAATATTATGCAGCCTTAAAGATAGATGGAGACTTTACCTCTTTCATGTTTACATGGATGGAGCTGGAACATATTCTTAGTAAAGTATCTCAAGAATGGAAGAAAAAGTACCCAATGTACTCAGCCCTACTATGAAACTAATTTAGGGTTTTCACATGAAAGCTATAACCCAGTTACAACCTAAGAATAGGGGGAAGGGGGAAAGGGAGGGAAGTGTGGGGGGGCGGTTAGAGGGAAGGGGATTGGTGGTATTACACCAGCTGTGCATCTTACAAGGGTATCTGTGAAACTTGGTAAACGGTCTGTGAAGCTAGTGAATGATGCCCCATGATTATATCAATGTACACAACTATGATTTAATAAAAAAAAGAAAAGAAAAAAAAAGATGCTTAAAAGCAGCTACAAAACCTCAATACACCACTTATGAAAAAATAATTACTAAAATGATTGTGTATTTTTCATCAGAACTCAAAAAGACAAGAAGGATCTAAAACAGTATTTTAATAGATCTGAATGAAAAGAATTCATAACCTAGAATGCTAGATTCAGCAAAGATTATCTTCAGGAATTATGTTGAATGAATAAATATGATTTTCTTAAGTAAGACAATTTCGTGGAGCAGATTTGCTCTAGTAAACTACTGAAAGTTAATTATTATTATTATTTTTTTTTTTTTGTAGAGACAGAGTCTCACTTTATCGCCCTTCGTGGAGTGCTGTGGCATCACACAGCTCACAGCAACCTCCAACTCCTGGGCTTAAGCGATTCTCTTGCCTCAGCCTCCCGAGTAGCTGGGACTGCAGGCGCCCGCCACAACGCCCGGCTATTTTTTGGTTGCAGTTTTGGCCAGGGCCGGGTTTGAACCCGCCACCCTCGGTATATGGGGCCGGCGCCTTACCGACTGAGCCACAGGTGCCGCCCACTGAAAGTTAATTATTAATGATAAAGAACATAAATGAATATCAATAAAAGTGTCAATTTTCCATATGACATACTAATTCTGTGTACTCACAGTACCAAAAAATTTCAAAATACAGAAAGAAAAATTTGAATAAAAATATAAATCCACAAATATGTTTACTGGCTTCAGCACTTCTCTTTCAACTCATAAAACAAGTGGAGAGAAAATTAGTGAGAATAGAGAAGAATAGATGAAAATATCAAACATGTAGAATGGTTTACATTTATCAAACTCTCTACTCAGCAAGAGTAAAATTTTTTCAAGTGCACACATAACATTCTCCTACATAAATAATATTCTGTTATAAAAAAAATCTTAAAACATTGAAATTATACCAACAATGTCCTCTGAATTTAAAAAAATTAACTGGACATTAATATCAGAAGGATGACATCAATAGCTTCATATACTAGAAATTAATCAAGTTTCCTAAATAATCCCTTAGTTAAAGAGGAATTTTTAACATATATTAATGTTTTAATCTCATAAAAGTTAAAATACAACATATAAAATTTTATCAGATATCACTAAACTAGTACAGAGGGAAAATATATATTATACGTAAAATACATTTAATGCATATATATGTATATAAAATACATTTTTGCAAGTGGGGTTTATACTAGTAAGAGAAGGCTGGTTTCATATGTGAAGATAAATCAATGCAATACACTATTAAGAGCCTATAGAAGTAAAACCCCAGTATTATATCAATTGATGCAGAAAAAGATAAATTCACAATAATTCAGTGATAAAAATTCTCCACATGGTTAGAAACGACATCTTTCACATGCTAAAAGATAAAACAAAGCAAAACAAAACATACAATAGAAACAATTGGAGCTAACACTGTTCTGAACAGTGAGAGACAAGGCAACTCTTCCCTGTCACCATAATTAGGAATAAGATATTCACATCCATTCTTAGCATTCCTATTCAGCATTACACCGGAAGTCCTAGACAGTCCAAGGTGGGGGAAACTAAATAAAAAATAGAAATTGCCTCTATTTTCAGGTGGCATTATTTACATAGAAAATCCCAAAGATTCTAAAAACCACTCAATATTCACATATGTAAGTTCAGAAAAATTTCAAGATACCGGTAATAGAACAAAAAAAAAAAAAAGAAATTGTATATGATAAACTAGCAGTAAATAATTAAATATCAACATGTTTAAAAATAACATTTATAATACCTCCAAAAATTAAACAATTAAGTCTAAAAACATCTGTATAAAACCTGTATGATGAAATATATAAAACATGGATGAAAGATATCAAGGAAGATATAAAAAAAATCTAGGGACAAACTGAAGTCCTGGATTTTATGCTTGGGTTTTTGAAGATGTCACTATTTCCCAAGTCAATCTACAGACTTGACTTAACTATATTACATTCTGCCTGGATTGTTTTGCAGATGTACATGAGTAATTTTTAAATGCATATGGAATTCAAAGAAATCAAACCAGTCAAAGAAAAATTGGAAAACAAATACAAAATTGGTGGACTCACAAGCTGATTTTAATTTACTGTAAATCAGGACCGTATGGCATTGATAAAAGGATAAACACATAAATGTATGTGTTTCCTTTTATAAATGATAAACACATACATTTATGTGTTTATCCTCTGGAAGGATAGAGGAGCAAAATGTAGACCCACATAAACACGGTCAATTGATAATTTGACAAAAATGCAAAGACAATTTCAACATATGGTGTTAGAGCAATTGGACCTTACTGTAAAAAATGAATTTCTATGTAAACCTCATACTTTATATAAAATAAACTCAGAATGAATCATAAAGCTTAATGTAAAATGTCAAACTATAAAACATTTAGAAGAAAAGATATAAAAATATGTTTGCTAGCTGGAGTTAGGTAAATAGTGCTTACATACAAAAGAAAAAGCATAATTCATAAAAATAAATAATATATTGGTCTTCATAAAATTTAAAATAATATTCTAACAAAGACTGTCAGAGATTTAATAAATCTAATAGAGAAATAAAAATTAGTACATAATTAGCCAATACGAAAATATAAGTTAAAACTATAGAAATCTATTTCTACACATCTGCTAGAATGTTCTTAGAAAAAAATGCTGAAAATACCAAGTTTTGACAAGGCTGTAGAGCAATTGAACCTCTCGTGCAAATTTGGTGAAATATAGCCTGGGTCGATCACTCTGGAAAATTGTTTGGCAGTATTTTATATAGTTAGACACACACTTAACCAGGAACTTCATTTGCTGGTATTCACTTGAGCAATATGGAAACTTATGTTCACAAAAAAAAAAAAAGTATACACATGCTTCATTCCTTTCAACAACTGAAAACTACTGAAATGCCCTTTAGTGGGTAAGAGGATACACAAATTCTGTTGTATTAATACAGCAGAATATAATTCCAAAATAAAAGGGAATGAGCTTTCATACAACTGGGATAGTTCTCCAAGTCATTATGCTGAACAAAAAGCCAATCTCAGTCACATACTCGATGATTCCACTTATGGGATATCTCTGAACAGATAACACTGTGCTGAGGGAAAAGAGTGTCAGAAAATAGGGTGTGTGTAAAGTGTCGCTGAAAAGGTAGAGCAAAGAGAGAAGGTGGAGTGGCGGGATTACACTGCACCAGGACCAGTGCTCACATCAGTCTCTACGTGCATTGAAATTCATGGAACTATATACAAAAAAGTCAATTCCAGTAAATATTAATTTAAAATAAACATTAAAATATCAACCAATAACTTTAAAAGTGACAAAAATTAAAAGAAATTTCTAGACTTTATTCTACATATGAATGAGAAAGCTCGGGTCTCATTTAAAGAATGAGATTTGCTTATTAACATTTCTCTAAATGTGGTACATCATTTAGTGAGAGAAAAGGGAGAGGGAAAGAAAGGAATGAAAGAAGAAAAGAGAAGAATGGATGGAGGGAGGAAGAGAGGATGGAAGAAAAACAGAGGGGTGAGGGATTGAAATTTCCTCCAAACTAAACAGGATGAGGATTCTATGGTTTTATGATTCTTCTAACTGAATATAAACATTAAGGATCAAGGTTCTGAGTATATTAACTTAAATACAGTTATAAGCCGAATCCTTTACTTTTATTTTTTGTATACATGTATAATAACTTTAGCAAAAAAGAACAAAGAAAACAGCTTGAAAATATGAATTGGGTCTTTCCCACTAATCTCTATATTTACAGCACTAAACAGTAGTTTAATTAGGCTTTCTTAAAACCTCATTTAAACATTTTCTAGTTACATCAGTTCATACTTAGTTCTTCATTTGTAAAGGTTACTATCTATAATCACCAATGTTTTTATTTATGTTAAGGTTTATTATATGTCATTCATAGAAAAATATAAGGTTCATCATGGAATATCTTATAAACTCCAAAGGAAGGAAGGAAGGAAGGAAAATGAAAGAGTAAAAGTGGTTCAGTGCCTGTTCCTCAGAGGAGTAGGGCACCGGCCCCAAGTTCCAGAGGCGGTGGGTTGAAACCGGGCCCCAGTCAAACACAGCAGAAGAAGGAAAATATTTAATAAATAAATAGATAAATAAATAGGCTGGCGTGGCGTGGGGGGGTGGTGCATAGCACAGTGGTTAAGGCACCAACCACATCCACCGAGGAGGCTGGCGGATTCCAGCCCTGTCTGACAAGCTACACAACAATGACAACTGCAACAAAGCAAAAATACCCTGGCGCTGTGGTGGGCTCATGCAGTCCCAGGTACTTGGGAGGCTGAGGCCAGACAATCGTTCACGCCCAAGAGTTGGAGGTTCTTGAGAGCTGTGACACCACACCAAGGCAATCTACAGAGGGTGACTCAGTGAAGGTCTGCCTCACCCAAAAAAAAAAATTCAAATGAATTCCATTTTGAATTCAAAAATTCAAAAAATAAATTAATAAATGTTAAAATTGATCTAATAAAGAAGTAAATAGACACGTAGCACACTTCTTGGAACAGAAACTCTTCCTCTCCCTGAACCCCCGCTTTCCAATCCAGAAAAAAACTTCAGTAATGAATTAAGTGTTTTTTTGTTTTTTGTTTTGTAGAGACCAAGTGTCACTTTAAACCCTTCGGGTACAGTGCCATGGCATCACACAGCTCACAGCACCTTTCAACTCCTGGGCTTAAGCGATTCTCTGGCCTCAGCCTCCCGAGTAGCTGGGACGAAAGTAGCCCGCCACCATGCCCAGGAATTTTTTGGTTGCATTTCAGCCGGGGCCGGGTTTGAACCCGCCACCCTCGGTCTGTGGGGCTGGAGCCTTACCGACTGAGCCACAGGCGCCGCCCCTCAGTTAAGTTTTCGACCTTTATTTCTGATCTGTTCCGTTTTACAGAAGAGCTAAGCAGCCAAGCACAGAGGCGCTGACCTGACCTGACCTGACCTGACCGGAGCCGAGGTTGAAGGGAAGAACTCCTAGGATCTGTCCCCGCCCTTCTCAGCACCGCCTCCCCACTGGGCTTTGAGAGGACCGATCTGTCGCCGGGAACAGCTCCATACACACCCAAAGAAGTTATGGGGTTGGGGGCGGTTGATCTCCACTCTGATGCTAGCATTCTGGGAGGCCGAGGCCGTTGGAGACAGGAGACGACCGCCCCACACCACAGCATAGTCCCACCTGTTCGGGAGTCTGAAGCAAAAGCATCCCTGGAGCTCAAGAATTCGAGTGTGCTGTGACTTGTGAATGGCACCACGCCGCTTTTCCCAGTGAAGGTGGACTGAGGGGGTATGGCCAAAAAATATATAAATAAATAAATACATAATCCCACACACGTATACTGTCCTAGCCGGTTGTGTAGACCTGAATGAAGAAGAGTTTTTTTTTTTTTTGATAGGAATGACACACCCCCTAGGCCCACACACTGCCGAGTTCGCTCTTTAGCTCTAGTAGTTACACAGGAGGCAAGCAGTGCGTATTGTCAGAAGAACCGTTTCAGAATAAAGGGAGAGTGAGAATGAGGGGGGAGAGAGACGGAGAGGGGGGAGAAAGGGAGGGAGAGAGGGAGAGAGAGAGAGATGGAGAGAGAGAGAAAACGAACACGAAAGAAGGAACACGGGGTTTGGAGGAGCGAGGCGATTCTCAGAGCCTCAGGGGAACCAAACTTATACAAGGTCGCCACCTGCTGGACTGACTAGGCCAAAGCACGCACAAGACACATCTGGTCGACCAACTGGCGCTAAGGTGACAAGATCCCCGGTGTAAGGTCTGCGACGGACGTCTGGTCATCCGCGGGGCACCGTGCACACCCAAGTTTCCTAACACCCACATGTGCTCTACGTGGGTGTCATGCATGCGTGCCTGCCTGGCAGGAGAACCCAGCGTGCTCATTCTTAGCTAGCTCCCGGGTTTCATAAGCAGGTGCAGGGACCAGGGGAGTGGGGATGTTACGAGCGAAGGAGAGAAAGAAAGGGGAGAGGGAGTGAAGGACGGAGGGATGTGTGTCGCAGTATCTCCTTTAGTAGTTCATAGGCGTCATGATCATGTGTTCCAGCACAAGTGTGAGGTGTGCAATGAGAGAAACAAGGGATAAAAGAAGAAAAAAGAAACCCCGAAAGTGGTGCCTTGGGACACGCAGTCAGAACAAGTCAGCAACCTGCAGACACGGAGGACCGGCCCTCTCCGCAGCCAATTGGAGGCCGCCAACAAGAGGTCAAGAGCTGGGGCCTCAGCGGGGGTTTTTCTCAGCTCAGAAACGCCTGTGCCTGTGCGTGGGCGCAGCCCCTGGCTCAAGGATTAGGGCGCAGGCCCCATATTATACCGTGGGTGTTGGTTCAAGCCCGGACTCCGCCAGAACTGGAAAGCAAAGAAACGAACCCATTTTCGGGAGCTCAACTCAGTGAGTTGAAGCGATCCGCCCACCTAGACCCCCCAAAGTGCTTCGATTACAGGCCTGAGCCACCTCACGTCGCCCAACCTAATTCGATTTAGTTCAATATCCTTCTCCCACACCTGGTTTCACTGTATCTGGAGAGCTGTATGTGTGGGGGGAAGCTATTGTTAAGTATAGAAAATAACGGGGGCGGGGCCTGTGGCTCAGTGAGCAAGGCGCCGGCCCCATATACGGAGGGTGGTGTGTTCAACCCCAGGCCAGGCCGAACTGCAACAAAATAGCCCGGCGTTCTGGCGGCCGCCTGTAATCCAAGCTACTCGGGAGACCGAGGCAGGATTATCGCCTAAGCCCAGGAGATGGAGGTTGCTGTGAGCTGTGTGACGCCACGGCACTCTACCGAGGGCAATAAAGGGAAACTCTGTCTCTACAAAAAGGAAAAAGAATACAAGTTAACGGGTGGCGCCTGTGGGTGAAAGGAGTAGGGTGCCGGCCCCATATACAGAGGAGGTGGGTGGCGAGAAAAACTGCCCCCTCCTCAAAACCATTTCGTTGAAAGAGTTCGCCTGCGGGCACCCCCGCCCTCCGCCCGAATATTTCGGAGGTGGCGGGTTCAAACCAAGCCCCGACAAAAAACTGGAAAGAAAAAAAACAAGAAAGAACGAAGGAAGGAAGGGAGGGATGGAGGGAAGGAAAAGGATGGGACGGAACGATGGAAGGAAGGAAGGAAGGAAGGAAGGAAGGAAGGAAGGAAGGAAGGAAAATGAAAGAGTAAAAGTGGTTCAGTGCCTGTTCCTCAGAGGAGTAGGGCACCGGCCCCAAGTTCCAGAGGCGGCGGGTTGAAACCGGGCCCCAGTCAAACACAGCAGAAGAAGGAAAATATTTAATAAATAAATAGATAAATAAATAGGCTGGTGTGGCGTGGGGGGGTGGTGCATAGCACAGTGGTTAAGGCACCAACCACATCCACCGAGGAGGCTGGCGGATTCCAGCCCTGTCTGACAAGCTACACAACAATGACAACTGCAACAAAGCAAAAATACCCTGGCGCTGTGGTGGGCTCATGCAGTCCCAGGTACTTGGGCGGCTGAGGCCAGACAATCGTTCACGCCCAAGAGTTGGAGGTTCTTGAGAGCTGTGACACCACACCAAGGCAATCTACGGAGGGTGGCTCAGTGAAGGTCTGCCTCGCCAAAAAAAAAAAAAAAAAAAAAAAAATTCAAATGAATTCCATTTTGAATTCAAAAATTCAAAATAAATGTTAAAATTGATCTAATAAAGAAGTAAATAGACACGTAGCACAGTTCCTGGAACAGAAAATCTTCCTCTCCCCGTACCCCAGCTTTCCAATCCAGAAAAAAACTTCAGTAATGAATTAAGTGTTTTTTTTTCTTTTTTTTTTTTGTAGAGACCGAGTGTCACTTTAAACCCTTCGGGTAGAGTGCCATGGCATCACACAGCTCACAGCAACTTCCAAATCCTGGGCTTAAGCGATTCTCTTGCCTCAGCCTCCCGAGTAGCTGGGACGAAAGGAGCCCGCCACCATGCCCAGCTATTTTTTGGTTGCATTTCAGCCGGGGCCGGGTTTGAACCCGCCACCCTTGGTCTGTGGGGCTGGAGCCTTACCGAATGAGCCACAGGCGCCGCCCCTCAGTTAAGTTTTCGACCTTTATTTCTGATCTGTTCCGTTTTACAGAAGAGCTAAGCAGCCAAGCACAGAGGCGCTGACCTGACCTGACCTGACCTGACCGGAGCCGAGGTTGAAGGGAAGAACTCCTAGGATCTGTCCCCGCCCTTCTCAGCACCGCCTCCCCACTGGGCTTTGAGAGGACCGATCTGTCGCCGGGAACAGCTCCATACACACCCAAAGAAGTTATGGGGTTGGGGGCGGTTGATCTCCACTCTGATGCTAGCATTCTGGGAGGCCGAGGCTGTTGGAGACAGGAGACGACCGCCCCACACCCCAGTATAGTCCCACCTGTTCGGGAGTCTGAAGCAAATGCATCCCTGGAGCTCAAGAATTCGAGTGTGCTGTGACTTCTGAATGGCACCACGCCGCTCTTCCCAGTGAATGTGGACTTAGGGTGTATGGCCAAAAAATATATAAATAAATAAATATATAATCCCACACACGTATACTGTCCTAGCTGGTTGTGTAGACCTGAATGAAGAAGAGTTTTTTTTTTTTTTTTTTGATAGGAATGACACACCCCCTAGGCCCACACACTGCCGAGTTCGCTCTTTAGCTCTAGTAGTTACACAGGAGGCAAGCAGTGCATATTGTCAGAAGAACCATTTCAGAATAAAGGGAGAGTGAGAATGAAGGGGGAGAGAGATGGAGAGGGGGGAGAAAGGGTGGGAGAGAGGGAGAGAGAGAGAGAGAGAGGGAGAGAGAGAGAAAACGAACACGAAAAAAGGAACACGGGGTTTGGAGGAGCGAGGCGATTCTCAGAGCCTCAGGGGAACCACAACTTATACAAGGCCGCCACCTGCTGGACTGACTAGGCCAAAGCACGCACAAGACACATCTGGTCGACCAACTGGCGCTAAGGTGACAAGATCCCCGGTGTAAGGTCTGCGACGGACGTCTGGTCATCCGCGGGGCACTGTGCACACCCAAGTTGCCTAACACCCACATGTGCTCTACGTGGGTGTCATGCATGCCTGCCTGCCTGGCAGGAGAACCCAGCGTGCTCATTCTTAGCTAGCTCCCGGGTTTCATAAGCAGGTGCAGGGACCAGGGGAGTGGGGATGTTACGAGCGAAGGAGAGAAAGAAAGGGGAGAGGGAGTGGAGGACGGAGGGATGTGTGTCGCAGCATCTCCTTTAGTAGTTCATAGGCGTCATGATCATGTGTTCCAGCACAAGTGTGAGGTGTGCAATGAGAGAAACAAGGGATAAAAGAAGAAAAAAGAAACCCCGAAAGTGGTGCCTTGGGACACGCAGTCAGAACAAGTCAGCAACCTGCAGACACTGAGGACCGGCCCTCTCCGCAGCCAATTGGAGGCCGCCAACAAGAGGTCAAGAGCTGGGGCCTCAGCGGGGGTTTTTCTCAGCTCAGAAACGCCTGTGCCTGTGCGTGGGCGCAGCCCCTGGCTCAAGGATTAGGGCGCCGGCCCCATAGTATACCGTGGGTGTTGGTTCAAGCCCGGAATCCGCCAGAACTGGAAAGCAAAGAAACGAACCCATTTTCGGGAGCTCAACTCAGTGAGTTGAAGCGATCCGCCCACCTAGACCCCCCAAAGTGCTTCGATTACAGGCCTGAGCCACCTCACGTCGCCCAACCTAATTCGATTTAGTTCAATATCCTTCTCCCACACCTGGTTTCACTGTATCTGGAGAGATGTATGTGTGGGGGGAAGCTATTGTTAAGTATAGAAAATAACGGGGGCGGGGCCTGTGGCTCAGTGAGCAAGGCGCCGGCCCCATATACGGAGGGTGGTGTGTTCAACCCCAGGCCAGGCCGAACTGCAACAAAATAGCCGGGCGTTCTGGCGGCCGCCTGTAATCCAAGCTACTCGGGAGACCGAGGCAGGATTATCGCCTAAGCAAAGGAGATGGAGGTTGCTGTGAGCTGTGTGACGCCACGGCACTCTACCGAGGGCAATAAAGGGAAACTCTGTCTCTACAAAAAGGAAAAAGAATACAAGTTAACGGGTGGCGCCTGTGGGTGAAAGGAGTAGGGTGCCGGCCCCATATACAGAGGAGGTGGGTGGCGAGAAAAACGGCCCCCTCCTCAAAACCATTTCGTTGAAAGAGTTCGCCTGCGGGCACCCCCGCCCTCCGCCCGCATATTTCGGAGGTGGCGGGTTCAAACCAAGCCCCGACAAAAACCTGGAAAGAAAAAAAACAAGAAAGAACGAAGGAAGGAAGGGAGGGATGGAGGGAAGGAGAAAGGATGGGACGGAACGATGGAAGGAAGGAAGGAAGGAAGGAAGGAAGGAAGGAAGGAAGGAAGGAAGGAAGGAAGGAAGGAAGGAAGGAAGGAAGGAAGGAAGAAAGGAAGGAAGGAACATGAAAGAGTAAAAGTGGTTCAGTGCCTGTTCCTCAGAGGAGTAGGGCACCGGCCCCAAGTTCCAGAGGCGGCTTGTTGAAAAAGGGCCCCAGTCAAACACAGCAGAAGAAGGAAAATATTTAATAAATAAATAGATAAATAAATAGGCTGGCGTGGCGTGGGGGCGTGGTGCATAGCACAGTGGTTAAGGCACCAACCACATCCACCGAGGAGGCTGGCGGATTCCAGCCCTGTCTGACAAGCTACACAACAATGACAACTGCAACAAAGCAAAAATACCCTGGCGCTGTGGTGGGCTCATGCAGTCCCAGGTACTTGGGCGGCTGAGGCCAGACAATCGTTCACGCCCAAGAGTTGGAGGTTCTTGAGAGCTGTGACACCACACCAAGGCAATCAACGGAGGGTGGCTCAGTGAAGGTCTGCCTCACCAAAAAAAAAAAAAAAAAAAAATTCAAATGAATTCCATTTTGAATTCAAAAATTCAAAAAATAAATCAATAAATGTTAAAATTTATCTCATAAAGAAGTAAATAGACACGTAGCACAGTTCCTGGAACAGAAAATCTTCCTCTCCCCGTACCCCAGCTTTCCAATCCAGAAAAAAACTTCAGTAATGAATTAAGTGTTTTTTTTTTCTTTTTTTTTTTTTGTAGAGACCGAGTGTCACTTTAAACCCTTCGGGTAGAGTGCCATGGCATCACACAGCTCACAGCAACTTCCAACTTCTGGGCTTAAGCGATTCTCTTGCCTCATCCTCCCGAGTAGCTGGGACGAAAGTAGCCCACCACCATGCCCAGATATTTTTGGTTGCATTTCAGCTGGGCCCGGGTTTGAACCCGCCACCCTCGGTCTGTGGGGCTGGAGCCTTACCGACTGAGCCACAGGCACCGCCCCTCAGTTAAGTTTTCGACCTTTATTTCTGATCTGTTCCGTTTTACAGAAGAGCTAAGCAGCCAAGCACAGAGGCGCTGACCTGACCTGACCTGACCTGACCGGAGCCGAGGTTGAAGGGAAGAACTCCTAGGATCTGTCCCCGCCCTTCTCAGCACCGCCTCCCCACTGGGCTTTGAGAGGACCGATCTGTCGCCGGGAACAGCTCCATACACACCCAAAGAAGTTATGGGGTTGGGGGCGGTTGATCTCCACTCTGATGCTAGCATTCTGGGAGGCCGAGGCCGTTGGAGACAGGAGACGACCGCCCCACACCCCAGCATAGTCCCACCTGTTCGGGAGTCTGAAGCAAAAGCATCCCTGGAGCTCAAGAATTCGAGTGTGCTGTGACTTGTGAATGGCACCATGCCGGTCTTCCCAGTGAAGGTGGACTTAGGGTGTATGGCCAAAAAATATATAAATAAATAAATATATAATCCCACACACGTATACTGTCCTAGCTGGTTGTGTAGACCTGAATGAAGAAGAGTTTTTTTTTTTTCATAGGAATGACACACCCCCTAGGCCCACACAATGCCGAGTTCGCTCTTTAGCTCTAGTAGTTACACAGGAGGCAAGCAGTGCATATTGTCAGAAGAACCATTTCAGAATAAAGGGGGAGTGAGAATGAAAGGGGAGAGAGATGGAGAGGGGGGAGAAAGGGTGGGAGAGAGGGAGAGAGAGAGAGAGAGGGAGAGAGAGAGAAAACGAACACGAAAGAAGAAACACGGGGTTTGGAGGAGCAAGGCGATTCTCAGAGCCTCAGGGGAACCACAACTTATACAAGGCCGCCACCTGCTGGACTGACTAGGCCAAAGCACGCACAAGACACATCTGGTCGACCAACTGGCGCTAAGGTGACAAGATTCCCTGTGTAAGGTCTGCGACGGACGTATGGTCATCCGCGGGGCACTGTGCACACCCAAGTTTCCTAACACCCACATGTGCTCTACGTGGGTATCATGCATGCCTGCCTGCCTGGCAGGAGAACCCAGCGTGCTCATTCTTAGCTAGCTCCCGGGTTTCATAAGCAGGTGCGGGGACCAGGGGAGGGGGGATGTTTCGAGGGAAGGAGAGAAAGAAAGGGGAGAGGGAGTGGAGGACGGAGGGATGTGTGTCGCAGCATCTCCTTTAGTAGTTCATAGGCGTCATGATCATGTGTTCCAGCACAAGTGTGAGGTGTGCAATGAGAGAAACAAGGGATAAAAGAAGAAAAAAGAAATCCCGAAAGTGGTGCCTTGGGACACGCAGTCAGAACAAGTCAGCAACCTGCAGACACTGAGGACCGGCCCTCTCCGCAGCCAATTGGAGGCCGCCAACAAGAGGTCAAGAGCTGGGGCCTCAGCGGGGGGTTTTCCTCAGCTCAGAAACGCCTGTGCCTGTGCGTGGGTGCAGCCCCTGGCTCAAGGATTAGGGCGCCGGCCCCATATTATACCGTGGGTGTTGGTTCAAGCCCGGACTCCGCCAGAACTGGAAAGCAAAGAAACGAACCCATTTTCGGGAGCTCAACTCAGTGAGTTGAAGAGATCCGCCCGCCTAGACCCTCCCAAAGTGCTTCGATTACAGGCCTGAGCCACCTCAAGTCGCCCAACCTAATTCGATTTAGTTAAATATCCTTCTCCCACACCTGGTATCACTGTATCTGGAGAGATGTATGTGTGGGGGTAAGCTATTGTTAAGTATAGAAAATAACGGGGGCGGGGCCTGTGGCTCAGTGAGCAAGGCGCCGGCCCCATATACGGAGGGTGGTGTGTTCAACCCCAGGCCAGGCCGAACTGCAACAAAATAGCCGGGCGCTCTGGCGGCCGCCTGTAATCCAAGCTACTCGGGAGACCGAGGCAGGATTATCGCCTAAGCCCAGGAGATGGAGGTTGCTGTGAGCTGTGTGACGCCACGGCACTCTACCGAGGGCAATAAAGGGAAACTCTGTCTCTACAAAAAGGAAAAAGAATACAAGTTAACGGGTGGCGCCTGTGGGTGAAAGGAGTAGGGTGCCGGCCCCATATACAGAGGAGGTGGGTGGCGAGAAAAACTGACCCCTCCTCAAAACCATTTCGTTGAAAGAGTTCGCCTGCGGGCACCCCCGCCCTCCGTCCGCATATTTCGGAGGTGGCGGGTTCAAACCAAGCCCCGACAAAAAACTGGAAAGAAAAAAACAAGAAAGAACGAAGGAAGGAAGGGAGGGATGGAGGGAAGGAGAAAGGATGGGACGGAACGATGGAAGGAAGGAAGGAAGGAAGGAAGGAAGGAAGGAAGGAAGGAAGGAAGGAAGGAAGGAAGGAAGGAAGGAAGGAAGGAAGGAAAATGAAAGAGTAAAAGTGGTTCAGTGCCTGTTCCTCAGAGGAGTAGGGCACCGGCCACAAGTTCCAGAGGCAGCGGGTTGAAACCGGGCCCCAGTCAAACACAGCAGAAGAAGGAAAATATTTAATAAATAAATAGATAAATAAATAGGCTGGCGTGGCGTGGGGGGCTGGTGCATAGCACAGTGGTTAAGGCACCAACCACATCCACCGAGGAGGCTGGCGGATTCCAGCCCTGTCTGACAAGCTACACAACAATGACAACTGCAACAAAGCAAAAATACCCTGGCGCTGTGGTGGGCTCATGCAGTCCCAGGTACTTGGGCGGCTGAGGCCAGACAATCGTTCACGCCCAAGAGTTGGAGGTTCTTGAGAGCTGTGACACCACACCAAGGCAATCTACGGAGGCTGGCTCAGTGAAGGTCTGCCTCACCAAAAAAAAAAAAAAAAAAAAAAAAAATTCAAATGAATTCCATTTTGAATTCAAAAATTCAAAATAAATGTTAAAATTGATCTAATAAAGAAGTAAATAGACACGTAGCACAGTTCCTGGAACAGAAAATCTTCCTCTCCCCGTACCCCAGCTTTCCAATCCAGAAAAAAACTTCAGTAATGAATTAAGTGTTTTTTTTTTTCTCTTTTTTTTTTTGTAGAGACCGAGTGTCACTTTAAACCCTTCGGGTAGAGTGCCATGGCATCACACAGCTCACAGCAACTTCCAACTCCTGGGTTTAAGCGATTCTCTTGCGTCAGCCTCCCGAGTAGCTGGGACGAAAGTAGCCCGCCACCATGCCCAGCTATTTTTTGGTTGCATTTAAGCCGGGGCCGGGTTTGAACCCGCCACCCTCGGTCTGTGGGGCTGGAGCCTTACCGAATGAGCCACAGGCGCCGCCCCTCAGTTAATTTTTCGAAATTTATTTCTGATCTGTTCCGTTTTACAGAAGAGCTAAGCAGCCAAGCACAGAGGCGCCGACCTGACCTGACCTGACCTGACCTGACCAGAGCCTAGTTTGAAGGGAAGAACTCCTAGGATCTGTCCCCGCCCTTCTCAGCACCGCCTCCCCACTGGGCTTTGAGAGGACCGATCTGTCGCCGGGCCAGCTCCATACACACCCAAAGAAGTTATGGCGTTAGGGGCGGTTGATCTCCACTCTGATGCTAGCATTCTGGGAGGCCGAGCCGGTGGAGACAGGAGACGACCGCCCCACACCCCAGCATAGTCCCACCTGTTCGGGAGTCTGAAGCAAAAGCATCCCTGGAGCTCAAGAATTCGAGTGTGCTGTGACTTGTGAATGGCGCCATGCCGCTCTTCCCAGTGAAGGTGGACTGAGGGTGTAAGGCCAAAAAATATATAAATAAATAAATATATAATCCCACACACGTATACTGTCCTAGCTGGTTGTGTAGACCTGAATGAAGAAGAGTTTTTTTTTTTTTTGATAGGAATGACACACCCCCTAGGCCCACACACTGCCGAGTTCGCTCTTTAGCTCTAGTAGTTACACAGGAGGCAAGCAGTGCGTATTGTCAGAAGAACCGTTTCAGATTAAAGGGAGAGTGAGAATGAGGGGGGAGAGAGACGGAGAGGGGGGAGAAAGGGTGGGAGAGAGGGAGAGAGAGAGAGAGAGATGGAGAGAGAGAGAAAACGAACACGAAAGAAGGAACACGTGGTTTGGAGGAGCCAGGGGAGTCTCAGAGCCTCAGGGGAACCAGAACTTATACAAGGCCGCCACCTCCTGGACTGACAAGGCCAAAGCACGCACAAGAGGCATCTGGTCGACCAACAGGCGCTAAGGTGACAAGATCCCCGGTGTAAAGTCTGCCACGGACGTCTGGTCATCCGCGGGGCACTGTGCACACCCAAGTTTCCTAACACCCACATGTGCTCTACGTGGGTGTCATGCATGCCGGCCTGCCTGGCAGGAGAACCGGGCGTACTCATTCTTAGCTAGCTCCCGTGTTTCATATGCAGGTGCGGGGGCCAGGGGAGGGGGGATGTTATGAGGGAAGGAGAGAAAGAAAGGGGAGAGGGAGTGGAGGACGGAGGGATGTGTGTCGCAGCATCTCCTTTAGTAGTTCATAGGCGTCATGATCATGTGTTCCAGCACAAGTGTGAGGTGTGCAATGAGAGAAACAATGGATAAAAGAAGAAAAAAGAAACCCCAAAAGTGGTGCCTTGGGACACGCAGTCAGAACAAGTCAGCAACATGCAGACACGGAGGACCGGCCCTCTCCGCAGCCAATTGGAGGTCGCCAACAAGAGGTCAAGAGCTGGGGCCTCAGCAGGGGTTTTTCTCAGCTCAGAAACGCCTGTGCCTGTGCGTGGGCGCAGCCCCTGGCTCAAGGATTAGGGCGCCGGCCCCATATTATACCGTGGGTGTTCGTTCAAGCCCGGACTCCGCCAGAACTGGAAAGCAAAGAAACGAACCCATTTTCGGGAGCTCAACTCAGTGAGTTGAAGCGATCCGCCCACCTAGACCCCCCAAAGTGCTTCGATTACAGGCCTGAGCCACCTCACGTCGCCCAACCTAATTCGATTTAGTTAAATATCCTTCCCCAACACCTGGTTTCACTGTATCTGGAGAGATGTAGGTGTGGGGGGAAGCCATTGTTAAGTATAGAAAATAACGGGGGCGGGGCCTGTGGCTCAGTGAGCAAGGCGCCGGCCCCATATACGGAGGGTGGTGTGTTCAACCTCAGGCCAGGCCGAACTGCAACAAAATAGCTGGGCGTTCTGGCGGCCGCCTGTAATCCAAGCTACTCGGGAGACCGAGGCAGGATTATCGCCTAAGCCCAGGAGATGGAGGTTGCTGTGAGCTGTGTGACGCCACGGCACTCTACCGAGGGCAATAAAGGGAAACTCTGTCTCTACAAAAGGGAAAAAGAATACAAGTTAACGGCTGGTGCCTGTGGGTGAAAGGAGTAGGGTGCCGGCCCCATATACAGAGGAGGTGGGTGGCGAGAAAAACTGCCCCCTCCTCAAAACCATTTCGTTGAAAGAGTTCGCCTGCGCGCACCCCCACCCTCCGCCCGCATATTTCGGAGGTGGCGGGTTCAAACCAAGCCCCGACAAAAAACTGGAAAGAAAAAAAACAAGAAAGAACGAAGGAAGGAAGGGAGGGATGGAGGGAAGGAGAAAGGATGGGACGGAACGATGGAAGGAAGGAAGGAAGGAAGGAAGGAAGGAAGGAAGGAAGGAAGGAAGGAAGGAAGGAAGGAAGGAAGGAAGGAAGGAAGGAAGGAAAGAAGGAAGGAAGGAAGGAAAATGAAAGAGTAAAAGTGGTTCAGTGCCTGTTCCTCAGAGCAGTAGGGCACCGGCCCCAAGTTCCAGAGGCGGCGGGTTGAATCCGGGCCCCAGTCAAACACAGCAGAAGAAGGAAAATATTTAATAAATAAATAGATAAATAAATAGGCTGGCGTGGCGAGGGGTGGTGGTGCATACACAGTGGTTAAGGCACCAACCACATCCACCGAGGAGGCTGGCGGATTCCAGCCCTGTCTGACAAGCTACACAACAATGACAACTGCAACAAAGCGAAAATACCCTGGCGCTGTGGTGGGCTCATGAAGTCCCAGGTACTTGGGAGGCTGAGGCCAGACAATCGTTCACGCCCAAGAGTTGGAGGTTCTTGAGAGCTGTGATACCACACCAAGGCAATCTACGGAGGGTGACTCAGTGTAGGTCTGCCTCACCAAAAAAAAAAAAAAAAAAAAATTCAAATGAATTCAATTTTGAATTCAAAAATTCAAAAAATAAATTAATAAATGTTAAAATTGATCTAATAAAGAAGTAAATAGACACTTAGCACAGTTCCTGGAACAGAAAATCTTCCTCTCCCCGAACCCCAGCTTTCCAATCCAGAAGAAAACTTCAGTAATGAATTAAGTGTTTTTTTGTTTTTTTTTTTGTAGAGACCGAGTGTCACTTTAAACCCTTCGGGTAGAGTGCCATGGCATCACACAGCTCACAGCAACTTCCAACTTCTGGGCTTAAGCGATTCTCTTGCCTCAGCCTCCCGAGTAGCTGGGACGAAAGTAGCCCGCCACCATGCCCAGCTATTTTTTGGTTGCATTTCAGCCGGGGCCGGGTTTGAACCCGCCACCCTCGGTCTGTGGGGCTGGAGCCTTACCGACTGAGCCACAGGCGCCGCCCCTCAGTTAAGTTTTCGACCTTTATTTCTGATCTGTTCCGTTTTACAGAAGAGCTAAGCAGCCAAGCACAGAGGCGCTGACCTGACCTGACCTGACCTGACCGGAGCCGAGGTTGAAGGGAAGAACTCCTAGGATCTGTCCCCGCCCTTCTCAGCACCGCCTCCCCACTGGGCTTTGAGAGGACCGAACTGTCGCAGGAAAAAGCTCCATACACACCCAAAGAAGTTATGGGTTTGGGGGCGGTTGATCTCCACTCTGATGCTAGCATTCTGGGAGGCCGAGGCCGTTGGAGACAGGAGACGACCGCCCCACACCCCAGCATAGTCCCACCTGTTCGGGAGTCTGAAGCAAAAGCATCCCTGGAGCTCAAGAATTCGAGTGTGCTGTGACTTGTGAATGGCGCCACGCCGCTCTTGCCAGTGAAGGTGGACTGAGGGTGTAAGGCCAAAAAATATATAAATAAATAAATATATAATCCCACACACGTATACTGTCCTAGCCGGTTGTGTAGACCTGAATAAAGAAGAGATTTTTTTTTTTTAATACGAATGACACACCCCCTAGGCCCACACACTGCCGAGTTCGCTCTTTAGCTCTAGTAGTTACACAGGAGGCAAGCAGTGCGTATTGTCAGAAGAACCATTTCAGAATAAATGGAGAGTGAGAATGAAGGGGGAGAGAGATGGAGAGGGGGGAGAAAGGGTGGGAGAGAGGGAGAGAGAGAGAGAGAGGGAGAGAGAGAGAAAACGAACACGAAAGAAGGAACACGGGGTTTGGAGGAGCAAGGCGATTCTCAGAGCCTCAGGGGAACCACAACTTATACAAGGCCGCAACCTGCTGGACTGACTAGACCAAAGCACAAGACACATCTGGTCGACCAACTGGCGCTAAGGTGACAAGATCCCCGGTGTAAGGTCTGCCACGGACGTCTGGTCATCCGCGGGGCACCGTGCACAACCCAGTTTCCTAACACCCACATGTGCTCTACGTGGGTGTCATGCATGCCGGCCTGCCTGGCAGGAGAACCCAGCGTGCTTATTCTTAGCTAGCTCCCGGGTTTCATAAGCAGGTGCGGGGACCAGGGGAGGGGGGATGTTACGAGCGAAGGAGAGAAAGAAAGGGGAGAGGGAGTGGAGGACGGAGGGATGTGTGTCGCAGCAACTCCTTTAGTAGTTCATAGGCGTCATGATCATGTGTTCCAGCACAAGTGTGAGGTGTGCAATGAGAGAAACAAGGGATAAAAGAAGAAAAAAGAAACCCCGAAAGTGGTGCCTTGGGACACGCAGTCAGAACAAGTCAGCAACCTGCAGACACGGAGGACCGGCCCTCTCCGCAGCCAATTGGAGGCCGCCAACAAGAGGTCAAGAGCTGGGGCCTCAGCGGGGGTTTTTCTCAGCTCAGAAACGCCTGTGCCTGTGCGTGGGCGCAGCCCCTGGCTCAAGGATTAGGGCGCCGGCCCCATATTATACCGTGGGTGTTGGTTCAAGCCCGGACTCCGCCAGAACTGGAAAGCAAAGAAACGAACCCATTTTCGGGAGCTCAACTCAGTGAGTTGAAGCGATCCGCCCACCTAGACCCCCCAAAGTGCTTCGATTACAGTCCTGAGCCACCTCAAGTCGCCCAACCTAATTCGATTTAGTTAAATATCCTTCTCCCACACCTGGTTTCACTGTATCTGGAGAGATGTATGTGTGGGGGTAAGCTATTTATAAGTATAGAAAATAACGGGGGCGGGGCCTGTGGCTCAGTGAGCAAGGCGCCGGCCCCATATACGGAGGGTCGTGTGTTCAACCCCAGGCCAGGCCGAACTGCAACAAAATAGCCGGGCGCTCTGGCGGCCGCCTGTAATCCAAGCTACTCGGGAGACCGAGGCAGGATTATCGCCTAAGCCCAGGAGATGGAGGTTGCTGTGAGCTGTGTGACGCCAAGGCACTCTACCGAGGGCAATAAAGGGAAACTCTGTCTCTACAAAAAGGAAAAAGAATACAAGTTAACGGGTGGCGCCTGTGGGTGAAAGGAGTAGGGTGCCGGCCCCATATACAGAGGAGGTGGGTGGCGAGAAAAACTGCCCCCTCCTCAAAACCATATCGTTGAAAGAGTTCGCTTGCGGGCACCCCCGCCCTCCGCCCGCATATTTCGGAGGTGGTGGGTTCAAACCAAGCCCTGACAAAAAACTGGAAAGAAAAAAAACAAGAAAGAACGATGGAAGGAAGGAATGGAGGGATGGAGAGAAGGAGAAAGGATGGGACGGAACGATGGAAGGAAGGAAGGAAAATGAAAGAGTAAAAGTGGTTCAGTGCCTGTTCCTCAGAGGAGTAGGGCACTGGCCCCAAGTTCCAGAGGCGGCGGGTTGAAACTGGGCACCAGTCAAACACAGCAGAAGAAGGAAAATATTTAATAAATAAATAGATAAATAAATAGGCTGGCGTGGCGTGGGGGGGTGGTGCATAGCACAGTTGTTAAGGCACCAACCACATCCACCGAGGAGGCTGGCGGATTCCAGCCCTGTCTGACAAGCTACACAACAATGACAACTGCGACAAAGCAAAAATACCCTGGCGCTGTGGTGGGCTCATGCAGTCCCAGGTACTTGGGAGGCTGAGGCCAGACATTCGTTCACGCCCAAGAGTTGGAGGTTCTTGAGAGCTGTGACACCACACCAAGGCAATCTACAGAGGGTGACTCAGTGAAGGTCTGCCTCACCAAAAAAAAAAAAATTCAAATGAATTCCATTTTGAATTCAAAAATTCAAAAAATAAATTAATAAATGTTAAAATTGATCTAATAAAGAAGTAAATAGACACGTAGCACACTTCCTGGAACAGAAAATCTTCCTCTCCCTGAACCCCCGCTTTCCAATCCAGAAAAAAATTCAGTAATGAATTAAGTGTTTTTTTGTTTTTTGTTTTGTAGAGACCGAGTGTCACTTTAAACCCTTCGGGTAGAGTGCCATGGCATCACACATCTCACAGCAACTTCCAACTCCTGGGCTTAAGCGATTCTCTTGCCTCAGCCTCCCGAGTAGCTGGGACGAATGTAGCCCGCCACCATGCCCAGCTATTTTTTGGTTGCATTTCAGCCGGGGCCGGGTTTGAACCCACCACCCTCGATCTGTGGGGCTGGAGCCTTACCGACTGAGCCACAGGCGCCGCCCCTCAGTTTAGTTTTCGACCTTTATTTCTGATCTGTTCCGTTTTACAGAAGAGCTAAGCAGACAAGCACAGAGGCGCTGACCTGACCTGACCTGACCTGACCAGAGCCGAGGTTGAAGGGAAGAACTCCTAGGATCTGTCCCCGCCCTTCTCAGCACCGCCTCCCCACTCGGCTTTGAGAGGACCGATCTGTCGCCGGGAACAGCTCCATACACACCCAAAGAAGTTATGGGGTTGGGGGCGGTTGATCTCCACTCTGATGCTAGCATTCTGGGAGGCCGAGGCCGGTGGAGACAGGAGACGACCGCCCCACACCCCAGCATAGTCCCACTTGTTCGGGAGTCTGAAGCAAAAGCATCCCTGGAGCTCAAGAATTCGAGTGTGCTGTGACTTGTGAATGGCGCCACGCCGCTCTTCCCAGTGAAGGGGGACTGAGGGTGTATGGCCAAAAAATATATAAATAAATAAATAAATAATCCCACACACGTATACTGTCCTAGCTGGTTGTGTAGATCTGAATGAAGAAGATTTTCTTGTTTTTTTTTTTTTATAGGAATGACACACCCCCTAGGCCCACACACTGCCGAGTTCGCTCTTTAGCTCTAGTAGTTACACAGGAGGCAAGCAGTGCGTATTGTCAGAAGAACCGTTTCAGAATAAAGGGAGAGTGAGAATAAAGGGGGAGAGAGACGGAGAGGGGGGAGAAAGGGAGGGAGAGAGGGAGAGAGAGAGAGAGAGGGAGAGAGAGAGAAAACGAACACGAAAGAAGGAACACGGGGTTTGGAGGAGCAAGGCGAGTCTCGGGGCCTCAGGGGAACCACAACTTATACAAGGCCGCCACATGCTAGACCGACCAAGCCAAAGCACGCAGAAGAGACATCTGGTCGACCAAGAGGCGCTAAGGTGACAAGATCCCCGGTCTAAGGTCTGCCACGGACGTCTGGTCATCCGCGGGCCACCGTGCACACCCAAGTTTCCTAACACCCACATGTGCTCTACGTGGGTGTCATGCATGCCTGCCTGCCTGGCAGGAGAACCCGGCGTGCTCATTCTTAGCTAGCTCCCGGGTTTCATATGCAGGTGTGGGGGCCAGGGGAGGGGGGATGTTACGAGGGAAGGAGAGAAAGAAAGCGAAGAGGGAGTGGAGGACGGTGGGATGTGTGTGGCAGCATCTCCTTTAGTAGTTCATAGGCGTCATGATCATGTGTTCCAGCACAAGTGTGAGATGTGCAATGAGAGAAACAAGGGATAAAAGAAGAAAAAAGAAACCCCGAAAGTGGTGCCTTGGGACACGCAGTCAGAACAAGTCAGCAACCTTCAGACACAGAGGACTGGCCCTCTCCGCAGCCAATTGGAGGCCGCCAACAAGAGGTCAAGAGCTGGGGCTTCAGCGGGGGGTTTTCTCAGCTCAGAAACGCCTGTGCCTGTGCGTAGGCGCAGCCCCTGGCTCACGGATTAGGGCGCCGGCCCCGTATTATACTGTGGGTGTTGGTTCAAGCCCGGACTCCGCCAGAACTGGAAAGCAAAGAAACGAACCCATTTTCGGGAGCTCAACTCAGTGAGTTGAAGCGATCCGCCCACCTAGACCCCCCAAAGTGCTTCGATTACAGGCCTGAGCCACCTCACATCGCCCAACCTAATTCGATTTAGTTAAATATCCTTCTCCCACACCTGGTTTCACTGTATCTGGAGAGATGTATGTGTGTGGGGATGCTATTGTTAAGTATAGAAGTTAACGTGGGCGGGGCCTGTGGCTCAGTGAGCAAGGCGCCGGCCCCATATACGGAGGGTGGTGTGTTCAACCCCAGGCCAGGCCGAACTGCAACAAAATAGCCGGGCGTTCTGGCGGCCGCCTGTAATCCAAGCTACTCGGGAGACCGAGGCAGGATTATCGCCTAAGCCCAGGAGATGGAGGTTGCTGTGAGCTGTGTGACGCCACGGCACTCTACCGAGGGCAATAAAGGGAAACTCTGTCTCTACAAAAAGGAAAAGGAATACAAGTTAACGGGTGGTGCCTGTGGGTGAAAGGAGTAGGGTGCCGGCCCCATATACAGAGGAGGTGGGTGTCGAGAAAAACTGCCCCCTCCTCAAAACCATTTCGTTGAAAGAGTTCACCTGCGGGCACCCCCGCCCTCTGCCCGCATATTTCGGAGGTGGCGGGTTCAAACCAAGCCCCGACAAAAAACTGGAAAGAAAAAAAACAAGAAAGAACGAAGGAAGGATGGGAGGGATGGAGGGAAGGAGAAAGGATGTTACGGAACGATGGAAGGAAGGAAGGAAGGAAGGAAGGAAGGAAGGAAGGAAGGAAGGAAGGAAGGAAGGAAGGAAGGAAGGAAAATGAAAGAGTAAAAGTAGTTCAGTGCCTGTTCCTCAGAGGAGTAGGGCACCGGCCCCAAGTTCCAGAGGCGGCGGGTTGAAACCGGGCCCCAGTCAAACACAGCAGAAGGAGGAAAATATTTAATAAATAAATAGATAAATAAATAGGCTGGCTTGGCGTGGGGGGGTGGTGCATAGCACAGTGGTTAAGGCACCAACCACATCCACGGAGGAGGCTGGCGAATTCCAGCCCTGTCTGACAATCTACACAACAATGACAACTGCAACAAAGCAAAAATACCCTGGCGCTGTGGTGGGCTCATGCAGTCCCAGGTACTTGGGAGGCTGAGGCCAGACAATCGTTCACGCCCAAGAGTTGGAGGTTCTTGAGAGCTGTGACACCACACCAAGGCAATCTACGGAGGGTGACTCAGTGAAGTTCTGCCTTACCAAAAAAAAAAAAAAAAAAAAATTCAAATGAATTCAATTTTGAATTCAAAAATTCAAAAAATAAATTAATAAATGTTAAAATTGATCTAATAAGGAATTAAATAGATACGTTGCACAGTTCCCGGTACAGAAACTCTTCCTCTCCCCGAACCCCCGCTTTCCAATCCAGAAAAAAACTTCAGTAGTGAATTAAGTGTTTTTTTTTTTTTTTTTTTGTAGAGACCGAGTGTCACTTTAAACCTTTCGGGTAGAGTGCCATGGCATCACACAGCTCACAGCAACTTCCAACTCCTGGGCTTAAGCGATTCTCTTGCCTCAGCCTCCCGAGTAGCTGGGACGAAAGTAGCCCGCCACCATGCCCAGCTATTTTTTGGTTGCATTTCAGCCGGGGCCGGGTTTGAACCCGCCACCCTCGGTCTGTGGGGCTGGAGCCTTACCGACTGAGCCACAGGCGCCGCCCCTCAGTTAAGTTTTCGACCTTTATTTCTGATCTGTTCCGTTTTACAGAAGAGCTAAGCAGCCAAGCACAGAGGCGCTGACCTGACCTGACCTGACCTGACCGGAGCCGAGGTTGAAGGGAAAACTCCTAGGATCTGTCCCCGCCCTTCTCACACCGCCTCCCCACTGGGCTTTGAGAGGACCGATCTGTCCCCGGGAACAGCTCCATACACACCCAAAGAAGTTATGGGGTTGGGGGCAGTTGATCTCCACTCTGATGCTAGCATTCTGGGAGGCCGAGGCTGGTGGAGACAGGGGACGACCGCCCCACACACCAGCATAGTCCCACCTGTTCGGGAGTCTGAAGCAAAAGTATCCTGGAGCTCAAGAATTCGAGTGTGCTGTGACTTGTGAATGGCGCCCGCCGCTCTTCCCAGTGAAGGTGGACTGAGGGTGTATGGCAAAAAAATATATAAATAAATAAATATATAATCCCATACACGTATACTGTCCTAGCTGGTTGTGTAGACCTGAATGAAGAAGAGTTTTGTTTTTTTGTTTTTTTTTTTGATAGGAATGACACACCCCCTAGGCCCACACACTGCCGAGTTCGCTCTTTAGCTCTAGTAGTTACACCCCCAAACCTGCAGGTGGCCACTTTTTGCTCAGCCAAAGCCACAGGGGCCACATGCAGTTGACAGAGACCTTGCCTGTGTAGCCACCTACTCTCTAGGGAATTGCCCTGAGAATGCCAGTCGTCCCTGTCCCCTGACTTCTCCCATCTATGTCCTCAGCTCAGTGACACAGTCATGATCAGCCGGGGTTCCACCTCATCTGGGCAGGACTGAGTTTAGAAATAAATCTGCAGCCAGATAGGCTCACCTGTGTGTGTTCACATAGGCATGTTGTGCTCATGTGTGTGTATGTGTGTGTCCGTGTGTGGTGGGTATGCACTGTTACACATGTGTGCCTGGGTGTCCATATGTGTATGTGCATGTACTTGTACAAATTCACTTTTCTTCCTTGAGGTCACAGAGGCTGGCTCTCCTCAGTATCCGTTGTCAGGAAATACCTGCTGTGTTCCATGTATCTGGACCAGTCCTGGGATTGTTCAAGGTGTAAGGACCTCACCAGTTATTGTCTACTATGTCTTGGATGGAATCAGGGGTCATGACAGGTGTTTGGTGTCATTGTCTTTGCCTTCTTATCTTGTTAGAATTGGGTAGGTTTCATCCCTCTGTGATACTTTGCTTATGCCTGGAGAAATCGGGCCTGACTGATTTCTACTGGGGGTTACAGAGCATCTCGGGTGTGTAGGTTTCATCAAATTAGGGAAGTTTGGGGTCATCATTGTTTGAATGTGTTTTCTGTCTTTTTTTTTTTTTTTTGCTTTTAATTATTTTTTAGTTTTGCTTTATTTTTTGTTTGGGATTCATTGAGGGTATAAGAAACCAAGGCTGGAGAGTTTGAAACTGGCCCGGGCCAGCTAAACATCAATGACGACTGTAGCAGAAAATAGTTGGGGGGTGTTGTGGGTGCCTGTGGTCCCAGCTACTTGGGAGGCTGAGGCAAGAGAACCACTTAACCTCAAGGGTTGGAGGTTGCTGTGAGCTATGATGCCACGGCACTCTACCAAGGGTGTCATAGTGAGACTCTGTCTCGAAAAATAAATAAATAGGTAAATAAATGAATAAATAAATTAATTAATACTGTAATGTGACCACTCTGGAAGTCTGATCCCTTCCTTGATGAATACTGTTTTTATTTTTTTGGTTTATGTTTTTTGTAGTTATTATTGTTGGTCATTTCTGGCTTCCTGGTTTTCTGGGCTAGGTCTGCATCCTCTGCACATGTGGTCGCTGACATCCCAGTTCAATTACATTAGTGGCTAATTACTGGGCAGAGATTTCCTTCACCACTCTCAGGAACACGGCTCTCAGCCCCTCCCAAAAGCCCCTGCCTGTGTTGGGCCCAGCTCCACACTCTGTCACCTCACATTTCTGCCTTGGCCTCACTTCATCTTTGCACAGCTCTTCACTTTCAGCCGGTGGAGAAGCATCAGGACCTTTCTAGTTCTTTCTAGGCAGGACATAACACAGCTCAGAGAATAGAAGTGATTTTCTGTATCCACGGGAACGTGTCAGAGCTCGTCAGCACCACCTATGGACTCCCACACCTTGCAGTTTTTCCTTATAAGCTTTTTGTTCATCTTGTTGTCTGTCCCATCAATGCCACCATCGCAGACACCCTCAATGTTAACAACTGCCTACACTTACACCACAAGAAACTGAGGATGGGGCAGCTTCAACAAACAAACTCTGAGTCAGTTCTAATTCAGAGAAGTGCTAAGAATGAGGCTTCACTTAGAACAACCAGAAAGCTCACTAATGCAGTTGTCTGTAGATAGGATTTTTTTGAAAAAAAATGTGAATCTTACCATTTTGTAACTTCCAGGAATATCATTCTTCTGTGTTTCACAGCTACAAAGGTTTTGAGGCTTGTTATTTTCAGGGATGCCATAGGTTTCAGGAAATACACTGAAGATATGATAAAAACAACACGACTTTCGTTTTTACAAAGCTCCCTCTTTTTCAAATGGTCCTAAGATTTGTGTAAGCCCTTAGTAAATGCCCATAATTGTGAAAAAATTTTAAAAAAGTGTGAAAAAGTTGACTTAGACAATTGATACCATTGTGTACATTGCCTTATATGGTGGGACAGGTTTTCAGGGAGCCTCAGTCAGTCCACTATCTGGTAAGTATTTCTTGACTACCTGTTTTTGAAAAAAGAAATCCATTCTAGGTCAGAGTTATCAATGTGACCTGAATGACTGTTTATTTTTTTCTTTTAGATTATTGCATATCAGTTGCCATCTACTGGACCTTGAGATAAATTCCTCAACCTTATCCTGAAGGCACTGAACACCTCAGTGTTCAGTGGAAACAGCCAAAGCGCTTAAGATTTGTGGGGGGTGGTGGGCCTTGGTGTGTGCCACACCTTCTGGGTGCAAGACATGATTGCAAGAGGGACTTTACCTAACAAATACAACCAGTGTAACCTGGCTTATTGTACCCTCAATGAATCCCCAACAATAAAAAAAAAAAAAAAGATTTGTTCCTCAAAGCTGGACATGGTGGCTCATGCCTGTAATCCCAGCATTTGGGGAGGTGAGGTGGGTGAATTGCCTGAGGTCAGGAATTTGAGGTGAGCCTGAGTAAAAGTGAGATCCCCATCTCCATAACGAGCCTGGCATAGTGGCGGGCACCTGAAGTCCCAACTGCTTGGGAGGCTGAGGCAAGAGAACCTTTTCAGCTCAAGAGTTTGAGGTTGCTGTGAGCTATGACACTACAGCATTCTACCGAAGGCAACAAAATAAGAATCTGTCTCAAAAAAAAAAAAAAAAAAAAAAAGATTTGTTCCTCACACTACCCACGAAGTTTTATTCTCTCATTATTTTTTTCAGATCGGCTTTCCACCATATGAAAGGATTTTCAGAGTTTATTAGAAATGAATACAATTATTTTTAAATGTGATTATTTAAATAAAGCTCCAAGAGGCATGAGTGAGGTGTGTCGTGGAGTCTCAGTGTTTAAATGTGGAAAGGAGACTGTCCTTGCACCGCCTCCCCCTATGTAGTGACCACGTAGAAACCAGCATGTGTGACAGATGAGATGTAACATTTCCGTCATTGCTGCTGATCTGTTCACTCTACTGCAGCCTGGCCTAACAGTCTGCTTCCCAGGGAACCCTTAAAAAGCCAGAATGCATCTGGCTCTCTTAGTGTAAACTTTCAACAAATAGATCAACATTATTGAAGGGTCAGGTCACCAGACCCTGTTTCTGGGACCCAGGTGGCAGTGTTGGTAGCAGAGTAGAGAAACAGTTTTTGTCCCACTTCCCCCTTCATTTGGATCACTGTGCTTCATGCAAATGAACCACTAATGGTATAACTTGCACCACAGACATAGTCAGCCTCGTCCTCAGACTGGAGGTTGGAGATGGTTAAGTAGTGGTCAGCCCAAGAGCTGGAGCAGGAGAAACAATCAGGGATTCCATCCCCATTGCTGGAGCTTCCGTCACTGCTAACATACATCAGGTACTGAGGGGCCTTCCCTGGCTGCTGCTGATACCATTCAGTGGTGTAGTCACTGTGTGCGCTGCTCAGGGTGCGGGTGAGCTTGACCGAGGCTCCCAGGGAAGCAGATGCAGAGGATGGCTGAGTCAGCACAGGCTGGGAGAGGGACACTGGAAACACAGACACCCTTTATGGCCTGGAGGAAGGACAGTCCTAGCATGGGTGTGGGAGAAAGTGTGAGTGGATTAGGGGGTGAGGATGCTGAGGACCATCCTGACCTGTGCAATGAAGGAGGAGGCTGAGAGGGAAGAGTGCTGTCCAGGCCATTCTGCAGACACCCCAGAGCTCTTCTGAGGCAAACATGCTGCAGGTCTCTCTTATCCTCCCTCTAGCTCCAGAGGAGAGAGAGGGACCCTGCATGCAATTGTGCTGCTCTTCCCCTACCCAGCCAAACCTTCCCTGGGCCTGTGTGCCACCACAGTGGCTAAGTATCATTTCTTGTAGAAGTGGGTATATGCTGGGTTTGGCCTGAGGCTCCCAGGGGGGCAGAGAGGACATAGCTTCTGGCTCCAGTGAGCCCTGAGCTGAGCCCAGGGCCAGGTGGAAGCTGAGCCCCAAGAGCCCTCAGTGACAGTCCCTCAGTGCCCCCTGCTGCCCAGGCCCAGGTCCCGCGTGTCTATGACCAGATGCCAGGGCGTCCTGAAAGAGTCTCCTGCCCCAACAGGGCCTTGACCACTGCCCACTCCCTGTCCAGGACACAGCGAGGCCCCACTTTAGCACATCCTCCTATCTGTCTCAGTCTTGAGTTCTCTATTTGAGACTCAGAGGAACAGGACACACCAGCCACTTGCTTTTAACATGTCTTCCAAGGGAGGGGTGTCTCATACATATAACTGGTGCATGAAATAAAATGTGCATTAGGTGAGAACAGGGACTGTTCTCAGACTACTCATAGATCCAGGGTTCTCTCTCCCTGCTTGACTGTTCAATAGATCAGCACCCAGATGAAGAGTACTGAGCACTGGAGAGAGGAAATTACCCTGCTTTGTTGTTCACAGGAGGTTCCGCTAAAAAGGAGAAACCAAGAAATTAAAAAAGGAAAACAACAATAAAATTCAATACAACAAAATTAAAATGTTATTAGTATATTTAGGGCTTCTTTTGAAGTGATTACAGATGTTCAAGGGATAATTTCCTGGCTCTGGTGACAGTCCATGTTTATTCTGACATGAACAACTGTGTGATTAACTGAGATGGTCATGCCGGAAGGGAGGGCTAAAAAAAAATGGAGTGAATGGGACTGCAAACTAATACAACCTTTTTGGAAGGAAGTATGGAGAAATCTCAAACAACTCAACCTAGACCTCCCGTTTGATCCTGTAATCTCATTACTTGGCATCTATCCAGGAAAAACAACATTTTATTATAAAGACACTTGTACTAGGCTTTTATCCAGGGGGAAAAAAAAACAAAACCTTTTATTATAAAGACACTTGTATTGCAGCCCAATTTACGATTGCTAAAATGTGGAAACAACCTTAATGTCCTTCAACCCAGGAATGGATTGGTAAGCTGTGGTATATGTCTACCATGGTATATTATTCAGCCATAAAATGGAGATTTTGCAGCATTTGTACTAACCTGGATAGAGGTAGAACACATTATTCTTAGTGAAGCATCACAGGAATGGAAAAGTATGAATCCTATGTACTCGATTTTGATATGAGAACAATTAATGACACAGTGGGGCAGGGGGGAAGGGAAGACCAGAGAAGGAGGGAGTGGGTGAGGGAAAGGAAAAAAAGAAAAGAAAAAGACATGAAAAGAAAATAGTGACTAATTCTCACATAAATTGGATTTAATTTTGACTAAAATACATTACTTTAAACATTAATTTTCCATTCGACTTTTTAATATGTTGTTTGGGATATTGCATCCTCATTTATAAGTGAAATATGTTTTTAATTTCCCCTTTATAATAATATAGTCTCTCCAGTTTTAATATCAGGTGTACCCAGATCAAGTAGAATGATTTTGAAGTATTTCTTCATTTTCTTTTGTCTATAAGATTTGGCATGATCTGTTTTTTGAAATGACCTTTTACTTTTATTTATAAATATTCGTTGTCTATTTTTTGAGACTTAAAATAATAATAAAAAGTTAACTGATGACTCCACACTGAATCTCACAGTCAAAGCATTCTATAATAGATATACTCTTATTTGACAATGTGAATGTTACTTTCATTGCATTATTAGTAGTAGTATTGCTGAATATTTTGATGCAGCAATTATCTGATTTCTTTTCTGAATGTATTTATGTTTGCTCATTCTTTACGTGGCTTTTGTTTCTAGTCCTTATCTTAAACATTGTTATTATTATTAAATTTTAGGCCTCTAATTTTGTGATGGCAAAAAACGGAAACCTAATAAATACATGTATATGTAAAAATAAAAGAATATCTGCCCCTCTTACCATATATCCTACTCTCTGGCTGAGTTATATTATAAAAATCCAGTGATTGTGTCACTTACTGATCAACGTCTCTCTCTTTTCCTCTCTCCTCTTTCTCCCTTTCTTTCGCTCTGTGTATTTAAAGTTCCAAAACTGCTGCACAGTCAGGAAATAGAATCTAACTACTTTCACATAAGTTTATCTGTGTTTCATTCATCAAACTATTTAGATGACGTAGGAGTTGTCATGACTGTCAAGTACAGAAAATGAAAGGGATTCTGTTTCATGGTTGTGATTTCATATGTGTTGGAATTAAGCCTGAATTAAGCCTGGCACATAACTTCTCAGAAAATCATTCACTGGCTTCCTCCACTCACTTTCCCAGTGTTTAATTATCTCATCTGTGGACACAAAGCCCACAAACCCATCATCCTCACTTCAAGAGTTTTCCCTAAAGTCCTTTGTGGGATTTTGCAGTGATGATGTGGATATTCTGATTTTACTGAGCATATGGCAGATTTTGAGTTTTTTATTCAGTGTCCTTTGGCAAATGATAATGTTACAGGCCCCTAGAGACACATTCTCCGTGGTGGCCATAGTGAGCATTAGATTGACTACAAGGGAAAGTGTGAAAATTTTCTTCAGAAATGAAAACATAAGCATGGTTGGGCTGTTGGGATCATTTACATTAGTAAAGACACATTGAACTGTGTACTTAATATCCCCAAATGTCATTCTATGTAAGTTAACTTTAAACAAGGAAAGAATAAAAAGAGAATGATGGATTTTTTTGTTAACAAAAGCCATCAAATTTGTCACCAGCCAGGCCTGCTTTAAAGGACATTTTAAAACTATTTATCAATGAGATGAAAAATAATCTCAACAGGTAGCTAAAAATTTAACAACAAATAATTATTAAATAAGTACTAAGAAAGTGGAGAAATATGAGTAAAATGAAATAAAAATTGAGTATGTAAAATGGTTATGATAACATCAGTTGGTATTTTAAATGCATATATGTGTAAATGTGATTGTGGATGTGTGTGTACATATGACACATGTTCATCAACGTGTGTGTATATTGTAAACATAGGACATAACTATGTTTGTTGTCCTTGTGTAAGTAGATAGAGAGTACGTGGAATTGAAGGGCCTGGACTCAGACTTCCTGATGCTCCATTTGAGACAATGAGCTCTTTAAGTCCCTTTATGTTGTTCCAGGAATCAAGAGGTCAGATTTCCTACCTTTAGAAATAAATTAATATAGGTCTGTCCCCAGACCCAGACCCTTCCTGCCCTGTGTGCTCTTATGTCAGCAGGAGAAGGTGGAGAAGAATGAGCTGAGTCAGTTCCAATGGGGAAGAGAATCATGGACTCTGATAGGCCTCTGCTCTTGGCAGGTCAAATCTTCCAGCCAATCAGGACTTGGTTCACATGTTATCTGCTCAGCTCCTTGAGAAGCTCTGAGTGTTTCTCTAACTTATGGGACAATCCCAGGAGAGCCTTAGTGCCCCACAGTAAGTGCATTGCCTCAGTCTGCGTCTGGCCATCTACTGTGCTTCAGCTTTCCCCTGTGGGGGTCATAGATTTCCTAGATCAACTTTTCTGGTGTTTCTGCTCATCACCTCAATGGATTTATCAAAATTTAAATTATAGATGGGGGTTGATAGCTCAGGGGACACCATCTCATGGGGATTAAGGTACATTAAACATCCCTTGTTTATGGCATGGCACCCATAGCTCAGTGGTTAGGGCACTGCCACATACGGGGGCTGGTGGGTTTTAACCCAGCCTGGGCCTGCTAAACAACAATGACAACCACAACAAAATAGTAGCCAGGGGTTGCAGTATTCCCCCGTACTCCCAACTTCTTGGGAGGCTGAGGCAAGAGAATTTCTTAACCCCAAGACTCTGAGGTTGCTGTGAGCTGTGATACCACAGTACTCTACCGACAATGACATAGTGAAACTCTGTCACAAATAAACAAACAAACAAACAATAAAAACATACCTGCATAGCATAGAAACTGCAGGCTTTTTAATTAGATAGAGTATAACAAACATAGAACTTTCCCCATCTGTCTACATTTCTTTCATGTTTTTTTAATATAATTACACATACAAATTAAGATGAGAAATATTAAATTGAGTTATGTAGTCATTTGCTATCTGTGGACAAGCTGGCGAGGGTGCAGCATGGATGGAAACCTCTCACACTTGCAGTGAAATAACCCAGGGGGCTCAGAGAGGTGAGCTGCTTCACATGCTCAGAAAGTAGCAAGGAAGAGCTGCCTCAAACAAAAACCTCAGAGGTCTTTTACTGAGCATGAAAAATGTGTATGGCTAACAAAGTACTCAACAAACAGTTAATAACAAACAGAGAGAAACTCTAACCTCATTACTAAATGTAAGGGTAAGAGTCACTATTTTTTAAGAAACTCTAACCTCATTACTCAATGTAAGGTTAAGAGTCATTTTTTTTTTTTTTTTTTGGTAAAGAATGAGGAAGTAATAGGAAAAAGTGGAAGGAAACATCTAAGAACAATGTCCTATAATCATAAAGTCAGAAAGTTACCAAAGAAACAGGGCCAGTGTTTAGGGTGTAAACTCTAACTGCCTTAGCTCTCCTTTTGGTCCCATTCTATACTTTGACTTGCTCAGCAGATCTTCATCTATAATTGCTAAACATTCTGTTCAGACCACAGCCCACACTGTGTGCAGCCTGGGGAGGTCACGAAGGAGTCCAGACTCAGGAATGTTAGCTCTGGGCAGTCTTGTCTCTGAATATTCTGTTTAGACCCCCCAGGTTGTTTCCAACACTGTGCTGTGTGCAGTGCAGTGGGGGATGTCTGAGGAATCTGGACTGTTTTCAGCCCATCCTCCAGAATGTCAGCCTAAGCTACTTCTGTCCCTGATCTTTAACCCAGATCTCCAATCCACAGAGTTCCTGTGTGCCCTTTGCCCAGTTTCCCCCACTGAGGGAGTCTCATAACACTATATGCAACATACACTATCAAAATGATGAAATTAACATTGAAATAATGCTTTATGCCATTTTATCATTTTACTTTTAACCTCTGTATAGAATTATATTTTAAGTGGGGTTTCAGGTAGAATTATGTGGTTGTCTCTTTGTTTTATTATTGATTTTTAAAAGTGACAATCTCTTCCTTTTAATGTATGTGGTTAGTTCATTTACATTTAATGAAATTACTGGTATAAATGTATTTAAGATTGCAATTTTAACATACATTCTCTGTTTATTTCCATGATTTCTGTTTGTCTGTACCTCATTGCTGCCTTCTTTTGGAATACGTGAAAATTATTTAGTGGGTTCTTTTGATATTTCTATTGGTTGTTTGAATTTATCTCTTTATTTAGTTTTATTCTAGTTGTTCTAAAGACAACAATATGCCTAACTTTTCATAGTCTATGTAGAGTTAATACTAAGCTCAATTTTTTTCCCATTACATAATTTATATGCAGAAATTCTATCAAAATGCTATAACTTAGTTAAAACTTAAGAGCTGAAAAATAAATATTTTGCTAATATACCTATTGATTTTCTTCCCACATCCCTTAGGCTTAATATTTTTCTCATTTAGCATTTATCTTCCACCCAAAGACCTTCGTTTTGTGTTTTTTTTTTTTTTTAATTTATTAATGTATTTATTTATCTATTTATTTATTTGACTTTGGGGTATTTATTGGAGATGAAACATTTCAGGTTGTCTTCAGCTGACAAGATCTTAATTTGTCCTTTTTTCTCAAAAAAAAAAAAATACACCTGGAAAGTTCATTACAGTTCTTTCTTTCTTAACAGTGTGAAAATCTAATGTCACTATATTTTCTCAATGTGTGCACATGAAATAGTCACAATTGTTTCATTTGTTGATCTTCTGTATATATTATAATATTTTCTGTCTGATTTTATTTATGTGACTTTGCCTTTATCTCTGGTTTCAGCACATTATTATTGTTTGGACATGGTTTTTATTAAGTGTATCTTGTTTTGAGTCACTAAGTTTCTTTGCTCTTTAAGTTTATATCCCTCATAGATAGTGGATTAGGGATTACCAGTGGCTGGGGGTGGGGGAAGAATGTGGACTGACTGATAATTGTGGGATTTGGTGGGGGAGTTGATAAAAGTATTGTAAAATTGGATTATGATGGTGGAAGAATAATTCTGTGTACATAGTAAAACGATTTAATTGTACCTTTTATAGTATGTCGAGTATATCTCTTATTTTTTTATTTATTTATTTTTTTTGTAGAGACAGAGTCTCGCTGTACCGCCCTCGGGTAGAGTGCCGTGGCATCACACGGCTAACAGCAACCTCTAAATCTTGGGCTTACGTGATTCTCTTGCCTCAGCCTCCCGAGCAGCTGGGACTACAGGCGCCCGCCACAACGCCCGGCTATTTTTTTGTTGTTGTTGCAGTTTGGCTGGGGCTGAGTTTGAACCCACCACCCTCGGCATATTGGGCCGGCGCCCTACTCACTGAGCCACAGGCGCTGCCCTCTTATTTTTAATAAATGAATACTACGTGGGAAAAAACCCCACTGACAATTAGAAGGTGCAATGTGCTGAACCTCACTTCCTCTAACACTGACAACACAGGGTTGGCCACAGTCATCGTCTGCATTTGTCACAGGCAGTCATGGGGTTATTTACCTCACGGGAGGCCAAGGGCAGTTTTTGTCTCAGTTCTCCATGTGTCTGGAGCACTGTGTGAGCACTCAGGCTATCATCCCATGATGAGCAGTAATAAACAGCCTCATCCTCAGGCTAGAGGCCCGAGATGGTCAGGGAGTCAGTGTTGCCAGTATTGGAGCCAGAGAACTGATCAGGGATTCCTAAGGGCCGTGAAATTCCAAGCATGACAGTTTGGGGGGCACCAGGAGAAATCAGCTGGTACCAGCCCACATTATACTTTCCAACATTGTTGCTGTTTCCAGTACAGGACAGGGTGATCGTCTCTCCCATAGACGCTGACACCCAGGCTTCCTGTGTCAGTCTGGACTGTGCCCAGGATCCTGGAACAGAAGAGGTGGAGACACACAGAGGTAGTCTGAGGTCATTTTCCACCACATGCTCCAAAATGAAAGGGAGAAATCAACCAGGTGTACCCCACCCAGGCACTTCTGCTTCCCAGGGCCTGTCACCTGGGCAGAGAGTGAGGAGGGTGAGCAGGAGAGGGGCACAGGCCATGGTGGAGATTCCTGTCAGCTCTGATTCCTGGGGATCCACAGCTGCCTCAGAGCTGCCCCTGTCTCTTGTACCTACTTCCCCACTGTGGGGACTGAGAGGCCTTTAATTCAAATCAGTCCCCTCCCCTCACATGGCCTCCCAGTCCCTGGGCACGGAGATTTCTCTACATGAGGCTGGCAGGGCCTGGCCTGAGCCTCCCTGGGACTAAGATTAAGCAGCCAGTCTGTCCCAGGGGACAGTGAGCCCCAGGCCCCCAGCAGAGAACAGGTGGCTGGTTTCCAGCCGGGCAGCCCCACAGTGCCCCTTGCTGCCCCTGGGGTGGATTCGCTCAGGTCTGGGATGCCCAACAGGGGACCCTGGGAAGAACACTGGGCTCCCCACCCCTTCTCTGCTGCTGTCCTCGACAGAAGGACCCCTTCACTCCCCGGTGGCTCCTCCACAGGACAGCTGTTCACTTTGGCTAAGTGCTGACTTCAGTGACAGGGACTCCTTGGCAGTTTAATCTGTGGCCATTTCTTCCACTGTGGATTTGTTGTGGGGTCAGCTCACTAGAACCACAAAGGACAGCGACAGCCCAGCCAAGACCTGTTAGTTGGAAAGGCCTAGGATGCTGGCTTTGCTTTCCCTCTGCCCATGCTGCACCATGACAGGGTGGTTGCTTTTTATGTTCAGTTGTGAGAATTTCTATTATACATGAGATAGTAGAGCCTTCTCAGATATGTGATCAGCATGTGTTTCTTCTGTTAGTGTTTGACTTTCTCTCTCTTTGATTGTGTCCATTGACAAACACATTTAAAATTTTTCATCAAGTCAAATTTATGTATTTATTCATTCATTTACTTTTTTTTCAAATCATAGCTATGTATAGTAATGCAATTATGGTGTACAATGTGCTGGTTTTATATGTAATTTGAAATACTTTCATCAAACTGGTTAACATAACCTTCACCACATTTTCTTAGTTATTATGTTAAAATATTTATATTCTACACTTAGTAGATATAACATGTACCCTTATAAAATGCACCATAGGTGTGGTCCCACCAATTACCCTCCCTCTAGCCATCCTCCTCCCTCCCCTGCCCATCCTCTTTCCCCTTCATCTGTAGTTGGTTTATAGCTTTCATATGGAAGTGTGGATGCTTGTAGATTGGTTTCATAGTAGGGCTGAGTATATTGGATACTTTTTCTTCCATTCTTGAGATACTTTGCTAAGAAGAATATGTTCCAGCTCCATCCATGTAAACATGAAAGAGGTAAAGTCCCCCCCCTTTTTTTTTTAAGAGACAGTCTCACTCCATCACCCTCGGTAGAGTGCTATGGCATCACAGCTCACAGCAACCTCCAGCTCTTGGGCTTAGGTGATTCTCTTGCCTCAGCCTCCTGAGTAGCTGGGACTACAGGCACCCTCCACAACAATAGACCAGGCTACTTCTAGTTGCAATGTGGCCAGGGCCAGGTTTGAACCCACCATCCTCGGTATACAGGGCCAGCGCCCTACTCACTGATCCACAGGTGCTGTTTGTCTCCATCTTTTTTAAGGCTATATTTTATGGCATACATATACCACAATTTATGAATCCATTCATGGGTTGATGTGCACTTGGGCTTCTTCCACGACTTAGCAATTATGAATTGGGCTGCAATAAGCATTCTGGTGAAAAGATCTTTGTTAAAAAGTGATTTTTGGTCTTCTGGATATGTACCTAGTAGAGGAATTGAAGGATTGGCAGGTCTATTTTTAGATCCCTAAGTGGTCTCCAAACATTTTTTTAAAAGGAATATATTAGTTTGCATTCCCACCAGCAGTGCAGAAGTGTTCCCTTTTGTCCAAATCCACACCAACATCTATGGTTTTGGGATGTGGAATAATCTTACTAAAGTTAGATGATATCTAAAAGTGATTTGATTTGCATTTCTCTGATGATTAAGGATGATGAGCATTTTTTTCATGTGTTTGTAGGCCATGCACCTGTCTTCTGTAGAGAAGTTTCTCTTCAAGTCCCTTGCCCACCCTGAGATGGGATCACTTGTTCTTTCTTGCTAATATGTTTGCGTTTCTGTGGATTATTATTATTTTTTTTTTTTTGCAGTTTTTGGCCAGGGCTGGTTTGAACCCGCCACCTCTGGCATATGGGGCTGGCGTCCTACCCCTTTGAGCCCCAGGCACCGCTCCCTCTGTGGATTATTGTTATTAAACCTTTGTCAGAGACGTAACCTGAAAATATCTTCTCCCATTCTGAGGGCTGTCTGCTTGCTTTATGCACTGTGTTCTTGGCTGTGAAGAAGCTTTTTAATTTGATCATTTCTCAGTAATGTATTTTTGGTGTTGCTTCAATTGCCTGGGGGTCATTCTCAGAAAATATTCTCCCAGGCCAATTTCTTTAAGTGTTTTCCCTGCACTTTCTTCTAGTAATTTTATACTTTTCTATCAAAACACACACAGACACACAAAAGCACACACAGAGACACACATAAAAACACACACAAGGACACAAAGACACACACAGACACAGAGACACACATAAAAACCCACATAAGGACACACACATATACACACAGAAGCACAGATGCAAACAAAGACACCCACAGACATACACGGAGACACAGACACAGAGAACACAAAGACACACACATACACACACAGACGCACAGAGATACAAACACACAGACCCACACACAGACATACACAGAGACACACTCAGACACACACATGACACAGAGAGACACACAGAGACACATACATGGATACACACAAACACACACAGGGACACAGACACACACAGAGACACACACACAGACAAAGACACACACAAAGACCCACACAAGGACACACACATATACACATAGACACACACAGACACACACTCAGACACACACAGAGACAGACACACAGAGAACACAAGACATGCACACATACACACAGACACACGGAGAGACAAACACACACACACACACAAACACACACACAGACAAACACAGACATGCACAGACACACACAGACACACACACACACAGAGGCACAGACACAGAGGTAAACAAACACTAAGACAGACACTCATAGAGAAACACACTCAGACACACACACAGAGACACACAGAGACATGGACACAGATACATACATAGACAGAGGTACAGAGACACACACACTGAGATACACAGACACACACAGAGACAGACACACATGGATACACACACAGACCCAGACACACACACAGACACAAACACAGAGACACACACAGAGCCACACACACATATACAGAGAGACACACAGAGCCACACACAGAGACACACAGACACACAAAGAAACACAGAGAGAAACAAATGGACAACCACACGTACACACACACAGACACACTCACAGACATACACAGAGACACACAAACAGACACACACACAAAGGCATACACAGAGACACATATACAGAGACACACAGACATATACACAGACACACTCACAGAGACACCCACACAGACACAAACAGAGATACACACAGAGACACACACACAGACACACAAAGGCACAGACAAACATACAATTAGACACACAGAAACACACACACAGACACAAAGAGAGACACAGACACACACAAAGACACACAAGAAACACACAGACTCAAACACACAGAAACACAAACACAGACACACAGAGACACAGACAGGCACACACAGAGACACACAGACACACGCACACACACAGACAAACACACAGAGACACGCACAGACTCACACATAGGCACACATACATAGACACACAGACATATAGACACACTCACAGACACACATAGAAAGACAGACACAGGCAGACATACAGAGAAACACAAACATACAGACACTCAGAGACACACAGTCACAAACAGAGACACACACTCAGTGACGCACAGAGATACATACACAGACATACGCAGAGACACATACATAGACACACACACAGACACACCCAGAGACACACACATAGACACACATACAGACACACACAGACACTCTGAGACAAACACAGACACACACACGCAAACACATAGAGACACAGACAAGACCCACACTCAGACATGCACACAGAGACACACAGACACACACAGGGATGCAGACACAGACACATACAAAGACACATGTAGAGAAATACACGCAGACACACACAGAGACACACACATAGACACAAACAGAGACCCACACACAGAGACACACACCCAGAGGAACATATTACAGAGACTCACACACACACACACAGACACATACAGAGAGACACAGAGGAAGATGCAGAGACACACACAGACACACAATCACACACACATAGACACACACACAGACACACACACAGATACATAAACTGACAGACACACACACTCAGAGACAAACATACACAGGCACACAGAGACACACACACAGAGTCACACAGACACACACACAGATACATAAACAGACACACACCCAGACACACACGGACACTCAGAGACAAACACACACAGACACAAAGAGACACACACACAGAGATACACACACAGAGACACACACAGCCACACACAACTAGGGGCTGCTCTCAGAAACTTCATTTTGGGACACTGAGGCAGTTGTCAGTTGGCTCTCCAATAAAGGACTCCCCTGAAAATTTGTCTTGTGTGGCTGTGTGATCTCTGGGGGAACTTCTGGGCGTAACACTAGGATTAAGGGTGTCATGCACAACACCTGGCCTTTCTTTACTATTTATGTATAGTTCTGAGTCTCTATTGAGAACTCTGTGTCCTCCATCTATGTGTCTATTGTTGTACTAATATCATGCTTTTTTGGTTACTATAGTCTTGCAGTATAATTTGAAGATTGGAAATGTAATGCCTCCAGATGTGGATTGCATTGGCTAGTCAGGCTCTTTTGTGATTCCGTGTGAAAATTAGGATTTTTTTCTCTAATTCTTTCCAAAATGATGTTGGCATTTTAATGGGAATTGTATTGAATCTGTAAGTCATATTTGGGCAATATGACATTTTAGCAATGTTGATTCTTCCAGTGTTTTGTCATTCACGTAATCTACAATTTCTTTCATTAGTGTTTTCTAGTTCTTACTCTAGAGATTTTTACTTCCTTGGTTAAATGTATTGCTAGGCATTTTATGTTATTTTGTAGCTATTGTGAATGGTATTGAATTTTTGATGTGATGATCACCTTAGCATTTATTAGTGTATAAAAATGCTACTGATTTGTGTACATTAATTTTGTAACCTGAGATAATTAAATTTATTTATTAATTCTAGGAGTCTTTTGGAGGAGGCTTTACGGTTTTCTAGATTTAAGATCATCTCATTGGCAGCAGGGATAGTGTAACTTTTTTTTGTTTTCTGACTTGAGTGTCCTTTATTTTTTTCTATTATCTGATTTCTCTGGCTGGGACTTCCAGCACTATGTTGAGTAGAAGTGGTGAGAGTGAGCATCGTCGGGTCTCAATTCTTACTGGGAATGCTTTTAACTTTATCTCATTCAGAATAGTGTTTGAATTAAAGGCCATTCACAATCAGAAAGGATTTGGAAGGGGTTTTTCTTGTGAACTAAAATAAAATCTTACGTCCCCCTCCACCAGCAACTAACTGAATGGACCCCCCCCCTTGGCCAAGGGGATCCCTTAAATTGAGTTGCTAGCCAGCAGAGAGGAAATCTGACATGTCTCATCATGCTCCCTCCTCTTATTAGAGATGCCCTCTGTGACTCACAACAGCCAAAGGCTGTGGAAGACTTACCTGCACGTCCTCAATATACACAACAAACCAGTTGAGTCTGTCCAGTGCTTTGTCTCTGATTAACAAACCCTTTACCTTAAGCATGTCTTTTTGCTGACTCCTGGTCTTTTAACCAAAGTCTAACTCTTCCAGACAATTATCAGGTAAAGAATCTTTAAACCCACGTAGAAATCTGTGAGCCCCAACCCACCAGATGTCCCAGCTTTTTGTGCCAAACCAATGTATGTTTTCTGCTTATTGATTTATAACTTCACCTGTAATTCCTATCTCCTAAAACCAAACTGCAAACCCATAACTGGGAGTCCACTTGCTCAAGGCTTCCTGGGTGTGGCTCTGGGTCATAGTCTTCAAATTTGGCTTAGCATAAACCTCTTTAAATTATTTTTACAAGTATGGCTTCTTTTCCATTGACATCATATGTAGTTTTTATTATGTTGATGTATGTATTTATTCTGTCTATGCCTATTTTGCTGAGGGTTTTTTATGATTAACACTTGCTGGTGTAGGGTGAGGGGAAATGTGCCCTTTCCCCCCAAAAGGTGGCTGAAAGACCAACTCACAATTAAGGCAGGATAGTAAGAGAAATGTTTATTTCCAAATATCATGCACATGGGGAGAATTACAGGAGTCATCTCCCAATGTTTTAATGATGGCCAGATACCTTTTAAGATGCCTTTTAGAAGGGAGGGGGAGAATGTGGAGTACAGGAGCAGCAGGTGAATGCTAAGAAGGATGAATAGATGGGGGGAAATGAATTGACTTGTAAATTAACCTGAGAGACAGTTATTATGTTTTAAACAATTTGCAGTAGGTCTGATAGCCTTCAGGGTGAACAAAGAAAGTTAGTTTTGCCCCTTCGATATTTTGATCACATTGGTCAGGTTTTATGTAGATAGAGAAGAAGCCCCTTCGAAATGCTTTCTGATTGTGAATGGCCTTTAATTCAAAATATTCTTTATACAAGTAGTCAATTTTGGAGTGAAATTTCCTTAGCTCCTTCACTGGATTTTAGTGAATGTTCTTATTGTATCTATCGAAATAATCATATGATACTTGTTTTAAATTCTGCTTATGTAGTGAATCACCTTTCTTGATTTGCATATGTTAATCCATCTTTGTATCCCTGGGAGGAAATTCACTTGTCATGGTAAACTATACTTTTCATGTGATCTTGGGTTTGTTTTGCTAGTGTTTTCTTGATTGTTTTTGGATAGATGTTAATCAGGCCTGTAGTTATCTTTTTGTTGTTGTTGTATTCATTCCTGGCTTTGGTATTAGGTTGGTATTGACTTCATTAAATGAATTAGAGAGGATTTCCTGTTTCTAATCTTATGTAACAGTCTCAGTAGGACAGGTACCAGTTCTTCTTTGTATGTCTGGTAAGAATCACTATGATCTGGTTTTTGGCTTTTTGAGGAGGAAGCATATGTTTTATTGCTAATTTATTCTCACTACTTGTTGGTATGTTTAGAATTTCTATTTTTCTCCAACTCAGCTTGGGAGGTTGTGTGATTGCAGGAATTTATTCATTTTCTCTAGAATTTTTATTTTTTATTTATTTTTTTACATTAATCACTTGTGCAGTCTCAACTGCCATTATCCTGTTTAATCAGTTATAAGATGTATAATTTTTCACATATAAATATTCCCAAAATTGGGATACTACTGACCCAACAGTACTTGTGATGTAATTAGACACTGTCTCTTAAGAAGAAAGGATCAACATCTTAGCAACACATCACGCCAACAAAAGCTTTAGTCCAGTAGCAGGGAGAGGGTACTGTGAGGTCAGCCTACCAGCACTTCAGATATACAGATCTTATCCTGACCACAAGAGCTGCAGCTTACATGGTAAGCCTGGAATGCTACAGTTAATAGGTGGTTTGGCTAGTAGCAAATTATAACGTAGCATCTGTCCAGTGTTTCACAGTACCAAAATTCACCAAGTCTGCATCCTCTATTTCTTTGAAACATTGTTAAATATTAGTATCTGTTTTCAAGTGTGAGTCCAGCAGCTACGGTGATGTCATCATTACTACTGAATATCCCACTTTCATTTGCCTTCATTGATGTCACTGTCGCTGTCACTGCTGCTGTCACTATCACTGTCACTGGTCCATGCAGTTAGGTTTTCTAGGGCTTCCTTTTGTTCCTGGCTGATGGCAAAGTCAGTCATTACTCTCTGGAAAAGGCTCTCGCAAATAGGTAAGCTGAAAGCACTCGCCAGTTTTACCACTTCAATGGCCTGGGCAGGGCTATTGGACACTTTTGCACTGTCCATGAACTCATTCAGCAACTCATTTCTAGGGATCTTATTATGCTTCCTGAAAAGCCCCAACATTTTCCATGCTTCATGGGTTCTCCCAGCCCTTAAAAAGAGGACAGCTATACAGTTGAGAGGGATGGCTGGCCAATCTGGAGCAGTCTGTCTGCCATCTTGGCTTTCATAAGCAGATTTGATGTCAGCGGCACAGTCAGCAAACTCCTCCAGAAGCTCTGGTGGATGCTTATCCCTTGCCATAAGAATCAGAATCTCTTCCTTCAGGTCATTGTGGAAAGTATGACCACATTCTTTACTATCTTTCCAAATCTGAGGAATCACTTCTAGCCGATTGGCCACATCCAATGCTTGGAGAAGATCTACCAATGTTTGGGAGTGGGGAAAGAAAACTGAAGGTATCAGGTCCTTATACCACTTCAAGGTGACATCAATTTGTTCCATTAGACAAATTAAAGTGAAGAACTTGGAATAATAGAAATGACGGCGATAATCAGGTCCCATAAATTTCCGGTTATCTCCAGTGTTTAAAAGGCCATGTACTTGGTAAGCAAGTTCCAGATCTCTGAGAGATGAGCAAACTCTCATGGCTGACTGAAAAAACATACCATCAACCAGATCCTTTGGAGAAAATTTCTTTCCCATTAATTCATTCATTATATCATAGATGATCAGGGATGATCCTTTTGAAATGTTTTCATGTTGATAAAATAGCTGAATAATATGGTGATATGTTGCAAGCGAGGGTTCTATTCCAATGGCTTTCATTTCTCGTAAGGTCTGTATTGCTGGCAATCTTGCAAGTACATGAAATCTTCGGAGACATTTCAAAATGGTATTAAAAGTCTGTAGATTTGGTTTCACCTTCTGTGCAACCATTTGTTTCAGTAGCTCCAGTGTTTTATTCCATTTTTCCTCAAAACCCGCATTCAGCCCCAACATTGTTGCTTCAATCAATGCACTGAATGTGTATACATCAGCATGGAGTCTGTTGTTTAATAATTCAGTGTACAAGTTTAATGCCGGCTCATAAGCTCGATGTTTCACCATCCCTCGGATCACTGTGCAGTAGGAATGTGAATTTTTCTCTGGCATCAATGTAAAGATTCTCTCAGCATTGTTTTTTGCGCTCCAGGTAGCTCCAATCTGATGACCAGCCTTCTTCCTAAATTTCTTGTTACTTTCCTCTTCCAATTCCTCTGACGGTTCAGTTTGCTGAAAAGGATAATCAGTGGAGGGCTCGTGGTCACCATAGTAACACAGTAAATCCAAGAGATTATTTGTTGTTTCAAGAGACACAGTGGTTCCTGCTTGCAAAAGCTGATCAAACAGGTCCACAGAGGATTTGACTTTTTTGAGCTTGATTCGTTCCTTTAGGGCAGCTTCACTTACTTCTTCGATCTGAGGTTCAAAGCACTCAGGCATTAAACACGGTATATGTGGTTCAGCTATGTCCTTTTGAAAATATTTGGGATGTGAATTAATAATAAACTTTGCTGCATTCTCCCCAGACTTCTTTGCCAGTAAAAATGAACGAGATTCCACAGAAGATGCTGAAATAAGGTAGGGATCATCTTGAAATGCATAAGGTGCAGCTGTGGTGTCCCTGTTTACTGTGGAAGCAAGTGCCTGAAGAACGGCCACTTTATCCCAAGATTTCTTTCTTGGAATAACCACTTCTTCAATCCTTGTTACATCAGTTCCTTCAACTTTTGGGAGGGTTGTACTTCCAGAATAAAATCTGAAACTTGATATTCGTTCACAAAGTCCTGCACGTTGACCCTTCAATAACAGGTAAAGCCTGCTGTGGATCCTGAAGCAAACTGAACCAGTCACCGCCATCTTTCGTTTCCTCTAGAATTTTTAGATTGCGTTCACAGAGGTGTTCATAGTAGTCTCAGAAGATCTTTTGCATTTCTATGATATCATGATATAATGTCTCCTTTTACATTTCTGATTGACCTTATTTCAATCATTTTCTTCTTTTCTCAGTTAATCTACCCAGTGGTCTATCAATTCTTTTCTTTTCTTTTTATTTTTTTTGTGTGGTATATCAGTTTTATTTGTCTTTTCAAAGAATCAAATTTTTGTTTTCTTGATCCTTTATATTGTTCTTTTTTGTTTCAATTTTATTTAGTTCTCCTCTGATTTTTTGTTATTTCTTCTCTTCTACCAGCTTGGGGTTTGGTTTGTTTTTATTTTTCTAGAACCCCAATGTGTGACATTAGGTTATTAATTTGTGATATTTCTGTCTTTTATTTATTTATTTTGGGGGGAGACAGAGTCGCAGGCTCTCACCCTGGGTAGAGTGCTGTGGCATCACAGCTCACAGCAACCTCAAACACTTGGGTTTAAGTGATTATCTTGCCTCAGCCTCCAAAGTAGTTGGGACTACAGGCAACCACCACAATGGCCACTGTTTTTTTGTTGCAGTTGTCATTGTTGTTTGGCAGGCCTGGCTGGATTCAAACCTGCCAGCTTTGGTGTATGTGGCTGGCACTCTAGCCGTTGAGCTACAGACATCAAGCCTATGATATTTCTGTGTTTTAATCGGAAGTAATTAGTGCTATAAACTTCTCTCTTAGCTCTGCTTTTAATTTACCCCAGAGATTTTGTTAGTTCGTCTTTTAATTTAAAAAATGTTTTTTAAATTTTGCACCTTCATTTCATTGTTGATCTCAAAGTTAACTTAGTATTATGCCTTTTAATTTGCATGTATTTGTATGGTTTTGAAAATTTCTTTTAGAATTGATTTCTAGTTTTATTCCACTGTAGTCTGAGACAATTCATAGTATTATTTTGATTTTTATCAATTTTTTGATACTTGTTCAGTGGCCTAACATATGATCTATCTTGGATAATGATGTCCCATGTTCTTATGAGAAGAACATAAATCTATACTTTGGGAGTAAAATATTCTGTAAATGTCTGTTAAGTACACTTGTTCTAGAGTCCTGTCTTATTCAGTGTTACTTTGCTGTCCAGTTTTGTCATTGGAGTGTTGAAGTGCCCCACTATTAATATGTTGTTTGTTTCTTTTCTTAGATCAAGTGGTATTTCTTTTATGAATCTGGGACTCTGGTGTTAGGTGCATGTATATTTAGGATTGTTAGATCTAATTGTTGAATTGATCCCTATATCATTATATAATGGCTATCTTTGTCTTTTTTTTTTTTTTTACAGTTATTCAGTTATTGATTTCAAATCTGTTTTATCTGATCTAAGAGTAGCTACTCCTGCTCACTTTTTTTTTTTTTTGAGACAAAGTCTCAGTCTATCACCCTGGGTAGGTGCCATGGCATTATAGCATTAGCAACCTCAAACTTTTGCACTTGAGAAATCCTCCTGACTCAGCCCCCTGAGTAGCTGGGATTACCGGCACCCACCACAATTCCTGGCCATTTGTTTTATTTCTTTATAGACAGGGTCTCACTTTTGCTCAGGCTGGTTTCAAAGCCCTGAGCTCAAGCAGTCCACCCGCTTTGGCCTCCCAGAATGTTAAGATTACAGGTGTGAGCTATCACACCGGGCCTCCTGCTCACTTTTGATTTCCATAGCATGGGATATTTTTTTCTCATGCTTTAACCTTGAGTTTATGAGAATCTTTATGAGTTAAATGGCTTTCTTGGAGACATTGGATATTAGGGTTGTGTTTTTTATCTATTCTACTAATCTGTATTGTAGGGGTTATAGCAAAACCTGTCCTTTTCCCTTGATCTTGTTCCCTGAAAGATCAACTCACAATTATGGTAGATTAATAATGAGAGAGGATAGCCAAGAAGGGTGAGGTCTACAAGAACAGGTCTTCTCAAGGAGACCACAAAGATACACATGCAGGGTCCTCTCCGTGGTGACTCAGCTCTTGGAAATTTGTAAACTTAACTTCCTGAAACTTGGAAATTTCTAAGTTCTGTGAAATCCTGTAGTTCTGTAGGGGTGGGAATAGCATCCCCCGCTTGATTCAAACTAGCCAATGACAAGGGTACCCGTGGGGTGGAACTTTTTGACTGTCAATAAAAAGAGAAAGACCAAGGCAGTCGGGGAGCACAGCCATTTGAAATTCTTCTATGCCGTAAGCTCCCAGCTGGTGAATAAAGCGCTTCCTCTTATAAATGTGGTGTTTGGGTGCTCCTTCTCTCTGTTGGGCCTTGTCTTCCTGCAACATTTTTGGTTCCCTGACCGGGAAGTAAGATCCCCCCGGAGAGAACACGCACCTGGTAGTTGCTGCCAATCCTTTGGACACCCACGTGGGGGCCCCTGATCAGCCTGGGTGACGTGAACCACTGAGCACTCCAGGGAGGCAGTTTGGCCTCCCTGTGTAGACGCCTTAACTAAGCTGAGAAAGGACCCCATTGGCAGGTCTTCAAGGAGTCAAACACCAGGAGGAACTGACATGCGGGAACGGGTACTTACACAGGGAGAAGTGTAAGGCAAGGTATGATCGATCTGGAGGTCCCATTACAGTTTTAGTGGAAAAGGAGCCTGATCAACTCCTTGGGCATTAGATTGTTGACAGGTCTGTTGAGAGGTGAGAGTGTGTGGATGTGGTGTGACTGAAAGAACTTCGAGGGTGGAGTTGGACCTCCCTTCACAGGGCCTAGGGGAGTGTTGGTTTGCCTCCTATGGCTAAGTAGCAGCTTGAGTGGGAAATCGAAGCTGTCCAGGTTAAGAATTGGGTTGGAGGGGGGGAGGAGACAAGATGGCTGACTGAAGCCAGCTTTCCACAGAGGCTCCTGTCCAGTAGGAGAGTTTAAGGACAAAAATTCAGCAAGTAACCTGGTGGATTTGAGCTGCACTAAGAGAGAAGGTTGAAGAACGCACATCAACCCCACTGAGGCGAGCTGCGACCACAAGGATACAAACAAAAGGTACAAAATCCATCACCAAGCAGATGGGAGGCCCCTCCCCCATGAGAATGGCTCAGAGAGCCCCACAAACAATGGGGAAGAGTTTAAAGGTCCTCCCACTACACACCACGGGAGAGACCCTCTAAAAACTTGACCTACCTCCCCTACTAGGGTGTCACGGCGTCCTCCTGCCAGGCATAAAACTGTATAAACTGTATATAGTATCTACCTGGAATTCTGAACTCCCAGCACTCCCCTTCACTCACAGTGAGGTCTGGAGACCAGTCCTGGTCAGCAGAGAGGGTACTGCACCAGAGTGGCAGTTCCCTGAGGCACAGTGTGACAGCTGTCTTCTGGTGACAATACGGCCAGGCATAAAACTGTGTAAAGCTGTGTGTGTTCTCTGCCTGCAACCCCAGGCTCCCAGCGTTCTGCGTGCTCCCCTCTGCTCTCCCTCCAAGGTCTAGAGGCCTGTCCCCCAGGGATTCAGACTCTTAGGCGATTGCTCAAGGGGTGTAGACAGTGCTGGGCTGCAGCTGGTCAGTGCAGACTCTGGGGTACAGGAGCAGAGAGAGGATGGTTGGCCGGAAGAGAGCTACACGGGAGCAGCAGTTGCCTGAGCCATAAAGCAGCAGCCCTCTTTTGCTAGCAATATGGTTCACTACCAAATATTCTGAAGCCACACCCCCTGTCTTCCTGGGCAACCAGAGACTGTGAGTATAGGATTTGCCTTAGGCAACTCCAACTTGCAAACGGGGGAAACTCCCAGGGTGGGGCTGACGCAGAGGTCTGCTATACTAAACCTAAGATGCACCTGGACCTCAGGGGATCATCAGCCTATAGACAATACAAGAGCAAAGACAAGCTAATTTGGAACTCAATTCAGCTTCTCTTCTGCAGGGGAACCGCAGAGTTGTTCTATTCTGTTCTGTCAGTAACATTAATCAGGGGCGAGTCTGGACCTGAGTGAAAAGCCCCCAACCTTCATCAAGCGCCCGAGGTTGTCAGGCCTCACCTCCTTCTGCTAGAGAGAAGCAGAACACAGTGGCCTGGCAGACTTCCTTGTGATTGAGGCAGGTACAAACTCCTGGAGTACCGATTCACTACAGGCAATTGGGTCAGCCAACTGCAGGGCTATCAGTGACTGGGTGTGACAGCGGTGCAAGGTGGGGAAGGAGGCATCAACCTTCCCAGACTGATCTATTGGCTGGGTGGCTCCTCCTGAGTCCACGCAGCACTGGAGCAAGCCACACCAGAGTAGTCACCAGACCCCTGTGATCCAGTTCCCACAGACCTCTTAAACTCTCACCCGAGACAGGTGCAGACTGAGAGAACTGATTTGGACTTTTTGAACTGAAACAATCACCTGAGGACAAATCAGGTGGCGCCCTGGTTGCACCGTGGTAGGAAGGTTTGACTTTCCTTTTCCAATTGTTTGCTGGTGGTGGGGTGGGGTGACTTAATTGCTGATATTTCTCCACAGCTGAGACTTCAATCTAGAGTATCTGTTTCACTAGGGTGGAACAGAAACCAACTGAAAACAAGACAGAACCAGTTAGCCCCACCACACCAGACAGGGTCTCAGTTTCTCAGGCCACAACACTGTACAGGCCCTCAACAAAGCCCCAGGGGGAAAAAATCAAAGGGAGTAGTAAAACAACCATGGGGCGGAATCAGCTGAAAAAATCTGGTAACATGAATAACCAGAATAGATCAAACCCCCCCCAAGAAAAGATATGGCAGATGTAATTGAAGATCCTATACATAAACAACTGGCTGAGATGTCAGAAATCAAATTCAGAATTTGGATTGCAGACAAGATTAACAAAGTGGAATTGGGAATTCGAGGAGAAAATCAAAAGTTGTCTCAAGAATTTAAGACAAAACCACCAAAGACTTAGACACACTGAAGCAAGAATTTGCAGCCCTCAAAGATATGAAAAATACAGTAGATTCCCTCAGCAACAGAATGGAGCAAGCAGAAAAAAATGTTCTGACATTAAAGATAAAGCCCTTATACGCTCCCAAACTCTCAAAGAGGAAGAGAAATGGAGAGCAAAAATGGATCATTCTCTCCGAGAGCTCTGGGATAATTCAAAGAAAGTGAATATCCGAAATTTGGAGTTCCAGAAACAGATGAAGTGGCCTCGCTGGGCACAGAGGCCCTTCTGCATGAAATTATGAAAGAGAATTTTCCAGACATACCAAGAGATTCTGAAATTCAGATAGGAGACAGCTTCAGAACCCCAGCATGACTCAACTCCAATAACACATCCCCCAAGCGTATCATAATTAACTTCACTAAAGTTAATATGAAGGAGAAAATCCTCAAAGCTGCCAGGAGAAAGAAAACCATTACCTTGAAAGGGAAGAATATTAGAATGACTGCAGATCTCTCTGCTGAAACTTTTTAAGCCAGAAGAAGGTGGTCACTGACTTTTAATCTCCTAAAGCAAAATAACTTTCAATCCCGAATCTTGTATCCAGCTAAACTGAGTTTCATTTATGACAGAGAAATTAAATACTTGAATGACAGTCATATGTTGAAGAAATTTGCCATAACAAAACCAGCTCTTCACGATATTCTCAGACCTATCTTCCATAATGCCTAACCCAATCCTATACCACAAAAGTAAACTCACTCAGAAACTTCGGATCAAACTCCAATTTCCACACTGGCAAAAGGATTAAAAGTGCCCACTGGACTTTTGAAAAACTCGATACCCAAAACTTCACCAGACTTATCAATATTCTCCATTAATGTAAACAGCTTAAACTGTCCTCTAAAGAGGCATAGGTTAGCTGACTGGATACAAAAACTCAGGCCAGATATTTGTTGCATACAAGAGTCACATCTTAACCTAAAAGACAAATACAGACTCAGGGTGAAAGGATGATCATCCATATTTCAGGCAAATGGTAATCAGAAAAAAGCAGGTGTTGCAATTTTATTTGCAGATACAATAGGCTTTAAATCAACAAAAGTAAGGAAGGACAAGAATGGTCACTTCATATTTGTTAAGGGTAATACTCAATATGATGAGATATCAATTATTAATATCTATGCACCCAACCAGAATGCATCTCAATTTATAAGAGAAAATCTAACAGACATGAGCAACTTTATTTCCTCCAGCTCCAAAATAGTCAGAGATTTCAACACTTCTTTGGCAGTGTTGGATTGATCCTCCAACAAGAAGCTGAGCAAAGAAATCTTAGATTTAAACCTAACCATCCAACATTTGGATTTAGCAGACATCTACAAAACATTTCATCCCAACAAAACTGAATACGCATACTTCTCATCAGCCCATGGAACTTACTCCAAAATCAATCACATCTTAGGTCACAAGTCTAACCTCAGTAATTTAAAGGAATAGAAATTATTCCATGCTTCTTCTCGGACCACCATGGAATAAAACTTGAGCTGAGTAACAACAGGAATCTGCATACTGATACAAAAACATGGAAGTTAAATAGCCTTATGTTGAATGATAGCTGGATCAGAGATGAGATTAAGAAAGAAATCGCCGGGCAGCCCCTGTGGCTCAGTCGCTAGGACGCCGGCCCCATATAACGAGGGTGGCAGGTTCAAACCCGGCCCTGGCCAAACTGCAACCAAAAAATAGCCGGGCGTTGTGGCCGGCGCCTGTAGTCCCACCTACTCGGAGGCTGAGGCAAGGGAATTGCTTAAGCCCAAAAGTTGGAGGTTGCTGTGAGCTGTGTGAAGCCACGGCACTCTATGGAGGGCCATAAAGTGAGACTCTGTCTCTACAAAAAAAAAAAAAAAAAAAAAAAAAAATGAAAGTAATCGCCAATTTTTTGGAACGAAACAACGATGAAGACACGAACTATCAGAACCTCCGGGACACCGCAAAAGCAGTTCTAAGATGGAAATTTATAGCACTGCAAGCCTTCCTCAAGAGAACAGAAAGAGAGGCAACTTAATGGGACATCTCAAGTAACTGGAAAAGGAAGAACATTCCAACCCCAAACCCAGTAGAAGAAAAGAAATAACCAAAATTAGAGCAGAATTAAATGAAATTGAAAACAAAAGGATGATACAACAGATAAATAATTCAAAAAGCTGGTTTTTCGAAAAGGTCAATAAAATAGATAAACCTTTGGCCAACCTAATCAGGAAAAAAAGCAGTAAAATCTCTAATTTCATCAATCAGAAACAGCAAAGATGAAACAGACTCCTTAGAAATCAAAAAAAATCCCTAATGAATATTGCAAGAAACTGTATTCTCAGAAACATGAAAATCTGAAGGAGATTGACCGATACTTGTAAGCACGTTACATTCCAAGACTTAGCCAGAATCAAGTGGAAATGTTGAACAGGCCCATATCAAGTTCGGAAATAGTATCAACCACACAAAACCTCCCTAAAAAGACAAGCCCGGGGCCAGATGGTTTCATGTCAGAATTCTACCAAACTTTTAAAGAGGAATTAGTACCTATATTACTCAACCTCTTCCAAAACGTAGAAAAAGAAGGAAGACTACCTAACACGTTCTATGAAGCAAACATCACCCTGATCCCCAAACCAGGAAAAGACCCAACAAGAAAAGAAAATTACAGAAAATATCACTAATGAATATGGATGCAAAAATATTCAACAAGATCCTAACAAACAGAATCCAACAACACATCAAACAAATTATACATCATGACCAAGTTGGTTTTATCCCAGGGTCTCAAGCCTGGTTCAATATACGTAAATCTATAAATGTAATCCAGCACATAAATAAATTAAAAAACAAAGACCATATGATTCTCTCAATGGATGCAGAAAAAGCTTTTGATAATATCCAGCATCCCTTCATGACCAGAACACTTAAGAAAGTCTGTATAGAAGGGACATTTCTTAAACTGAGAGACCATCTACAGCAAACCCACAGCCAATATCATATTGAATGCAGGTAAATTGGAATCATTTCCACTCAGATCAGGAATCAGACACGGCTGCCCATTGTGTCCATTGCTTTTAAACATTGTAATGGAAGTTTTAGCCACCACAATTAGGGAAGAAAAGGTGATCAAGGGTATCCATATAGGGTCAGAAGAGATCAAACTTTCGCTCTTCACAGATGATATGATAGTATATCTGGAAAACACTAGGGACTCTACTACAAAACTCTTAGAAGTGATCAAGGAATATAGCAGCGTCTCAGGCTTCAAAATCAACATTCATAAATCGGTAGCCTTTATACATACCAACAATAGTCAAGTTGAAAAAACAGTTAAGGACTCTATCCCATTCACAGTAGTCCCAAAGAAGATGAAATATTTGGGAATTTATCTAACAAAGGATGTGAAAGATCTCTATAAAGAGAACTATGAAACTCTAAGAAAAGAAATAGCCGAAAATATTAACAAATGGAAAAACATACCATGCTCACGGCTGGGAAGAATCAACATAGTTAAAATGTCCATACTTCCCAAAGCAACATAAAATTTCAATGCAATCCCTATTAAAGCTCTACTGTCATACTTTAAAGATCTGGAAAAAACAATACTTCGTTTTATATAGAATCAGAAAAAACCTCGAATAGCCAAGACATTACTCAGAAATAAAAACAAAGCAGGAGGAATTACGCTACCGGACCTCAGACTACACTACAAATCAACAGTGATCAAAACAGCATGGTATTGGCACAAAAACAAAGAAGTAGATGTCTGGAAAAGAACAGAGAACCAAGAGATGAACCCAGCTACTTACCGTTATTTAATCTTTGACAAGCCAATTAAAAATATTCAGTGGGGAAAAGGTTTCCTATTTAACAAATGGTGCTGGGTGAACTGGCTGGCAACCTGTAGAAGACTGAAACTGGACCCACACCTTTCACCATTAACTAAGATAGACTCTCACTGGATCAAAGATTTAAACTTAAGACATGAAACTATAAAGATACTAGAGGAGAGTGCAGGGAAAACCCTTGAAGATATAGGTCTGGGCGAGTATTTTATGAGGAGGACCCCCCGGGCAATTGAAGCAGCTTCAAAAATACACTACTGGCACTTGATCAAACAAAAAAGCTTCTGCACAGCCAAGAACACAGTAAGTAAGGCAAGCAAACAGCCCTCAGAATGGGAGAAGATATTTGCAGGTTATGTCTCCGACAAAGATTTAACAACCAGAATCCACAGAGAACTCAAACACATTATCAAGAATAGAACAAGGGATCCCATCGCAGGCTGGGAAAGGGATTTGAAGAGAAACTTCTCTGAAGAAGACAGGTGCGCGGCCTTCAGACATATGAAAAAATGCTCATCATATTTAATCATCAGAAAAATGCAAATCAAAACTACTTTGAGATACCATCTAACTCCAGTGAGACTAGCCTATATCACAAAATCCCAAGACCAGAGATGTTGGCGCAGATGTGGAGAAAAGGGAATATTTTTGCACTGCTGGTAGGAATGCAAATTAATACATTCCTTTTGGAAAGAGATATGGAGTACACTTAGCGATCTAAAAATAGATCTGCCATTCGATCCTGTAATCCCTCTACTGGGCATATACCCAGAAGACCAAAAATCACATCATAACAAAGATATTTGTACCAGAATGTTTATTGCAGCCCAATTCATAATTGCTAAGTCATGGAAGAAGCCCAAGTAACCCATCGATCCACGAGTGGATTAATAAATTGTGGTATATGTACACCATGGAATATTATGGAGCCTTAAAGAAAGATGGAGACTTTACCTCTTTCTTGTTTACATGGATGGAGCTAGAACATATTCTTCTTAGTAAAGTATCTCAAGAATGGAAGAAAAAGTACTCAATGTACTCAGCCCTACTATGAAACTAATTTAGGGTTTTCACATGAAAGCTATAACCCAGTTACAACCTAAGAATAGGGGGAAGGAGGATAGGGAGAGGAGGGAGGAGGGAGGGGAGAGGGGGGTAGAGGGAAGGGTATTGGTGGGATTACACCAGCGGTGCATCTTACAAGGGTATATGTGAAACTTGGTAAATGGTCTGTGAAGCTAGTGAATGATGCCCCATGATTATATCGATGTACACAGCTATGATTTAATAAAAGAAAAAAGAATTGGGTTGGAATTGTGTGCATGTGAGTGTTTTGAGAACGACCGAGATGGGTAACAATAGGTGGGGTTCACCCCCCTCCATTCATGGGGTGAAACAAATGTGTGAGTGTGCCTTTCTTTCCTGCTCCAACTTTGCCTCCTGGCTATTATGAGAGAAACTGGAAGTTCCAGGTTTTCTGCTTTCTGTCTTTGGTGGTGACTTGAACAATCTTCCTGACTTGGCCATGTGGGACTTGGGGGGGGTGGTATGAAAAGACATTAGAAAGAATGTTGTTGTAGTTTTGTTACCGGAATTTCTTCAGTGAGTGTTTGGTCTCAGTAATTTGAGAATTGTGCCAGCGGGCCACAGATCAGTGATAAAATGGCATTTTGTTGGACTGAGGGGCACGCAGTGAGAGTGGAGAGTGCCAGAGCTATTGGCAGAGGGGTTGTGCCTTGAAAAGTGTTGTGGTTTAGGCAGTCCAGTGAGCTCTGGATGGCCCTTGGAAATATGGGGAAGAGAGTGTAAATTTCATGCTGAATGAGGCTGTATCCATATAAGCAACAGGTTTCCAAGGTGAACAGCCTCTGGAAGTGGGGAGGAGGCCCAGATTGGAGGTTCCCTGCATAAGTCCTTTTTCTAGGGGTAAATAATTATCTCTGAGAGATATTTTGTCCAGGACTTGGTAGATGGAAAAATAACTTTACAAACTGAAAGGGTGTTCTATCAAATGAATCAATGCAGCGCCTCACCCTGGACAAGGTTATTAGGTCTTTGTTGCAGTTTTTGTCTGGAGAGGGGATTAAGGTGTGTGCTCCTTAGGGTGGAGCCTTCCAAAAGATTTCGGCTGCTTTGTTTATGACATTGCTGGGGCTAGGAGGGTTTGTGCCTGGAGATGGGAGTCTGATGTCTAAGCTCACCTGAGCCTGAAAAATGGTTGTTCCCTTTCCAAAGTGGGAAAATCCTGTATCAATCTTATATCTCATAAAATGTCTCTCATTTGTAAAATGTAATAATTTGGTTGTTTAAATTGTTGTGGAAACTGAATCTTTGTCAAAGAATAAGATTCTTGCCTTTTAAACCTTCTAGTTATCAGTTTGGCCGAGTGAATGGGTGACTTCATGGTAAACTGGGATCCTGTTTTGTGGGAAGTGAGTTTTTGAGTAAGAGAAATTAAACAGAAAGGAGAATGGCATTGTGTAAAGAAAGAATCTTGTGTGATGAAATTTGCACTGAAAACAGAATGGTTGTATAAGAAAGTGAAAGGCAGGGCAAAAGTTAAAGAAAGTTTAGAATGTTTGTAAATGGTCTGTGTAGGTTAAATGAAGCTCATAAAAGAGAATTTGTGAAAGAATTTACATATGATCCAGTTGACTATTTATTTCCTTTAAAATCTTTTGGCTTGTAATTTTCTTTAAACAAATGTTTTAGGCCTTTGATATTTGACAAAACTTTCAAAATAAAAACTCTAAATCTGGGGCTTGGAGCCCACAGGGCAGTGGTTGCAACGCTGGCCACATGCACTGAGACTGGTGGGTTCAAACTTGGCCAAGGCCAACAGCAAAAAAAAAAAACACAACTTTAAATTTAGTCTTCTTGAAATATTAAGACCACTGAAAGTCATGGGAAAACAAATTAAACTTATTTGATTTATTCAAAATATATAGGAAACATTGTCAAATATGAAATGGTGATTAATTTTATGTAGGTTATGGTTATATATATGTTCCAATATTATAAAGCATTGGTCTGTCCTAATGTATAAGACATTGGTCTGTCCTAACATATATTGTTGGTAATAATTTCAATTCATCTAAAAAAGAAAGTATTTTTTATGTAACTGGCTGAGTCCAAAGTTTATCCTAAAAACAAAAAAAAAATATTAAGAGAGGCTGACAAATTCTCTCAAATTCAAATACCTGATGTCTTTGGAAATTGAATACCGCCAGACTAAAAAGCAGATTTTTAGAACGTTCATTGGAAAGTTAACATGTCTATGAGTATTGCTAACCTAACTCAACAGAATAGAAATCGGTTAAGCGGATCTGGGCTAGTTTGAAATGGCTTTTTGGTCAAAATATTGTTGATTCTTTCTGTGTTCTGTTTTCCAGAAGTCAAGAAATAATTTTCTGTCTTTTGAGCTATTTGTAGTTTTTCAAGCAATTTGTGTACTTATGAGCAGAGTTTGAAACATGTATTTTTCTCTCTCCTTTTCTCCGGAATTTGCAAGCCATTTGTATGTATTCTTAATTTCTGACAATACAGTTATTTTCATAAGTTCAATAAGAATCTGTTTTGTTCTATATGACATGATGAAGGCACTCATTATTTTACCAAGGCTTTGGCTGGAATAGCATTTCCAGAGGTGTCCAGACTGCATTAAAGAATTAAGGTTGACTTTATAAGGCCAATAAAAAAAGCCCTTTGGAAAACTGGCCAGATACCCATCAGTAACATTTCCTGATCTCTGGTAAGTAATGAAGGTCGCTTGCTGACGGGTCCAGGAATCGAAATGTGCTTGGGGACCTCAAGAGAAGAGGGATTTACCCAATACATACAGGTATCTAATGGCACAGATAAAACTTGGGCTCTGAAAGGCTTTCAAAAAGTCCAGCCTGACATTCCTTATAAAAGGTTCCAGCAAAGCCAATTTTAAAGGAAAGAAGAGCCTAGATGGCTAATAATTAATTATTCTTACTGCACTTTATGGAAATAATCAGACCCCATATACTGAAGGTACAGTTTATTTTGGCAAATAAGTTAGTTCTACTATAATTTGCCTTTAGTAAAGAGAGAAATTGGAGAGAGAAAAATAGTTTAAAAGGAGAAAAAAGAGGCTGTGGTCCACCTGTATTTAGATCCCAGCCTTGTCTGTTCTGTCAACTTATAAAATGAGACATACTCTGTTGAATCTACTGTCAGCAGAAGCCAAGCGGCCCATTTGTCTGGACTTAAAAGATGTATCTTTCAGTATAAGGCTGGCTCTGGGAAGCCAGAGGCTGTTTTCTTTCCAGTGGGAGAGACCAGACATGGAAACAGTGCACATGGACCAGGTTGCCACAGGGGTTCAAAACACCCACGATTTTTGGAGAAGCGCTGGCTTGTGACCTCCAGAAATTCCCAGCTGAGGAATTAGAATGTGTGCTGTTCCAATATGTCGATGACCTCCTTTCAGGACACCCTACCCAGGAGGGCTGCACCCAAGGCATGGACTATCTTTTATGACATCTAGAGGTATGTGGCTATAAAGTATCCAAATGGAAGGCCCAGATTTGCCGGCAGCAAATAAGTTATCTAAGATTTACTGTAAAGCAGGGGTAGAGGTATCTAGGCACAAAATGGAGGCAGGTCATTAATTGCCTCCTCAGCCCCATGAGCCAAAAGCAGGTTTGGAAGTTCTTAGGCCCGGTCGGCTTCTGTCATATTTGAATCCCCAACATTGTTGTCTTAGCTAAGCCCTTGTATGACGCAACTAAAGAAGAGAAGGAAGAGCCCTTGGAGTGGGAAGGAGAACAGGAATGTGCCTTCTCCCAGCTAAAGATGAGGCTGATGGCTGCACCTGCATTGGGACTGCCAGACTTGGCCAAACCCTTTACTCTGTATGTCTCAGAGAGATAAAATGGCTGTGGGTGTGTTAACCCAGCTGGTTGGGTCCTGGCCAAGGCCTGTAGCTTACCTCTCTAAGCAGTTGGATGGAGTGGTAAAAGGATGGTCACCATGCTTACGGGCTCTACCCACTACTGCTCTCCTTGTGCAAGAAGCTGACAAGCTGACTCTAGGACAGGATCTGAGTGAAAGTACCCCACTCTGTGGTCAATTTAATGGACACTAAGGGACATTTTTGGCTCTCTAATGCAACACTCTGAAACAAGCCACGCTCCTTCCAGTCAGTGAAAGAGAGACTGAGCATAACTGTACGGCAGTTATAGATAATGTGTACTCTAGCAGACCTGACTTGCGTGACCAGCCCTGGACAGATGCAGATTGGGACTTGTATGCAGATGGAAGCAGTTACATGACGGTGCAAGGTGAGTGGAGGGCTGGGTATGCAGTGGTTACCTTAACAGAGACTAAGTCCCTACCCCAAGGAACATTGGCTCAGAAGGCTGAGTTCATTGCCTTGACTGGAGCCTTAGAACTAAGTCAAGGGAAAAATTTGAATGCTTTTCTGACTCTCCAAGTACGCAGGGCATTGTTCAAGGAGAAGGGACTATTAAATTCTGGGAAAAAAGGACATTATGTATCAGTAAGAAATGCTCCAATCGCGAGAGGCAGTATGGAATCCCCAAAAAGTGGCAGTTATGCACTGTTGTGGACATCAAAGAAATGCTTCCATCATCACTAAAGGGACACTGGGGTTAGTACTGAGGCAAAAAGGGCTGCCTCCCAGCCATACCAGGTGTCGCAAGTGGCTCCCCTCATCCCATGGGTCCTGGAACTCACTCTATCTACTCCAGGGAGGAGAGGGAATGTTTGGCAGCAGAAGGGAGCCAGGAAGCAGAGGGACAATGAATAAAGATGCCAGATGGACAAGTAGCAGTCCCCCAGATTCTAGGAGCCACCGTGGTGACAAGAGTGTTTGATAAAGTTGCTGGGCCAGTACTTCTACATCTCCCACCTGGCATCCCTGGCCAAAACTGTCTACAGTGTATCACCAGCAGCCAGTTCAATGCGTGCCAAGGACTAACAGTACCCCGAGGAATCCACTCGTATGGAGCAACGCCTTTCAAGGACTTCCAGGTAGACCTTACTGAAATGCCCAGGTTTAGAGGGAACAAGTACTGGCTGGTGATGGTCTACCAGACTTGGAATAGGTAAAAGCCCTTCCCACTGGGATAAAAAGGACTCCTAAAGTAGTAAAGTATTACCCGGAGAAATCGTCCCATGGTTTAAGTTACCACTCTGTTTAAAAGTTGATAATGGGCTAGCCTTCATAACAGAACTAGTGCAAATAATAAGCTAAAGCTTTAAATAATTTATAGGCCTCAAAGCTTATACAGGATAAAGTGTATGAACAGGACCATAAAAGCAGAAATTGGTAAACTCTGCTAGGAAGCAAAGCTTAACTGGATGCAGGCCTTGCCACTGGTGTTGTTCAAAGAGGTCTCTGTTAATTCTCTGCAATTTAGCAGGAACTCCTAAAAGAACTAGAAAAGACTGAACTGAATAGATAAAAACCCTAGAAAGAGTAACAAGGAAAATCTCCACTGGGATAATTAACTGTGTTCTGTTTAGTCTTTTCTGTCTGTACATCCTTTCTCTCTGGAGGATCAAGGGGACCCAGTCTAGGTCTGGAATCAGAACCTGGTCCCCCTGAAACCAAGGTAGAAAGAAATTTACACCATCATCCTGACCACATGCACAGCAGTAAAGGTGAAAGAAATACCTGGAATCATTATAGCTGGCTGACTAGGGCTTCACTGCTTCTTGGAAAGTAAAGGTAACTTTTGAAACAATCAACATGCCATGCTCCAGCCACATACTGGGAGCTGGCTGGTCAATGCACAGCTGAAGCTTGAGGAAACTCCTCAAGGGACTTTTTGGACTTTGAACTTTGGAAAAGTGGGGGAATGTCACAGGGAAACGTAAAAACTCATATATATATTAGCCCACCACCATGGTACTATTAAGGCCCGAGTAGAGAACCCAAGAAGAGTCACAGTCCCTAAAATCTCAGTGCTGAAAAGTAACTAATATTGGCACCTGCAGAAACAAGCTGATAGTGAGACCTCAAATTAAAATATCTTGGAATCTCAAAAGAGGGGAATGAGAGAGGATAGCCGCGAAGGGTGAGGTCTAGAAGAACAGGTCTTCTCAAGGAGACCACCAGGATACATATGCAGGGTCTGCTCCACGGTGACTCAGCTCTTGGGAATTTATAAACTTAACTTCCTGAAACTTGGAAATTTCTAAGTTCTGTGAAATCCTGTAGTTCTGTAAGGGTGGAATAGCATCTCCCGCTTGATTCGAACTGGCCAATGAGAAGGGTACCTGTGGGGTGGAACTTTTTGACTGTCAATAAAAAGAGAAAGACCAAGGCAGTCAGGGAGCACGGCTGTTTGGAATTCTTCTATAAGCTCCCAGCTAGTGAATAAAGCCCTTCCTCTTATAAACGTGGTGTTTGGGTGCTCTTTCTCTCCTTTGGGCCTTGTCTTTCTGCAACAATAAGAGAAAGGTTATTTCCAAATACCACGTGAATGGGGGGAAGCATAAGAATGAGTACCCAAAGTCTCAGTGATGGTCAGTGACTTTTAAAGATGCTTTTTAGAAAGAAGAGAGGAGAGAAACTGGAAAGTATACATGTATCAAGTGGTTGCTATGGTGGGAGAGTGTAGATGAGTGGAAACAGATTGATTTGTAAACTAATGTGAGAGACAGGTATTGAGCTTCAAATGACCCTGGAGCCAGATCTATTAGCATGTGATAAGGAGGCCAGCAGCCTTTTCTGATTTTAAATCAGGGTACTTGGGTTTTATAGAGGGGAGGCCAGTGCTTTCTGATCATGAATTGCCTTTTAATTCATTTTATATATATATATATATATATATATATATATATACCAAGAAATTATATTTGAGGGTGAAATTTCCTTAGCTCCTTCATTTCTCTGGTCTGGAACTTCCCTAGAAGTTTCAAACATTAAGAGCTGAGGTGGTAAATGTAGAGAGAGAGAAAGCAGGTTAGCAATTTAGTAATAAGATAAGATGTTTGATAAGACATATAATAGTATAAATTAGAGGTGGCACCCATACCTGCCTTGGGTAAGGCACCGGACACATACATTGAGGCTGGTAAGTTTGAACCCAGCCTGGCTGGCTAAGGTAACAATGACAACTGTGACAACAAAAACAACAAAAATAGCCAGGCATTGTGGTGGGCACCTGTAGTCCCAGCTACTTGGGAGACTGAGGCAAGAGAATTGCTTCAGCCCAAAGATTTTGAGGCTGCTGTGATCTGTTATGCCACAACACTCTACCAAGGGTGACATAGTGAGACTCTGTCTCAAAAAAAAGAGACTATAAATTAGGATGAGAATGAATAAGCAGAAAAGAACAAATCTAAGCACATTTCCTCATACCCCCATTAAACCAGTCTCCCATTCCTGGGAAAAGGTCAGTTCAATAGAATGGTTTCACTTCATTAATTTGACGAAGAATGTTTATCTTGTTCTTTAAGAGATGTAGATCAGTCTCTGTTTTCCCTGACTGATTTATGCAAAAACAACTTTTTCCCCCAAATAACAGCACAAGCTCTTCTTTGTTGAGCTATCAAAGCATCCAGGATGTGGTGATTTTGAATTACAACAGATGCTAGGCTGTTAATCTCTGCTTGAAGTGTTCCCAATGCCCACATGGTGATGTTTAGCTCTTATTCTATTACCATGGAGAGATTTATGACTGCACTTTCAATTCTGTTAAGTTCCAAATGCTGAATAAAGGATCCTGAGCATTGAAAAGAACTTTGAGTTATGATATACAAGGGGATTTTTTATAATGTCACATTTTGTATGTTTATAAGGTACAACCTTATGAGCAACAGAGCCCAAGATTGTAATTTGACTGGAATTTAAAGTGGAATACTTGGTAATAGAGCGTGTCAGATAGCCAAGACTATAGCATCCTAACCATTTGAGTGGGAACCATTTGTATACCTTATTACCACACAAGATAAAAAGACCAGTATTATTTATAGACAGTCAGGTTAGAACCTGTGACCTTCCAGCCTGGGGATTGTCATGTCTTGTCCTCTTCACTGGCATATTCACATATCAGGTTGTTATGTGTCCCTGAGCAAAAGATATCTCCACAGTTTTTACAGACCAGTTGTCTTACCAGCAGGTGAAGTCGTATGTTGCTTCTTCTCTGGCTGTGGATACCACATATTATCATTCATGCTTTTTCCAGATTGGTTCCACCAGGCACTGACATCAGCAGGGATGAAAATGAATTCAGGTTGCTTTGCATGGTCTAGATCTTGGCATAAACAGCAATCAGGTTGATTAGTTAGTGTGGCCAGGGTTTGAAAGACTGGTGCAAAGGGGTGCTGGGTCAGCACTTGACCTGCTGAAAAAATAGTAAGTGTTAGTAAGAGTAAGTCATAGTTTGAAAGAAGAGTCATAGTGTAAGATAAAATGAAAAAAGAGAAGGGGATAGATTGAGGCAATCTTCACTCAGCTTCTAATGTGTTATTTCTGAAAGTGGAGGGGGATGTTTAAAGAAAAGAGTGTTTAAAAGTGACTTTTTCTTTTTTTGAGACATAGTCTTACTTTATTCCCCTTGGTAGATTGCCTCGGCATCACAGCTCACAGCACTTCCGACTCCTGGGCTTAGGTGATTCTCTTGCATCAGCCTCCCAAGTGGCTGGGACTAGAGGTGTCTGGGACCACACCCAGCTATTATTTGTTGCAGTTTGGTTGGGGCAGGGCTCAAACCTGCCATCCTCAGTGTATGGGGCTGGTGCACTACCCAAGGAGCCTAACTAATTAGAATATAAGGCAGTTAGCTGTAGCTGCATAACAAATAACCACAGAACACAGGGATATTGAACAATGAATATTTCTTGTGCATCAGCAGGCTTCCTAGGAGATGTGCTTTCATCTGGCCTTGGCTAGGGCAGCTCAGTGTCACAAATCCCTCATCCTACACAGACTAGATGGCTGGACCCCATATGTCTTCCAAGGGATGACAGAAAGTCAAGGTCAGTAGGCCAAATGATACCTTCACAGCAGCTTGCATTTTGGCTGATTTCCCATTGACCAAAGCCAGACACATGCTGAGCTCGGGGTTGGAAGATTACGCCCACCTGCTGAGTAGTAGAGCAGTGCAAAGTTGCATGGCTGAGATGGTGGATACCAACAAGGGTGAAGAATCAGGCCATTAATTTCATCATAGTCTGAGTAGTGTGTATGCTCTCTTGTAGTACCCATGCTGTCAACACCAGCATCACATGTGGAAAAGATGGACAACATTGCACATATACAGGCCGAGAGCGAGTGTCAGGGCCGTCCCGGGTGTTTCTCCTCCACTACTGCTCCACCTCCTGCCCTCCTGCTCTACCTGGTGCTGCCTGTAGGTGCTCAGGTCAGGCTGGTCATGGAGGCTCCTGATGCTGGAACTCAGAACGCACTGCTCAGAACACAGAACGTCAGCGAACACACTGATCCCTTCACCTTGGCAAAGTCTGTAGTCAACACAAACCTCCCAGAGAAGCGGACCCTATTCGAAGGACCTGACTCTGCTGAACTGCCCTCATGGGCAGTTATCTGGACAAATCTGGCCCACAGCAGCCTGCGCCAGCTCAGGAGGGCAGGGACCTGCAGGAGAGGCCTGACCGCAGCCCACCCGCCCAGCCCTCACCTCCCGCCCGGCCCTCAACTCCAGCCCGGGTGGCCCATCCTGTCCGCCATGTTTACCCCTTGATCCCCACTCCTCTGCTCCCGGCCTCCAGGAGGCCTTGCCACAGGGACGGTGGGATGTCCTCAAGGCACTCCATGATGGTACCTCGAAGATGGGATCCCCTTCGACAGCCCGGGTATTCCCATGTGGGGGTACTTCCCCGGGTGTGCTGGGATGGCTTCCCCAAGAAGAAGACCCGGCTACCTGTTCATCATTTCCGGTGGATGGGCCGCCCGGGGACTGTGAGGATCCCCCCTCTTGACAGAAAATGGACTCGTTCTGCAGGACGGGAGCAGGTGATCAGCTCAGCACTGTCCTCACTATCACGTGACGTCTCAGACCCAAGTGCCCTCAAAGACAGGATGGAAAATACAGTGAGGGGGGAAGACCAAATATTTGCTGATGGCCAGAAAAATACAAGAAGTTGCCATGACAGCAGTGGGACTGGACCTTCAGCCCTTGAGCCCCTGGTGGCCAAAGGAGTCCGGGCTCCTTTGCTGCCTAAGCCTGAGCGTCTGAAGAAAGGTCCCGATTCCCAGAGCTCAGAGGACCCCTTGAATAAGAGATCGTGCACATCTTGTGCGAGCACGTACACATGTGGCATCCCTGTCCCCAGGCGCAATGCCATTACCAGCTCCTACAGCTCTACCCGAGGCTTCTCACAGCTCCAGAAGAGAAGCGGCCCCAGTTCCTCACCCTCCTCATCCCGATCCAAGACACAACTGAGGCCAGCAAAGAAAGTAAGAGGAGAAGCGCTGGGTCATCATTTCAGTTCCTCAACTCCACTTGTCCCAGACAAGGAGTCCCGGGGAGAGAAGGCTGCAGAAACGACCACAAACGTCTGCAGTTCCCCATCTACAACTCACAGCTCTAGGCCGCGAAAACAGAAGTTTCCGCTGCTGCGCTGTCCGCGAGGGGAACCTCTGACTTTGCCTCCAGCTCCCGACCCTGGCTATTCAGTCACTGCTAAACACCTGGACTTAGAAAAGAAAGCTTCATTCGATTGGCTGAACAAGTTTTTGGCAGACACGACTGAAGACGAGATGATGGAGGTGGACCCACCAGACACTGACACCACCACCGATTCCACAGTCGAGATGATGGAGGTGGACCCGCCAGCAGCCCCCCCTGCCATCGAAGACGTCGAGATGACTGAGGATAGCCCAGAACCTGTAGCTCTTCCAGCGAAGACGTTTACTAAATCCCAAGCCCTATCTGCCCCATCCGCCACCGCCAAGCAACGATTTCAGTCTGGAATGCTGAGCATTCTACCCCTCCCACCTTTTGCGGCACCTCCATCTTCTGCGGCACCTCCATCTTCTGCGGCACCTCCATCTTCTGTGGCACCTCCATCTTCTGCGGCACCTCCATCTTCTGCGGCACCTCCATCTTCTGCGGCACCTGCTGTGTCTTCCTCATCTCCCCTGAGCAGTGTGAGCCGCACCAGGAGCAGCGTGAGGAGCACCACCACTTACGCTGCACAGCCCTTTCTCTCTGGGGCACTCCCTGCCTCTGCTGACAGGTTTATCCCAGCCCAGATTTCCATCGTCCAGGTTGCCAAGTTTACTCCCAACCGTACATCAAGCACAGTCACCACCTCTGGATTCAGCCAGTCCCCTCCCAGTGCTGTTCAGACAGCCAGCAGCAGCAGCTCCGGTGGCTTCCGTACATTGGGCGGCACCCTGACCACCTCACGCCCAGCCCCCACCAGCCAGCCAGCGCTGACCATCAGTTTTGCCTCAAGTGAGAAACCTCCTCTCCCATCAAATCCAGGAGCCAGTCCCCAGACTGCATATAAGGCCACTGATGGGCCACGACGCCGAGCTCCCAAGCGACGCCTTCCCCCAAGCTGTGGAAACTCTGCAGCTGCGCCCCCAGCTAAAAAGCCAAAACTAACCCCAGGCCCTGCTGCCAAAACTAATCCCTGAGAGCCATCTTTGCTGGCAGCTACAAGGTGCAGCCCACTTGGATATCTGTGCATTTGATAGGATTGGGAAAGACTTCTTATCCCTAAAACATTTCCTTACTTGGCTTAACTATCAGAAGTGGCTCTCTTCCCTGAATTCCCTTAGGGCAGTGGTTCTCAACCTTCCTAAAGACGTGGCCCTTTAATACAGTTCTTGTGGGTCACGACGCACAGGTTGAGAACCACTGCCTTAGAGGACTCTTTCTCCATTTCCTGCTGCTTTGTCCCTTGTAGGATATAATCACAGTGTGTGCTGCCTTTGCCATTTTCCTCCTTTCTATTCCGAGTCAATGCCTCATCTCCCAAACTCTCTGCCACCTGGCCCCTAAAGGCTTGCTGGCAAAAGACTGTTAGCATGGCAGAGCCAGGGGTGAGCCACTTCCCTCCATGAGGGCAAAGCTCTCATCTTAGAGCAGACAGGACACCCACGCCTACTGTCAGCTGCCTCCTACCCCACCTCCCTGGTCGCCTCATGGGGCCGTTGTCTGCCTCTCCAAGATGATATGTAGGAGGCCTTGTCCTGTTACTTGTCTGATGCTCCTGCCTATGTTTGAGGAGAAATTGAATTGTATGAGTGGCGGCATGTTGGGACTTAACTGCTTCAAGTTTTCTGGGGCCCAGCTATCTGAAGGTGGACAGTACAACCACTGTCTGGCTGCAAGTGCTGACCCTGAACTTCAAAAGGTTTTTGCCTTTAAGGGCTGGCAGACCTGGATGGTGGGGGTGGGGAGGCGGGGAGTACATACTTTCCAGTGACAGCTGGGTGCCCGTAAACTTGAAGCCGTTGAGCCTGGCACTCCCAACATGCCAACACTCATACAATTCAATTCTTCCCTGTCCACATTCATAGGCATGAGCGTCACACAAATATCACAGGACAAGGCCACCCACATATAATCTTGGAGAGGCAGACAATGGCCCCATGAGGCCACCAGGGAGGTGGGGCGAGGAGGCAGCAGACAGCGGGCCTGGGTGTCATGCCGGCTCTAAGAGCTTTGCCTTCCTGGAGGGAAGTAGCTCACGTCTGGCTCTGCCATGCTAACAGTCTTTTGCCACCAAGCTCTTAGGGGCCAAACTGCCAGAGAGGACCGGAGATGAGACATTGATTGAGAAATGGCAGGAGGGAAATGGCAAAGGCAGCACATACTGTGGTCTCCAAGATAAAGCTGAACTTCAAAATCATTTTCAAACAATGAAATCCTACAAGGGATGAGGGAGTGTTACCCTCCACTTATGAGAACTCACTGGGGGCTACCTCACCCACACTCTAAGTTGCAAAATCTACCTTCCTGAGCCGTACTTTCAGGCTGTATCTTAGTGATTTCCCATCCGAGAGCCCTGTCCGGTCATTTCCCCTTTCCTGCTTTATACTACAACCAAATGCTTAGGCCCAGGAGCCCCACTGTCATGCCCATCCTCTTTGGGACAAGAGTGAATATGAGTGTCATGCCAACTTTTCTGAAGATTGTTCTACGATTGGGATTTTGCCCATCACCTGTTAAGAAGACCAACATTTGGGGTCACATGCTAATTTAGAGTATAGTTTGTTAACACTATTTTCATGGTTTTAAGGTGTTTACTATATTTCTTTGAAAGCTGAGGATGCTGAGTGATCTTAAGTGAAATGTTAATACCTTTTGTTTGATGTATTAGAATTTAGGGTTATAAAAATCAGAATAGCTGTTCTTAAAACAACAAGAAAAATACCTGTGTTTCTGTCGCCACTTCCAACATATGAATGTTTCCATAGATTGCTTGCTTTATAGCCATCCTGTTTGTGACAGAAGCCCTACTTCCAATTCATCTGTTTCTTATAGAGTGGTTTTGTATATTCCAGTTACCTAGATGCTCTTTGGAGATTTTTGATACCATTTAAGGAAGATGGCTAGATATCTGCTTTTGGAATCAGAAAAAAAACAGGAATATTGATCATATTTGTGTATCTGTATGTATTTTTATACTATCTTTGACACCTTACACATTGTTTTCACAATTTACGTTGCCATCACCCTGAATAAATAAAAGCACTTCCAAAAGGCAGGTTTTTAAAAACAAAATTCTGAGAACAAATTTTAACTTTGTAAGATAAATAGTCAGAAATTGAACCCTCAGTAATAACCATCATTGGGAATATTGATATATTGTTTGACAATGTTGCTTCTTCATTTGCATGGAAGTTGACGGTCAGGTACATAAAGTTAATTTTTACTGTTCAGAATAAGTTATGGGAAAAGATGTCATTTTATTTTCAAATGTATGCATTGTAACCCTCAGTTTCAAGCTGTATAAAAAATTAAATTGGATTGTATTACTGAAAAGTGAATTTTGTAATTCTCCTATGTCAAATTATACCTAATTTGGAAAGAGGGAAGTGGCAAACACTAAAAGATGGGTTCTCTTCTCTGAATGGAGGAAAAGTCTCAGCAGAGCAATAGGATAAAGTGTTATGTTAAGTATAAATATTGAAAAAATGAAAATAAAAATTAGAAAAGGAAAAGATGAATACTTAGATGTTCAGGGGATCCCAGGGCCACCCTCACTTCAGACCAGCTGGCTATTAATTTAGGGGCTCCCACAACCACCTTTTTGGTCGAAAAGACCAAATGACTCACAGAACTCCAGAAAGTGTTATATTAGTGAGTATAGTTTCTTAGAGTGAAAGGATGCATATTGGAACTGCGGAAGTAAGAGACACCTAGAGCAGAATCTGGAGCAGGTCCAGATGTGCAGTCTCGTGTCCTGGGAACATGTTCCCCTCCTAGTATCAACAAGGTGAGGCAGTACACACAGAGTCCCGTCAACCCAGGAAGCTCAGTCGAGCCCCAAGCGTTCAGGCTTTTTTGTGAACTTGATCACATTGTGTGTGTGTAGCTGACCATTAGCCTTCAGCCCCTCAGGAGGTCAGAAGTCATATGGCATGTCCCAAAGCCCCCAACATACATCACCTTCTTAGACTGTCTCATGGCTAAAGCCCCCAGGCAGATAACGATGTTGTGATGAGGCAGGACACTCCAGGGACCTTGAGATTTCCTCCCAGTAGCTGAAGCCAGAGACCAGACCTCTCTCCAGATGAAGGGAAATTTTTGCCCCACACTGCCCCGCCTGTATCGGGGAAGACATGTTCACCCTGAGCTTGCTTGCCCTGTGTACCTACCATGACACTATCCATAAACATCCTGGTTTTCCTCTCCTTCTGGGCACGTGGTGGGGTTATGCTTCCTTCCTTTAGCCCTTTGAAGACAGATGTGCCCTAATGACTTGCCTTAGTAGGGGAAATGTAAGAAGAAATAATGAGAAGGCAGAAACTTCAGAATCAACATAGGTTTACCATGTTCCCTTCCCCGATCCCAGGAGCCTGTGGAAACAGGTTGGGATGAAGGGCCTACGAGCCTGGGACCCTGAGAAACTAGGAAGAAGTACCCCTCACCAACCCTTGATACACTGTCCACACCAGTCAGTGGTAACCGTTTGTTGTGTTAACCACCTAAGATTTGGGGATTTTTATGGTAGCACAGCATATCCTGGTAGCTAGATATTACACTGCGGTGGATCGTGGGCAAGTTATTTATCTTCTTATAAAATTCCTTGGGCCTCAGGTTTCTTCTTATAAAATGCAGACAGTAGTACTTGCCTTTTGAGGCTACGGCAAGAATAAATGTTACACATTGTAGTAGTTTGCTAGAGAAGTCATAAGAAAGTACTACGGACCTGGTGGCATGAACAATTATTTTCCTAGAGTTCTGGAGGCTGGAAGTTCAAGATCGTGACAGCAGGATTGGCTTCCTCCAAAGCCCTCTCCCTGCCTTATACATGGCTGTCTTCTTCATCCCTCTTCACATAATCATTCCTTTGTGTGTGTCTGTGTATTCATGTCCTAATCTCCACCGTATTTAAGGACAACCGTCGCGTTGGATTAGAGTTCACCCTAATGACCTCATTGTAACTTCAATACCTCCTTAAAGGTCCTTTGTCTACGTACAGTCACAGTTTGACATACTGAGGGTTAGCACGTCAACATATGCTCTTCAGGGGGGCACAATACAGTCCACATTACAGGCGGAAAACAGTTACAGTAGAACAGTACATGGCACAGTAAATGTTCAAGTCGGTTAGTGACTATTGTGGTTGATACCCTAATCTTTGTTCATACTGTTGAGAAAATATGGTGAAGACTTACTTTTTATGGAAGAAAGTTGCTGAACTGTGTTTGATATTATCACTAGTTAATGAATATATAATACACGAACAGTCATGTAAGCTTAGGCACAAAACATTTTAAAAATACAAACAAGCCACTCTGAAATTGCTATATGCCATACTAGCTGAAATATGATATTCTGGAAAAAATAAAACTAGAGACAGTGAAAATATTAGTAGTTGCCAGGGGTTGTGGGGAAGGTTGGGTAGAACAGACAGAGCACAAAGAATATTTAGGGCAGTGAAACTACTCGGTATGATACTATAGTGGTGGATACAGGATATGTGTCCAAACTCAGAGAATGTACAATATCAAGTTGTTGCCTTGATGTAAGCTATGACTTTGGATAATAAGGGCATATCAATGTACGTTATTCAATTGTTCCAGATGTGCCTTTCCAGTGGGGGATGTTGGTAGTCTGAAGGCTCTGAGTGAGTGGGGACAGGCGCCGTATGGAACTCCCTATACTTTCTGTTCAATTTTGCTGAGCACCTGACTTTGCCCAGGAAATAGTCCATTAAAATTTTAAAAATACAAAACAACATACCAAACAGTTACTAATAATTGTAAGGAGAGAAGAATAGTTTGAAGATCGTCTTGGTTACATATTGCGATGATTACATATTCAGGGTCTTTGTGGATGTATTTTTGTGTGTGTTCTGTGTGAATCTGAAATTGGGAAAAATATATAAATTAACAAAAGTAACGGATGACTGGCTCTTCAGGGAAGCAATAATCAAAGACATAGGTGGGTGGTCCCCATCCTGTACTTCCGCCTGATGCTCAAGAAAGGTTGGTGAAACCTTCACTGCTTGTTGTTAATCTCTGCCCGGTAACATCTCTAAGAGGTGAACCATGCCAGAAGGGCCTGGCTCTTGGAAGGAAGCACCGCACCTTGACTAGTAACACCTGGCTAGATCAAGAACTCCAAACACAACGGTGCCTCTGAGAAACAAAGACTTAGGAAAGACCCTCTGTATGTGTGAACAGGTGTTCAGGCGACCATGGGAAGGGTCACTGGAGGAAGCCCCCACCTGGGCCAGAACTAACAGGGAAGGACTTCCTTAGAAGCCACCAGACACCATAGGCACGGCACAGTGAGGCCTTTTGAGTCAGGACAGAAGCCCACTGGCCCTTTCCCCCTTCCGGTAATTACAATATTTTCTAAAACGTGGCCATGCGTTGGGCTTCCACTGGGGAATCTGGTGTCACAGTCAAGCACTGTCACCTCAGATGTCGTTTAGGCTTTTACCCATAGTTTCCATGTGTACAAAATGGAGGCAACAGCATCTGTCCTTCAGGATCCTTGGACGGATTGCCTGGCATAATGTGGGTGCTTAGCTGATGAATGGATTAAAGTATGTCTTCAAGCAGTGACCACCCATAGGCTGAACTGAAGGGATTTCTGGGTGAGGATGTGTTGAGGATAAAGGGGGGCAAAGAAAGGAAGGATGGACATGCCTTCCATGCAGGAAACAGGGCCTTTTGGACCTCCTGGTTCTCTGTACAAACACCTGTACGTGTTTCAAATAGCACAAGACAAATACAGAAATATTCCCAAGGGTGAAAAATAGGCTCTTCAGGTACCAAATAAAGAAGGAATTGAAGGAGCTATGATGGTCCTCTGGTGTGGCAGGCTAGGGGTGTGTTATCCTGGGAGAGCCCCCAATGGCTAAGATCATTCAGAGATGAAAGAGGAAACCTGGCGCCTGTGAGGATTTAGTAAATAACTCTTCTTCTTTTATCTACAGTGAATCTTAAAAAAAAAAGCAACGTTGCCTAACTCCCACTAAGGCCTTTGAGCATCCCTAAGTAATCTGGGCAGCTGCTTATTTCTATGTTTTCACCAGTAAACTTCAACCCAGGACTTACTTGATTAACAGTAGAATGGGATGCAAAACCCTTCATGTCTCACTCTGCAATTTCAAATTCTCATGTAATAATCATTCAAGTGTCACTCATAGCAACATGCTTGAGAATGGTGAAAAACGGGAAACACCAACACGTCCGCTAATGGGAAACTGGTTAAATGCATCCTATTGTGCTGTTATTAAGGTATTGCCTATCAGCTCCAAATTCACGCTTCATTGCCTGCTCTATGACAATGGACCTGGACCTAGGAAACTGTTTTCCTTTGCCAGAAGCAGGGATGTCCAGCCCTGTCAGCAGAGGGTACTATTCTCCTCCCATTCCAGGGGGGGTGGCTTGCTGACCAAGCTCCTGGAGAGCTCACTGCTTACTCCAGTGCCTGGCCCCAAGCGGTTTTTCTTTCTGCTGCCTGATAGGCTTCTGCTGTTTCCACCTCTCAACCCTGACCACATTAGGGTGGCCAGGAGCCCCAGATTGCCTGGGTCTGTGTTGCAAGGAATCTCTGCCCTTCTTTGGTGGTCAGGCTAGCCTTTTCTAATCATGTGTCAGGATCTCAGGCTGAACAGAATCTGAATGTCCAGGCTGCCAGATAAAGATAAACTGCTTCAGCCGCTAAGGACAATCAGGATTCATCAGATGATACTGACAAATCCAACGGCTGACTTTCTATTTTTATTTTAGCTCCAATTTTACTGTGTTCAGACATCTCCTAGGAATCTCATAAAAGGTACATTCTGATTCAGTAGCTCTGAGGTGGGGCTGAAATTCTGCATTTCTATAAAGTTCTGAGGTGATGTGGAAGCTGATGGTCCACATACCATCCTTAGAGAAGTGAGGAGTTAGCGTAGCTTTGAGCTCATTTCTGTAATATAATCTTTCCTTTCCTTTCCTTTTTTGTTTTTTAAACAGAACCTGCTGCTGAAAGCCACCACCTGAGTGCAGAATTCCATCAGGAACAGATGAATGCCAAGTTCGCTTTGTTAGTATGCATAAATATGAGGAAAGAAATCAGAACGCTCTGGATTAACAACCATCCCCAGCTGATGATGACCTTTGCCACTAAGTACACTAAAACAAGAGAAAATTATTTTCTACAGCATATACCTAAGCCCTGTCTCCCCTCAACCCACACATGGTCTTCTGAACCACCGATCAGCAGTCGTTGAAGTGTATCTGTGAATATGCTCCCATCAGTTTGGTTTTTATCACGGTATGATCCAGTTTGATTCTCTGTAAAAGGCAGAGGGGTCAGGGATATTGTCCCATTGGGGTCAGGGAATATTATCCCATTGGTGTCATATTGACATGAGGTGCAAATGAACGGAATCACTGTTCCTCTGACATGGAATTTGCATTATTATCTCCCAAAGCCTAGACTCACAATTGATAATACAAATAATTAAAATGTTCACATTCATATGCAACGCCTTTATCTTTCAATTAATATTTGATCCTTAGGAAAAAACCAGTAAGTAGTTAATTATCTTCCTCAGTTCTTTTTTTTTTAATATGTTTTTTATATATTTTTTAATTAATATGAGGTTACAATATTTAGGTTACATTGTTCCCACTTCAGGGTAAAGTTCCTGAAGAACTTTGTAGAAGAGCCCCGCAAAGGGTGTGTCATACACCCCGACAATGTGCACATTAGGTGAGATCCTGCCTCACGCTCTCCCTCCTTCTGCCAAATGCCCACACCTTGCTTCCCTCTACTTCTGAACTGGACTATGTTAGTGTGTTATTAAACTCTACATTGTTTACATTTACCTGGATGAAGTTGAAATACATTCTTCTTAGTAAAGTATTGCAAGAATGGAAAAATAAATATCCAATGTACACCATACATTGCATCCTAGTGTGCCAGTTATTAAGGTCATATAAAATCAATATATAAACAATTACATGCTCATAAGAGCCCTTTCTGATATATAATCTAATCTAAGACTAGTCAGTCCTATGTCAACATTAATCCAACCTTAGCACAAACACAGTAAAGCATTCACCACACAATATGACATTGGGAGGTTCTAAGTACACCACTTTGCCCCACTACGGCCTCGGTAAGTGAACACGCCCTCACACCATATCTTTTAGTGATATGGACCAACACACAGCTCCCCTTTAGGGCTGTTCTGACTGCAAGCACTTTTCATGTGTATGCACACGATGTCTGCCTCCTGCTTGCACAAGTCTTTAAAATGGGAGACTCTGTCCTACTCACATGGCAGGCTTCAGCTCAGTGCCTGACAGTAATACATAGTGGTAAAGACTGTGGAATCCAGCAGCACCTGTGGCTCAAAAGAGTAGGGCACTGGTCCCATATACCAGATGTGGTGGGTTTAAACACAGCCCCGGCCACAAACTGCAAAAAAAAAGGATGTGGACTCCATCCAGACTCCCCGTCTTCATAGGCCCAGCTCTCACTCTTACTGAGGCATTCATCTTACTGAAACATGGGACTGTAAAGGCATCTATTGATACTTCAGTGGATTGTTATAAAGATTAAATGACCAGATAGAAAATGCTGGCAACTAAGACACGCTATATAAGACTCATCTATGATTATCAGCAGATATGTAAAATAATTAGTCTTTCAGAAACAAGAAGAGGATCACATTCATCAGATTATATAATATTCGTTTCTCAGATTATCTTGTGTTTATGGATTTATTTTATTTTCATTATTTACACACACCAATTGATGCATCATGAGTGTAAAAAATTCATTCATCAGAACAAGACATCGTTCCAGGATTGGTCACTTTCCAAACGCTGAAGATGAATCTGGAAAGAAGAGAAAGAAGGTATCCACAAATGAATTTGGTATGACTTCTAGCCTGAAGGAGGAGAAATAAGGAGAAATAAGAAGAATTCTATTGCAGTGCAGAAGTGGCAACCAAAACATGTGCATGCTAATCATCACCCGTGAGGGCTTCTGTTTGTCACCTGCCCAGCATCTACTCCTATCAGCTGGTATTGGATGTCTTATTTCATCAGGGAACCTCCCCTCTGCTCAGTCCCAACGCTTCACAGGGGCTAACCTCAATGAGATTCATCTGGGCTGGTGACTGGACCTGGCTGATCTGACAATTCAATTCCCTCCACGACAGCATCTGGTTCAAGAGCGTACATGTGCCCAAGACAGGGCAAAGTTTCAATTCGGAGACTTCTATGCACGTGTTGAAAGTAAAATCCTCTTTCTTTCCATGATGACGTTACAACTCTAAGGCTTTAAATATGCAGTGGAGCCATCCCGGGAGGGAAACTGGCCAAAGAGAAGCCAATACAACAGAACGTAAATCAAAGAGATTGGGGTGGAGGAGAGAATAGAGATTGGGTTCTTACATGGTTTACCTTGATCTAGCTATGCCTGATTGACCGGTGGACTTTGTTTCCCCTGAGCCACTGAAGTACTTTGTTTTACTTATTCCAAATGGGTTTTCTGCTGTTCTAAACTTGAAGAATGCAAATAAATAAAAAATGAAAAAGTTCTAAATCGCAAACTATTTTATTCAGCCTTGATTAACATTACTCGAAAGTGCTTAAAAACAAAACAAAGCAAAACCCCAAACCACAACACCATCTATCAGTATCGTATTTCAACACGACAGTACAAACAAAACCAGCAGAACAAGCTCTCAAGGGCAAAAGCTTTAACGACTTAAGCAACAAAAATGGAGTATAGAATTATAACTCATAACATAAGCTAAACATCTTTGAGTCCATAGATATTTACTACATAGATAAATTAATAAGTGGGGGAGAAGAGAGAAATCTTTCATTTTCAATAAATGGTGTAGATATTGTACCCTAATACTCGGGACCACAACGCCCCATTTCATAAGTGTGGGCTTGACATACTGACTTCCTTCCAATGAGCACATGATGGAAGAGGGAACAAAGAATAGCTTGACATTGGAGAAATCACACAAACACTATGGCAGCCAGATGAGCAAGGTCCATGTCAAGAGTCATAGATCATGTTGACAGTATGTATCCTGATACAATGTGACGAAAGTGGCACTTTCTATCCGTGATCTTCCTCCCACAAATGGATACTTGATGATGTTATCAATATTGGTTTGTTAATTAAAACAAATGTACCATAAAAGTTGTTAATGTAAGGATTACATGACATCTGTGCAGGGGGTATTTGAAAACTCTACATTATCTGCTGAACTGCTCTGTAAATATCAAACTGTTCTAAAAGGAAAAGTCTGTTAATACTGTAATTCCATGTACAATACCATCAAAAATACTAAATACTTAGGATGAAGTTTGAAAAAAGTTGTGTAAGACCTGGACACTGATAAGATATTACTTATTAACACTTGCAAAAAGTGAAAAATTTAATGTAATTTTTACAAACAATAAATAGACACACTGAGACAAAAACAAAACCAATGATTTCTGCTTCATTTAGGCAGTTTGCAAGTAAGTCATGTCCAAAGACATCAGAATTGCATTTCAAGCATCCAAATGAAATGGTGGGACGAAGAGAGAATATTGATCCATGTATGGTTAACTTGTGTTCATTCACAGTTCGTTGAATAATTTTTTTTTTTTTTGCAGTTTTTGGCCGGGGCTGGGTTTGAACCCACCACCTTGGGCATATGGGGCCGGTGCCCTACCCCTTTGAGGTACAGGCACCACCCTGTTTTTATTAATTTTAATTAAAATCATAACTATACATTTATGTCATGATTTGATATACAATGTGGAATGCTTAAATTAAACTGATTAAGATCACCATTACCTCATTTACTTGGTTTTTTGATTGTTTGTTTATTTATTTGTTGGGGAGGAGTTAAGACATTTAAAATACACTGTTAGTTAATTTGAAATATACCCTTGCATTGTGCACATTAGGTGAGATTCCCACCAAATGCCCTCCCTCCTCTGGCCAATTGCCCTCCCTCCTTCCCCTCCCTTCTCCCTCCTCTCTCCTCCCCTTCACTAGACTATATTTGTCTTTTATCACACATATGAGTGTGTAAGTGTTTATACATTGGTTTCATAATAGTACTGAGTACATTGGACACATTTTTTTCCTTCCTGGAGATACTTTACTAAGACAAATGTGTTACACTTCCATCCAGGTGAACAAAAAATGTAAACTCTCCATCTTTTTTATGGATGAATAGTATTCCATAGTATATGTATACCACAATTTGTTCATCCACATGTGGGTTGATGAGCATTTGGGTTGCTTTCACCACTTGGCAGTTAAGAATTGGGCTGGAATAAACATCCTGGTGCACATATCTATGTGGTAAAACGATTTCTGTTTCAGGGATCGTCAAACTTGTTAAAGAGGGGACCAGTTCACTGTCCCTTTCAACCGCAATCTACACTTTAGAGACTATCCACTTACAAATACTAGTCACCACAAGACATCTGCATTTACAAAAACAAAACATATGCCTATATAAACACAACCACTAGACCAGTGATTGTCAACCAGTTCACCATGGCACACAGCTGTGCCGTGAGAGGATCTTAGGTGTGCCATGATAATTTTTAAATTTCATTATTTTCAAAAGAAGTTCAAAGTACAATTTCTTTTTACTCTTTTTCTGATCAACATAATTTAAGTGTGCCACAAAAGTTTAAATATAGATTCATGTGCACCACGAGATAAAGAAGGTTGAAAACCACTGCTCTAAACAAATATCCACTTCTGCCCTCACAGAACTGATTACAGAGCCCACTATTCACACTGCCCCCTTTTCATCAAGAAATGTTTAAAACAGTCAATGACTGGGATTCGTGGACCACAACAGAGAGAAAAGGACAGCAAACTCCAGTTAGAACAATACATCCCTCTATCTTCTTAATTAACTGAGACTGTAAAAATTACTCAAAAGACAGACATTCTACCCTCCCATCAGGATAAAAATGTATAAAGTTATTTAATTCACATAATAATAAATATATCAAATTTTATTTAACAGTTGAGGTCCCTACACTATTACACATCTTGTATCTTTCATAAACCATACACAAAACATACAACACTCACCAGACACACCTAATAAATATACTCAAAAACTACATCTCCCCAACACCTGCCATAGTCACAGACACCCATTCATTTCTACCAAATATGTCTTCTTAACCATTTTATAACGCCTGCTATGACTATTAGTCTTAATATTCAGATTAGCCACTTGGCCTGTACAAAAGCCTTAAATAATACTTCTCAAGCTAGAAACACTGTTAATACAAAATGAAGACCACTTTAAAAAACTTAAAAGATCAAAGTACACTAAACAACACCTTACTAAGTTATAACCATAAATGACAAAATTTCAAAGATACATATTATTTTGTCTAATGATGCCCAGTCAATTAAAAAATATAAACTATAAACCAAAACATCACTCAAAGGAAAAAATGCTTTAACACTAAAATACAAACACGATGGTCCTAACACAATAACCACGTTGGGAAGGGGGCTCCTCCTGTTACTCCTATTACTATCTATATTACTATATACAAAACATGCCTGCCCTCCTGTCTCTTTGCTCATTGTATTAATTTCCAACTAAAATACCTAATGATCCCAAAATTAATATGTGAAATCATAGCCATTGCTCCCATGTCAAAAAATCCCCAAAATCCATACATACAAACCCAGAAACAAAACTAAAAAACGATAATGGATGCTGTTATCCTAAATAACCACTACATACTAGACACTACTAGACAAGCCCTGATGAAATCAGATAAGCCTACATGCCATTATCTAAAAATGATGTATTCACTTCCAAACTCTACTATCATAGAGTTGGTAGACTCCGTAATACCAAACACAAAGGACACTCTATACATGCAATAAAATATTAACTATAAATTTAGTCTAAATAAAAATTCTTTAGAAATATAACCACTCTAACAACACAACAACAAAAAAAATTTTTTGCATTTTTTTCTTTTCTTTTTCTTTTTTTGGCTGGGGCCCGGTTTGAACCCACCACCTCTGGTATATGGGGCCGGTACCCTGCTCCTTTGAGCCACAGGCACCACCCAAAACAACAAAAACAATTTTTTTAACCTTAGAATCTATAGACAAAGAGATCTACTTAATATATACTATGCTAGTTAATAACATTACTTCTACTTTTACTATATATAAAAAAGTAACTTCCAAACACCCTCTCCAGAAGAACAGCTCTTTAAAAAGACATCCTTGCTGTTTGAAATTTAAATAAAAATAAAATATTTTATCTCTTATCCACTCTTCCATTATTTAATTTAAATGACAGACTCATTAGTCCAACAACAGCCACACTCACGCACAGGAGCAAATGGCAAAGCAACAGTTGCAAAGAAAGTGCCACTGACAAGCCTGAGAAGCAGGTGTATGCAGACTGCTGGGACTTGCACCTCCCTGAGCAGCCGCAGGTGATGAAGCGAAGTGAGCCCCAGGATTGAACTGTCAGATAGGAACTGGATATTTCCCGATTTGGGAGTCAATGGCCGCCACCTAGGACAATGTCTCTCCTTTGGGTCCAACACCTGATAGTACTTTATGCAGTGGCCAATCTCACATAGCAAATGAAAGGCAGGATAAAGAACACGTTGTGCTGCTATTTTGAGTTCCCTAGAAGTATAAAATAATTGGAAGTAAAAGACTTTTTTTTTTGAGACAGAGTCTTATTTTGTCACCCTGGGTAGAGTGCTCTGGTGTCATGGCTCACAGCAACCTCAAACTCGGGCTCAAGCGATCCTCCTGCCGTAGCCTCCACCCCAGTAGCTGGGACTACCGGCATCTGTCACCAGCACCAGTAAGTAACAACTTTTACAAACAATCTTGTCAACACCCTGTCAGGAAAGCAGAGATGACATCAAACTTTGTTGCAAAGGCCAAGCCTGACCCACATCCAGGTCAGCACAGCTGAGGAACCAACAGTCTGATGTCACTTCAGTGTGGAAAAGCCACTAAGTGGATGTCACACCAGCGGACACTGCAACCCATGTGTGGAGGACCTCGGTGTGGTGGACAGTGTGGTCTCCGTTTCCATTTTCCATACGGACACCCCCTCCTGGATCTCTAACCCTAACCCTCACCCTACGCCCCTAAACTTTATCTTGCAGGTCTCTCTGACCATAATTACCACCCAAAAAGGACCCTAACTTTAGCCACACCTAGGGACCCAAACCCTCTATCCCACAGGTTCACCTGAACCAAATTATCATCCAAAACGGAGCCCTGACCTGAGGGGCCTGAACTCTCTTCATGCCACAGGCCCCCAGACATCAACCATGAGGCAAAGTCAGGAACGAACCCAGCCCTCACTCCAGGGGACAGAACGCTCTTCATCCTGCAGCCACCATCCCCATCACCCATCACGCCAAGCCGAGCCTGAGCCAGCCCGAACCCCAGTGGCCTCTGCGCCCGGTGTGTGAGGACCTCGGACACAGCGCACTCTCCATTTTCAACCCAGAACCTCCCCCTCCCGGTTCTCTGAACACCAGCTGCCCCTGGGCAGGCAGGGCTGGGACAGGAAGGTCGCACTCAGGGTTGGAATCGCAGAACCCCGGTGTCCTGAGGGCGTCGCGCTGAGGTGGTCGCCGGGCCTGGTCCCCTCGCAAAGGGCGGCGCTGAGGAGCTGTGCGTTCTATCACAGCCACAACGCCCAGGAGCAGTCACCGGCCACGCCGAGGTACCGTGCGTCCTCTACAGCCCGCGGCGCCAAGGGGCTCACGCGTTCTAAGCAAACTTTTCTCTGCTCCTACATTGCTTAATGCTCCATGGCTTGCTTTTCTAAGCTATTAATAACAGGAACTAGCACAAAAAATTTGGAGGATTAAATGAGTACTTAGCACAGTGCCCAGCACACACTCCATCAAGATTAGATTTTAGCACAATTCCAAGTGTTTGGGCTACACTCATCCTCTGTCCACAACCTCAGCCATGCCCATCTCCTGAATCCTAACCTTCCTGGAGCCTGTGTCCTAGCATCATCTCCCCTCCATGATCCTCCACCTCTCTGGACATCCCCTTCGGCCCTGCACTGTGGCTACTGAAGAAAACCCTTGGTCCTGCTGGGCTAACGAAGGGGAATGTTGGGAACAAGGTCTACTTGGGTAAGGTTTTGCAGCTAAGTGAGCCCATCTCCTTCATGCAGGTGTATGATTTAAGTAGACATACGTAAATGCATGCTCATATATGCACACACGTGTGCATACACGCACAGCACACCCTTCAAGCCCCAGGTCCAGGCTCTAACCTTGAGCTTGGGGAGCCGTTTGATGGTCTTGAGGGGCCGTAAGACGCGCAGAACTCTTAGGGACTTGATGGTGTTGATGTCTTTCCCTTTGGATCCTCTAGAAGGGAGAAACCACAGATGCAGACAGGTGGAGTTGTGAGTGGCACCCATGCAGCCCCCCAGGGTCTGGCTCACACCCCTCTGTATCCAGAAGCAGGGAGGCCTTGCCCTGCAGGTACCACAGGCCACTTGGCTCTTCCCGTGGTTGCCTGCCTGGGGCCTCATCTGAGGACAGGGGCCAGGCTGGGACCAGCACCAGGACAGCAGCACCTGGGGCACAGGGAGAGCCCAGAGTTCCCTCAACCACACTCTGACAGCCACCCCGAGCCAGCTTCCAGGAGCAGAGGACAGGGGGCCTGTATCAGTACTGTAGCCCTTTAGTACCGCAACATTCTGGAAGGGCTTTTCCCCTGCTTTCTCAGTCCTGGCAGAGGGAGGTAAGGGGGCCGTGTCTGGCCTCTTCCTACAGTTCTCCTTGGCCACCCTAACACTATTGCGGATGACAAAAAGCTGACAGAAAAGAAGAGGGAAGTGGGGAAGGAAAGTAAGAAAGAGACGTTACATACATAAACCAATAGTGAGGAAGGAAGGAGGGAGCCACAGACAGAGCAGTGGACAGGGAAACTCACACAGAGGGGAGCAGGGAGAAAGTCAGGGAAAAGAAAACTCAGGCACTAGAAACAGGCTCTGAAGTCCACGGTTCATGTGCCCACATCAGGGACTCTCGCAGGAAAAGCCAGAGCAGATCTAGGTACTGCCTCTGCTTGCCAGGGCCCCAGGAACTGGGCCTAGCAGGCACTGGGGGCCAACCTACTGACCTCCTACCAACTCCACCTGAGGCGAGGCCAGGCCAGGCTTCATGGAGAGCCTATTATCAGAAGCATAAAGCCCTTAGTCCATGGGGACAGGAGTGGACAGGATGGAGTAGGCTTCATTCATACCTGGGGCTCTGGCTTCTTTACTCAGTGGGCAATGGCCTGCATGGGTGTGTGTGGTCCTATCCTTAGGGGTCTTCCTGGGTCCACTGGGTGGGGTGGGCAGAGTGTCTTAGGCCTTCATGGGGCTGGAGAGTCTGGATACCCAGTTCTCTGCTGCCCCAGCAGCAGCCTACACCCCAGAGTCCAATTAAACTCCCCTGCAATGCTGAGTTTTCAGGTGGGCAAAGCCCAGCCCCTCTAAGTTGGCTATTTCCATCACTGCAGAAGCCCCTGAACCTGCTCTCAAACCACCCTCCTCTGCCAGACAGAGAAGGGAGGACAGACGCTGGCCTGGGGTGGGGCAGAGCAGGAGGAAGGCCACACTGCCTGTCTGGGAGGAGCAGCCCTCTGGCATCCATGCAGAATAGCCAGCTCAGGGCTGCCTCCCATTCTCTTCCTCTGAAGCCACCTGCCTGGGTCTCACCTCTCTCCTCCTGCTGGGACTGTCCAGCATCCCTGGCTTCACTGTCCTCATTGCAGGACACTCCCAACACACTGGCAAAGTTCTCGTTCCCTTTACCATGGAAGGAGGGTTCATTAAGACACCCAGAGGGGAAGCTGGGTATGGCTGGGCACTGATGTGGTCAGGAAGGAGTGGGGAGGAAGCTGCACTTCAAGAAAGGAGCCTCAGAGGAAGCAGCTTAAGAGGTCCAACATCCTGGGGCCTATGGCCACAGCTGGAAGTTGCCACCTCACTGCCTTCCAGCTGATATTCTCAGCCTCTAGCACGTGACCAGGACACCTTGATCTCTAGGAAATGCCGCAGCAAGGGCTGACCATGTCCAGCCCTAGGCCCCAACCCAAGGCATGACAGAAACACTGGGCTTGGGTACATGGCTCCTAGCAGCATGCAGCCCAGATGGGGAATGTGGGTGAGCAGGAGGCGAGGCTGGTGATGAAATGGTCTGGAGAGAGGCCATTGGAGCTGTGATGCCAGACGCATGGGGGAGAGAGAGAGAAGCATTACCCCATGGTGCTCCTACCGAGTCCAGCAACAAGGAGGCAAAAAAAACAGAGTCAGTGACACTGGCAGGATAGGAGGGGCCTTTGTGCAGGTGCAGCCTTCCCAGTAGCTCAGAGAAGGCAAAGCCCCCAGTGTTGCCTATCGACTGTCAGGGGCCTTCCTTGTCTCTGGCTCTCACTTCACAGCTGCCCTCTGCACCCACCAGGTCCCCCCAGGCCCTGACACTCTCCACGCAAGGCCTGACAGAGTTCTCTCTAGGCCCCACTCCAGCAGGGGGAGTATTCCCACAAAGGAGGCAGAAGGAACAGCCCAATACCCCAAGAGGGTAAGATGACCTCCAATTCTGGCTGGGAACAGCACTGGCCCAGATGCTCACCTCAGGTAAAGCTGCTCGTATGGGCCCTGTGGGGCCGCACCCAGTCCTAGAACCACCGGGTACCTGTGGGACGTCAGGGACAGACAGGCCTCGGGTCCCCTCAGGTCCCCTGGCCCCATAGAGCCCAGCTCCAGGAAGCTGGACCAGTTCCATATGGCCCACAGACATCACCCCATGCCCCTACACTCAAGGTCTTCTCCTTGGCCACCCTAACACGATTGTACCACGGTTCTGGGGGCTGCACGCAGCCAGACCAGAGCCAATATGGTTACTTACGAGAAGGCAAACACCACCAGGGCACCACTGACCACAGTGAAGTCCAGAATGTTCCACAGGTCCCGGAAGTAGGCTCCAGGGTGAAGGAGCAGTCCCAAGTCAATCATCTTCAGGTGAGAAACACACATTAGCGAATATAATGTTCCAGGAAAGAGGTAGAGCCAGGTCCTGGTGTCACAGGGTCACTCCCTCTCAGCAAAGGTTCGCACGTCTGTGACCTCATTGCAGCCTCGGAACATGCTCACATGCCCTCCCAGGGCAGAGGTCACAGTCCAGGTCATACCCTCTAAGGGACTCAAGGTCACTGACCCCAGTGTCACAGTTCATGACAGCCTGGCACCCTGCCTGGGCTCCCTGCCACCCTGAAGCCTGAATGAGACTGGGAGGGTCTGCCACCATGTGCTCTGCAGGGCCATGCTCTGCCACACCTTCAGAGGGCCGGCTCAATGCAGCAGGAAGAGCAGCTGGTCCAGGTAACAGGACTTTCATTTGTGGCCTGGCTCTGCCACTCCCTGTGTGGGGACTTGGAACAGGTGCCAGGACCTCTGTAGCCTCAGTTTCCTCATTTATAAAACATGATGATGTGCCGAGTGCCACCCTGAGAGTATGCACTGGGCACACATGCTGAAGTCATAGGTGTACACACACGTGTGCACATCCAACCACGCTGAGCACATGCCTGTCAGACACTGATAAGGGAACACTCATATCTACACGTAGAGACAGAAATGAAGGCTGCAGCGAGGCGGCAGACCCTGAGCCTGTTACCAGGCAAATGCCAGACCCCTTTTAAATTTGTGTCTTCACTGCCTACTTCCCACGGACCCCAGCTCTCTCCAGGCTTCTCGGCCTCCTGTCACACAGCAGCCCTAGGGAAGAAGCTGAACCCAAAGTGTCCTGTTCCAGGAGTGGAGTGCAGCAGGGACCCAGGCACTGCTGGGGAGGCGATCCTGCACAAGGGGTCCTCAATGAATGACGAAGCCTCTTGTTCTCAAAACACACCCCATATGCATGCAGCAGGTGCTCTCATGTCCTCACACACGTATGCATATACTCACTGCTTACCCGCCCACTGTGCACCCTCACCAGAGGCTACCAGGAATGTGGCTTAACCCCCAGCCTTAGCCCCATCTCATATGGGAAGATGAGCAAAACACCAGGTAGCTGGGATGGCCACACAGCTCACCTTTATCACCATCTCAAAGGTGAAGACACCTGTGAAGATGTAGTCCATGTACTTCAGAGCCTGAAACCAAAAGGAAGGTTATTCCAAACACCAAGCTGGGGCCTGAGCCAGGGCTGCTGCAGGGGCTCCGAGCTCCTCTGAGTCACTGGGCAGACAGCCAATCTGGGAGCTGTGGGCTTGGGCATTAGGAGGCAGGGCTCAGACATGCATCCATCCCATTGGGCTAGTCCCCTGGCTGTAGCCCCAACCCCTGCTACTCCTGCCTTCAGACGTTGGGCCCTGCGCCCCTGAGGAGGAGACATAGCAGAGAGGGAGGATGTTCGGGGAGAAGCCAGCCCCTCTGCCACTCACATTGTTCCTGGGAGAGTCTGTCCGCACAGGGTCCTCTGCAGCCAGAGCAATGCTACTCAGGGCAATGACCACGAGGATGACCATCTCGAAGTAGCGCATGGTCACTATGTAGTGGCAGAGGCACCGCAGCCTGTGGGGATAAAGCATGGAGGCTGTGAGCAAGCTGGGCACACTTGGCTCAGCTACAGGCACCAGAGCCTTCTCCACTTCTCCTGGCACAGCAGCCCGGTGACAATGGTGGCTGAGGTACTCATGAGGGCAGCCCAGGACAAGGAGTGGGAAGGCTGCACAGCCCACAGCTCACAGGCTACAGCTCACAGGCCACACTTCCGTACAGCATAACCACTTGTGTCCACCTGGCTGCTGTCTAGAGAGGATGGATGTCAGCACTAGCATTCTGGCAGACGGCAGGCCTCTCCTGGCCTAGGAACCTTCCCAGGGCCGCCAGGAACACAAGCCCACTTGCTCACCTGCACTCACTCATGCAACATTACTAAGCATCTGCTCTGCCAGCCTGTGCTGAACTCTGGGGGACATAGTAAGCAACAGGGCAGGCAAGTCCTCCACCTCAGGAAGTCCCATTCTGGCAGGAAAACAGCAGCAAACAGTGTGGACAGAAATAGGAGACTGGTGCGGACAAGTGCTCAGGGGGTTGGAAAGCCAATCTCTGAGTAGCGGACAGAAGGGGCAGCAATAGATGGGCTAGGTGGAGTGGACTGTCTCTCGTGCCAACACAAGGAACATGCTCTAGGAGCACCACCTCTACCTCCTGCATCCCAGGCACACTCTCTGCCCCTCTAGCCCTTCCAGTCTCTCCTCTAACATTGACATCCCAAGACCTTCCATCCAAAGACCCCCTTCTCTCTCTTCTCTGGAGGGAGCCCATCCACATCTTTTTATCCTCACCTGGCTCCTACCCTCACACCCATGGATCTGCCCCCCAGGTCTACCAACAGCCTGCTAGTTCTTCACTCCATGGCATTTCTCCCTCCTTAAAAGAGACACTTTTCCTTCTAATTCAGCAGCCTGTGTCTGGGTTTCTACCACTTAGACTCCGGGCTACTTGGCTACAAGATGTCTCCAATTGCCTTAGGTTTTCTCATCCAGACCCTCAGCAGCACTGCTAGTCTTGGTGAGCACACTACCTTCTGCCCAGCATCCAGCAGAGATTGGTGCTGTCCTTAACAACCCCTCCTCTCCCACATAGTACAAGTATCATCAAATTCTGCAGATTATGCCTCCAAAATTTCTTCCAGGAACTGACTTCCAAACCTCTCCATTCTGACTACTCCAGTCAAACCACCACCATTTCTTCCTAACACTTCAACCACCCGGCATCTCTGTCCATTCTCCCCATTGAAGGATCTTGCTGAGGTGCAGGTCGAGCATGTCCACCTCTCAGTGCTTTCCATCCCCAAAGGATGCCAGCAGTCAAGCCCTTCTCATCTTGGCACTGCCCATACTGCCTGCAGCCTGCTGCCTCCCATGTCCACCCTCTGTCCTAGCCCACTACCTCCTACATCCTTTCTCCGCCCCAGAGCTTCTGCCCTTCGGGTTTTGGCACAGGTGCCTCTTCTGCTAGGAGAGCTTTACTAACAATCCACCTGCTCCCCAATGCCAGCATCTCTCCATTGTGATATTTTCATGCTGAACTTACTGGACGTTCCCTGCCCCTTGTGGCAGGGACCATGCCTCTGCACGTGCTGAGCTGTAACAGAGAGGGAGGAGGCAGGGAGATTGGGTGCTGGAGAGCCATGTGCAGACACCACTGGCTGCTGGGACAGGAGTGGCCGGGCAGACCAGCAACAAACGGGGTATAGGCCAACCTGCCTTTGCTGCCCTTGGACTGCCTGTCTACATCCCCTGCTCCCCCTGTACACCCTCCCTTCCACTCCCGACCTTCCATCTAACTTAGTACCTGGACAGCATCTCCACCCCATTTTGTGCTTCCTCCTGCACTATGCACTGTTGGACGTCTTATTACGTCTTTTACTTATTTGTTGTGCCTGGTGTCTGTCACTCCCACAGGCACATAGGCTCAGCAAGGACAGTGCCTTGGTCCTGAGCACCTCCAGTGCCTAGAGTACTGTCTACCATGTGGACTTTAGTTGGACCGATGAGAGCACCAGACTGATGAGTGGATGGCAAATGCATGCCGGACAGACATGGGAAGGCACACAGGTGAACAAGTAAACAGATACTGCATGCATGCATACACATGCGGGTGACAGGTGCAATGGAAGGGGGTGCATGAAACCTGTGTGCACACAGGGAGATGGGCCCATGTGTGCAGAGGAGAGTGAGCATGTAGGGCTGAGCATGCAGGGCTGAGCAGCAGCTCTACAGCTGCTGGGTTCAAACCCTGCATCACCAAGACTGCTATATCAGGGCACGTAGCACAGAACTGTCTGTGTCCTCGTCTACATGAAAAGTCATGGGCATGTGTCTCAAGGGACTATGGCAGTGACCAAAGAAGCTCACGTAGCATAGGGTGCAATTGCACCCTCAGGGCACCTACAGGCCATGCTGTTTCCTGTGTCTCTGCAGGTCATGATGAATGGGAAAGAGAGACAGCCACATGCCGGGGCAACGAGGGACTCACAGGTTGGTGGGGCTTAAGCAGAACATGGAGCTGTATGGCACAATGGGTCGGGGGCCGCTCCTCATCACGTCATCGGCTTCCACCTCCTTCTTCCCCTCCACTTGGCTCTCCGGGTCCACGTTACCACCTGTGAGAGTACAGAGCCACCAGGTAAGGGTGTGGTGTGCACAAGCCCACATCACATGATCTCTCCACCAGGAAGGCCTGGCCAGGCAGGCTTCGCAGACATGGCTGAGGGGATGACGGCAGGCCACAGCCACAACCAAGTCCCTGAGCTGTGTGTGCAGAGACTCTGATAGGCCGGCCCCTCCTTGCATCTTGATTTGGCAGGGCTGGGGTGGGAACAGATTCAAGCCCACTGCTGCCCACTAGGCTGTGCATTCTCCAAAAGGAGCAAAGCCAGCCAGGCCTCCCCACGGCCTCTACAGGACCCTTGGAGCAGTGAAATTGGACAGGCAGGGCTGGCCCTGATTCAGAAGACCACAGGAGCTCCCTGACCATCATTGTCCAGTCTGAACTGACCTGGCATTTTCTATCTCAGGATTCTAGATAAGGGCCCACAATGATAGGGAGGTCAGAAGGACCCACTGACCCAGGAAGGATTTGCTGACCAGTCTCTGCTCACAGCTCGCTCTTCCTTGGGTCCTTATGGGTCCTCACTTGGCCCCCACTCAGCACCCGACCTCCCCCAGGCCCACCCTCTGCTTGCTGAATGAGTACTCCAGCCCTGCCCAGTTTTGTTCCCACAAACCAAACTGCCCAGGACTGAGATGGCCATAACCTGATATGTCAGATAAAGCCTGCTATTCATGCATTTTGCTCACAACTCTGCATCTTTAATTATCCTAACATATACTTCAACTCTTGTGGGTGACAGAGTTCCTAAGACCTCAGGGACACCAAAGAAGATAGTACAATGACTTGGAGCCCCCCCCCACCTGCTGTATCTCCTTTTTACTTCTTTAAAGAAACATAAAAGCAAAGAGGATATTAAGAACAAAAATGAAGGTGCTTATCCCTACAGCCTGCTGTAGAGAACAAGCTCCAAGCCCTCCTTGGCCACTGACCACTCTGAAGTCCTGCAGAGAATAGCTGGGCCAGAAAAAAGAGCCTTGTGTGGCATGTGAGAACAGCTGACGTGGCACCAGGCAGCCAGCTCCCCTACCCACAGGCATAGGCATTTTTATAGTGACCACTTATGAAATGGCTATCATCAAATTTCTCTGCTGAAAACATAAATTATTAAATACACAGACCTCTGAGAAAGAAATCTGACAATACTTAATTAAAGCTTAAAATACTCTATTAATATCTAAGACATTATCCGCTAAGGCAATCAAGCATACACACAGCAATCTGTATTTACTTTGTTATAAGTTCTTTTACAGTAACAAAAGTTATGAAACATATAACCACAGTTTGACTAAGTAAAATATGAAATGTTTATATGAAGCACCACACTATTTTTTTTTTTTTTTTTTTTTTTTTTTTTTTTTTGTAGAGACAGAGTCTCACTTTATGGCCCTCGGTAGAGTGCCGTGGCCTCACCCAGCTCACAGCAACCTCCAACTCCTGGGCTTAAGCGATTCTCTTGCCTCAGCCTCCTGAGTAGCTGGGACTACAGGCACCCGCCACAACGCCCAGCTATTTTTTTTTTTTTTTGGTTGCAGTTTGGCCGGGGCCGGGTTTGAACCCACCACCCTCGGTATATGGGGCCGGCGCCTTACCGACTGAGCCACAGGTGCCGCCCAAGCACCACACTATTAATATTAAAAAAGCTTACACCTGGGCAGCACCTGTGGCTCAGTAAGTAGGGCGCCAGCCCCATATGCCGAGGGTGGCAGGTTCAAACCCAGCCCCAGCCAAACTGCAACAACAACAACAAAAATAGCCAGGTGTTGTGGCGGGCGCCTGTAGTCCCAGCTGCTTGGGAGGCTGAGGCAAAGAGAATCACGTAAGCCCAAGAGTTATAGGTTGCTGTGAGCCGTGTGATGTCATGGCACTCTACCCGAGGGTGGTACAGTGAGACTCTGTCTCTACAAAAAAAAAAAAAAAAAAAAAAAAAAAACTCACACCTGTTGTCCCAGCAATGTGGGAGGAAGGTCACTTGAGACCTCAAGTTTAAGTCTAGCCTGGGAAACATAATGAGAACCCCATTTCTATAAATAAATTGATTAAATTTAAAATGACTTCACAGATGTAAGAGGAAATTTATGACATGGTAAGTTAAAAGAAAAAAAAAGGCAGGCCACATACTTGTATACCCTACATGAGCCCCACCTGTAGAAAATAACACCCATGCAAGGAGAGAAATAACACCAAAACGTTAGCTGTGACCTCAGAAGGGCTGTTAGACCATACTTTTTGTTTTATTACACTTCTTTTGTCCTGCTTGTTTGCATGTCTCATAATTTTTTATTGCATGCTGCACGTGGTATATAAATGATACCAGATAATGTCTTCCACCAGTGAAAGTACCCTTTTGTCTATTAGGCAGATAGGATGAAGGATTTATCACTTGAATTCAATCAGGGATTTATTTTAGGCTGAGTCTGCCTACAGCTGTGGCCAGAATCCTGTACCCATTTATATTATTTATGCTTATAAGGGGAGGCTCTGGGAGGATGATGGTGGACCCAGCTCCTGCACCAGTAAGACAGAGACAGCTGCAGACGGGCACTGGGTACCCAGACACATGGCAATGGAAGACTAGACAGCAAACATTCAGCATTACCATCATGAGTTCTAGAAGCAGCACAAAGGGCTTGGATATCTACATATCACCTTTAAAGTAAGGAATACTTATTATTTAAAGCCACACTTCTTTCACAATAACAGCAACGCACAACAGGAGAAAAGACCCAATTGGGACTCAAGAATTCCCTTCACATCACAGCTATGTGAGTTTCAGGCCAAGGCTGAACTTTCTTTTTTTTATTGACAGTCTTATTTTGTCACTCTCTGTAGAGTACTGTGATGTCACAGCTCACAGCAACCTCAAACTCTTGGGCCCAAGTGACTCTCTTGCCTCAGCCTCCCAAGTAGCTGGGACTACAGGCACCCACTACAACACCTGGCTACTTTTTGGTTGCAGTTGTCATTGTTTAGCAGACCCTGGGCCAGGCTGGAACCCACCAGCCTTGGTGTATGTGGCTGGCACCCTAACCACTGAACTATGGCACTGAGCCAGGCTGTTCCTTGAAAGGAAATGCCCACCAGGATCCTCATCTCACAGGAAAACAGGGTTGAGTCTCAGCGTTTAAGGCTGCAGAAATTTTGACACTGACCATAAATGCTAATAGAAATTAAACTTCGCGGGCGGCGCCTATGGCTCAGTGAGTAGGGCGCCAGCCCCATATGACGAGGGTGGCGGGTTCAAACCCAGCCCCGGCCAAACTGCAACCAAAAAATAGCCGGGCGTTGTGGCGGGCACCTGTAGTCCCAGCTGCTCGGGAGGCTGAGGCAAGAGAATCGCGTAAGCCCAAGAGTTAAGAGGTTGCTGTGAGCCGTGTAATGCCACGGCACTCTACCCGAGGGCGGTACAGTGAGACTCTGTCTCCACACACACACACACACACAAAATAAATTAAACTTTGCTATTATTTTTTATCAGGACCATTTCAGTTTTTTACTTTCTGGTTAAAGAGTTAAACAACTCTTGAGTCATTGGGCCCAACTCTACTCTTCCTACACCTCTACGATTTCTAGTGCAAGGCATTCTTGGGAGTGCACGTGTCAGGTCACACAGGACTGTCTGAACTTTAGGAAGAAAGAGAATTATAGCAAATGGAGGTTTGAGCTGTAAGACTAAAAGGTAAGCCAAAGAGCAGTGAGAAATCTAAAACTGGCAAATCTAAATAAACATGGTCTCTATCATGTACAAAGCAATAATAATATTTACTGTGCAGAATTTTTTTTTTTTTTTTTTTGTAGAGACAGAGTCTCACTGTACCGCCCTTGGGTAGAGTGCCGTGGCGTCACACGGCTCACAGCAACCTCTAACTCTTGGGCTTAAGCGATTCTCTTGCCTCAGCCTTCCGAGCAGCTGGGACTACAGGCGCCCGCCACAACGCCGGCTATTTTTTTTGTTGTTGCTGTTTGGCCGGGGCTGGGTTTGAACCCGCCATCCTCGGCATATGGGGCCGGCACCCCACTCACTGAGCCACAGGCACCGCCCTCTACTGTGCAGAATTTTTAAAAAAGAGCTGGAATGCTATACAACAGTAACAAAGAAGTTGGGAAAAATGGGACTAAGTTACTATTCTAAGGTCTTAGTATTATTAAAAGGGAAGTTAACGATTATAGATTTTTATTGTGAATACAGGTAAAATTACAAATTTAATCACTAAAAGAACAGAAATAGAATCTATAGTTTTTAAACCAGGAGAAGGCAAAGTGGGACATGTAAGCAAATAAACAATCAAAATCAGTTAGTATTAAAAAGGAAGGAAAAAGCATATGAAAAATGGAATAAATGTCATAATCTAAGATGGATGAAGAAAGTCCAAGTAAATTACTAGTCATAATAATTATGAGCAGACTAAATTGGGCAATTAAATGACAAAGATTCAGCAAGATTTTATAAAATAACAGTTATAAAATATGTAGTTTCCAAACAACAAGCCCAAAATACAAGGCCACATAAAGGATGAAAGTCAAAAGATGGAAAAATATATACTTGGCAAATGCTTACCTAAAATAAAAAAGCTCAGGGAGCCATATTCACATTGAGACAAAAATCACTAGAATTAAAGGGGACTGGCCAGGCACGGTGGCTCACACCTGTAACCCCAGCACTCTGGGAGGCCGAGGCAGAAGGATTCCTTGAGCTCGGGAGTTGGAGACAAGTCTGAGCAAGAGTGATACCCCATCTCCACTAAAAATGGAAAAACTAGGCAGATGTTGTGGTGCAGTTCCTCTGTAGTTCCAGCTACTTGGGAGGCTGAAGGAGCAGGATTGCTTGAGCTAAGGAATTGAGGTTGCTGTGAGCTGTGCCTCCATAGCACTCTACCAAAGGCGACATAGTGAAACTCTGTCACAAAAAAAAAAAAAAAAGAAAAAGAAGATAACTGCTTATATATATTTCAGTAGAAAGTTTTTTATTTTTATTTATTTTTTTATTTTATTTATTATTATTACTATTATTATTATTATTTTTTTTTTTGCAGTTTTTGGCCAGGGCTGGGTTTGAACCTGCCACCTCCAGCATATGGGGCCAATGCCCTACTCCTTTGAGCCACAGGCACCGCCCTATTTTTTTTTTTTTTTTTTGCAGTTTTTGGCCGGGGCTGGGTTTGAACCTGCCACCTCTGGCATATGGGGCTGGCACCCTACTCCTTTGAGCCACAGGTGCCGCCCCAGTAGAAAGTTTTTTAAAGAAAGCAAGAAATACGCTCTTACAAAAGAAATTGAGAAGCACATAGTCACTATTTTAGAAATGTACATACTACATAATAGATGGTTAGTAATATTCTAGGTTGTTTTTATACTACGCTGCACATTTCAAACACAACAGCAAGTGCACAATACCACCTATGATGCTTACAAAAGAAATGGCCTCAATTCTTTCTAACCAAGTCTCTAGATCTGCGCTTCACAAATGGGTGACTTTGGTACCATCTGGGGCATCTGGTGAGTGCAGACCAGGCTGCTGTTACACACCCTGAGACGCTCAGGACAGCTGCCAACAACAGAATTTCAGTGGTGCCACAGCTCAGCAGCTCTGTCCTAGGTCTAATCACCAGTAGCAGAATATAGTGAGGACAGAGGAATTTACTAAATGACACCACGATGCAGTCAACCAAATCAACAATGTGAGAAATTATACAGGACAAATGGTATGTTTTTTCAACAAACAAATGGCATAAAGAAAAGAGAAAATTATCATAACATAAAAGAGACGTTTTCAAAATGAAGCAAGTCAAAGGAGTAAACTTTGTTTGGACTCTTATTCAAACAAACCATCTGTAAAATGTTATTTTTGAGATAGCCAGTAAAGTTTGAACCTAGAATACATTGGTTGTTAGCAAGGAACCATTACCAATATTGTAAAGTATAATAATAAAATGGCCGGGTGCAGTGGCTCAGGGCTGAAATCCCATACTTTGGGAGGCCAAGGCAGAAGGACCCCTTGAGCTCAGGATTTGGAGGCTGCAGCACTGCACCCCAGCCTGAGCAACAGAGAGAGACTTTGTCTCAGAAAAAAAAAAAAAAAAAAAGAAAGAGCTACTGTGGCTATTAATTATTAATGATGCTTACTGGCATATTTATACCTAAAAATGATACACAAGAAAGCAAGAGAAAGTGTAAGTGAACAAGATTGGCAAAGCGTGGGCAGCTGCTGAAGGCAGAAGCCACTTGCCCTTGTCTCTGCCTCCCCATGTATTTCAACTTCCACAATAAATATGGTTTATTGAAGCAGCTACAGAGAGAAGACACAGCCATAAAAAGGAGAAACAATTCAGACTGACAACTGGCTTCTCAAAGGAATCAACAGAGGCAGAAGACAGTGGAACGGTCTCAATATCCTGAGAGAAAATAGCAAACTAGAATTCCATGTGAAGTAGAATTAATAACAGTGGCAAAGACCACTCAGGCAAAATGACAGAACTTACCACCACTCAATCTAAACAAAGTTAGGAAAGATGTTCTTCAAGCAAAAGGGAAAAAGAAAGAAAGAAAAAAAAAAAAACAACTGGATGATCTGAAATAGAAGTGATGAAAGATGAGAGGGAATAATGAAATCAACAGCAAAAATAAGGGAGAAAAAATCAACATAGAAAAACCTGTCAACTGGAAATTCAAAACCATACTTATAAATAACACATAAATCAATTAAGAAATCATAATCACACTTGGAAAAAAGACTTAAAACAAGAAACCAATATTTCAAAGTTTATAATATGCAATTAAAATAATTCTCAAAGTGAAGATTAAAGCTTTAAACACACCTCAAATTCCATGAGCTAAATATTCAAATAAAGAACTGGAGAAAGAATATTACGGTATGGATAAAGTAAGTAGATTTAAGGAAATAATAAATTAGAACAAGAATTAATGAAACAGAAAACAAAGATGCAACAGAAAAGATCAAGAAAGACAAAGATTGAGATGCTGGTAAACCGTTTAAATTGACAAATCATTAGGGGAAAAGAGTTTTTCAAGTGAAGGAGGGAGGGAGAAAAGGTAAGAAGGCAATTATACGTGGCCATAGTACAAATCCAGCAGAAAATAAAAAGATAGTAAGAAACTAGTGCCTGTAGATAATGGCAGTTACCTACACTCAAATTTCTCCCCATACCCTCTATTTCTCAATATAGAGAAAGAACAAAATTATCCACAGTCTATCCCTGTAGTATATGAGAAACAAGAAACCATAAGCTTTAGCCTGCATGTAAGTGTGGAAATAACAACAACAGAGTAAGACTCTACTCCCTTCCCCAAAGGAGGATATTCTTGAACTAGAAAGCAAGTAAGTTACCCAGACCTCTACCCTACCCTCCACAAAGTCACATGTAATTGCTGGTCCAGGAAAATTTACACAGTTTATCATTATGTGAAAAAGCTTCTATAAGAAGAAAGTAGAAAGGAAGGATAAAAACTTTTCAGCTAACAAAATTTTACAAAACACCCCCCTGTAAAGTAGAGGAAAACTAATATAACTTTTCAATATGAATCAAATATAATTGAACAAACAGTGCTAATAGGAAAGATTACTACAAATCAGATTCAAAAGCTCAAAATAAAATGGAAGGACAACTAGAAGATGTGGGATGAGCACTAACGAGAAATTAAAGAAGATGAAATCATCTCAGAAAGAAAATTAAAGAGAAAGACAAAATTATCTCAGAAAGAACAAGGAGTCCAAGGGAGAACAGATAGGACTGAAAGTTTATCAACATAAAAGGAAGATAGGTGTGAGATGAGCCAAGAGGATACTATGAAATGAGCTATCCAAAGGATCAGAAATAAAGTTACAGACAAGACAGGCAACAGAGAGCCAAAGTTTGCACAACTGGAATGTCTGAAATACAAAAATAATACAGCATAATGTAACTAACAATTGTAACAATAATCTCAGAATTTTTTCCTGAAATAAAGTGCCAAAAATAATAAAATGGGAAAATGATAATCCTTTAAAAAAATGGTAATGGAATGATTGGACATCCATTAGAGGGGGGGGAAAAAACCCTTTCAATCCTTATCTCACATTACATATAAAAATTAACTCAAGACTTCAGCTTCTGAAGACAACAGTACTGCCTCATCCACTCTGCTAAGCACAGCAAATACAGTCATCCCAATTTACCCTTGGGGACTACATTCCAAGACCCCCAGTGCATGACCAAAATCTTAGATAGTACTGATTTTTCCTCAAAATACTGTTTTTTCCTATATATACATACATATGATAAAGTTTAACTTATAAATTAGGCACAGTAAGAGGTTAATATCAATTTATAATAAAATTATAACAATATCCTGTAATAAAAACTATGCAAATGTGGTCTCTGTCAAAATATCTCATTGTATTATTCTCATCCTTATGATGATGTAAGATGATAAAATGCCTATGAAATAGGATCAAGTGAGGTGAATCATAGGCACTGTGATATAAATGGAAAATTACAGAAATAAACAATTTACAAGTTTTATATTGCCCACTGTTCTAAGTAGTATGATGAAATCTCATGCCATCCTACTCCATTCTGCCCCCAATCACCTCTAGTCATTAGCTATCGTGTAAGCTGAAATGGTATCATAGTGCTTGTGCTCAAGTAACCCTCATTTTACTTAATAATGGCCATTTTCAGATTGCAGTGGACCTCAGGTAACTGAAACCTAGGAATGTGAACCCTTGGGCAAGGGTGCTACTCTGTATAAGATTCTTGGATATCACATACAAGGCAAATATGAGAAAGTTCTGAAAGGTGGAAAGAAGGCGGCAGATTGGCCAGGGACCTTGGGACCTGAGGAACAATGCAACAGTAAGTTTTTCTTTTCTTTGTTTTCTTTTATGCCCCATACACCCTCAACTTGGTGCCAGAGAAGCTGGCAACTCAGAAATGCCAGCAAGCACAAATTTGTAAAAGTAAAAAAAAAAAAATCAACTCTCTTGGGTGGCGCCTGTGGCTGGCTCAGTGGGTAGAGCACTGCCCCCATATACCGAGGGTAGCTGGTTCAAACCCAGCCCCGGCCAAACTGCAACAACAACAACAAAATCAGATCTCCTTAGTGAATGGCCTAGGAAGGGGAAGGCTAGCAAGACAGAGCACTCACAGACAATGACCATGGCACCACAACCAAGCTTCACAGGGACACTGCAACCTCCACTTACCTCAACAGAGACTGAGTGCGGAGCCTAGAGTTCCACCCTCACCATTTGTAATGAGGTGGTCTCAGGAAAGCCAAGTCTCTGGTCTCAAGGGAGCAGGGACTTCTATTCCTGCCCTGTGATAGCAAGACCCTGACCTACACAATGCCAGAGGGCCTTGAGGGGAGCAACCAGCATTAATGACCCATCTTCTCCCTACTTAGAACAGCACATCCTAGTGGAAAGCCAGCACCCTCCCCACTACCTGGAGGGAATGAGGCCAACCCTGCTATGTGGGTGGCAGCCACACTGGTGGCAGTAACAAGGCACTTCTACCTCTCACAGTCCAACTGAGAGAGTGGCATCCTGGGGAGCCCAATGGTAACAAAGACCTCCCTACCACTCAGTGTCGATGGAGGTCAAATTCATCCACCCCATCCGGCAATAATAGGGCAACTCCCAACACTGCCCTTGCTGCAGTGAAAGCACAGCAGACCAGCTTAAGCAGGGGATTTAAACAAGACTCAGAGACTTACAACATAATACCAAAGTATCTAGGTTTCAATCAAAATTCACTCATCACACCAAGAACCAGGAAAATCTCCACTAAAATGAGAAAGACAATCACAAGACACCAAGGTGATATAAATGTTAGAATTAACTGACAAAGATTTTTAAAGCAGCCATCATAAAAATGCTTAACAGATAATTAAAAACACACTTAAAACAAATGAAAAATAGAAAATCTCAGCAAAGAAACAGAAGATATGAAGAACCAAATGGAAACTTTGGAACAGAAAACACAATAACTGAAATTAAAAACTCAATAGATAGGCTCAACAGCAGAATGGAGGGCACAGAGGAAAGAATCAGTGAACTGGAAGATAGAACAATAGAAATTATCCAATATGAACAACAGAGAGAAAATAGACTGAAAAAGTGAAGAATCTCAGGGGCCTGTATTCATCTTTTCTGTAACAAAAGATGTAACATTCACTTCATCAGAGTCCTTGAACAAAAAGAGAAAGGGGCAAAGATGAAGAAGTATTATTCAAAGAAATAAAAGATGAAAACTTTCCATATTTGGCAAAAGACATAAACTTACAGATTCAAGAAGTTGAGTGAACACCAAACAGAATAAACTTAAAGAAACTCACGCCAAAACACAACATAATCAAATTCTGAAATATAAAGACAAAGAAAAAAAAACCTTGAAAGCAGTGAGAGAAACAACATCTTACCTATAGGAAGAAAACAATTTGAATGACAGTGGATTTCTCATCAGAAACCATGGAGGTCAGAAGGAAGAGGCACACGTTTTCTTCAAGGGCTGAAAAAAAGAGCTGTCAACCCAGAAATCTATACCCAATGAAAATATCCTTCAGGAATGAAGGGAAAACCAAGACACTCTCAGATGAAGGAAAACTAAAAGAATCTGTAACCTGCAGACCTACCCTAAAAGAATGTCTAAAAGAAAATCCTCTAAACAGAAAATAAATTATGAAAGAAGAAATATTGGAATAGCAGAAAGGAAAAAAGAATAACAGGAGTAAAAATATGGGTAAATACAACACACTTTTCTTCTCTTGAGTTTTATAATTATGAGTTATGTTTGACAACTGAAGCAAAAATTATAACACACTCTGAAGTGGTTCTCATTGTATGCAGAGGAAAAATTTAAGACATTTGTATTATAAATGGGGGCAGAAAAGAGATGTAAAGAGAGGTGAAGTTTTTATATTTCATGTGAACTGGTAAAATGACAACACCACTATGTAGGGTAAATTATGTATATAAAATGTAACACCTAGGGCAACAACTAAAAAACCTATAAGAGAGATACACTCAAAAATACTATAGATAAATTAAAATAGAACTGTAAAATATGTTCAAGTAACCCACATGAAGAGAAGTCAAGGAAACTAGAGAAATGGAAAACGAGAAATAAAATAGCAGACGTAAGCTCTAATATATCAATAATTACATTAAATGGAAACAGTAGCTGGGCACAGTGGTGCGCACCTATAATGTCAGCTACTTGGGAGGCTGAAGCAGGAGAATCACTTGAGGCCAGGAGTCTGTGACTAGCTTGGGTTACACAGTGAGACCCCTATCTCTAAAAGGAAGAAAAAAAAGAAAAAATTAGCTAGGCATGGTGGTATGCTCCCACAGTCCCAGGTACTCTGGACGCTGAAGTGGGAAGATCGCCTGAGCCTAGAAGTTTGAAGCTACAGTAAGCAGTGATCACTACTCCAGCATAGGCAACACAGTGAGGCCCTATTACTGAAGTAAATAAACAAACAAATAATATATAAGTGGTTTAAATGTGTGAAATAAAAGATGGAAGTGACAGAGTGGATTAAAAACATGATCTACTGTCCTATCTATAAGAAACTCACTTCTGGGCAGCACCCATAGCTCAGTTGGTAGGGTGCCAGCCACATACACCCAGGCTGACAGGTTTGAACCTGGCCTGGGCCAGCTAAACAACAATGACAACTGCAACAACAAAAAAAAAAAAAAAAAAAAAAATGAAAGAAAGAAAAGAAACTCACTTCAAATATATCTCAATAGCGAGGTTGAAATTAAGTTTAAAAACAGACCATGCAAACATTAATTGAAAGAATATTTATATCAGACAGACTTCAGATCAAAGAAAACTATAAGGTACAGAGAAAGATATTATACAATGATTAAAGGGCTGATCCACCAAGAAGATACAGAAACCTTAAATGTGTATGCACCCAACAGCAGAACTGTAAATACATGAAACAAAACTTAAGGGAAATAGATAAAACCACCTTCATAGCTGGAGACCTGAACACCCCTTCACAACAACTGACAGATCAAGACAGAAAGTGAGCACACACAGACACCAGTAACACCACCAGCCAAGAGCGCCTCACTGTCGCTGTGTCCAGTTAATGTGGGACGCACACTCTTCCCAAACACTCAACAGAACACAGATCAAGACATGCCCTAGCCATGAAACAGACCTTAACAAACTAAAAGAAATAAAATAATACAGGATGTGTTCACTGACCACAAAGTAATCATCAAACTAAAAGTCAATAACAGAAAAACAGGAAAATCCCCCCAAATGCTTAGAAACCAAACAACATGCTTCTAAATAATCCAAGAGACAAAAAGAAGTCCCAAGGGAAATTTTTTAAGTGGAAGTGAACAGTAGCGAAAATATATAATATGAAAACCTGTGGGACGCAATTGAAGCAATGCCAAGAGGGATACTCATGGAACTAAATGTTTGCAATAGAAAAGAAGAAAAGAGTCAACTCTAAGCTCCCACCTTTAGAAACTAAAAAGGAGTTTTAAGCCCAAAGAAAACAGAAAGAGGAGAGCAGTAAGGAAAAGAAATCAAAAGAAACTGAAAAACAGAAAAACAGTAGAGAAAATATGGTTCTTTGAAAAGATCAGTAAAATTAACAAAATTCTAGCAAGTCTGACAAAAATAAAAGAGATAGGGCAACAAATTACCAATATCAGAAGTGAGGCGGCAGCTGCCACTACAGATCATGCTGACATCAAAAGGACATTAACAAAATATTACAAACTATACACATAAATTAGATAAATTAAATGGACCAATTCCTCAAAAAGCACAGACTACTGGGCACAACTCACCCAACAGCCCTATCTATACCTATTAAGAAAAGTGAATTTGTAGCTTAAAACTTTCAAAAAAGAAATGTTTCATTGGCAAATTCTACCAAACAATTAAAGAAGAATTAACATGAGTTCAACAGCATCTCCTCCAAAAAAAAAGAAGGAACAATTCCGTTCAACTCAGAACATTTTAGGAATCCAATATTACTCTGATTCCAAAATCAGACAAAGACAATTCAAACCATTTTATAAATCAGCATTACTCTGATACTAAAACCAAAGACAGCACAAAAAAGAAAATTACAAACCAATATCCATCATGAATATAGCAGCAAAACTCCTAACTAAATATTAGCAAATAGAATTCAGCAATACACTGGAAAAATTATACACAAATAACCAGTAGGGTTTATCCCAGGGTTCAGGCGGGTTTGATATCTGAACACCAATCAATACAAACTACCTTACAGGAAAAAAAAGGAAAAAACAAACCATGGCCATATCAAATGTATAAAAAACTCTCAAAAAAAAAAAAAGTCAGGAATAAAGAGGAACTTCCTCTAGTTGGTAAAGAACACCTACAAAAACAACAGCCATGTAAGATGCCCTGCAGGTGTAATCCCACATGGGTGCATCTTACAAGGGTACATGTGAAACTTAGTAAATGTAGAATATAATTGTCCTAATACAATAACTGAGAAAATGTCAGGAAGGCTATGTTAACCAGTGTGATGAAAATGTGTCAAACTGTTTATAAAACCGGTGTATGGTGCCCTATGATCGCACTAATGTACACAGCTGATTTAATATTAATTAAAAAAATAAATAAATGTTCAATTTAGCAGAAAAAAAAAAACACCCAAAAACTTAGGTGGGAAACTGCATGCCCCCTAAGGCGGGACGTCACTCCCCACAGCTGACCCCAGACATGCCCCATGGAAGGGAGGGGAACAAAGGCACATGTGGAAATGGACAAAACCAAAACTGTTCATTTGCAGATGACCTTATTATCCACATACAAAATCCCAAAGAATCCACAAACGTATACCTAGAGGAAATATATGCCAAAATTACTTCTAAAACTTTTCTTTTGGGTGGCGCCTGTGGCTCAAGGAGTAGGGCGCCTGCCCCATATACTGGAGGTGGCGGGTTCAAACCCGGCCCCAGCCAAAAAAAAAACAACTTTTCTTTTAAAGTTTGATAAAAGAAGCCAAATCAGAATTGTAATCTACAATTAAATTAGTAATCAGGCAAATTCATAACTTTAAATAATCATATAATAAAATAAAATATCCAACTCAAGAAGCTAGAAAACGAACAACAAAGTAAAACAACAGAAAGCTAGAGGGAAATAATAATAACAATAAAGGGAAGTAATGATTTTAACAACAAGACCACAGTAGTACTAATAAATTAAAAGGCTGGCTTTCTTTTTATGAAAAAAAGTATATAAATGAATAGTTCACTTTTTTTTAAAAAAGGAAAACACAAAGGATAAAAATGACAAGGGAGAAAATGCACTGAAACAGAGAGAAACTAAAAACAAAACTGAAGCCACTCACACTTCTATATAAATAAACTGGGAAACCTAGATCAAATCAATAATTTTTAAGAACACAAGGGAATTCTACCAAATATCTAAAACCCAAATAATTCCAATGCTACTTGAACTACTCCAGAGCACAGGAAGAAAACATCCTACTTCTTTTTATGAGCCAAGAACATGAACATCTCACAGATTAACTCCTCAGGTGAGATTTCCCAGTAGACTGCCTTCAAGTTTTATAATGTCCCTACTTCAGGAAAACACATACAGTGTATATCTCTCATTACAGCTCTAAATTTCAAAGCATATAAATCTCTTTTCCAATGATGGACTTTTTGGCTAATGCTTATGTAGGAAAAATGTATACAACCTCAAAACTTAGTATAATGTTTTTAACAAAATAATGTGGGAAAAATCCTCAGGCAAGCTTCCAAATTCAGTTGGTAGATTATCAGAATCATGTGTGGATGTTTTTGAAAACCCTAAGTTTTAATAAATGAGGTGTCCAAGTAATGGTTTATTAACAGGTACTTTAATTGGGGATCAGGAAAAAATATGCTAAACATGTTATGTCCTAGTATGATAGTTTGTTACTTTTCGTTGTTTAACAGTGCTTTAATTATAATTTACATTGGGGATTTTTAGTTAACATGTAACCCATTATAACTTTTTACCATTTTAAATTATGAAAATGAGACTCCTATTCAGAACATTTGATTTTTAGGAATGGAGCAGTGAAGTTAAGCAAGAGATAACTATATGGGATTGATTTCTAAACATTACGATATTTGAGTGCAATATAAGAAAGATAATGAACATATCTCACTTAAAAATATCAACCCAAGGGCAGCGCCTGTGGCTCTGTGAGTAGGGCGCCGGCCCCATCTACCAAGGGTGGCGGGTTCAAACCTGGCCCCAGCCAAACTGCAACAACAACAACAAAATAGCTGGGAAATAGCTGGGCGTTGTGGTGGGCGCCTGTAGTCCCAGCTACTCGGGAGACTGAGGCAAGAGAATCACCTAAGCCCAAGAGCTGGAGGTTGCTGTGAGCTGTGACACCATGGCACTCTATTGAGGGTGACAAAGTGAAACTCTGTCTCTAAAAAAAAAAAAAGTCAACCCCAAATCCTACATAAAATATTAAATGGAATCCAACGGCACACTAAAAATAAATACGACATCAATAAACCAAATTGGGTTTATTCTGATTATAAACATAGTTTTATATTGGGAAATCAATTTCTATAAACCTCTATATTTTAAGAGAGAAAAGACATGCTCTCTATGGATGCTGAAAGGGTCTTCAACAAAATTTAACATCTACTCCAGATAAAAACACTTACTGAACTAGGAATGAATGGTTACCATAACATGATTTTACATACACATATATACTCTTCAGGCCCCAAACTAGAATCTCACTTAATGTAGGCAGAAATAGCACAAGCAAAGCCACTAAAACTCCATTGTTATCTGACAGTAAAATCAGACCAAAAAAAAATGAGAGACCTGAGACTTAGAAAGGAAGAGTTAGAACTATATTTGTAGATTTCTTTTGATAATATACTTGGAGAAAACAAAGAGAATCAACATTAAAACTAATAAACAATATGAGGATTCAGCAGGATACATTATTATTATATAAATATCATATAAAAAGCCTTGATTTCTGCTTCGAGCAGACGTAATAACACAGACCGGATTAAACCACATTCCTCAACATTAACAACCAAATACCAGACATCATGAGAATGAAAAAGCAGGTCACAAACTAGGAAAATATCCTTCAAGAACACATATATGCTAAAAGATTTGCATCCAAAACATACAAAAAACTCTTAAAACTCAACAATTAGAAAATAAACAACCAGATGGACAAAAGATCTGAATAGGAACCTCATCAAAGAGGATCATAACAGGTGGCAAGCATATGAAAAGATGCACATATGTAGCATGGAATCTCACATTAAACAAGATACTACTACATGCCTAATTAGAACAGCCAAAACCCAAAACACTGACACCCAGTATTGGCGAGGATATGGAATGATGGGAAATCTTATTGATCACCGGTGAAAATACAAAATGGTGCAGACACTTCAGAGAAAGTCTGTCAGTTTCTTATAAAGAGAAATACAGTTTTACCATACAACCCAACAGTCATGCACTTAGGGATTTACATATGTGAGCTGAAAACTTACGTCCACAAATAAACTTGAACATAAATGTTTATAGCAATTTTATTCATAATAGCTGAAAACTGGAAGCAATCAAGATGTCCTTCAATAGATAAATGAGTAAACAAACTATGGTACATCCAGACAACAAAATATTAACTCAATGCTAAAAAAAAAAAAAAAAAAAAAAAGAGCTATGAAGCCACAAAAAGACAGAAGAACAAGCATACTGGCAAGTGAAAGAAGCCCATCTGAAAAAGCTACATACTATTTGATTACAATCTAATGACATTCTGGAAAAGGCAAATATATGGAGACAGTAAAAGATCAGTGGTTACCAGCAAGGGTGGTGGAAAAGAAATAGAGAAAGTGGGCAGGGGTCGCATCTGGATTCCTGTGGATAGAAGCCAGGTGGAGACCCGGGCTGGCCCTCAAGCTAATCCAGAGAGAATCAGAGAAGGCAGCAGGAAAGACAAAGACTCTTGTGCCCAAAGGAAGTAACCCAGACAATGGATTAAGGACGCAAACAAAAAGGGAAGATGGAGCAGCTAGAGCCTGTGGCCATCCTTGGTTATGCCTGGGATCATGCACTGGTCCACAGGCCCAGGCGAGAGCCCCTGAGTAAGAGACAACAGGCACATGTGTCTCATTGTGCCAGTGCATCTGCAAACGTGTGTGTGTGTGTGTGTGTGTGTGTGTGGAGGCACCTGACTGGGTTTACCCCATCTGCTTGAGAACTAAATGCTTCATCTGGCACTCAGTGTGAATCCTGCTACTATAGCCTCTCTCCTACCCAGTTGGAATGTTTCCTTTGTACTTAGAGGGGACAGCTCCTCTTGGATGCTCATGAAATGACCATGCACTGTGTCCACTGTGTGAGTAGCTGTGACTGTTGCCTTCAGGTCTCTGCCTACTACATTGACTTGAAGACAGAAAAGGCTTTTTTTTTTTTTTTTTTTTTTTTAATGGAAACAGAGTCTCAGTCTGTTGCCCAGGCTAGGATGCAGTGGTGTCGTTACAGCTCCCAGCAACCTCTTGGGTTCAAGAGATACTGCCTCAGCCTCCCATCTAATTTTAGTAGAGATGAGGTATCACTCTTGCTCAGGATGGTCTCAAACTCCTGAACTCAAGTGATCCTTCCACCTCGTCCTCCCAGAGTGCTGGGGTTGCAGGTATGAGCCATTGTACAGGCCCAGAAATGACATCTCATTCACACGTGCCCTCAGGGCACGTGAGAGAGCAAGAAGAAAGACAGCAACCGTGCAAAGGCCTGAGAGAAACTTCAGGGTGGGGGCTATACAGGCATGTGAACAGCTGGAAGAAGGGCTACGGAGAATCTTCTCCTCCTCACCTACCAGGCAAGGCTACAGCCATACTCTTTAGCAGCTTCTCAGCAACTAAAAAGAATTGTGACCACTTTGTGGTCTATCTTCCTGGCAAGACAGACTCCCTCCTCCTGTGTTCCTCACACTCTAAAACAATGCCTGGCACTTAGCTGGCAACTTGCAAATATTTTTGAGGGAAGGAGAATGGAGCTTACCCTTAGTTATTCTGGGGCACTAGAAGTCAAAGGGATAACAAGCGACAGATGCTGACAGCAAAGGACTTTCTCTGTAGCTGGAGAACGAGTCAGAGGCACTCTGTGTACCCAACTAGATGCCAAGCAGGAGGCATGGGGATAGCTGGACCTGCACAAGGTGGACCCTGCCCTACCGGTATAGGGAGATACTCACGGGGAACCACGGTTGTCTTCCCAGGAGGGCCCGTCAGAGTCACTGGGATGTGTACAGTGGTGCTTGGGTCTGAGGGGTGACTGCCCATCCGAGTGACATTTCGTTGATTATCTGCATCCTCTGGTTGCTCCTCCACCTTCTGGAGACAGGCGCTAGGCAGTGTGTGCACAGGGCCCACACCCATTGTCCCACTGGCCTCCCGGTCACAGTGCAGCTCCCTGCAACCAAAAATGTACATCAGAATCTGGCACTGCTCCAAACTCCTATTCATTCTACAAAACCCAGTTCCTTAAACCTCTCTCTAGACCAAGTACATTTCTGAGTATCTCCTCTTCTACTCTGGCTTTTTTGCATCATTGTTATCATCCTGTGTACATCTCTGTGTCTTTAGATTTGAAAGGTAGGGATGAGGCTGACATCTGTAAGCCCTGGGTACAGAGCTGGCACAGCTGGCAAAGTATGTCCAGAAAGCAAAGTCTGTCCAGAAAGTATTCAGCCACGCAGTAGAGAAAACACGGACCTGCCTAGCTGGATAGTTTCTGGACTGCCCTCATGCATACCAACAGAATTGTGTGGAGACTGAAGATGTCTGGAGTAAGACCTCTCCCTAACCAGCCACCCGCCACCAGGTGCCCCACTGGGCAGAAGGCTCAGTCCAGGAGCTCTGTATATACAAACAGCCTGGAGCTGGGCTAGTCTGTGCTGCAATCCAAGTGAAATGTTCTGGCTGCCAGTCAGCAAGCCTGAGACGGCTGGTGTCCACTGGCAGGCTGCTGCTATCTCAGGCTCTCCCCAGCCAGGGAGCAGACCTGGCTACCTGAAGGGGGCTGGGGGGTCTGCACTGGCACTCTAGCCTGACAGCCTTCTCAGGCGCTCCTGCTTCTCCTTCCACAGTGGGCCCCATCTCTCTTCTTAATAGGCCACTTTGTTGCTCCAAAGTCAGTGTATCCCAAACCAGTCTCAGCAGCTCCCCCCAGACGTTCTTGCCTTAAGTGTGCCTTCAAACAAAGCCAGATACTCCTGCCAAGCAGCCTCAAGCATCTCCGGTCACCCTGCAGGGCAGGAGAGCTCCCGCTCCTGACCCCGTGGACCTCTCCCCCAGGCCCACCCCTGACTGCTCACTCACTTGGGTTGGTGGTTCCAGAGCTCCTTCTCCTTGTCCACTTTGGCGACCTCGGCCTCCTTCTCAGCGGCCTCCTTCGTGGCAGCGTCCAGCACGGGAAGCGCCTTGTGCCGCACCCGGTGCCGCCTCGCTGGCTCCTCCCCACTCTCCGCTTCCCAGGGGCCAGCCCGGGGGCCACCCCGGTGTCGCAAGCGCCGCTCGCCCTTGGCTGTGGGTGTGGCGCCCTCCTTGCCCTGGTTGCACGCGTGCCGGTGCACGCGGTGGCGCCGGGGCTCCCTGTCGGCCGCCTCCTCCGGGGAGCCGCGCCAGTGGTGGCGCCGGCCGCCCTCGGGGCCCGTCCCCCGGCCACGATCGCCCCGCGCCTTCGGAGGGCCTGCGGCTTCCTTGCTGTGGCTGCGGTCGGGCCGCACACACACGCTCCTCACTGGCACTGGGCTCCCCGCTGTCCGCCCTCGGGGCGTCCACTCTGTCCGGTTCCCCTGCCCCGGAGGCCGCCGCAGGGGCCTTGTCCCTGTCTCGGTGCCGGTGGTGCCTGCGTGGCGGGTCGGCACCCTCGGTGCCCTCTGTGGCCTCGGGTCGGGCCTTGCCCCCTGGGGGTGCCCGTGGGCCATCCCGGCCCGGCTCCACAACCAGCGGCTGGTCCAGATGGAGAAATCAAATATCTGACACATCAACATTTTGAGAAATTTGCCAAAACTAAACCAACTCCCCAGGAAATACTCAGACCCATTTCCCACAATTACAGGCACAAAGGTTTACCAGCAAAGTAAAGTCACTGAGAATTTAAAGAAAAAAACCTTAATTCTACATTGGTGAAAGTGTTAAAAAATATGCAGTGGACCTTTGAAAAACAGGACAGCCAAAACACTACAATGCTTATAAATTCTGTCAATTAATGTGAATGCCTTATATTCTCCTCTGAGAGACACAGGTTGTCTAAAGGATAAAAAAACTCAAGCCAGGTATCTGTTTCCTACAAGAGACTCATCTTACCTTACAGTATAAAACCAGATCCAGGGTGAAGGGATAAGCATCTCTAATACAAGTAAATGGAAATCAGAATGAAACAGGGATAGAAATTTTATTTGCAGATATAATAGGATTTAAACAAACAAAGATAAGGAAAGACAAGCACTATGTATTTGTCACTATGTATTTCTCAAGGGAAACAAGCAACATGAAGCGATTTGAATAATTAACATTTGTGTGTTCTACCTAAATGCTCTTCAATTTATAAAACAGATATGAAAATTTTGATATTTTCCTGCATTATAATGGTTGGAGATTTTAACACTCGTTTGGCAGTTCTGGATAAATCCTCCAAGAAGAAATTTATCAAAGAAATAATGGACTTAAACTTGACATTAGAACAAATGGACTTAACAGACATTTAGAGAACGTTTCATTCTAATAAAACTGAATATACATTCTTTTCCTCAGCCCACAGATCATCCTCCAAAACTGATCATATTTTAGGACAAAAATCTAACTTCAACGTATTTGAAAGAACAGAAATTATTCCTTGTGTCTTCTCAGACCACTGCAGAATAAAAATTGAACTCAACAGCAGAAGTCTTCATACTCAAACAAAATAGAAAATAAATAATTTAGGATGAATGATAGCTGAGTCAAACATGAGACAAAGAAGGAAATCATCAGAGTTTTGAAACAAAATAATAATGGAGACACAAATTATCAAAACCTGTGAGATACTGCAAAGACAGGTCTTAGAGGAGTAATTTATAACTTAGAAGCCTTCATCAAGAAAACAGAAAGTGTGGGCGGCGCCTGTGGCTCAAGGAGTAGGGCGCCGGTCCCATATGCCGGAGGTGGTAGGTTCAGGCCCAGCCCCAGCCAAAGAAAAAAAAAAAAAAAAGAAAACAGAAAGTGAGAAATTCAACAACATAAAGGGTCATTTCAAGCAACAGGAAAAGGAAGAAAAATCCAAGCCAAAACCCAGCAGAAGAAAAGAAATAATGAAAATTAGAGCTGTGTTAAATGAAATTGAAAACAAAAGAATCATTCAGAAGATCAATGAAACGGAAAGCTGCTTTTAGGAACGACTAATTAAATTCATAAATCCTTGGCTAGCCTGACCAGAAATAGAAAAGTAAAGTCTCTAATAATGTCAATCAGAAATGATAAATGGGACATAAGAATAGATACCACAGAAATTAAAAAATCCTCAATGTTCATGACAAAAAACTCTATTCTCAGAAATATGAAAATCTGAAGGAAATCTGCCACCTTCCTAGACTCAAGTAGAAAAAATTACAAATTTGGAATAGACCTATATCCAGTGCTGAAATAACATCAAGAATACAAAATCTCTCAAAAAATAAAAGTCTGGGACCAGATGATTTCAGATCACAATTCTACCAAACCTTCAAAGAGGAACCAGTACCTATATTACATAACCTTTTCCAAAGCATAGCATAACAGAGAGATGATTCCTGAGTTTTGTTGCTTATAGAAATTAAACTTTCCTTAGGGGAAACCTTGTGACTTTTAAATAAAACCAAAGGAAGAAGAGTTACTCCTTAGGGGAAATACATCCAGCTTTCTCTATTACGGTCTTTGTAGACACAAAATTGACTGGAAAGTTTGAATTCTGCTGTCACCTTTGTATCCTAAGGGAGCCAAACGGTTTGCAGAGTGCAGAGACAATAGAAGAATTCATTTAATGAGTCACTCTGGGAATGCAACTCTTGAGACACAAGCGAGGTTAAACATGCCCCTGCTGGCCCCCACCTGTAATTCTTTGATTTCTGATTTTGTGAAAACCCAGGAGGGCTTCCCAGGGAAAGACTTTGGAGAAAAATAAATCTTCAGTGACACCAGCAGAGAGAGTCAGTGTGAGCAGGGGGGCTGGTGGAGAAAAAAGAAAGAAAAGTGGGCACAGGCTTTGCCTTTACAGCAATGAGATGGGGACAGTTCTGCAGGTATTTAATCTATGAGGGTTCAATCTCTATCCTTGGAAGATAAGATACTTTGAGACTGGTCTTTTCCCACTTATTTAATAAATGGCTCTGGGAAAATTGGATTGTTACATGCACCAGAATGAAGTAGGACCACTAGTCCTCACCGCTCAAACTCAGGATATACAAAAGATTTATGGCACAAAATCATAAGTATTCTGGAGGAAAATGTAGAAAAAGCTCTTCTAAATATGATTCTAGGCAAAGAATTTAAGAAAAAGACCCCAAAGGCAATCATGACAAAACCAAAACTGGGATTTGTTTCAGCTAAAAAGCGTCTGCACTGCTACAGACACAATTAACAGATCAAAATAGACAACCAACAGAATGGAAGAAATATTCACAAATGACACTTCCAATAAAGGACTAGTAACTTAGAATTTACAAATAACTCAAGCAACCAACAGGAAAAGACAAACCATCTTATAAACAAGTGGGCAAAAAACGTGAAAAGACAATTCTCAAAATAAGAAAAAATGGTCATTAAACATGTGAAAAAATATTCAATTTCATGACCTATTAGGGTAATGCAAATTAAATTCACAATGACATTATCACCTTACTCCAGTTACAATGGAATTTATTAAAATTCCCAAATCAATAGGTGCTGACATGGACACAGAGAGAAAGGCATTTTTGTATGCTGTTGGTTAGAGCGCAAATTTGTAAAACTTCTATGAAAATGAGAATGACGTTTTCTCAAAGAACTAAAAGTAGACCTACAATTTGACCCAGCAGTCCCACTACTAGTTATTTTCCCCAAAAGAAGAGAAATTATTTTACCAAAAAGATACCTGCATTTGAACGATTATTGCAGCACAATTCATTATTGCCAATATGTGGAAACAAACCAAGTGCTGACAAATTCATGAGTGGACTAATTAAATGTTGTATATGTATTCCATGGAGTACTACTCAACCACAAAAAATGATAAATTAATACCTTTTACAACAATCTGTATGGCACCAGAGACCATCCTTCTAAGTAAAATACCTCAAGAATGAAAAACAAACACCACATACAGTCACTATTAAATTGGAGCTAACTGATGAGCTCACATGTGCATAGAAGGAAGTAAAAGTATGTGGAAATCAACCAAGGGAAAGGGGTAGAGGGAAGGAGGCAAATGGACTAAGCCAACCTAGTGGGTACTATGAATACCATATGAGTGATGGGCATACCTATAGTCAGGACTGTAGCATCACAAAAATGATCCATGTAACATGAAATATTTTTACACCAGTAATACGTTGAAACAAAATAATCCATTCATTTTTGTGAAAATATAAAAAAACTTCTAATCTATTTTTAGTCCATAAATACCCAGATGGGTTTTAAAAAGAATGAAGAAAGGGAGGCTCCATGATGACAGACTAGAGACATTTCTTCATCAGCTGATCTCAGTCAAATTGATGAGTGGAGTCTCTAGGTGCCTCCATCTGGATTGTCCTGTCCAGAAACAACATTGCAAAGGCACAGTGAGACAGAATGGAGCACCAGGAGCAAAACGTTAAGAAGGGTGAGAGGCACGCATGAAAAGCAGATGCAAAGGACTGCAGCAACCCAGGGAGAGAGAGAGCCTGCATGTGGAATCCCTGGGGGATCAATTTTGCAGGTGATTTCCCCACACCGCACCATGGCATTCTGTAGGAGTGGACTGGGAGTTGAACTGAACTCTGGGAGGGCCTGTCCATCCATGCCTGAAGACTGAAACGAAACAAGCAGGAATATAGGTCCCACAGGACGTTCAGGTGCACAGAAGCTGGCCTTTTGTTCAAGGGTTGGAGAGAGTATATTCTGCCTCTTAGGGACAAAGCCAGAGGCCTGAACCCAGGCTATCATTTTACTGCCACTGGCTGGGCAGATCTGGTCCTGGAGCCTGTTCAGTGGGAGGCCTGGCAGCCTGGTCCCCATTGCCTAGGGAGACTGACAGGGCAGGTGTGGATAATGCTAAAACCTTGAGCTGGCTGACACCCAAGGGAGCCAAGCTTGGAGAAGCCTCACAGTATCCCATTATGTTAATGCTTCTGACTCCAGCAGTTGGAGCTACCCCAGGGCTGACTTCCTTGAACACATGGGCAGAGGTGAGCAGATTATGCCTATGACACCGCTCCATCTGTGGCTGCAGGGAACTGTTTGGATGGCAGAGTCTTCCCTGCCTCCCCACCTCATAGTCTGGCATAAGCTTCAAGAATTTGCCTCTACCACCCCCATGGGGATTCATCTCTCATACAGTTAGCTACCAAGCCCAGAATAACATCAATGAATCAGGAAAACAAGACTGGATCTCTTTGGCCACTAGCTGATAACATCCCACCTCTACCACATGCAGAATACAGAGTACTGGGTTTTTTCCCCCCCTCTTAACCAAGAAGTGGCACGTATTGTCATTGGGAAGAAAAGTTTTTTTCTTTTTCTTTTGCTTTTCCTAATCCTGGAGCATTACTTACGGACCATGCAATACATGTATTTTTGATTTTTTTCCTTTTTTTTTTAACTTTTTTGTTTTTTTCTTTTTTTTTAACTTTATACTATTTCTATTCTCTTCTCCATTTCTTTTTCTTTTTGTTTATTTTTCTACTTTTCTAATCTTTCTCTCATAAATCCCTTAAGTAACAATCAAGATAATCTCTCTCTTTTGAGTGTGTTTTGTGTTTGGTTTTTTGGAAGACCATTTCTCTAAGGCCTCCATGGCAGTGTTGCAGCAATGGTCTGGCTCATGGTGGCCTTCAACACCTGGATTTGGAAATCCCTGCTTTGACCTCCTGAGGAGTTGCAACAGCTGTTCCTCACTAAAGTTCATGTTTTTGTTTGTTTGTTTGTTTTTTCCATATTTGATGGAAGTAGGGTCTCACTCTGGATAAGGCTGGTCAGAATCATCTAACTTTGGGTAATACACCTGCCCTAGAGCCGCCAGATCACTGATAATTGCTGGTATGCTTCACTATGCATGGCCTGTTACAATTATCATCATTAGCTTTCTTCTTTTTATCTCTCATTTTCTCATTCTTTTACTCTCCTTCCTTTTCATTTTTTAATCCTTGTACCAAAAGACTTTTTTTTTTTTTTTTTTTAGAGACAGAGTCTCACTGTACCGCCCTTGGTAGAGTGCCGTGGCATCACACGGCTCACAGCAACCTCTAACTCTTGGGCTTACGCGATTCTCTTGCCTCAGCCTCCCGAGTAGCTGGGACTACAGGCGCCCGCCACAATGCCCGGCTATTTTTTTTGTTGTTGTTGCAGTTTGGCCGGGGCCGGGTTTGAACCCGCCACCCTCGGCATATGGGGCCGGCGCCCTACTCACTGAGCCACAGGCGCCGCCCAAAAGACAACTTTAATCTCAAAGCACAGAAACAAAGAGGCTTCAGGACAACTAGGAAGTGCAAAAAGTTAAGTAGGGGAAGGAAATAACAAGAAGTAACAACACATGCAGAGGATCCAACAAATAAAAATTATATCAACTTGAAAAACTAGAATAGACCAATCCTGCAAGGGATTACCAAGCTGCTGTCAAAGATGAAAAGACAAAAAGAATTTAGATTATAGATGTCCAAAGTGATGAAGAGAATTAAAGGGCAAGTGGAAAGTCACCAAACAGAAATAAAGAAAACTGACCCAAGAAACAATCAAAAGACATGATGAAATTAGAAAAGAGTTCAAAGTATTGAAGGAGTCATTCAAGGAGTTTAAAATGCAACAGAAAATTTCAATAACAGCATAAACCTTGAAGAAGAAAGAATCTTAGAACTTGAAGACAAGGCTCTTGAGCTAACTCACTTACTTAATGAGGCAGAAAAGAGGAGAGTAAAGGTCAGGTGTGATGGCACACACCTGTAATCCTAGCACTCTGTGAGGCCAAGGAGGGCGGATTGCTTGAGCTCACAGGTTTGAGACCAGCCTGAGCCAGAGTGAGACCTCATCTCTAAAAATAGGCATTGTGGCGGGCGCCTGTAGTCCCAGCTACTTGGGAGGCTGAGGCAAGAGGATTGCATGAGCCCGAGAGTTTGAGGTTCCTATTAGCTATGACACCACGGCAATCTACCTCAGGTGACAAAGTGACAGTCTATCTCAAAAAACAAAACAAACAAATCCAAGAGAGTAAAAGAATAGCAATCTTAGAGAATTATGGGATTTTATAAAGTTTATAAACATACAAATTATAGGCACAGAAGACCTATTGGAGGATATCATAAATGAAAAATGTTTAAGTATTACCAAAGATTCAGAGAAAGTCCGTTGAGAAATATCAAAGCCCAGTTTATCTCAATTCAAACAGAGCATCTTCTAGACACATTGTAAAAAACTTGGCCAAAATGAAATAGAAAATTTTGAAGGCCACCAGGAATAAGCACCAGTTGACCTACAAGGACAATTCCATCAGAGTGACAGCAGATTTCTCAGCTGAAGAACAACAAGCTAGAATAGATAGGACTCTCATTTTCAATATACTCAAACACAACAACTCCCTGCCTAGGATTCTGTATTCTATGAAACTAAGTTCCATATTCAATGGATACATCGAATGTTTTCCTTGCAAGTAAACGTTGAAGAAATTTGCCACTATAAGACCACCTGTCCAGGAAGTATTCCAGAGTAATATTACACATCGAACATAGCAATGTACCACAAGCAAAGACACACAGAAATTAAAGGTCATAGCCTAACTTCCTCAATGGTACAAGTGATAAATGTAGGTGGCAACCTTCACAAAAGACAAACACAAATCCATCATAGTCAAGCCATAGTGAATGGCTTGAATTACCCACTGATGAGACACAGACCAGATGACTGGATCAAAAGCACAAGCCAACTATATGCTGTCCTCAGCTAACATACTTAACAGCTAAGGACAAAACAAGACTCAGGTTGAGGGATTAGAAATCAATATTTCAGGCAGATGGAAATCAAAAGAAAGCAGGGGTCACAATTTCAAGATACTCTGGGCTTCAAACCACAAAAGGTAAGGAATGATAAAAATAAAGTACTCTATTTTCTTGTCAAGGGAACAATACCAGAAGACATCTCAATCCTAAGTCTTTATGCACCCAAATTAATTAAATGTTTCCAGATTTACAAAATGAACTCTAACAAGTCTGAACAATATAATATCCTATAACAGCATAATTTCTGGGGACTTCACACCCTATTGACAGAACTGGACAGACCCTCCAAACACAAACTGAGCAAAGAAACGATCGACTTTAACATGACTCTACAAAACATACCACCCCGATATTACCAAATACACATTCTCATTAGCTCATGAATAATTTTCCAAAACTGACCACATCCTAAGACACAAATCAAACCTCGCCTAATTTAAAAGAATAGAAATTATACCTTGTAGCTTACAGATTACTATGGAATCAAGGTCGAACTCATTTCCAACAAAACCTTTCATTCCCCAAATCATAAAAACTAAATGATCTTACGCGAAAGACAACTATTTCAAGGAGAAAACAAAGGAGAAAAATCATTAGATTTGTCTAACAAAATGATGATGAAAAACCTCTGGGATACTGAGAAAGCAGTCATAAGAGGGAAATTTATTGCATTACATGCCCACAGCCAATAATTTAAAAAGCACAAATAAACAATCTAATGCATCATTTCTTGGAACTGGAAAAGAAAGAGCTATCCAATCCCAAACCTAGCAGAAGGAAAGAACCAAAATCAGAGCAGAAGAAAATGAAATTGAGAACAAAAGAACCATTCAGGAGATTAAGAAAACAAAGAGTTGGTTCCTTAAAATAAATAAAATTGATAAAAATAAAAAAATTGATAAAACTTTGGCTAGTCTAGAAACAGAAAAGTAAGATCTCTAATAACCACACTGAGAAATGAAAGAGGGAAAATAACAATAGATGTCGCCGAAATACAAGAGATTATCTCTGATTGCTACAAAAATTGCTATGCCCAGAAATTTAACATTGTGGAGGAAATGGACTAATACCTGGAATCATACTACCTACCTAGACTTAACCAGGAAGAATTAGAACTCTTGAACAGACCGATATCAAGCACAGTAATCGCAAAAATAAAATAGCTTCTAATAACGACAACAAAAAGTCCTGGACCAGATGATTTTACACCGGAATTTAAACAAACATTCAATGAAGAGCTCATACCTATGCTGCAGAATCCATTCAAAAACATTGAGAAGGAAAGAACACTCCCAATTCATCCTCTGGAGCAAATATCTTTCTGATATCAAAACCATAAAAAGGACCCATTAAGAAAAACACACGCACACCCCCCAATTTCACTAATGAATACAATCCAACAATACTCAAAATCCTAGCAAATATAATACAGGTGTGGGACGGCGCCAGCGCCCGGCGCGCTGCGGCGGGTGTCAACGGTCCCCACATCAGTCTCACCTCACCGGCTGCCGTGGTGACAACCGCTGCGGCTCCCCGGTGCCTCGCCGCCTCGGCCTCCAGCAGCCCCGCGTCGCAGCCAAGTCTCCGCCTCCGTCAGCCGCCGCCAGTCCAACTGCACGCCACGTGACCGCGTCACGTGACCCAGCGCTGTGAGCTGTGCGTCTGGGACCCGTCCAGCCGGCCTGACCGCGCGCGACTACGGTTCCTGGCGCAGCATCCATCCCCCGCGCCACGCGCTGCCGGGCCCGATAGTTTGGCCTCCTCCTCCCGGTGGACCTTCAGTTCCTGAGCCCTCCCGCGAAGCCTCAGCTGGCGGCGCCGGACCCTCCAGCCTCACCGCGCCTCGTCCAGATAGGCGGCCTGGGTCAGCGGCTGCAGTCGCTTGGACTGCTGTAGCCGTCCGCCTCGGCCTCCCGCAGGGCCTGGCTCAGGTCGCGCAGCCGCCACACCAGGCACAGTACCGCGCGCACCCGCGCGCGCACTTCCCCTAAGCTGGGCCTGGCGTGAGTGCGCTGCAGCACCCGGCAGGCTCGTCGCGGGGTCCCGAACACCGCCTCCAGCCACTGCCGGTCGCGCAGTCTCTGGAGGACCACGTTGGCGTCGGTCCCCGGGATGGGCTGGCACTGGGGCTGCGGCGAGCACCGCCTCCTGGCCCAGGGCCACTGTGGAGCCCCTGCTGTCTTGAGGCGCCTCGGCCGTCCGACGTGCGCGGGGACGCCGTCTTCCAGCGCCGGGTCACGTGACGCGGTCACGTTGTGCGCAGTCGGGCAGGCGGCGGCTGACGGAGGCGGAGAGTTGGCCAGGACGCGGGGCTGCTGGAGGCAAAGGCGGCGAGGAACGGGGGAGCCGCAGCGGTTGTCACCACGGCAGCCGGTGAGGTGAGACTGACTAGGGGATCGTTGTCACCCGCCGCAGCGTGCTCGGGCGCTGGCGCCGTCCCACACCTGTATTCTATTTGCTAGGATTTTGAGTATTGTTGGATTATGGGGGCAAGACATGATTGCAAGAGGGACTTTACCTAACAATTGCAATCAGTGTAACTGGCTTATTGTGCCCTCAATGAATCCCCTACAATAAAAAAAAAAGGAAAAAAAATAATTAGAAGAGATAGAAGCAAGATGCAGGTTATGTAAGGCCATAAATTTTATAATTTATTTTTTACCAAAACAAATTCATTATAACTACTAGTTGATTACATCACCATTTGGGTTAAATTGGCATATTTAATACACATTCTACCAAACTCTCTTTGTGTATTATATATACCCGTATATGTGTCCCCTAACCAGGGCCTAAAACAATATTAGCACTGCCAAAATATAATTTGTTAAGAGCACATTGTAACTGCTTTGAGTGAAGCTGTAGAGAAAACTGAGTGTTGCTAGTGATTGAATCATATTATCTTAGTTGCCCTGAGTCCTTAAGATGTTTCGTGGCAAAGAGTACAACAAGCTGTGCATGTGGATGCAAAACCAGATAAGGAATGACAGCCCTTCCACTTATTGTTGTGAGTTTTAGGCAGGGCAGTAGTTTAGCTTTTTCAATAATCTGCAGTAAATATGGATTCAGGATACTTTCAAGAGTTTATCTTCCTTGGGAAGCCTTTCTTGCCCTGATTTTTTTCCCCTATGGTGCTGATCTTGGAGCGGATATCTCTTTGAAGTCAGCAGGAATCTTGACACTTGAGTCACCACACAGCATGAGAAAAAGAAAGGGAGGAACCAGGCATTGGTGGGTAGTTCCCATCAGAAGGCACATCGGTAGGTGAATGCAGGGGTGGCTGTCACATTATAATGGAGTATAACATCATCTAACAAGGACAGAATGAAGGAAATACCTTTTAATAAGGCCAGAGCCCATTTCCATGTTAAAATATCATTTTTCCTGTTAGGAAAGATAGAATTAAGAACAAAAAGCAAAAGGCATTTTATGAGACTATTTTTTCATCTTTCTGTGAATGTTAGACAATACTTATAGTGTTGCTCAGTATCCTCATGTTTAAACAGTATAATGATTTAAAAAATAATTTTCTGACTTTTGAATACAAACAGGTCTGTAAATGGGTTTTTAGTGAATATCTCCTTAATCTTTTATATGGGAAAGAGACTATTTGAAGTCTCCATTTACTTAATATGGGTTTATACATTTGGGGTCATTTCCAGTGACATATTTCAAGACCCCAGAGACTTTCTTACAGTATCGTATTTACTGAGAGGGAGAGAGAGAGGATTTAAATTAAGGTTTAAAGCAAGGTTTATATAATGCATCAGGAGGAATGTAGATTAGTTGGAAGTTGAAAATGAAAGTTGTGAACTAATGATTAAGTACCAAAAATATAACATTTTAAAATCAATGCAAGAAACAAATATTTTAAATAAATTCATTTCAAATGAATATTGTACAGTGTATCTGCGAAGTCAACACTCGTAGAGAGTGGTATGTGGCATGTAGCCGACATACTGTCATTTTCCTGTTTCCTGACTTAGTAGAATGAAGGGCGAGGTGAAGAATCAGACTTCAGGCTCTCACTGATTCTTGTGCTCTCCCCTTCTTGCCTTAAGGTTCACCAAATAATTAACAAACAAAATCAAAACAAAATGGAACAAAGACAAAACCACTGGCTTTAAACAAACCCTAAAAAGCAGTACGTATCAATAGTGCATAGCCTAAATTATCTTGGGGGGACTAACTTGGCAAGTGTCATAATGAAAAGATGTTTGCCTTCTCAAATAAGAACTGATATCTGAATATAAGTCCATTAGATTTTTATTTCATTTTAATTTTATTATTATACTTCTAGACATGATCACGGCTCACTGCAACCTAAAACTCCTGGGCTCAAGGGATCCTTCCACCTTAGCCTCCCTAGTAGCTATGACTACAGGTTCATGCCACCAGGTTGGGCTAATTTTTTTTTAATTTTTGTAGGGATTAAGTCTTACTGTGTTCCCTGGGCTGGTCTGGAACTCCTGGCCTCCAGAGGTCCTTTTGCCTTGTGGGATTACAGGTGTGAGCCACCCAACCAGCCACCATTAGACTTTTAAATTTAGGGGCTCAAAAGTGAAGGAAAGCATAGAAATAAATGATTATAAGAGTTAATTCGTGTATACACAAATGACATAGTGAAAATATTTTCATGGCAAGGGATGTTGGAAGATTTGATAAGAAAAGTTTAGGCTCACTCAACTGCATTGAATCATGGAATGTTAGACTGAAAGGAAGATCTCCTTAAAGCATATGTCTATAGAAAAAATTGAGATGAACATAACTCCCACCTAGCTAAGTGTGTTTTATTAGGACTACGATTTGGTGATAGGTGCAGTATCCAAAGTAGTCATTACATAATGACAATTATAAAACTTAAAGAACATGGTATTTATTTCCCTTCAAAATATCATGCTTATTGTCTTTTAATTATCTCCTCCTATTTTTGTTCACATGTAATTCAAAGGCAATATGAATATGTTATTTGTTTGTAATTAAATGTACTAAACTGTTAACAACTTACAAACTGGTTAGTGCAAATAGTGTCAGATTTCTAGTAAAGCTAATTGCTGGTAAACTTGAGGGAGGACTGGGAAACCTATTGATTTTTTTTAAAAAGCAAAAAAAAGCAATTATAATGACAAGGCACTGAGATCTTTTTATGGTGCATTGCATTTCAGTGTTATTTATACAAATCTTATTTTCAGTAGTGTGTCAGTAGTCTTTTTAATACAGAAAGGGGCATAAATTATTATGGCATTATCCAATGTAGGAAGGGAAATGTCTTCATGAAAACTGACCTTTAAGAGCCAAAGTTATGTGTTAAAAAAAAATAGAAAAGATTCAGAATGTTCTTCTGATAGTAGATGGCACTAGGAAATATATTTAGATAACTAAAGTGGATGTTAAAATCACTTAGTAATATTTGATTGATGCCTGAAATGTTTTCTATTTATCTTAAGTTTATATGTTTGCATAAATATGGGCAAACTCTCAGGAGCCACTTTAAAAATCGTATCTATATTTAGTGTTTAATATGCCTTTTTGATATTAATATGGCTGAATTTCTCATCTTAGTGTATCATGAATTATTTATCATGGATTAATTTATTAGTAGATTTACTTCTATATTAATATATTTCTTGGAATTTATTTTAGGATATAGTATATTTTACAGAATCTCATTCAATTATAATATTAATTATTATAAATTTGACTATTCTAGAGAATATGTACAATGGTCTGAATGTTTGTATCCCCCTAAAATTCATATATTGAAATCCTAATCCCCAAGGTCATTGTATTGGGAGATGGGGGCCTTTGGGATGTGATTAGGTCATAATGATAGATCTCTCATGTATGAGATTAGTGTCCTTGTAAAAGTGACTCCACAGAGCTAGCTAACCTTTCTACCATGCGAGGATACACCAAGAAGGTCCCATCTAGGAACCAAGAAACAGGTCTCCATTGGACACTGAAGCTGCCAGAGCCTTGATCTTGAACTTTCCAGCCTCCAGGACTGTGAGAAATGAATTTCTATTGTTTTTGAAGTACCCTGCTTGTGGTATTTTGTTACAATAACCTGGAATAGACTAACATGGTTTCCTTTAAGATACATATGCTAAAACTTTATATGAGTTGCCTTATTTTGTATTTTGCCACAAAAGTATGAATTCAGTCCACTGAACTTAATGATTATAATGGTTATGGGCATTAGAAGCACTAAGCATTAATGCTGGTAGACATCCTGGTTGATGCCTTTGTATGTCTGTTCTGAATTTGCTTTACTGGAGAAAAAGTAGTTATTCATCTGATGAAAATTATATTTTATACTTATTGTTTGTTGTAGTTTTGATAATACACAGAAATTAGTTTATTTTGAAAGAGGAAAAAGGTCATTTCATGCTAAAAATCTTTGTTAATGTGCAAAGGTTATAAATTTCAGAGGACCAAGTGCCATTGCTACTATAACTCTCTAAAGTATCATTGACATTGTAAGATGTAACTTTTCATAATAAATAACATATGATAATTTCTCATGTCATTGTACTGCATGCACCAGAGTCAAATTGCAGCCGTACTGGAAAAATACAATTTTTATATTTTACAAATGGAATATTTCTTTCGTGGCACACAATGTTTTACTACGTCACTACATTCATTGGCTGGGCCTGCTGTAACAAGGCATGATAAACTGGATTGCTTAAAACCCAGAATTTATTGTCTCCCAGCTCTGGAGGCTAGATGTCCAAAATCCCGGGGCAGGTTTGATCCCTTCTGAGGGCTGTGAGAGCATGATCTGTTCCAGGCCTCTCTCCTTGCCTGGTGGATGCCTGTCTTTTCCATGTTTGTTCATATCGAATTCCTTCCACACATGTCTATCTCTGTGTTCAGATTTTCCCTTTTTTTAAGGATACCAGATTTACTTTTACTTTATTACCCTTGAAAAGACCCTATCTCCAGGTAACATTACATTTTGAAACATTGGGTTTAGGACTTCAACATCCAAATTTTGGGGAAGACCCCACAGTTCAACCCATAGTAGTTAACCATTGTTTAGTATATGATGCCCAAAGGTATTTCCTTGCTACATACAGTTAAAGGAACTGAATATGTTGTAAGATATAATGAATCACAGTTAATTTCCTTGAGATTTCTAAATGATAGAGGATATGTAAGAATAAAATTTTATGGCTAGTATTGAATTTTTAAATGCCAACGTTAGTTTTAAACTGCCTGAGAGGACTTGGAATGGTTTGATTCATTTGCAGGGAGATTATTCTATCGCCATAGCTAGTGTTTAGAAGATTTACTAGACCAACATGCAAGCACTAATATTTTGTATTAACTAAAATGACTTTGGCAGACCACTTAACATTTGTCTAGGGGAATTCATGAAAGCCAGATTTTTAGTAAGCCTCTACAAATCATCATAGATGAAAGGCAATCACATCACACAAGCACTTACTTTTGTTTATCATGAATGTTTGTTGCCTCTGAGATAAATGTGTTGAGAATTTTATCCAAAGCTTAATGCATTAGAAACATATTTTCCTCTAACATACAGATCACTGTAGATTCCATAAGCAGAATTCTAAGAAATATATATTAATTCTGTTGTTATTCAGTTGTAAGACATACTGGATTGTAATAATTTCAAGAGACTAGAAGCACTAGCATTAAATATTAAACATTTAAATGAGGAAGTACTGATTAATTCATAATATTCTGAGCAGCTCATGAATGTTTAATACTCATATCTTGCCTTGATTGGACATTATTTAACTGAAGCCATGGTCACTGTAGAACTGCTTAGTTACTATTTTTAATTGCAGGTTCACTTTACAAAATGACTAATTTTACTTTAAGTAAATATGATTTTGAATTTCCCACCACTTTCTATTCACTGTTTCATAAGCTAGAACAGAATGAAAAATTACAGGTTAACAATAACTGTTAACATTTAAACTATAATTAGCTTTAAAGGTGATGGTTGAGATTAAATTTGTGTCGTAAATAAACTGTAAGTACCTGAGTGGTGACTGTACATTGATTTTAATTTTTAGGTGATCTGTAGATATGACTCAACCCTATTATGTGCTCAGCCCTGGGGAAACAGCAGCAGTGAACAAGGCATCTCAGTGCTTCGTGAAGCTTAGGAGGGATTTAGAGACTGAACAAGTAATTACAGTCATGAATCACTTGGTGAGGGGGATATGTTCCGAGAAATTCATCATTAGGCAATTTCGTCATTGTGTACACACCTAATAGAGTGTAGTGTCCTTATACACAGTAGGTGTCCTTACTGCTCCCAGGCTGCAAACCTGTAGAGCATGTTACCATGTTACACAGTGGTGTTTGTGTATCTAAACCTAGCTTAACTTAGATAAGGTACAGTCAAAAGACAGAATTATTATCTATGTCACCTGTCATATGTGCACTCCGTCACTGACTACAACATCATTGTATGGCACGTAACTGTACTCAAATAATTACTTAATTACAATACAGTAAGTGTTAAGCAGGAAAAGTGTGAGATTTTGTGAGAACATTTCATGGAATTTGTAATCTGATCAGAGGGGTTAGGGAAAGCTTTATTGAGGGAACACAGTTATGATGTGGCTCATAAGCAGTGACTGAGCACCAGCAGAGGGGCTAGAAGGAGGAGCTTCTCTGCAGAGAGGACCATCCACCTTAAGGACCATCAGTCTTTGGAGGGGAGGACACTGAACCCAGTTTAAAGTCCAAACTAGTATTACAGATGAGAATTGGTTTTCTTTAGAGATCGAATTGGTTTTCTTTAGAGATCAGGATTAGCTGTTGGGGAATATGTCCGGGAGGCCTCGAGAACCAGAAGCGTGATCTCAGTTTGTGATAACTGACTTCCTTAATTTTGGTCAACTTTTGTTGTACTTAATTCTCTGGTGGGCTGGTGGAGTTAGTTCTCAGGCACATATTCTCCCAGAATTTGCACGTCTTCACTTGAATGTGGCCTCAAGAAGTTCTCGTTAAATTTCCATTGTTGTACCACTAACCATCTCTGTGACTTCCTTTTCATTAAATCTCAAGCACAAGGCTTTACGTTGCTGTTCTAACTGGCTGATGGTCAGGATGGAAATGTTTTTCTGGCTCAAGACAGCTGTCACAATTTTAATCCAATTGTGTCCCATCTTATCTCCACCTTGATATCCACCGCTCTTGCATCCATATGACCAAGGCTAAACCTACCTTCTTTGGATGAAGAGCGTAGCTTTTCTCTTTTGAGAAGGAAAACTAGAATTGCAATGATATGATTTAGTTCTTCTTTTCCTATCCCATATTATGTATTGTGTTCAGTTTAGGAGAAAGTCATTGTTGTCAATAAATCATATTATGTGTACAGTTACTACCGACCAAGTCTTCACAGTGACATTGAAAAATGTAAATATGTTTCCTTGAGTTTTGATTCTTGAAACAGTCCTCCTTCCCAATTCTGTTAATTAAGAGACAAACCAGTGGTTCTCCAACTTTAGCGCTTTTAAGAATTATTTGGTATATTTATTAAACAAGCAGTCTCTCTAGGTCTCTCTCTGTAGGTTTTCCTTCTGCCACTCCCCGTATCCTGCCTGGAAATTCTGTTTCTTAGATGTTTGGTTGGGGTTGAAAATCTGCATTACTACTAAGTCCTCGAAGTGGTTTCTACACAGGTTGTATTCTGTAGACTGCATTTGGGAATCATTGAGTTAAGAAATGTGTCTCTCGTTCAACTAAGTGAAACAGGTGAGGCAAACAAAGACAAATACCACACCATCCGATTTATGTGGGGGCTCCAGGAGAGTAGAACTCTAGAAAAGGAGGGTAGAGTGGTGGTTTCCAGGGACTGGGTGGGGACGGAGGAGCGGGAGAGATGTTGGTTAAGGATACAAAATTCCAGTTAGGAGAAAGAAATTCCGGACATCTATTCTATGGCATGGTGACTGTTAATAATAATGTTTTGCAGGCTTGAAAATTACAAAGATAGTAGATCTTAAATGTTCTTACCACATATGAAACAATGGGGTCTGAGGTGATGGATATGTGAATAAAAGAAAAAGAAACATGTCTCTTAATTTATTGTTGCAGGCATAAATTTAGTCTTTGCTTTTGAAAATAGCAAAGCATATAAGCTTAGCATATTTTTGTAAAGTAATATAATAAATATAATGATACAATATATAAACTATTAAATTGTATAATATAATAAATATGGAAATAAATATAATAAATTGTATAAATATACAATATAATAAATTATATTTTTAACCTTAACTATGCTATTTGAGTAAAATACTTCAATATTAGTGATCATATATTTATTGCCATATAAGTATATATAATTATTATGTAATAATATACTGATCATATACTATTTTAAAATTATTATGTCCACAAATCGCTTTACTTAAAGAGATTTTGCTACCTGGAAAGTTGTCTCTTTTTCTTCCAGTGGTCTAAAGTTCTGCAGATCCCTAAAACAATCTGATGGTGTCATCAGTAGACTCATAGCCTGATTTATAATTTTTAGTTTTAAAGAAGTCAGAAGTTCTTTGATTACCAGAGAAGTAGTAGACAAATATCCTTTGGTTAAATGTTATAGTTATATATATACCTGGAATAAAATGTTGACATCAGAGATTTCTAGATAAAAGTGTTTCAAGTGATTTTATCTTTTTTCTAAAACATTACATTTTTTTTCAAAATTTTAAAATGAGTAGGCATTACCTTTACAATCAGAAAAATGTAATTTAGTTTCAATAATTGAAAAATAATTCCCATTTGGCTAGGTGTGGTTGGAGAAAGATATTAAAAATAATCAATAAAATCAGATGAAAATAAAATGAATTATCCTTCATGCATCTTTCTTACTAGATTATAGGTTATTTTAGGGCAAGAAATATAACTTGTTGTGCTCTGGGCTTAAAACAACATCTTATACGTATGTTGGTCCATAGTAAATATTTATTGGCTTTAACATAAATTTATGTATTCATTCAAAGAACATTTTGAGCAACCAGAAATAGGTTCTCAAATATTATACAGTTACCACAACAGATAACATGCAGTCCTTGTTATCACATAACTCATAATTGTATAGGGAACATCTGAGAAAAACATGGGCAGTTTTTATGGATGACATCTTATTAATATATTAATAAGTGCCAGTGAGTTTCACAGTGTAAATAAGTGTGAATAAAAACAAAGAAATCAGCTCTCGTTGGGAGTTTGACTGAAGGGGAAAAAGCCAGTGTCTTTTAAAAGGAAGAAAATAGCTTGAATTCTTCTATGCCTTTTGGACAATCTTGACAACCTGCGTTTGTCTTCATAAGCTCCAGTTTGTCTAAAAACATTTTACCTACCACTTAGAGGAAACCCAGGAGGGTCTGGGATTTATGATCAGAGTAAGTGTAGTAGAAACTTCAGTACATCTTCTTTTTTTTTCAGCTGTTAGGACACTCACTGAAGGTGAGAGTTATGAAAGTCTGATCTCTTCTGAGGGGATGGTATGTCCTAGGCAAATTGTACCAGTCTAGTTTTGGCCTGGTGGTGTGAGAGAAGGAAGGGAAGGGGAGGTGCCCAAGGCAGGTAATACCATTGAGGGAGGAAGATTTGGATTTTGAATGTTTCTTGAGTAGTAGCTAACCTCAACGCATTTTTGACCTTTGGAAGTAGAAGTTATTATTAATTTACAGTGAAGTTGCCAGGCTCGGGTTGAATCCAAAATGTCCTTCAAAGTGTTAGATAATAGGCAAAGCTTAGTAAAGGAAGGAAATGGTACCTACAGCTGATAGCCTATGAATTTACTTCATCAACAAAATCAACTGTGGAAATTTTTGGTTTCTGTATTTCTTCTATGAATCTGTTATCTAATGCATCACCCACGCAGCTACCTCCAAATGAAGCGATTTCATTGAATCTGGAGGCAAATGAAGGCAGTTTGCCTGTCTTTAAGGTTTCAGATATGCTTGTCTTTTCAGGGATCAGATGGGAAGTTTATGCCTCAGGAAGCTCCAATGCTGTTCCAGGAACTCTGTGGGGTGCTGTGAGGAATGAGAGGTGCCAGTGTGGAAATTATGGCAGCTGCTGGTCAGCAGAGGCAGTTGTGGGGCATGGGGGTTGGTACTGTAGTATGGTAGTCCCTCTAAATTTTTAGTGATTGCTTGCAATAACCTCATTCTCAATAAGAATTTAAATCCTATTCAATGGTAATTTTAATAACAAATCTAACAGTTTGAGCACAAGTACCAGAAATTATTCTAAAAATTTTATATATATCATCTAATTTAATTCTTAAATCATGGTAGTCCCAGTTGACCTTCTTTAGAAACTCAAAGAGGTCATATAGCCCCAGACAACCCAACCAGTAAGTAGTGAAGCTGTGTGTCTGTTCTCAAGATAGGCCTTCTTCCGACCTGAGTTATATGGGTTACCAAGGCAAGTGCTGGGGAGATTCACATTTATTTTGTCCATATTTCTCTCCATTTGTTTGGATTGGGCATATGTATGAAATACTATAAATCAACCTTTAACCAAGTGCCCTATTGATGTATGTCATGGATATAGAAAAATAGCAAGTAGCTTAAGCGTATAGCTTGTTGAATTTTCACAAGCTAAACAGATCTACATAACCTTCACCCACACCAACAGCAACAACATTTATAAAGCAACATTCGTGAATATACTTTTAAACAAAATTGGATCCTACTGTAACAAGAGTTTAGCCTCCTACTTTTTCCATTTAACATTTTGTTGTCAAATATTTCCAATGTTAATACACATTATTCAAAAAGCGAGCTTTTTAATGGCTGCATGATAGATGTTCACATGGGTGTATAATAATTTATTTAATGATTCTTTGGATATTGAACATTTAGGCTACTCAAGTTTTTCGACATTGTAAACAGCAGTTTATAGTATTGACCATAAATATTGGGTTGTATCTTTGATTATTTCCTTAGGATACAGTTCTAGAATTACTGTAGTAATTGTAATTACTAGATCAAATAGCATGAATATCTTAATGCTCTTGACACATATAGAGAAATTATCCCACAGAATGGTTACACCAAGCGACCAGTGTTCACGGGTGCTCCTATTCCAATACTGAATCTTCTCCTCACGTGGGAATGGTGAGGATGTCTGTGTTTGTTTTTGCCTTTTTAACAGAAAGTAATTACTGTCTGAGTACTGTTTGGGTTTTATCAGTGAGGTTAATATGTTTTCATATGTTTATTGGACATGTTACTGTATTTTCTATACTTTATATATAGAAAATATATACAAGATTATTCATTACTTATTCTTAGTTTCTTTGGGAGATAAAAGCTTATTGGACAGAGATCCAGGCTTCATAAATCTTTAGGAGAGAGGCTGAGGTGGGGCAATCACTTGAAGCCAGAGTTTAAGACCAGACTGAGCAAGAGCAAGACCGTAGCTTTACAAAAGAATGGAAAAATTAACTGGATGTGGGGCATGTGCCGATAATCCTAGCTACTCAGGAGGCTGAGGCATAAGGCTTGCTTAAGCCCAGGAATTTGAGGAGGCTGTGAACTATGATGATGCCACTGCACTGTAGCCTGGGCAATAGAGTGAGACCCTGTCTTAAAAAGAAAAAAAAATTAGAAGAATCTCTTATGTAGCTCCTAAAGTCATAGGAAAGTAATGGAATAACTTTCCCCTTCATGATCCCCTTTTCAAAGCGTCCATATAACTATTTTAGAGAAAGGTATGTGTCCACTTCCAAAAACTGCTCTAGAAAGATGTGTATGACAAGTGAGTCTTAAATGGTATGTTTACTTAAAAGCCATTTGATACTGTTGCCTTGCAAGTGCCTGTGGTCTTATATGGTAACTCACTTCTTCAATAGTCTCAGACTACTGTTCCTATATTAAAGAAACTATATTAGAAGGCAATATGTATTTGAATAAGTGAAACAGCATATTTAGGTAATTTGGTTATGATGACTAATTTGGACATCCCTATTTATAATATTCCTTATTTGTAGAAAAAGATTGGACTGGGTTTTAGAACGCTTTTTACCTTTTGAGACATATGAATTTGAAATTTAAGGATTATTGTAAACAAAATTAGAATGAAAATGATACACATCAAAGGGTAATTAGTTGACTATTCAGTACGTGGAAACATTTTGATATTAAGGTTGTCTTTAGGCTTTAAAGGTATATTCAATTTTAAAAACATTTGGGAAACATAGAATATAGGAAGATTTAATAATTTCAGGAGCTAAGGTTTTACTAAAGTAACTTTTACATGAGGGGAATGGAAATTTAATAAAATAAAGAAGAATTTATTCAGAGAAGTAAGAGTTAGTGAAAATAGGGCAGGTGGTCTGTTGCTGTGTGTATCTTCATTTACCTCTGGTTCCGTCCCGAGCCTCATTACTGAGATGAGGCTGCCAGAACTGGCAGATTGTGCCATCTCTTATGTAATGGTGACCAACAACCTGTAGTTCTGAGCCTATTAAGATGAGGCTGTTTTAATACATGTGTTTTAATCTCTGTTAGAATTCTGATCTCCAGATGTTATACGCATTAAGCTATCCTTTCCTCTTTTATAAGTAAATTCACCGGAATATTTTCTATACTTGAGAGCACTTGGATGCTATCTCTGAGCTTTACCTTTTTAGTATTGTTTGCTATACAATTTGATGTCAACTAAATTCAGTCCCCCTCTATCATTCCATAAGCAACTTTTTCCTATGTAATAAAGGCATAGATTATTTTTACATTTGGAAGAGACCTTAGCGATCATACCATCCTTTAGATCTTCAAATCCACGTGCCTTCTAGAACAAACAATAACTATGTGACGTTATTCGGGCTAGGGATGTGATGGTGTCTGCGCAGACTGCCACAATAAACCTCACTTAAAGGCATTAACTTCAAAAGTTTGTTCACACATGTGCTGTCCTAATAAAACGTGTCCTGTCTGTGGGCCACATTTGGCCTGTAGGCGTCTGAATTTCAATCTCTGTAGTCTTCTCGTTTTAAAAATAACCTAATCTTCCTAGTACACTTCCTGTGAACAGGGATTAGAGATCAGGTTTTCTGACTTCCAGTTAATTCGTTTAATATCTGTTGAGAGCCCACTTCCATCAGATCTTTTCATATATTTACTTCATTTATTATGTACATGCCACCTACTTACAAAAGCATATTTCAGGCTAAAGACAATTAAGTGCACACACTGACCTATCCATAAGGAGGATAAAATAAAGATGGGATGCTAACTTGTTGACAGTTGGTTCACAGATACCCTTGGCAATAGTTCAAAGTAAGAATATAGATGTAAACTGAAAGAACATATGGACAGGGAAGGCTTAGCTGCCTGCCACAGTGGCAGAAGAAATAGAATTTTACCAGGCAGAGGTGAGTATGTACATTGGAACGTTCTCAGGAAACGAAATAGCTGGTATATAGGTTCTGTGATTTGGTAGAGAGAAGGTAAATGTGGCTAGAACAGACAGGGCAAGATGAAGCTGAGCAATCAAGAGTGTGGGGGCCATTTTTTAAGGATTTTTGTCCTATATCCAAAGAATGCAGAGATGCTGAGGAGAGATTTTAGCCTGGGAGTATGAGTGGGGAAGGAGGGTCCTATGATCAGATCTGCCTTTTGCAAAGACCACTCAGACTATGTAGGGAAGCAGACTAGAGTGAATGCTGAAAGACCAGGTAAGAAGCCAGGGAAGCAATTTATGCAAGATAGAAGCTTGGAATGGAACTTGAGATACGGACAAACATCAAATATATTTAAGAGATAAAATTGGCAGTATTAGGAATGGATGTGGCTGGGAGTTGGGACAGTGACAGAGATTAAAGATGATTTCAATCCTTGGATTTTGCATTTGTTTGGATGGCTGTGCAATTTAGGGAGGTGGGGAGCACGGAGAAAGGATCAGATTGGGGGTAGGGGAATGGAGAGTTTTCATGCCTCATGCAGTCAGGGGCACAGTCTTATTCACAGATGTCTTTGAGCCTGGTACACAGTGGGTACTCAATAAATGTGACAGTGCCTGGTACACAGTGGGTACTCAACAAATGTTGGTTATCTAAATGAATTATACATTCAGGTTTAGACAGATTTGAGTTTGAATGTCATTGAGACATTCAAGTGGTGATGTGAAGTAGAAGTCTGGACTTGGAGCTAAGCTGGAGCCGAGAGGAGAGAGACTTGAGATCCACTAACTTGTAGGTGGCACAAGGTGCCAGGACCAGCTGGGGGTAGGACAGCATAAAAATAGGAACAGAATACGAAAGAGCTGTGGGCAGAGACCAAAGGATATTCCCAGCCTTTACACATTAGGAAAGGTGGTCAGTAAAGGATGAAGAAACACTTTCAGTTATGTGGGAGAAAAACTGTGGGCTCCCGGAAGTTAAGGGAAGAGGGAATAGAGCAATAAAGAGGAGTCTAGTAAGATGAGGACGAAAAGTGCTGCTGGATTCAGCAACAAAGGAGCCATTAGTGACTTCTGCGGAGTGCTGCTCTTGGGGTACATATGAGGTGGAAGCTGGTTTGGAATTGATTGAAGAGTGAAGGGGTGGTGAAGGAAGAAACATATTTGATCACTAATAGAATATGGTTAGAGACCAACGAAAACCCCAGGAAATCCAGGAACCTGCAATGTACTTTCATACAAATACTTGGGGTGCAGAGAAATTTCATTCACCAAACATTTACTGAGCACTTTCTGGTGCCAGGTCTTGTGCTCAAGGAATGCATCGCAGAGATAGCTTTTCCTTTTGTGTATAGCCACTGTGATTGGAGATGTCTGCAGCTCTGTTCTTCAGCTGCTCATTGTTAGAGCTGGTGGATAGGTGCAGCGTTGCTGCCAGACAGCCTGGTTGCCTAGCAACAGGAGCAGATGCTATTGTCCCTCAGTTTGTGAGCGCAATATATTCTGTGTTGATGAACACAGTCATTACATGAACCCTCCACGTCACCTTTGGAAGTTGTGGTTCTGAGACTGGGAAGTCAGACTGTCTTTGGAAGCTGCATTTGCAAGAGAAAGAGGCATATAGGATATGATCATCTGGCTACATAGATAAGTATTGAAAAACAGGATTTGGGTTTCTGGCTATGGCTTAAGCTACAAGAATAATAGGCTCCTGGGAAAGGATAAAGTATATCTCATGAAACAAAAAATAATGTGTCTGGCAGGCGTGCGATTCTCCCTGAATCTGAGGAAGTGGGAGACAAATGCCTGGATAATCTGAAAAACAAAACATAGATTTCATGGAGGATACCAGGTGTGAAATAGAAAGAACCACAGTGGGAAAGGACACACAGAGTGAATTTCAAATTTTAATACATGACAATAATTCATTTCCTAGCTAGTACTGAGACTTGGAAGTTCAAGGTGAGTCCCTTTGTGGTCAAACAACTATCCTGAAAGGGATTGGGACAAATTCCCCACTGTCAGAGTGTGGATGACAAATAGGCATTATTAGGAACACTTAAAAAAGGAGTAAGAAAAATTGGAGGTTTTTGCTATTTCTCATCATCCCCATAGAGAGGTGGGCAGGGACCAGGGCTGCTGCCGAGCACTTTGTTTGGGCCTGTGTTCCAGTGAAAGGCGGCTCCCCACCCTCATGGTGTTCCCTTTTAACAGAGAAAGTAGGAATAAAAACAGTGGGACGGGGGGTAATCAATCTTTGTGGGTCCAGGTAATCTTATCGGTGGGGGAATGATCAGTCTATGTGTGGCGAGGCAGTCAGAAACCATAGTTGTCTGGAAAGTCAACCCAGCCTCTGGGGCCTATGGAGTGTTGCAGTGTCCATGGGGGGAGGTAGCCCCCCATTTTATGGGAAGCTCAGCTTTGCTGCTACCCTCTTCTTTTGCAAAATGGAGGACCCATCTCCAGCTAGCTTCCAGGCACCCCAGGCTTGTGGACAATTCCGTTTGTTGCCCCACATGGTAAGATAGAATACGTGGTTGGAATACAGCATAGAAAGTGTACATTTTGTTCAAAAAGAACAGGTAATGTAACAGATACTTTAGTGTATATCCCTCATATTCAATCAGTTTATGAATGCTATTGATAAAATTTGCAGGTATTTTGCAAGACAGCTGTTAAACAGTGATCGTTAAAAATTAAATTATGGGCCGGGTGCAGTGGCTCATGCCTGTAATCTTAGCATTTTGGGAGATCAAGGTGGAACTGTCGCTTGAGTCTAGGAGATCATAGTGGGACACCCTCCTTCTCTACAGAAAATAGAAAACTTATCTAGATATGATAGCATGCACCTGTTGTCCCTGGCTATTCAGGAAGCTGAGGCAGGAGGATTGCTCGAGCCTGGGGGTTTGTGGTTGCAGTGAACTGTGATGATGCCACTGCACTCTAGTCTGGGTAACTGAGACCCTGTCTCAAAAATAAAAATTAAGCTATTCAAAATTAAAATTAAATAAATCATAATAGAAGCAAAGGCAGTACATGCCCCAGACTAATCATCTCACTGCATTTCACTGCTGTTTGCCCAGTGTCTGTAAGGTGGAGGTGCTCCAACAGGATAATGGCATCTCGTCCACTTCACTGTTCGTGAGTTAGCAGTTGGAAACTTGATTCTGCCATGCAGGAGTTTGTAATATTTATAAATACATTGCCCACATCCCTTGAACTTTGACATTTTGTTCATTGTGCTCCAGCCCAGAAGCTCCAGCCTGCTTCTCTCTGGGACTGCCTGCATCTCTGTACCAGAGGCTTTCTCTGGAAGGTCACTTTACGCCTGCCCACGTGCATTGCTGGCAGGAATCAGCTTCCTGCAGGAGCAGCCCTCAGCTTATCCTTCAAGTGGGATGACTTTGAGCAAGTGTTCTACACCATTTCCTACTACCCACGATGGCAGTGCATTTCATATTGTACTTTTATTAACAGATATCTGCCCTCCCTTCCCTGGACCACTTCTTTTCCTCTGTCCTGGTGTTCACTCTGCTTTCCTCAAGGTCTACCTCTGAGTGAGGCATGCTGTGGATGTATACTGGAGAACTTTGGGGCAGGATTCGGGGTAGCTCATGAGAAGTGACAGTGACCCGTGCAGCCAGGCTCAGACATGGATGCTGATTTTCTAATAGCTATCACAAAATTAGCAGAAAAGCAAGGCTGGTAGTCATGAGGGACTTCAACTGTATTTACCTAATTTAAATCCAAGTTCTACTAAAAGCAAAGTATATCTGCTTTAAAACATTTGCTAATAACCTAGTGGGGACTCTGCTGAGTGGTGTGGGGACGCGACAGTGAATAAGCCATTGCCAATGGTAGTGATAGCATATTGAGGGTTATCGGATGTGCACACAAACACAAGGGTAGAATGTGGTCATTTTCACAGAGCTGAGCGCGAGTGCAGCTTGTCGGGGAGGAAGAGGCTTGGAGGAAGGAGGACAGTCCTGGAATAGCTAACATTTAGCTGAGATGGTGAATTGGAAGGATTTCAGCAGGGAGAGATGGAGAGGAAAAGAGTTGTGGGCAGTAATGCTGGTGAGAAGACAGGCCTGAAACCGAGAAAATGTCTTGGACAGGGAGAGGTATTTAGGGGCATGGACTCAGAGGAAAGTATGGAAAAGCACATTAGAGGCAGGGTGTAGAGGCTTGGGTGGAATCTGGGGCATTCCCAGTACCTGTCTAATATAATAAGCGCCTAGGATGCAGAGGACTGTAGAAGGGGTCTGATTTCCTGGCCATGCTAGAGCTCCACAAGAGAATTCTTGAGACTCAAGAGGGAAAGTGGTCTGTAAATAGTCAATACTAATTATTTTATAACTTGTTATAAGAGCGTTCTGATCAGCTTAGATTTCAGAAGCATTTAAAAAGACACTCAACCAAGAGGCATGACTTGGAGAATGTCTTTGGGAAGTCCAAGCCTGCAGTAAACTAAAGCATGGGGGAAAGCAGTGTGCGACAGACGTGCTTGGTGTTACGGGCTGTGGGCTGCCCCTTCCCCAAATGCCTGTGTTCAGGCCCTAACCCCAAGTGCCTCCTAATGTGACTGTATTTGAAGATAAGATCTCTAGGGAGGTTAAAATTCGGTCATTAGGGGGCTCCAATGCCGTATGACTGGTGTCATTGTAACTAGAAGAAATTTGGATACAGACACGAGTGAGCATAGAGGAAGGGCTATGTGGAGACATAGGGAGAAGGTGGCCAGCACAAGCCAAGGAGGGGGGCTTCAGAAGAAACCAGACCTGTGGATACCTTGGGCTCCAACTTCTAGCCTCCAGAACTCTAAAAAAAAATAAATAAATTTCTGTTGTTTAAACCACCCCGTCTGTGGTACGTTGTCAACAGCAACCCTAGCAAAGTAATGACTTGGCATGAGGAGAGCAATGAAAGGATGGGGTCTTTGCCTTGGGGCAGATAACATAGTTGATCCTCATTATTTGCAGGTTTTTATTTGTGACCCCCATGACCCCCAAATCCATGCTGAACTCCATTTCATGGTCACTTGAAATTGTGCACAGAGCAAGTGCTGGACAATGTGAACTGGCCGGTGCTCGTTTACCAGGCGAGGCCAAGGGCTCTGCCTTCCTGCTGTAGCTCTCATACTGTAAACAGTCTGGAGGGCATAGTTTTAATTATTGTCCTTTACTTGGTGATTTCACTTTTAAAACAGCCCGCAGGTATAGCACTGAAGTGCTGAAGGCTGAGATATGCCTTACAGAGAAAACATGGGTGTTAGATAAGCTTCCTTCAGGCATGGGTTTCAGTGCTGTTGGCCATGAGTTCAGTGTTAATGAATCAACAATATGTATTGAATAAAGTCGTCTTTAAACAGAAAAATGCATAAAACAAGGCTATGAATTGATTGGTTGGTGAAAAAGTTGTGACTAGGGATTCACAGGACTCTAACTCCGTATGTCCTCTAGGAGCTGTGTTTCAATATTTGCTAATTCAGTGTTAGTAGTGATTTTATAGAACGTAACTACTGCAAATAATGGGAATCTGTTGTATCATGTTGCAGAGTGGCTGTTGGAAAGTCGACCTATGCAAATCCTGATTCCACCTTCTCCACCAATAAGGTTATTTCAAATTGAAAAATGTAGAACACAAATACCTTTAGACGAGAGTTGAAGCTCAAGGTAGGTAGAGAAGTAGTGGAATTACTACCTAGACATTGGAAGTGAGATTCCAGCAACAACCATTTAACTCGATGTTGATTCATGAGTAAATTCAAGAAATTCTGATGGCCTGATAGCAAGCAGGAAAGAAAGGGGTACTCCCTTACATTCGGCAAGGATTCCCTACAAGACATGCTAATGAAACTATAATATCTATGTAACATTGGCTAAATGTTCTTTAAATGTTCACCTGCCAAATTCAGGACGTATTCACTTCTGTTGTGAGTTCGCGGTCAGCACTCTGACATTGCTCTTTAGAGCTCACCCCAAATCTCCTGCAACCTTGGCTGCTTCTCCTCATTCTGTTTCGTCCTCATCAGTCAGAGAAAATTTGCTGGCACATGTGAGGTCTCCTAAGAACAGGTGTCCCATTACATACTTATCTTGTTAAACATCATTTGCACTAGGAGGAAACTGCGGTATATTAAAAGGCAAAGTGGCTTTTTACTGTAGTTGAATTCTTAATGTGGTCTCAATTCAGTTCATTTGTAATTTTTAGTCCCATGGACAGCCTTCGTTGGAGATTCTGTTTCCCAGGAGCTATGAATCTGAAAGTTTTGCTGTCACTGGGACTTGTCTGCCCCTGGACCACCGACAAAATGTACTGAGCTGACATTGTTAAACATGCTGATTCCTGGGCTTCATCCTAATAATACAGAATCAGAAGCCCTGGGGGAGCTGGGAATCTGGACTTTTTTTTTTTACAGACATAGTTTCACTTTATCATTGTCCGTAGAGTGCTGCAGTGTCACAGCTCACAGCAACCTCCAACTCCTGGGCTCAGGTGATTCTCTTGCCTCAGCCTCCCAAGTAGCTGGGACTACAGGCGCCCACTAGAACGCCCGGCAATTTTTTTGTTGCAGTTTGGCCGGGGCCAGGTTTGAACCCACCACCCTTGGTATATGGGGCCGGCGCCCTACCCACTAAGCTACAGATGCCGTTCTGGGAATCTGAATTTTAAAAAGCTTCTTAGGTGATTGGAAGTTTTAGTTATAAAAGTGAAATAGTCTTTGAGAGAATTTAGTTGTTCTGCCAGATACTGATTATTTGACACAGAATATGAATCCACCTGTATCCAATAGATATTTTAATATTTTCAATTCTGTTTAGAGCTATATCTTGACCAGAGTGCAGTAGCTCACGTCTGTAATCTTAGCACTCAGGGAGGCTGAAGCAGGTAGATCACCTAAGCTCAGAAGTTGGATACCAGCTGGAGCAAAGTGAGACCAGTGTGTACTAAAAATGGAAAAACTAGCTAAGTGTTGTGGTGGGTGCCTGTAGTCCCAGCTACTGGCAAGGGTGAGGCAAGAGGATCTCTTGAGGCCAAGAGTTTGAGGTTGCTGTGAGCACTCTGCCCAGGGTGACAGGGTGAGACTGTGTCTCAAAAACAACCAACCAACCAAACAAATAATATCTTTAGCATTTCTGTGTAGCAGTAATTGCAAGCAAGAAATACGTTGATAAAAATGTATCTGTATGTTATCTATATGTTAGTTTGCCTTTCATCAAATTTTAGTTTTCCAGGCCAAGTCTTTAACTTGAGAATTTAGATCAGTTCTCTAAAAACAGTTTGACAAATCAAAACCCAAACATATACTAAAGTTAGATTAAGATTTTCTTGGAAATCATGGACCAGAAAATGAGGATTACCACAATTGCAAAAATTACTTAGTACCTTTTCAAAATTCTTTCATCTATACACTCTTTAGATAACTAATCATTGGACTTTTTCCTATACTCCTAGGCCTCAAAACATTTTCTGATGATTATTCACATCTGGAGTTTTTCTTTATCCTTATCTTTGGAAAAATGGTCTCATGGCTATATGGCTTTATTGAAAATGCAAATTTATACTTAACTGCAAGAGGTGTTTTAATTTTAGTGATGATTCTAAGGCTCGTACTAAGTGTCATGTTGCAATATAAAGGATACAACATTTTCCATTTTTAACTATAGGAGAAGTATTATCTAGAGTTATAATTTAATATTATGCAAATTAGTTGTTCATTTATTTCTTGTGTAATTTACCAAATAACTATTCGATGCCATCTGTCAATGTAATGTCATTTAAATTACATTCCTAGTGATAATTTTAATCTAAAAATTAAAGAAAACCTTTCACTTATAGCATATTTAAAGAGCAACTGGCTGTCCTGATACTTAAAAATTTGTCAGATCATTTACTTAACATTATCTTGCGAATTTCATTGTTAGCAATGGAATTTTAGGGTTTTATGAATTGAATTTTGAAACATGAAGTAGAGATTCTTCTGAAAGGGACAGGAACATTTATTCAAATGTTACTTTTGTAACTATACAGAGGGTTCATCATTATATCCTCAGTATCAAGAGTAGCATTTTATAAATATTTGTTTTAATTGAATAAGTTAAGCAGTACACAGAGTCTGATCTTATAAAGTAAATGAAAATTTTAAAATTTGCCTTACATAGAGTTTTATAGTTAATTTATATGCATTCCATATGTGTAACATACTCAGCATATACTTACATAAATTCTTTTGATGTTAGGACAGTAGCTTATAATTAGTTTAAGTATATTGAAATGAATACTTGGAAGTCCCAAAAGAGAATACTATGGAAAACAGTATTAAAAACAGTATAAAAAATAATACTGGTATTATTCAGCCTCATATACATGAAAAACAAGGTTAGAGATAAATAAAAAATACCAGTAACTCTTGGCTATAATTCTCTATTTATAAAGAAAAAAAAATTTGATTCTAAAAACTAAACAATTGTATCACTATTTGTAGGAATTTTTTAAAATTAAGAATTAAATTAAAGCTGAAAATGGTTGACAAAAATGGAATCATTCCTGTTTTAAGTGCAATCAGAACTAGAAATAGGGTAGAGTATTGTAAAATTATATTTTTCTTCTTGATAGCTGAGATCACTAGTTAGGGAATTTGTATTTAGGATAGATTGGCCAATCTTCAGGGGATTTCAGAAATATACTTCAGGACCTCATTTAGGTGCTTTATTCTAACATAGGACTTCAAGTCCAGAGAGTCTAGAGAAAGGATTTTATCCTAAGGTTAATGTTTCAGAATGGAGAAAGAGAGAGGAAAGAGGAGGAGGAGAGAGAGAAAGAAAAACAAATACACCCGGGTCATAAAAAAGAGAAAACAGCAATGTGGAGGGATGAAGAAACAGGAAGATTTATACTCACCAAATACTGTCATTTAAACTTTCTTCCAAGGGGCTTAATTTTAAAATAATATATTCACAAGCTCATTTTATCTCCTAAGAAGTACTATATCTATCTATCTATCTATCTATCTATCTATCTATCTATCTATCTATCTATCTATCTATCAAATCAACTGTGTACATTAGTGCAATCAAGGGGTACAATGTGCCGGTTTCATATAAAATCTGAAATATTTTCATCAAACTGTTTAATATAGCCTTCGTGGCATATTCTTCTTAGCAAAGTATCTCAAGAATGGAAGAAAAAGTATCCAATGTACTCAGCCCTACTATGAAGCTAATTTATACCTTTCATATGAAGGCTATAACCCAACTATAGCACAAGAATATGGGGAAAGGGCCAAGGGAGGGGAGGGGAGGGGGGAGGTTGGGGTGGAGGGAGGGTAATTGATGGGGTCATACCTATGGTGCATCCTAGAATGGGTATAGGTAAAACTTACTCAATGTAGAATACAAATGTCTACATACAAAATCCTAAGAAACACTTTACAGAGGGAAAATCTTAGTGAATCTCCTTTTATTACTGGTGGTGCCAGAAGATAAGACTTAGAGACTACATATGGTTCTTCTGAATTTTGAGTTTATGATAAATATAATAGGATTTACTAATAGGGTACCACGAAGATGCTGGATCCCTCTTCTGGCTAACAAATAGTGTTTTTCAGACTCTAGGAAGTGTTTTAGTTTATCCTTAAATGTTGCGTAGGATGGGTCTTCTGCACCTGCCCTAATTCCGGAGTCCTGTTTGGTTTGCCCTCCCCTTTTAGGTGTAGACGAAGGTGGTGGGCGTTTTCCAGGGCATTGGCCCTGCTTTTCCACGTGGGCTGCCTCATCCAGGGCTCTTTGAACTTGCTGTTTCGATCTTCAGCTCAGTCCTCTATCACACTGCATTTAGTCCTCCCTGGGGACCATTTCTCCTCCTTCCTTTGTCCCCCATGGAACTGTACAGATCTGTATAAAATTAAAGAGAAACATAATACTGATGATCATAAATGGCTTTGATAACAATTGGTGCAGCAGACATCAGGTTAAGTGCATTGTGCAGGGCAGCCTGCTGGGCATGCTCCCAGGAGGTTGCACCCCTATATCTGGAGCTTGGGAGCACACTGTACCACTGCCTTCTAAGAGAAGGTGGAGCCCCTGTCACTTTCTCAGCACCGCAGGAGACAGAGGCTGTTCTATGTACTTGGCAGTCGGTTGAGGATGGGGAACACAGTTCCATTTCTTAGAGCCACCTTTTACATGCCAGTTAAGGTACATTATTTGGCCCTCTCCCCATTTTATTTCAGCTTTCTCATGGCTACAAAGGATGTAATAATAGTCCTTGTCTAAAATGGAGATTAAATAATACCTATAAAAGACTTAGAATGGTACCTGGACTGTACTGCTCAAATATTCTTTAGCTGTGTTACTATTAAGGAGAGGTCTGTTAAACTGTGAAGAGCTCTTAGGGATGATGTGGATCAGCCGAAGAATGTGGGTGGGTATGGTACATTCAGCAGTGCTTCTCTGGAAATGGGCAGGTGGACAGCCACGTCCTTCCTCATCATGCCCCTTATCTGTTTTTGGGATAAATAGGTAAAGCAGAAGCAGACGGCTGATCAGAGTCCCATTTTTTCCTGATCTAATTATTTGAGATCTCTGTTCACTACTGTGGATTCATATCCTCCATCAGTGAATCATGACCCACAGTGATTGCTTTTATGTATTTACTGGGCTGATTTCTTTCTATTGCTGTTGTTGGTTTGGTAATGTTATTGTTGAAATGCCTGACTTAGTATTTGAAAATCACATAAAACTATGTCAAAATGGAACAAATAGATGCAATGAGAAGTAGTTCAGGGGTCATGTTCTTCTGGAGGTTTGGAATGGAGATGGTAATGCTTTTTTTGATGATGTTTATTTGGTACTCAGAGCTATTGGTACTTTAAAGGCGAGTCAGTAGTTGAACACACAGTGTTGATGAAATTTTGCAGCAAATAAACTCCGTTTCTTTCATTTTCAAAGAAATACATGTGTTCCTTAGGCTATTTAATCTGTATTCAAAAAGCAAACGAGTTCTTGTTCCTAGGCAAGATGCTGTGATGATTTTAAAAATATTGACAATATTAGATTCTGCTGGTGTTTTTTCATCTTTAAAATATATAAAACCAAGAAATGGAAACTGTGCAATTGATGCATAATCACTGATACTTAAGTGCTAATTTCAAAATTTGTGTAATTTGTGTGACGGTTGTCATCTTAAGAAATATGGAAACATTTCAAATATTGTTTGCTATGTTTATTTTCTGCACATATTAAAAGCCTTTTGTATAAAATAGTCCTGGAATATCCTGGAAGTGATCAAAATTTAATAGACCATAGAGCATTTGTAGACCAGAAGCTTTAAAATGAAATGCAAACAGCATTAAATGTCTAAATTTATTTTCTTCCAGACTTTCATCTTACAGTGATTTTCTGCAAGAACAGCATTAGAGCCTTGTTCGGAACATTTAATAGAAGCTGTAACAGATAATCACTGACTCTGTAATTAGTCATCTCTACGGAGTTGCTCTTTGAGCCACTGATAAGAATTGGATTGTGTTGCTACATCATGTTTTCATTCTGCTGTCACAACTCGGCCATCCATATTTATAGTCTCCTGGCGCTAAGCTCATTGCCAGTTTAACACAGATGTGAAGAGATACGCATAACCTCCGCCTTCTGATCCCTGATGTTTATTTTAAGGAACTGGCTGAGTAACTTTACAGTGAAGATAATAGTATTAGGTACCTTAGTGACAAAGCTTAATAGAAGATTAATTTGGTTTGTACATAAAGTATGTATATATTTATGCACAAAATACAGACACACAAAAGAAACATAGTTAAATGTAAAATTCAACCAAAACTTTTATAGACATTTCTGATTTTTGGGTACTATAACAAAATACCACATTATTTTTTATTTTCTTTTCAGGGGAAACTGTTACGTATCATATGAATAACAAACTCTTGCCCTTTTTTCTGTTGAAGGGAAGTTAGATTTTACAATGCAAATGACATTGACTGCAATCCATTTCTCCGTTATATTCTTTTTTTATCCTTGTATGTTATTTTATATTGGAACAAATATTTCTGTGTGGTTGAACTGCACACGTGTTGGTTGAGCTCCTTCTTTGACCCAAGCTCTGGGGAAAGCAGAGTGTGATCAAGTGCCCTGCAGTTTCCCAGAGCTGTGTGTCTCTGAAGTGGGTGAGGAGGCTTTCACCAAGGGATCTGTCTTCATGAGAGAGGTGGCATTCAAGCCTGTGCCTAGAGAATGGGTGGGGTTTTAACAAAAGGTAACAGGGGGAGTCATCCCGGGTGAGAAGGCCAGGGAGGCGGGGAAGTGTAAAACATGTTGTGATTTCACTGGATCCAAGGGTATTTTCAGCTGAAATGGAGAAATTCAACCACAGAGATGGGTGATGGCCACAGCTTGAAGGTCTTTGAAACCTGTTGAAGAGTTAGGGTTTTAATCTGTGAAAGTTAGAGATGTTTACTGAACAAGGGAATGGTGATCTGGTAGGACACATTGCCTTTCTGATTATAGGTAATAATATACATGCCTTATTTGCCCCCCTAAAAATGTACCGGCAATTTGGAAATACTATTTGCAATCTATAATACTTATGTTTTTCCCATATAATTAAAGTTATTAGTTCTGTTTACTATATTTTGATGCAAAACTATGAAATATAAAAATTGACTCCAAGAGGGAAAAAGTACCCTGGAAAAGAATTTTACAAATTTTACCATGAAAATGTATAAATCCATGAAGAGAAACAGATCGGGGGGAGAATGGATTGTATAAGTAAGTGTTCAGCTATTTAAAATTGTTTGATGATTTTACATAAATAAAACTTTGGTATTGGAAATGAATAGCTCATGGTTCCTATCCCACAGGGGTGATGCATTTTAATTTGTATAAAATAGCTGGAATTGACAAACTGTCAGAGTTTATAAACATTGTTGTCAAGGGGGGACTAGTTATAAATGTCTCTTTTTAACTTCTAGTTAGTAAAACCCAAATTCCGGTGCTTACATGGTTCTCTGGCTCTTACAGAAGGTGTCTGTCAATCAACCAGTCATGTGCCTTGCTCAGTTCTCGAAGTCTGAATGTGTTATGTACCTTCTAGTATGTTTTATTGTTTGGGCTAGTTTGCTTTAGTGCATTTATGATAAATTTCTTCCCCCAAACTTTTTAATATAAAATTTTTGTAAAATGAAAGTTAAAATACAAGTACCACAAACATCTGTATACCTACACCTAGATTTGGCAATTATTCCTATAATAATTCTTCAATAAACTCCTTTAAAAGTGAATTGAATGATGCCCCATGATCATATCAATGTACACAGCTATGATTTAATAAAAAAAATAAAAAAAAGTGAATTGACACTTGGTAAATATTATTTGTTCCCCATCTTAACATTAAGTAGAGCACTTGGCTGATGATCGTGGAAAAAACATGAAGGGTTTGCTTAATTAACTGAGCTTAGTTAGATATCAGTTAGACACATGCAGCCCAACAACTGTTTATCTTAAAGGTAGTTCAAATGTAAACATTTTGTGAACATTTTTCCTATCTTAATGTACTCAAATTTGTATCTTTTAACTCTAACTTCAACTTATGCAAAGATACTTCATAAATATTTTTATAGGAAACATTTTAAAATGGCAGGAGCTATAGAAAAATTTAAACTATGTAGTTGGTACTATATAACATTTTTAATCAGAGTATCAGAAAATTACAAGAATATCTATAGTGGGAATTAGGACTGTGTATTTTACGTTCTACAAATGAGTATATTTAGATCTACACACATACATATAATCTTACGATTCATGGATAGTTCATTTAAAATAGTAGATAACAGTTTTCTGACTTTAGCTAATGAGCCTCATCAGTAGGCTAACTATTGTAGGCACCATGAACGTTTTAAGTTTACCTTCTAGTTCATGCACATATTAACACAATAGGCCCTCCATAGTTGATCACTTCCTTACATTGACCAACTCTTTAAGTTGACCTAATTTTCATAGATTGGACGTGCAGCACATGTACGTATCAGTACAGTAGACCTGGTTCCTTATGCTGACCACCTCTGTATGTTGACCAGTTTGTCACAGTCCCTTGGGTGGTCATCTTACAGAGGTTCTCTTGTAATTTAATATTCACAAACATGAATCTCAACTTTTTTCTCATGAGGCATATTGGTTTTAAGCTTTTCCTTTAATTTATCATAAATTACTCTTCTGCTTTCAAGATTATGCCAGTTGCCCAGATGGCAGCAGGTTGTAGACAGGAGTGATGAGTAGACTAGAAAAACTAAAGTAGTGCTTGAAGGGTGAGTCCAGTGAAACTGGAGGAAAGGAAGTCAAGGCAGGGCACACAGGAAGGACAAGAGCTTGTGCACTGTGGGAGTCAAGTGCACTTTGATGAAAGGGAACTAGGAAGACACTAGAGGGCAAGATGTGGGGAGAGGCCCTACAGGAAGCCAGCCTGCAGGGGTGAAGACGCGGGGCTATGCAGGTCACAACAGCTGGGGCGTCACAACAGCTGGGGCATGGGGACACAGCAGCCAGAGAGCGCCGCCTGACACTGTCCATGCTTGTTTACTCTGACAGATTAGCCAGGGGCTGTAAGTAGAGATAAAAGAAGGGTGTTCCTGATGCAGTTTCAGAGTCAGAGTGCCTTGGTGTAGAGTCTCAGTGAGCTCCTGTAGACTGCTACTCACGGCCAGGGCTCTGGTCAGTAAGAACAGCGGGGACATCCTGAAATGTCCTGTGTGCTAACAGGGAAGTGCGAACTGTGTCTGGTGTTCTTTAAACACAGAAATTGGACCCGTTTTCTTGAATAAAAGAGCCTGGTGATCAGAAAGCTATGTCTTAAGTTGCATGCAAGTCTGGGCAGGGCTTCCTCTTTCTAAAATAAAGAGACTAGTTGCCAGTTCACGTATCTATTGTGCTTCTGTTTCAAGGAGGAAAAGAATGCTTATTCCATACAGTCAAAAGAGTAGCATGTTTCCAAAGGGAAACATTGTTTTTCCTAAAAAATAGTTTAAATTTCCAACTCTAGCATGCAGAGAGATGGGTTATAATCACTTTGTTTCATATAAGGAAACTCGCTTTGCATGGCTCTTGTAAACACACAGCATGTGAGAACTTAGGGGTACTTAAGCTTTTTTCCTAAGTGCCTTTAGCTGGTCCCTTGGTCAGTTTCTCTCTGCATTGATCTGTCTTGTGCTCTAGAAAACATTTTACATATTTAAATAGCCAACTTTTCTCTGCCTTCCTTTTATTCGGTGTGGCTTTTCCATGCAGGATTCATCTGACACATAAAGTCTAGGATTCATAATATTCTCTGGAAATAAGTTGAAGATAAGACAGCCTCGTACTACTTTTGAATGAATGAGTTTTTAACAGCTCACTAAATGTTTATTGATCACTTAAATGTGCCAGGAATCTTTCAAGACATTGAACAGAATACTCAAGATACCTGCCTTGATGGAGATTACATTCTATAGAATGAGACTGACAATAAACAAAAATATTGTATGTAGATATATCAGTACAATGTGTTAGAAGGTGATAATTCTAAAAGGAGGGGAAATAGAGTCAAGCAAGGGGGACTGGGAATGTGGGGACAGTGGGAGCCAGTGTGCAGGGTCTGTCTGCAAATTTAAATAGCGTAGTCAAGGCAGGCATCATGAAGAGGGTGACGTGTGAGCTGAAACATGAAGGAGGTGAGGACCCCTTCAGTATCTGGAAGAAGAGAGTCCAAGGCAGAGGAAATGGCTGGGGCAAAGGCGTGATGTATCTGCGCAATAGCAAACAGACCAGCGTGCTACAGTGGAGTGGGCCAGGAGGAGAGCAGGAGGCGGCGAGAATAGAGAGGGAGCAGAGGCAGGTCATGCAGGACCACAAGGCCACTGTGGAGACTCTGAGCATTTGAGGAGCCACTGGAAAATTGTAAAGAGAGAAGTGACATGATTGTTTCAAAAGCTTCCCTCTGACTCACACTGAAAATATATTAGAGAGCTGAGGATAGGACTGGGCAGACCAGATTGATGTCTAAAGAAATAAATAATCCGCGGGTGTGAGGCTAGTCCCTCCGACCAGGCAAGGGGTCACATTCTGGATAGCCTCTAAAGGCAGAGCCACCAGGATTCTCTGAGCCCCTGGAAGCAGCCTGTATGAGAAAGGCAATCCCCCAGTTGGCTCAGAGGTTTTTTGCCTGAGCAACTGGAAGTCTGCAGGAGAAGGTTTGGGAGTAGGGGTGATATGGGCATTCCATGTTGGCCATGTTGAGGTTGAGATGTCTCTGGGACAGCTTGACATACGTCTGCATCTTGCGAAGAGGTCTGGACTGGAGATGGAAATTTGGGAGTAGTCAGCTTATGGATAATAGGTATTTAAAATGGAGAAATAAGTATTTTTCTTAGAAATTCTATTTTTATTCTAAGATTCAATGTTTAGAAATTATTTCCCACATATTTAAAAACACTTAGCAATGAGCTTACAGAGTAATAGGTATTTGTATCAGTGCTGGAATAGAAGCAAGCGATAGAAAAACGTGCCAAGTCTGACATAGCAACTTAATATATTTTAATATGTTGGGAATAAAATCCAGAAGTCTTTACTTCTGGGCTGTTCTCATTAGACCTTGCTGCTTTAGCATCCAAGAATCTATATCAAGGAGAGAACTGATCTGAAACAGGTTTTTTGGTGTGTGATGGAGTAAAAATAAGAATTTGTTTCATCCTCTGAGGCAGGAGAAGTCTGGCCTGCCCACTGAGAGGGTGAGAAGGGGTCTGGTGAGGGGTTAACAGCTTGGCTGTGATCTTGGTCATCTGACAAGTGATCTTGGTCATCTCAATACCCAAATGAGTCACAGGCCTTCCAGGCAGCTTCCTCGAGGCCTATCTCTAAGGGATTAAAACGTCACTGGATATGCACAGGCTACCAATGAGTTCAAATAACAATGCTACACTAGACTGGCAGGGCTTTTGTTTTGCTGGGTGGGTTGTACCCATTTGGGACAAGAGCTGAGTCTCTGACGGTCTGCCAAGGAAAGAGTGAGAGCTGCCTGTTGTTCTCGTTCTCGGCCCATCTCCAAGAGTGGTTGGCTTCTGTTTTAAATAAACCCTGAGCAGGTACTTAAAGAATATCCTTTGGAAGGGAAAACAAATTAATAACAAGCTGGAGATACTTGTTCTGGATGCACTGAGATCACAGCTTAGACTTGGTGAGGACCATGGTCAGAGGGGAAGTGGCGGTGGGGAGGGTGGAGGCAGATGTAGGACTCAGATGTGGGCAGTTCAGTAACCCTACGTGCCTAGGCCCTGGGAGGTAGATGCCCAGAAATTTGTGGGGACTCCTGGTCTCAGGAATTGAAGGAGCTCTGGGTCTGAGAGAGGACAGGAAAGGGGGAGGGGGGAAAGGAAGAAAAGAAGGAGGAGGAAAAGGAGGAGAGAGAGATACTAGTTCTTACAACAGACCTCACAGTATTATTATTCCCTTCTGTGAATGAAGAATCTGAGACTCCCTCAAGGTCACCTACTGATCAGAGGTGGATAGATAGGTGGGATTCAAATTCAGGTTTGCCTCCCTTCCAGACCTGTGAAACTCTAATCTCCTTCCCCCCCCCCCAGAATTTGGGAAATAGGAGCCAGAGCAAAAGTAGAAAGGAATAGGGCAACACCCCCAAGCCTGTGCACCAGTACAGCATTGCTGTCTCTGAAAGCGGCTTGGGGTGGTGTGAGCTGAGGGGACTCCATGGGGCCACGATGAGGCTCTGCAGATTGGGTGTGATCTGCTGTGAAGGATGATCTGAGACACAATATTAAAGTCTCATGGTCACTATGGTGAACCTAATAGGAATTAAATTAATTTTAAACCCTACTTGGAGCACTGAAGCAATTCAAGCACGTTCTGTCTTGGTTAACTTGAACTCATGTTTCAAAGGGAGGAAGCATTCCCAGAACCAGTTGTGGGAATCTGAGATCAACAAAACAGGGTGGGCGACAGACAATTAGATAATTACCCCGTAGATGTGGAAATCAAGACTGAGAGAGATGAGGTGGTTTACTCAAGAACACCCAGCCAGCAGGTAGCAGATGATGGCCCAGCGTCCAGGGCTCATCCTACTTACCCTGAGGCTTGTCTGCCATATCCTAGAGGACATCTCCCAAGAGCCTTTGGCTCTCCTTCTAATAACCACGATACAAACTCCTGATGCTTTCCTTTCCTTTTTCTTTAAATATTCTTCCTCCATGTGAATAATCTGGGGAGGGAGCGATTGAACAAGGATTTGGCAGTGATCTCTTTGCCACTTTGGGATCTGGGCTGAGCAGAGGGAAAAATAGGGGAGAACCCACATAAACAACATCAGAACATTTTAAGATGATAAATGGTGCTGGCCAAGGTTCTTAAATGGCCGTAAATTCCTCATTTGTGTGCTGGAAGAAATAATTGCACCCCTGCTGTGCTTTTTTCAGTTAAATGAGATAATACATGTAAATTCCTTAGGTAGGTGCCCAGGGGAGTGGTTTACATGTGGATTACATGTCAGTACTCAAAAGTATTAGTTATTATTTCTTGTTAAAGAATGGTAAGGTAATTTGTTCTAAAATCCAGTCCCATTTGGAGGTTAACATAGTATCATGGTATCAGACACCTTATATATGTATCTTGTTTTATGGTTTATAACATGAATGTTCCAGACCATTCAGCTTCGTTCAATGGATTTCCTGGAGTTTAATGTAAAAATTGTCTTCAAAGTTTATGTGACTCTGGCCATCCTCCTTTTTTTTTTTTTATTGTTGGGGATTCATTGAGGGTACAATAAGCCAGGTTACACTGATTGCATTTGTTAGGTAAAGTCCCTCTTGCAATCATGTCTTGCCCCCAGAAGGTGTGGCACACACCAAGGCCCCATCCCTCTCCCTCCTTCCCTCTCTCTGCTTTTCCTTCCCCACCCCATGACCTTAATTGTCATTAAGTGTCCTCATATCAAAATTGAGTACATAGGATTCATGCTTCTCCATTCTTGTGATGCTTTACTAAGAATAATGTCTTCCACTTCCATCCAGGTTAATACGAAGGATGTAAAGTCTCCATTTTTTTTAATAGCTGCATAGTATTCTATGGTATACATATACCACAGCTTGTTAATCCATTCCTGGGTTGGTGGGCATTTAGGCCGTCTCCACATTTTGGCGATTGTAAATTGAGCTGCAATAAACAGTCTAGTACAAGTGTCTTTATGATAAAAGAATTTTTTTTCCTTCTGGGTAGATGCCCAGTAATGGGATTGCAGGATCAAATGGGAGGTCTAGCTTGAGTGCTTTGAGGTTTCTCCATACTTCCTTCCAGAAAGGTTGTACTAGTTTGCAGTCCCACCAGCAGTGTAAAAGTGTTCCCTTCTCTCCACATCCACGCCAGCATCTGCAGTTTTGAGATTTTTGTGATGTGGGCCATTCTCAATGGGGTTAGATGGTATCTCAGGGTGGTTTTGATTTGCATTTCTCTAATATATAGAGATGATGAACATTTTTTCATGTGTTTGTTAGCCATTCGTCTGTCTTCTTTGGAGAAGGTTCTATTCATGTCTCTTGCCCATCGATATATGGGATTGTTGGCTTTTTTCATGTGGATTAATTTGAGTTCTCTATAGATCCTAGTTATCAAGCTTTTGTCTGATTGAAAATATGCAAATATCCTTTCCCATTGTGTAGGTTGTCTCTTTGCTTTGGTTGTTGTTTCCTTGGCTGTACAGAAGCTTTTCAGTTTAATGAAGTCCCATTTGTTTATTTTTGTTGTTGTTGCAATTGCCATGGCCGTCTTCTTCATTAAGTCTTTCACAAGGCCAATGTTACCTCCCCCTGCCTGCTTCCTGCAAATGGCATCATAATGGCCTTATAAAACCTATGCAGGAGAAAATTTATCATGTCAAGCAGGAAATTATGATCAATTTTTAAGATGGTGAGCAAGAAAAATGTTAAAAACCCAAACCTGAGTCGCATACAGATACACTTAATTTGACCCTTTTCTTCCCAGGAACATCCCAATTTTTTGGTTATGGAACCATTTGGACCCCTCCTGTAGACTTTGTTCTAAGACTTAAAGCATGCAGTGGCCTTGGGCGGCGCCTGTGGCTCAGTGAGTAGGCGCCGGCCCCATATGCCGAGGGTGGCGGATTCAGGCCCAGCCCTGGCCAAACGGCAACAAAAAAATAGCCGGGCATTGTGGCGGGCGCCTGTAGTCCCAGCTGCTTGGAAGGCTGAGGCAAGAGAATCACCTAAGTCCAGGAGTTAGAGGTTGCTGTGAGCCGTGTGACACCACGGCACTCTACCTGAGGGCAGTACAGTGAGACTCTGTCTCTACAAAAAAAAAAAAAAAAAAAAGCATGCAGTGGCCTTCAAAGAAGAAAAGGGCTGCCCTCATGCAAATTAGTCTGTTTTTGTTGGAAACCTTTAGGGAATTTACCTGTGAAATGGAGACTCACAGTAAGAAATACAGCACATCTTACTGTTCTGCTTTCAGCCAGTGTAATATTGTTTCCCACAGCATGGAATGCTTAAAAAAAAGTGTTTCATCCCAGCGCCAAAACTCCAGCCGTGGCTTTGACTGCCTTCAGGGGTGGTAATGGAAGTAGGGAACCATCTTTTCAATACTGTATTATTTTCAGATTATTTTCCACCTACCTGGAAATGTGTAAATGAATGCAGAAAGGTTGAACTGAGATACTAAATTTAGGACAGGCAATTATAGACGCTGGAGTTCTGAGCTTCCTTTTGCTCCTCTGTAATTTCTGGCGTAAAAATACTAAGTGTGGGGCGGCGCCTGTGGCTCAGTGAGTGGGGCGCCGGCCCCATATGCCGAGGGTGGAGGGTTCAAGCCCGGCCCTGGCCAAACTGCAAAAACAACAACAAAAAAAATAGCCGGGCGTTGTGGCGGGCGCCTGTAGTCCCAGCTACTCGGGAGGCTGAGGCAAGAGAATCGCGTAAGCCCAAGAGTTAGAGGTTGCTGTGAGCCGTGTGACGCCACGGCACTCTACCAAGGGCGGTACAGTGAGACTCTGTCTCTTAAAAAAAAAAAAAAATACTAAGTGTGGATAGTGTAAAAATAATTTGTTAATAATGAGCAAAGATCGTTTTGACAATGTCTGACATTTCAGAAATCTACTGCATTGTTCTGACTGTATTAATTGACACTTCTTTCTTTTCTTTTCCTTATGTATCAGTGACAATTTCAACAAGCACCTTCTTTGACGGCTTGCTGGTGACAGGGCTGTACATGTCCACAAGTGTCCAGGCTTCACAGAGCATTGCAGGTTCCAGTGCCTTTGGATTTGGTAAGCTGCCCTGACAAAAGAAACCAGTAGTAGTGGCTATTTTATGCAGTTGTAGGTCTTATTTTTTGAAATTATCTCTTTTAAAAGTAATGAAAATTGACTACTTCAGAGAAAATAATCTGAAGTGACTTGTGTGTATTTGCTTGAAGCTGGGCGAATTGAAGTAAGTCCTGCAAATGTGCAGCCAGCTTTGATCATGATGAGCTTTCTCTATCTTTCTACACCTGCCACCACTGTTATTCTGGTCCTGTGGGGTTCACGTAAATTTCTGGGTTCCTTCACCAAGGCTGCTGGAATTAGCTCTGATGCCCATGCGATCTTTCAGTAATCTGTTCTCATAAATAGTAAATAAAAAGTGTACATGTCAAGTTTGACAATTAATCATTGTATAAAACAGAAGATAGCAGTGGTTGTTAAAATGATTGAAGTCTATGAGTATTCATAAAAGAATGCTATTTAATGTTTAAGATATTTATTTGGAGTCTTAATCTTTAAATCAGAGACCTGTCTGGTTACTTATTGGAGAGGCAGAAGACCACATGGTAGCCATTAATCTCAGAGGATTCTCAATTTGGAAATCTCTGGTTTACTCATAACGCTATCAACATGCCAAGCTGGGATTAAGTCAACCTTTCACAGCATCAAAAAATGCAAATATAACATATCAGTTTATGTAATTATTGATCTTTCTCGCAAATTGGAAAACTATACATGACTTCATAGACGTTAAAAGGATAGAATTGTATTATCAAAGGCAGGCGTATGTTCAGTCTTTTTTCCTGTTGTATTTATAAATGGTTTTATAAATTTATAAATGGAAATAAATGGTTTTTACCTGTTTTTTTTTTTTTGTATATGAAAGAGCCCCCTGCTCTGTGTCGAGTCCCAGCAGTAGCTCTGCCCAGGTGACTCATTGGCTATGTTGATGCTGCCTTCTCTCTCTGCTTGCCCCAGATGAGGTCCACAGCCCTAGGGCTTAAAGGAGCCTCAAAGTCATTTAATTCCTAAGTCTTAGACTATGAGAATTAAGTCCCATAGTTTTAGACTATGAGAATTTACCTATATTTAAAAAGTCATAGATGAGATTTTATAATGTTTTGGTAACGACTTCTAGGTCTAAACCTCAGGGAAAAAATTTTCTCTTATGTCTAAAAATACCACATCTTCAGACCCACTCTTCTTACGCGCTGTAGAGATGAAGAGTCAGGTTACGATCATGTATAAATGCGTAAGTATATTGCATACTATCTGTTTTGTTATAAGTAGGGCTGTCAGATTTAGCAAATAAAATACATTACAATGGGTTAAATTTAAATTTTAGATAAACCACTAAATTTTGTAGTATAAGCATGTAATATTTGGAATAAGAACTCTTGGGCTCCACCATAGCCCGGTTAAATCAAACCTCTGGAGCCGGGCCTGGGAATTGGTAACTTTTAAAGCTCTCCAGTTGGTTCCCAGTCCAGTAACATCAGCAACTCTGGGAAGTTGTAATTGCAGAGTTCGGGGCCTCACTACTGACATGGTGATCAGTAGAGGGTGGGACCCACTGGCCATTTATGTAATACTCCAGGTGGTGTTGATACATGCTGAAGTGTGAATAATTCTAGTAGAAAGACAAATATCGATGAAATGATCAGGTAAGTGGGGCTGACAAATACACTGAATGCTGGGAAAGGGTCTCACAAGGAAACTAGACCTAGTCTTAGGTAAGGTGGGGTGTACTTTGGAAAGGTTTTCCTGAGGAAATGGTATCGGAGTGGAGATCTGAAGGAGCAGGAATTATTTGGCTAAAGGCCTGTGAAAGGCAGGGCATAGCATGCCCAAAGGAAAGAAGGGCAGTGCAAAGGCTTAGAGTGGGAACAGGCTGGCCGTATCCTAGATAAAGGAAGGGACACTGGTGTGGCTGGGCCTGGAATCCAGAGGGAAAATGATAACTATGGTTGGATAAGAGACCAGGAACAGACTATTTGGGATGTTGTAAGATTTGGGTCTTCATTCCAAGAGCAAGGAAAGCCATTGAGAAATGTAGGCTGAGGAGTGACTTGAATAGCCTTTGATTTTGAAGAAATCACTCTGGGGTCAGTACTGAGAACAAATTGTAATGGATGCCGAAAACAGTTCTGAAGTGTAATTAATCTGTACTATGTTGGTGGAGATGATTTGAGAGAACTTGGCTGAATTAAGTAACTATCATTTGTTAATTTGGGGGCTTTAAGGAAAGTCATTAAAGATCATTCACAAGTATGTTACAAGTACATTTGAAGGAACATATAAAATATATGTATCATATTGTCTCCAATTTTAGCTGGAAAGACAAACACAACACTAATAACAAAATTGTTAAGCATGATTTAAGAAACCCAGGCATCAAGACATTTTTTACAGTGACTTTGAAAGATACGAAAAATCAATTTTTAGTTGAATTATTATCTATTTTGGGGAGCTGAAATTGCACTTAGGCTTCCCATCACTGTCAATCCTGTATCCTTGGTTTAATGGTCCAAAGAGGCTTCCGAATATAAACAGAGTCCATTGATGATAGTTTGACTTCCACAGCCAAGTGCTCAGGTCTTGAACTAGATATTTTCCTTTTTTATAGAACATAATTTTTATATGGATGGATAGGTCGATTCCAATAATATCCTAATAATTGTATGCTTGTTTATGTGATACTGGTAAATAACTTTAAAATGAAATTTAATAGTATGCCCGAATATTACAAAGCAGAGTTAATCTTCATAAATAATGTTTAGAATGGAAAGCAGGAGGTTAAATGTCTTTTTAGATAAAATGGTCACTTTTGAAGTAAACTGTATTGTTCTTTGGTATTTGATTTAAATTAAACATATTCTTTAGAATATAAGAACAAAATAAAAAAGATTTAATTTGTTTAGGGTACAGGTAGGAAAGTAGGGGAAACTTATAGAAGGTAAAATTCAAAAGAATTGCTGCTTTTTGGTAGTTTAGAATTTATATGAGAATCAGGCTGAAGTAATATGGCATTCTTTGACCTAGAACAAAAGAGTTATTGAACACTGACTCCATTGTTAATCTCTGACCTTTTTAATGGAATGTTAAGCAAACCTAGTTTGGCATTTTTCCAAATCCTAGCATGATTGTGATATATTTAGCTGTGACAGTAAGGCAAAATAAAGTATATGATTGAGTCGAAATAGGTACTTTGGAAAGTTTTTTTTCTAGAGTTGTTTGAATTGTACTAATTATACTATGGTTACAGCCACTCTCTTTTGAATATAAAACGTGTATATGACCATCCAAAATAAGTCCATAATTATTCTTAAGATACTGTGGTAGGAATGTAATTGCACTAACGTAAGTACAGCTTTTTATGCAAAACCAGAATTCTATAAAATGCATGCCTCACCGACCAAAAATAGACAAATGCCTAATAGCCAGAAATACATTAAAACAATAGCTATGCAAAAAAATGACTGTAAGCCAGCAATGTCTGATTTGAAATGCCTCATTATGCTTGTCAATATAAGAAAACATGCTGCCCTAGGAAAGTGTGATGTTTAATTATGGATATCTCTTTGTGTGTCCCAGAAAAAAAATGCTTCTCTCTTGTCTTTGGCTTTGAATTCCAGCTCAATCATGTAAATCTTCAAGGCTCGTTGTGGTTGCTCAATGAAGAGCGATTTGAATATCCTTTCGTGCAAAATTGTTCCTGTTCCAGGGCTGAAATGCATTTTACACAATATTTAGTATTCTGGCTCTAAATGCTAGAGATTTTACTCAATTTTTAATATTCTGGTTCGAAGACCTGAAAATCAGGTTTGCGAGTCTGATAAATACCAGCCACAATTGTTAGACCTTGCATAAATTAAGGTCTTTGCAATTCCTAGATAATCTTGCTTAACTAACCCATGAGGCATTTTAGCAATTTTTCAAAACTTAAAGTTTTATAATTTCCTACTTGTTTCATATTTTTGTTTTGTAATAATTAGGCATTCTAGATCCAATAATTTAAGTAATAAAACTTTTAAAATGGCAATTTTTGATGAAATTCAAGAGTTTGGGATGGTGATCTGATGAACAGGTCTAGGATTATTTTTTTCTTTTTAATTTTCTCTCTTAAACATTCATGTTATATTTTTAATAGAGATTAAGCAATTAACATAAAATTAATATTTTCAATGTTATCTTTAAAACACAGTATTAGAATTTTTAACTTGATATTATTTTTTTAAATGTGATTTGACACTCTAGATTGGGTATACTTATACAACAAATTACTTAAATACTTTCAGAAGGACTTCAAATTTTAGTAAATCTTATATTGTCACTAGTTAGTAAAAATGTGTACTTTGCCAGTAGATTTAGATGGTATGTTAATGTTTCATCACCAGAATGCAAGCTTTTACTACTTTGTTTTATTTTCACTAAAGATAAACCTACAGGGTTGGCTGGGCATAGTGGCTCACGCCTATAATCCTAGCACCTTGGGAGGCCAAGGTTGTAGGATCACTTGAGGACAGGAGTTGAAGGACTGCCTGAGTGAGAGTGAGACCCTGTTTCCACTAAAAATAGAAAAAAATAATGGGCCTGGTGGTGTACACCTGTAGTAACAGCCACTTGGCAGGCTGAGGCAGTAGGATGCTTTGCGCCTGGGAATTAGAGGTTGTAGTGAGCTGTAATCATGCCACTGCCCTCTATCCTTGGCAATAGAGTGGGACTCCATTTCCAAAAATAAAAGGAAAGAAAAGAAAAATACATGGTTTGGTTATCATGTTAAGACTAAGTTGAACCTTTTATGACTTTGCTAATTATCATTAAGACTCCTCCCCCCCCAAGCATTAGCTACAGTTCAGTCCTAAGGGTCTTGTTTCTGTGTCAGATGCACAGTCTGAATACATGAGCATAAAAAATTAATGTCTGTAAAGGGGGGTAGCCCCTACTGACTTTATTAAATAGGATCTGTTCTGGTATTTACCAGTCCAGATTAAGCTTACTATATTCAGGATGATCTGGATAAATTTGTCTTGTCTGTCTCTTTACAAGGAAATAAAAAATAAATGCAATTGAAATATACTTGAGGAATTCAAAGGCATGACCTTTTACTAGGTATAATAAATGATCTAAAATTAACAGGAAGACTCAATTAAACAAATTACTCTGGTCAATGGTATAAGGAGCACAGCTGACAAGAGGTGAAATTGCCATTATTTATTTATTTATTTTTATTGTTGGGGATTCATTGAGGGTACAATAAGCCAGGTTACACTGATTGCAATTGTTAGGTAAAGTCCCTCTTGAAATCATGTCTTGCCCCCATAAAGTGTGACACACACCAAGGCCCCACCCCCTCCCTCCGTCCCTCTTTCTGCTTCCCCCCCCATAACCTTAATTGTCATTAATTGTCCTCATATCAAAATTGAGTACATAGGATTCATCCTTCTCCATTCTTGTGATGCTTTACTAAGAATAATGTCTTCCACTTCCATCCAGGTTAATACAAAGGATGTAAAGTCTCCATTTTTTTTAATGGCTGAATAGTATTCCATGGTATACATATACCACAGCTTGTTAATCCATTCCTGGGTTGGTGGGCATTTAAGCTGTTTCCACATTTTGGCGATTGTAAATTGAGCTGCAATAAACAGTCTAGTACAAGTGTCCTTATGATAAAAGGATTTGAAATTGCCATTAATTTTTCCTGTTTACAGAGTATTAACTTAAATTTGGTCTTTATTTATTCTACTTAGGTATGCCAGCATTACGAAGTAGTTTTATTTAGTTTATATTTGACATACGATAAAGAATTCAGGGATATTTCCTAACTTCTAAATAGCCAACTTGAAAAGAATCACTTGCTACAATAGAATAGTGGGCATAGTCCGTATACTGTTGAGTTCATCAGTCAACAAATTGCTTATGCGTATGTTTAAGGCCATGAGATTTGAGCCAAGACAGAGAAATTGGTTGGTAGAGAAAGGTAACTCATTGTGAATGGTTCATCACATGACCTCTGGAGCTGGGCAGTTTAGGTTTTGTGCCTGGCCCTGCTTCTTGCTAACCTAAGCAATAGACTTACCTTCCCCAAGCCCTAGTTTCTGTATTTGTAAAATGAGAATAACAGTAGTGCTCAGTACAGAGAGTTATTGGATGGAGTAAATAAAATTACCGTTCAAATACAAAGTATATTACATGTTCCAAACAGGTATTATTTAAAGACTCAGAAAGAAGCAAGAATTATTTCTTTGAGAAGGGCGATGGAATGGGAGGATTGTTCAAGAAGGTTTAAAAGGAGAGAGTTTGCCTCTGATTCTGGGGGGATGCACTCTGTTTCTTACCCATAGAATTTTGAGCGGGAATGGACCTCCAGGAGAGTCTGGCTCAGCCTCTGTCCAAATGTCTGGGTAAGGAAGCAAAATTTGGGAAGGCAAGTGGTGACTCTTATGTGAGCTGGTTAAGTGTGAGGACTAAAACCAGGTGTTCTAGTGTCACATCCAGTTCCCAGATATTTAAAAAATATAATAGTATAAAACTGACCGCTTAAAGGATATATTTCAATGATTTCCTGTATATGCACAAGACCAGCAATTCCAGAGTGTTTTCATCACCTCTAAAAGAAACCCAGGACCCATGAGCAGTTACTCTCCATTCTTTCTTCCCCTCAGTCCCTACGCTTATCTACCCTCTGTATAAATTTGCTTATACTAGACAGTTCGTGTAAATGGAATCATAGAACGTGTAGCCTTTTGTACCTGACTTCTTTTCCTTATCATAACTTTTTCAAGGTTTACCATGATATAGCTACATTATTCCTTTTTACATCCAAATAAAAATTCCACTGTATGGATAGACGTTACTTTATTTAGTAGGTGGATATTTGGCAGTTACCAGATTTTTATCATAAAAGGACGTAGGACTGTGCAAATTGAAAAAAAAAAAAAGAAGGAAAAGAAAAAACAGTTTAAGGAAGATGCTGAGCAGTAGGATCACCAAATTCCTTAAATATTTATCATCAGTGGCTCAGAATCTCTAAAGACTAAAATTGTTTAATCTGTTCTATGGCTGAGATATGAGAATTTTCAAACTTCGGAATCAAGACAAATTCCTCCTCGGCCTTCCTTTTCTGCCAGTCAAGAGAGGCATGGTGGCATGTTTTTAGCCTGACCCTTGTCGAGTTACGTAAGTCGAGACTCACCAATCCCAGTCCCCAGCTCTTCATGAGGTAGAGCCATGGAGCATGAAAACATCCAGGAGTGATGGGCAGCCGCCCTCAGCAATGGCTCAGAGGAGTTTTGAGCAGGGAAAGGAGAAGGTGAGAGTCAGAGTGCTGAAGTACTGGAGCTTTCTAGGCTCCTATTTTTCTTTTTTTTTCTTTTTTGAGACTGAGTGTGGCGTCATCATAGCTGACAGCAACTTCAAATGCTTGGGCTCAAGGGATCCTCTTGCCTCAGACTCCTGAGTAGCTGGGACTACAAGTGCCCACGCAAAGCCCAGCTAGTTTTTCTATTTTTAGTAGAAACAGTCTCGCTCTTTCTCGGGCTGGTCTTGAACTTCTGAGCTCAAACAATCCACCCGCTCAGCCTCCCAAAGTGCTAGGATTACAGGCGTGAGCCACTGCACCTGGCCTCCATTCTCCTATTTTAGGATTATTTTGGGGTTCTAAGAAATGATAAACATAGCTAATATACCAAGCATTTGGTATATGCAAGGTGTGTTGCAAGTATTAACTCTTTCATGCTAAAACAAGAAATCCTACTATCATTCTCCTTATTTTGTAGATACAGAGCTGAGGCACAGAGAGGATAAGAAACTTGCCTGAAGTCACACTTGCTTAGGGAGTTACAAAGCCGTAATTCAGACCAGGCTCTCTGGCTTCTCATTGAGCTTCCCTGGCAGCCCAAACCAGTTTGGATTGGTTTCTGTTACAGTCAAAAGAAATGAAGGAAAGGCCTTCTCTGCTCTAGCCCCATCTCTTCCCAGCCTCCTACCACCCCTTTCCAGATACGCACTCCCAGCACACACACACATACGCACCCATGAACCATTCAAAATAACCCATGCCTGGTTCCAAAGTCCCAGCTGCTTTAAAACTTCTGCTGCCCTGGTTTATGGCCCTTGGAATTCCTTCTGGCTCTGTCTCCTGGGGGAACATGAAAATTTATGTGAGAAAGGTCCTGAAAAATCCTCAAATCTTTGAGGATTCACAGGCTATTTTACTACTAAATACATGTGTATGTGCCAGTGTGTGGATATGTATTGGCTGTGGGGAATATTACATCTCTAGACATCCTGGCAACTGCTCTGTCCCTTTTTCTACTGTAGCTGACGGGTACCAATGCTCTCAGATAGGACAGTGATTGATTAAGAAGATAGAAAGAACTTTAAGAGATTGCCCAGTGCAGCCTCAGCTCTCAGAGCAGGTTAATGTCATGGTGGTACACCGTAGTTCTTATTTCCTCTCTTGTATCTTCCCAGAAATGATAACTCTGCAGTTTCCTAGGAACATATTCTAACATTAAGTCAAGTCAGATAATGAAAGATTTCTTCTATAAAAGTTTAATCCTTTGCTTTAACTTCAGCATCTTTCTCATCTAATTTTTCATGTAACTGAAAATGGTGTTTGTCAGAAAGTAATTGTCTCTTGTTTTCTTTCCTTTACAGAAACAAAATTCCCAAAACATACACTTCACAGATGTGTAAGAGTCATCCATTTCCCAGCTCTTAATAATTTACTTGTCAGTTTTCTCTGGACACTCTACAGATTGCAGGTGGAGGAATTTAGTCCTGATAAGACATGTACCCAGAAACCACTGTGGATGGTTTAAAAATGTATCCTGAAGAGCAGTTCTTCTCTTCTTACTTCTGTTCAAATGAATATGCTCAGAATCATATAGAAAACTGATATATATATATTATAAATCATACAGAAAACTGGTATGTATATATAAAATTATGTAGGAAATTGAAATAGAGGGCTAAGAAGTGCACATTTTAGAGCAGGTTCTGGTGGAAGTTATAAGCTATGACTTCGGAAAATATTCTATCATTTGCCAGCTGGTGTTAAAAATGTGTGAAGGGCTTCTTCTATCTTGGCAGAGCTTATTCCTTTTATTGAAGAAGACATTTGCCCTGATTATTGAGCAAACAAACAGGAATGGAGTGGAGGTCGTTACTTGAGGTACTTTTTCATGGGCCAAAATTGTTAAGAATAATTCTGGAAAGTGACTTTCTGTAAATGAACTCTTAGCCCTCACTTGATGAGAACAGAATCAGGAATACTTTCCTCTCTCTCTTTCTTCAATAATAATGTTTAAAAACATCTAGGAATTGTGGGTCTTTGCTGTTAAAAGGCGCTGTTCTCCAGGAGAGTGACACTTCTCTGAATAAGCCAGACTGTTCACATTAACAGGAGAGGGGATGGAAGCACATGCTCCAGGGAATGGACTTCAAAGTTTGACTCTGACCTAGCAGCTGTTTTACTTACAGTGTGGTTTAATCTCGATGTTTTCCAGTCCTTTTTTTTATTTGTTTCCAGATAATGGTAAATGAGTTTATGTTCCACGTACACAGTAACTTATTTATAAATACTGTTGGATGAAGTTGGCTTCTCTTTCTTGGCAGTTACATCTAAGAAAAGCTTAACAATGATTTTGTAATGTTATTACTTCTTTGATATAATTCTGATTTTATTTTGAGATAAAAAATAGTGAAAGTAAATTCTTCTCCCAGAAAATAGTTGTGCATACAACATTATAATTTGAAAATAGATGTAGGAGTCCAACAAAGGCTCCTCACCAAGTGCTGGTTTTGTTTCCACTCCCGTCTTCTGTTTTGTAGTTTGTTTTCAACCCTCTGATGCAGAGTTTTGCATTTAGCCTAATAGATGTGTAGGCTGCTCTCTGAGGCAAGCACACAACTAAATTACTGTTTTCAGGACTCTGAATTGTCTGGATGGAAAGATACTTGTTAGTGTGGGTGTTGCCATTTTGGAAAACAGAACAGCGAAAATTGTTAATATGTTGGTAAAAGTTCAGATTGAACTCCCCTCCTGCTTTTCTTCCTGCACGTTTTCATACAGCAGAACCATGTTGTTGTTATTATCTGGTTAATTATGTTATTTCTGGTTCTCTTTCAGAAAAGTTCCTCTCCACTTGAACTCCTGTAAATAGCAAGTTAAACATACAATAAATGTAGCTATCAGAGATATTATTCTGGGAATATGTTTTATTTATCATTTGTTTCCTTTTTAAAATAATTATTTGTATTATGAGACGATTCCTTTTTAACCTGTATGATCTGATAGCATTTCTTACAACAATAGCAAAGATGGAGAGAAATCTGTTGCTAATAAGAGAACTCAATTGAGGTTTGTGCTTTCTGTGTCTAGAGCATGGAACAAATGGCCAGCTCTGGAATCATTATGAGGCTGGTGAAGTTGATCCCTAGCTTTTCTCTTTCATTCTCATCCTTGTCCCCCTTTTCAGCCAGGAACTCAGATAGCCACATTTTAGACTGAATTTTAAAATGTTGTGTTAATAGCAGCTTTTTCCCACACTTCACTTCTTGCAAACATTACTGCCTCATGATATATTAATAAGTCTAACATGGAGAAGGGGCATTGCCATATAAAAAGCTGGGAATATTCTGGTTAAGGTTAAACAGTACTTCTTAGAGTTTTTAATGTTTTTTTTTCAGACATAATTCACATAACATAAAATTTACCATCTTAAGTGCAATTCAGTTGTTCTGAGCACAATCACTATGTTAGGTAACCATCACCACTAATTTTGAAAACATCTTCGTTAGCCCCAGAAAGAAACCCTATTGTCTATTAGCATCTCAAATTCCCCTGCCAATCACTCAACTGTTTTCTGTCTCTGAGTTTGCCTCTTCTGGACATTTCATATAAAGAAAATCATACAAAACGTGGCCTCTTGTGACTGGCTTCTTACATGTTTTCAAGGTTCATCCGTATTGAAGCATGTATTAATATTTCATCCTTATTTATGGCTTAATAATATTTCATTGGATGGATATTCCATATTTTATTCAATGTATTGACAGACATTTGGGTTGTTTCCACTTCGGACTATTGTAAATAATACTCTTATGAATCGCCTTACAGGTCTTTTGTGCGAGTGTATGTTTGAAATTTCTCAGGTATGTGCCCAGAAGTAGAACTGCTAAGTCATAGGATAATTCTTTTTAACATTTTGAGGAGCCATCCAACTGTTTGTCATAGAAACTGTGCTATTTCACATTGTTACTGGAAATGTATGGGAGTTCCAATTTCTCCACCTCCTTGCCAACACCTGTTTTTTTCTGTTTAATTTATTTATTTTACGATAGCCATCCTCATAGATGTGAAGTGGTATCTCACTGTGGTTTGATTTTCATTTCCCTAATGACTGATGACACTGAATATCTTTTCTTGTGTTTATTTGTGTGTCTTCTCTGAAGAAATATCTACTTCAGGCCTTTTCCAATTTTTTAATTGTCTTATGAGTCTTTTTATTGTTGAGCTGTGAGTTAAATATACCTTTGCACATTATGAATTTTTAACAATAGCATATAGTGAGTATTCTTTCAAAAATATATGTTAACATAAGAGTTCTTTTTATTTCCCCCAAAGAAAATTTGTTTTGTATCTTAAAGAACTAGTTTTGTGCAGGACAACTTGGAAAATCTCATAGTGTCTAATAGTTTTCTTCTTTTTTAAAAAAATTGGTAAGGCGCCGGCCCCATATACCGAGGGTGGCGGGTTCAAACCCGGCCCCGGCCAAACTGCAACCAAAAAATAGCCGGGTGTTGTGGCGGGCGCCTGTAGTCCCAGCTACTCGGGAGGCTGAGGCAAGAGAATCGCTTAAGCCCAGGAGTTGGAGGTTGCTGTGAGCTGTGTGAAGCCACGGCACTCTACCGAGGGCCATAAAGTGAGACTCTGTCTCTACAAAAAAAAAAAAAAAAATTTCTGGCAATGAAAAAGTATTGCTTGTGTATTAAAAAATTAATAAAATGAACAAACATCTTGCCGTAGGTGTAAAGGGATTATTAAGCCTTTGTACAATGAAACCAGTAACCTATGTCTTAATAGAAAAGTGTAAAAAACTCAGACCATTTACAAAAAAAAGAAAGACAAATGTTCAATATATGTGAACAAAATATTCAACTTACTAATAAACATACGTAACAGTAAGAGGTACATTTTTTTTAATTTGGCAAAGATGTTTAAAATTCTGCATATTTAATAACTAGTATTAGTGCTAGAAAATAGAATAGGTATTTATTATTGATGTGTATGTATATTGGTTACCTAAAAAGCAAACTGATGGTACCTAAAAAGAACCATTAAAATGTTTATATATTTTGACTCTGTTCTTTTACCTTTGGACATCTATTATAAATTTAAAAAAACAAACACAGACAATTCGATGTACACGATTGTTCACTAGGCACTATTTATGATAAGATTTTGAAAATTTTCTAAATACGGAAATATATTAAGTTAGCATTCAGGAATAGAATGCTGTAATTAAAATTATGTTTTGCATAATATTTAATGGTTAGAGTATAATTGAAATATGTATACAAATACACACACACGGAGTTTAAAAATTGACCTTGCTTCTCCAAATACTTACACATTCGTATCCGTACTAAATTATGTAAAAAAAAAACTACAGGAACTCTGTTATTTGACTTGATCAGTACTAGGAGTGAGGGAGTTAAAACAAATCGGTTAGACATGCTTGATACTGATTTTTCTATGAATAATTAAGCAACAGTTTCATTAGTTTGTTAAAAGGTGAATCCCGTGGGGAGGAAAGGAAGTGGCTAGGGATAGGTAACAGAGTACTTGTGTGGGTTTGTCCGGTCTGGGCTCTTGGTGCACTGTTGTCCTGGGTCTTTGGCTCCTTGCTTGGAAGCATCACAAGCAGAGCTGGTGGAGGGAATGAGCTCAGACAGGAAGCAGTTCCACACAAACAGCTTTTATTGTCGAAAAGAAGGAAGTTATACAAAGTGGAGAGAGAATGGGTCAATCTCTAAGAGCAGAGAAAGAAATTAAGGACTCTCAGGTGATTTCCTTTTATTGGGCTAGTTCTGGACAGGGGTTAAGGGAAGTGTGGATGTTACCAGGAGATTGAGATACGTGACTGACAGGTATTCTGTGGTTTCCTGCAGCCCCTGCCCCTGATTGGTCCCCGTCCCCTAGGAACCGCCCTCCAGATTTAGTTCCTGCCTAACCTGTTTGGGTATCAAATAGGATGGTTGGTAATAAAGTTACCCTTTTCAAAGTTTATCTAAGAACTGTTCTTTAAATGTGGGCCCAGTGATTGGCACGCCACTAGGGTTTTGTTTTGTTACATAAACCACTTTCCTACTTTTCGTTTCTTTAAAATGGAGCAGAAACATAAACAGACTTGTGAAGAAGTCTGAGTACAGAATTCTAGATATTTATGATTTTTTGTTTTGCAATCTTTAACTGGTACCCTTTTCATCATAATCTAAAGCAACGTTTCTTTAGCTTCTTTTTGTCACATCTGCCTGAAACATTCAAGTTAGTTTATATATGAACAAAAACTCCTTTTCTTATGCATACAGGCAGTCCCCAAGTTACAAACATCCACTTTAAGTACACCTTGCACTTATGAGAATGGAGGCTATTAGAGTGAGTCCCCAAGTTATAAACATCTAATTGGTGTATAACTCACACTTATGAACAGAGACTATTACAAGTACTATGTAAGAGCAAATTTACCTGTTGTAAACTTATATACAAATTCAGCTTAAGGGCAGACCTACAGAACCTCTCTCATAAGCTGGGAACTGCCTGTATTCATTTTTCATCAATTTATATACCATTTGATGAGATTACATTACGATAATATCAGGTTCAAATGGGATAAACAGGTTGAGGGGCACATACCACATGCATACCCATATAAGCGAACACCAGGTTGGCACACTGGTAGAAGGACAGATATTGAACACAAAAGCAGTGGTACCTGCTCTCCTATCGCAACGCTGATGTGACAAAATGAACTGATGCTTTGTCAACAGTTACATTTATGTGGCTTTACATTATATGTAGCGATTCACCTAGTGAACTAATGTTATTTTTAAAAGGAATTTAGTAGGGATTTGATTAAAGTCATATCAATCTACTTTTTAACACATCATTATAATTTTTAAACAAATATCAAAATTGAAAGAATCATACAACACCCATTGTGTTGGTAACATTTATATATACAATGATCTGCACACATTTTAAGGGTATATGAGATGAGATTTCACAAATGTACACAGCTGTGTAAACCCCTATAAAAAACATAGGATGTTACCGTCACCTCCTGTTTCCCTCACGCCTCTTCTCTGTCAACTCTCACCCTGCTTCCCAGAGGCAGCGCTGTTTTGATTGTCCATAGATTAATTCGCCAGTTCTAGACCTTCAGATGAGTGAGGTTCTCTCACTCAACATGACGTTTTTGAGATTTTCCATGTTGTATGTATCAGTAGTTTTTACAATTTTTTATTACTGTGTGGTATTCCTGTGTTTGTTTTTACATTTTCCTTGTACTGGATACCTGGGTTGTTTCTGATTTTTGGCTATTGTGCACACAGCTGCTATGAACATTCTGCAAGCCTTTTTATGAATACCTGTTTCATTTTCGTTGGGTAAAAACCTAGTGGTGGTTTGGGTTTTTCTTTTATGAGACGCTATGAGATGTTTTTTTCAAAACAGTTATCCCATTTTACACTCTCACCAACAGAGCGTGAAAGTCACAATTTCTCTGCATCTTCAACACAGTCTGTTTCTAATTTTGGCCATTTTTGTGAGTGTGTGGTGGCATGTCGCTGTTGTTTTAATTTGCATTTCCCAGATGCCTATTGGTGTTGAACACTTTTTCATGTGCTTATCAGCCACTTTTGTCAAAGTCTGCCAAATCTTACACCCGTCTTAAAAGACAGAGTTGTGTTTTTATTGAGTTGTATAGGAGGACGTGGCTATAGTCTTCTACCAGATTTATGTTTTGTGAATGTATTTCCCGCTCATGGCTTGTCTCTTTTTTTCCCCTCAATGTTACTATGTGATGACTATGAGAAATTCTAATTTATCAACTTTTTCTTTTGTGGTTATCGCTTCCTGTGTCCTGTCTAGCATACCATCACATGACTCAAGGCAAATCCTTTTTTTAATGAGAGCCTAATTATTGAAAAGTAGCTGTTTTTCATTATCATAAAATCATGAAAACCTTTGGGTGATTGGAAAGCAGACACAGAATTTAATATACGATGTTTTGTAAAGTTCCTTTTTAAACATTGCTTCCCTGTTTTTAAAAATCAGGATGCTGGGTGGTGCCTGTGGCTCAGTGAGTGGGGTGCTGGCCCCAGATACGGAGGGTGGTGAGTTCAAACCCAGCCCCGGCCAAACTGCAACAACAACAACAACAAAAAAAAAAAATCAGGATGCTTTTCGTCAGGTAGCATCATTTTCACACTTAATAAGTTTTTCATTCCACATGTGTAAGTGTCTGACTTTATGAAAGCGCCACTTTATGAAAGGCCAAAAATTACTTCAGACCCTGGATGACACTGTGATAAGCCAAAAGGGCTTTGGGGCACTCCCTTCTCACCAGAGGCACATGCCAGAAACCAAACAGATGGTAAACAAGGCAGAAATGACCCTCGGCATTCTCATTAGAGCAGTTGGGGAAATTTTAATGGGCCCCTGTTTGCCTTGTGCTATATCTAATACCCTTTGAACTACCACTTTTTTTTCTCTTGTTACAAGTCAACAACCACTATGTATATTTTAATAAGGATTATCAAACACAATTTGCCCAGAAGATGTACTAGTCAAGTTTAAATAATCTCTGAATTCTGGGATAATTGAAAAGAAACACTTTTTCTTGCCAGTGCATAATTACTAATTAACAGGAAGATAAAGGATCAGTGTAGCAGTCATATCTTGAAGAATCTGTTAACAGTTAATTAACTGATGAGTTGTTGCCAAGTTGATGTTAGTCAAGACAGTTTACAGATGAAGTTCTTCCGTCAAATAAATAAATAAGCAAACAAACACACTACATGAAGATTACATTGTGGAGCCAGAGCAGAGCATGGGTGGGGTTAGCCTGTGTGATTTTTGGCATTGCAGGGCTTACGACAGTGGGTCAGGCCATTACATTAAAGACACAGTTTCTGTCACTGTAAGTACTGAACACATCAGCTGCTTTTTGCTCCTGTGCTGCTTACACGCCAAATTTGAGGCTTCATTAATTTGCTTTTCTCTTGATCCCAATAATTTCATGGGCTTTCTCAGCCTGACATTTTTCTTCTGAAATCGGGCCACAACCTCCTCTGTGTTTTTCTGCTTATTAGAGTTAAGGCTGGAGCACCTGAAATGGGGAGCTGGAGATTCACAAAGAAGCAAAAAAGTCTTGAATGGGCAGGCCGGAATTCTTTGAAAGTATATGAAAACACATATGTCAAGCCATCTTTTAAAAGTTAACATTTTTATTACCACTTAGCATGCTTTTAAATCTATTTTTAATTTAAAAATTTAAACTAATGAGGGAATGGGTATGTCATGTATTTAGTACACAAGAAAATCTAAGTGTTTTAAAATTGCTTTTGTTTGGATGTCTTTTAGTCATGGGCAAAAAGTAAAACTTCAGTTACTTGTTTATGAATGTATATGTTATTAAAACTTTTTTTTTCAAAATCTTACAGCAGTGAAGGTTATATTGTAGGTCAAAAAATCTCATAGAATTTAGAAATTTTGTAAATAAGAAAGTTATGAATTATTCAAGAAATAAGAAGGTGGTAGACAAACTATGGTTTCATAGATTATTACAATGAAGACTATTTTTAATAATTTCTCTTGAAATAAGATAAAATCCTAGCAGTCTGTGGAGGCCAAGGCAGGTGGATTGTTTGAGCTAAGGAGTTTGAGACCAGCCTGAGCAGGAGTAAGAACCTGTCTCTACTAAAAAAAAAAAAAAAAAGTAGAAAACCTAGGTGGATGTCATGGAGGGGTACCTGTAGTCCCAGTTACTCTGGAGTCTGAGTCAGGAGAATGTCTTAAGCCTAGAAGTTTGAGGTTGCTGTGAGCTAAGATGCCACAGCACTCCACCCAGGACAACAGAGTACAACTCTGTCTCCAAAAAAAAAAAAAAAGAAGGAAAGAAAGAAGCTAAAATGCATAATGACAAATTTTTAGAAGGAAAATTTTGATTGTTGTTCATACAATCAAGGGTGTCCAACCTGCGTCCTGGGAACCACATTCAGGTTATTTGAGAACTGTTTTGCTTATTTGTGGTTTTGGTTATTGCAAAAAGTATGCATAGACCTTTTATTTTATTCATCAGCTTTCTTTAGTGTTTGTGTATTTAATGTGTGGCCCAAGAAATCTCCTGTTCTTCAAGTGTGCAGCAGAAAAGGAAAAAGGTTGGACACCTTACATTTAACACACTGAAAGTTTGGTAAGAGTTATTGAAGTGGAAATTTAAATAAGTTATAATTTATTCTCTTGTATTCAGACCTCATCCATACCTGAGAGTAGTTTCTCTTCCAAGAAAAGAAAGGAGAAACAGTGCTGCATGATTGTTTAATTCATTTTGGTCATCTACTCTTCTGATGATGAGGAAATCAGCCAATTTACTGATTCACCCTATGCATCCCTCTGTCTTACTAATCTGCAACCTTGGGGAGCTATGTAATATTCTGTAGTTAATGCTTAAACCATGTTGTGACAAAGTTTTCTGTGTCCTTGGTTGCAAAATAAAAACTGTATTCTCTGCTCTGGATGGTTGTATTACTCCTCTTACAGAGCTGGACAAGATCCTCTAAACAGAAACTAAACAAAGATACAAGTGACTTAAATGTGACCCCTGAACAACTGTGCTTGATAGACATATACAGAACTCTCTATCCCAGAGCCAAAGAATATACGTTCTTCTCGTCGGCCCATGGAACATTCTCCAAAATAGACTATATCCTAGGACACAAATCAAACCTCAACAAAATCAAAGGAATTGAAATTTTACCTTGATTTTCTCAGACCACAAGGCTATAAAGGTGGAACTCAACTCCAACAAAAATTGTCATCCCCACACAAAGACATGGAAATTAAACAACATTATGCTGAATGACAGTTGGGTCAAGGAAGAATAAAAAAAAAAAAAGAAATCATTAACAACAACGATTGAATATAACAGCAATGAAGGCTCAAGCTACCAAAACTTGTGGGACCAGCCAAAGGAGTCCTACGAGGGAAATTTATCCCATTAGATGTCTACATCTGAAAAACAGAAAGAGAGCATGTCAATAACCTAATGAATCATCTTAAAGAAATGGAAAAGGAAGAGCAGTCCAATCCCAGCTGCCATTCAATCCTGTAATTCCTCTGCTGGGCATATACCCAGAAGACCAAAAATCACAACATAACAAAGATATTTGTACCAGAATGTTTATTGCAGCCCAATTCATAATAGCTAAGTCATGGAAAAAGCCCAAGTGCCCATCGATCCACGAATGGATTAATAAATTGTGGTATATGTATACCATGGAATACTATGCAGCCTTAAAGAAAGATGGAGACTTTACCTCCTTCATGTTTACATGGATGGAGCTGGAACATATTATTCTTAGTAAAGTAACCCAAGAATGGAAGAAAAAGTACCCAATGTACTCAGCCCTACTATGAAACTAATTTGGGGCTCTCACATGAAAGCTATAACCCAGTTACAACTTAACAATAGGGGGAAGTGGGAAAGTGGGGGTGGGTAGAGGGAGGGGGATCGGTGGGATCACACCTGTGGTGCATATTACAGGGGTATTTGCGAAACTTGGTAAATGTAGAATGTAAATGTTTTGGCACAGTAACTGAGATAACACCGGAAAGGCTATGTTAACCACTGTGATAAAAATGTGTCAAATGGTTTATGAAGCGAGTGTATGATGCCCCATGATCATATCAATGTATACAGTTATGATTAAATAAAAAAAATAAATAAATAAAAAATAAAAATTAAAAAAATAAAAAAAAAGAAATAACCAAAATTAAATCAGAATTTAATTTAATGAAACAACAAGTTGGTTCTTTGAAAAGATAAATAAAATCCGTAAAAAGAATTTGAAAAGCACTCACTGCCATAAGAGGTCCCTGACACCGTGTGGTTGCTTAAGTGTGCGCGCGTTTATGTCCACGTTCCTTATACGTTAGAATGGTCTTTGGCATGTAAGAGTTAACATTCAGTTTCAGTGACTAGTAAGCCTCCTCAAAGAACAAAGTCATGTAACAGCCTGCAATGTGGCTAACATGCAAATTGGAACAACACACATTTCAAGGCTTCACGAGTGGCCTCTCAGTATTCATGCTGCAAGGCAGTTTTGTGTTTCTCTAGTTGTTTTCATGCAACGAGGAAGTGACAAGAATTTTATTTCCTTGCAGAAATTACCATACAAAGGGAGTCGAGTGTTAGAACTGGACATGGACATAAAAAGACACAGAGGAGTCTTAGTCTGGATACTCAGATTCCTGAGCGTCCAAGCTTGTGGCACCACTTGAGGGCTCTGCATTCTAGAGGAATTTCTGGGGGTTCTGCCTCTCTCTGGCTGAGTGCCAGCGTGTCTGTATTCCACCCTCATACAGAGTAACCTGTGAATCAGCTTTTGGAAGCAAGAAAGAGAAATCTTCATTTTTGTCTCTTTTCCTTGTGCAAAATGTTTTCTCCTTTGCCCTTATATTTGGGCTACACAGAGAATTCTTTCTGGCCCTTTTAAGACTCTTTCTACATGTTCAACCATAGAAGTCCATCCCAGGTCCACTCTCTTCTATTTCAAAATTCAAAATGTATATGTTGGGCTCAGAACTAAAGACTCCTTTGGCTAAGCCATCAGTTTCCTGTTACATATCTAAATATGTCATAGGGATTGATGACAGGTATGTTCTGAAATGTTATTCCGGCAGGCACACAGGTAGTTCCTAAAGTGATCTCCATCTGAGAATAATACCCAGGTGTCCCAAAAGTCACCCCTAAAATCACCAGACATAGACAAAAATGGGAAACTGTAGCTAAGTGTACCTTTACTGATGATGCAAAATATTCATTACAAGATTTTACGAAATATTCTCTACATGTTGACTTTCTTTGTAAAGGAAAATTCTTACTTCCTTGTAAAATTTAGTAATGAATATTTTGTAAATAAAGGTACATTTAGCTTTAATTTCCCTTTTTTTTAAGTATTGCAACATCAGGGACAACTTTTGGGACACCCTGAAATATGAGTCTGTACTAGAAAAGGCAGTATTATGCTGGGAAGACCTAGTAATTTTAGCTTTAAACTAGACACTACCTAGTTTATATGCTAGTGCATGAAAAAAATAAGCAAAATGAATTATAGTCTTGAAGGACTACAGAAATTTGGCAAATTGAAATCACTTAAAAAACTGAATATGTTAATTTCTAAGGGGCATTTTTATAAAAACAAAAAATGTTATCTAACTTATTTTTTTTTTATTTTTGAGACAGAGTCTCATTATGTCACCCTCAGTAGAGTGCCGTGCGTCACAGCTCACAGCAACCTCAAACTCTTGGGCTGAAGCGATTCTCTTGCCTCAGCTTCCCAAGTAGCTGGGACTATAGGCACCCCTCACAATGCCTGGATATATTTTTGTAGTAGTTGTCATCATTGTTTACAGGCCCAGGCCGGGTTTGAACTCACCAGCCCTGGTACATGTGGCTGGCACCCAAACCACTGAGCTACGGATGCTGAGCCTCTAACTTAAATTTTTACAGAATGGCGTGGTCCCAGAAATTTAAAAAATTAAAATCTTAAATTACCTTGTAAATAATCAAAACACATACTAATATAAGAGTTGTTTTAAGATTTTTATTTTTGATTATTATGGGTCCATAACAATTGTAAATCTTTGTAGGGTAGGAAAAGTGTCTCTCCCTGAGATGTACATGTTGGCATTTCCCCCCAGGTCTTTGGCAGGAAACAAATCCCTAGGCAAAAGAAAGGGTGCTGGTCAGTGTCAGTGGGGAGGGCAGGTTTTTGTTGTTGTTTTTGAGACAGAGTCTCACTGTGTCTTCCAGGCCACAGTGCAGTGGCATCATCATAGCTCATAGCAACCTCAAACTCCTGAGCTCAAGCAATCGTCCTGTCTCAGCCTCCTGAGTAGCTCAAACTACAGTGCCCACCCCAAAGCTCAGCTAACTTTTTTAATTTTTAGTAGGGGCGGGATCTTTCACTTGCTCGGGATGTTCTCAAACTTCTGAATTCAAGGGCTTCTCCTGCCTTGGCCCATAGAATGCCGGGATTATAGGCGAGAGCCACTGTGATTTGCCAGGCCTATGTTTACAGCGTGTTGCAGAGAAAACTTATGACAGCACGTTAAGATGTGGCCATAGAAGTGGCAGCTTGAGGTGAAATACTATAGTTGTAAGTCTTCATCAGATTATAACATAGAAAAAAAGTTTTTAAACTATATTTAAAAATTAAAAGTATACTATAAAATCATATTATGGTGCTCACTTCGGCAGCACATATACTAAAATTGGAATGATACAGAGAAGATTAGCATGGCCCCTGCGCAAGGATGACATGCAAATTCGTGAAGCGTTCCATATTAAAAAAAAAAAAAAAGCATATTATGAAGTCTATGTTAAAATAAGAAATACTGTAAAAGTATATTTTAAAATAAAAATTATGCTATCAAGTGTGTTATAAATTATATTTTAAATGATTGAATTAGATGTTATGCTCTCTGTAATTGCTCTTTCAAATGTATGAAATATATTATGAATCATAAGCTACAACATATTACAGATGTGTTAGCCCTATAGAATTGTTTAGCTAAAGACTCAGACCTGAGCAGAACTGGTTGTGGTCTTCAAAAATGTTACCCAAATTCCCTAATACTTACGTGGTGTGGTGGGAACTGGATGAAATGATAGAGGAAAACCTACCAAAGTATAACATGTTCTCAGTAAATGTTTTTCATCTGCCTTGCACCCTTTGAGTTTGTTCGGAAGTAAGTCGGTACTATCATATATATGTGCAAAATTTCAAAGGTTTCAAACAATAGGACTTGTTTTCTCACTTGTATATCTAGGGTCACCTCATGTTCTGCAGGGCTTAATTCTCTACGTGTATATAGTGAGCTTGACGACGTGTATCTAAAGGGCATTTGTGTTCCCCATAGTAGGGTGCTGTGGCATGAATCCCAAAGATATCTCCTATCATTTAGTGGACACAGCATGCCACAGTCGCAATGAAAAGAAATAACAGTCTCCCTGCACTAGAAAGAAAATTATTTTTAAAAAGTTCTGAGTGCCTACCCTCGATGAATCCCCAACAATTAAAACAAGGGCCTGAGCACCTAGACAGATTTAAAGCAGGAGTAGCTGCAGTGTCAATGGTGGAGACATAAAGGATGTAGGAGAGGAAAACCAGAGGCAGACTGTAAACAACCACGGAGGCTCCATGGGAAGGGCCCGAATGAAGGAAGTCAAGGAAACATAAAAGAGAGGAGGATGTGAACAAAAGGTCACTGGCCAGGAGGAGAATTGAACTGGGGGTAACTATGTGGCCGGAACCCAGAGACATCCTCACTCGCAGTGCCAGCTAAGTCAGTTTTGGAAAGGTCATGCTTTTACCTGGCACAAATTCTGTGTTGTGTCTGCCTGCTTGGATGAGGCCGGGAAAATGTTTCTAGAGTCTAGTCTTTTAAACAAGGATTTTAGGGTTGGTGCTGCTTATTCTCTCCTACGAGGAAGTATTTGGGTCTTTGTAGCTAACTACAGAAAACTGAACTCATTTGGCGGTCCTTCCTGGTCTTTAGAGTGTCATCCCCTGTTGTTGCCTCAGTGTCTCTGCCCTCCTCCCCCACCTCCATAATGTGTCTCTGTCAAGTGGAAGGAATGAGATAATCCTGGAAAGGATGTAGAATCTTTTGAAGGAACCTGTGACACCGTCTAAGCTGGTTCTATCAAGAGTGATTGAAATGTGAAGGGTGCCCTTCAGTGGCCTATGCCAGGCCTACTAAATCCTCAGGACTCTAAAAAGTATAAAATTTCATAAAGCTTTTCACACTTTCTATGAGTTGTGGACTTTAGCTCATAAGTTGCATATTAAGTGGTTGGTAATATTCTCAAAGAGAAATAAGTGTTCTGGCCTTTAGTCCTCTGCTGTTAACACTCTCGGTGGTAGCATTGGCCATCATCTTGCTACCAGCATTCCCAAAAAGCGCAAGAGCTGCCAGCAAAGCTCATCACCTCCAAAAAGTGTGACATCAGAAAAGCAAGAGTGTTTTACTTAAATGACAGGAAGTATAGATTGTTTTCACATTCTAAACCAGCCTGGGATCTCAGTGCTTGGAATAGTTAAAAGATAATGTAAACTGTGTCTCTGCTCTGGATGCTATCAGCTTTGATAAGCATAAGTTTGTATAATTGGCTGTTTGGGCCTCTGTGTATTCTCTCTTGTCAGAAGCAGAACTGGATGACAAAAGGTCAGAACAAGGAGCTGTAACTCATTAGTCCTCAGCATGCTGAGGTCTTAGGTTGGGGGCAGTGGCCAGCAGGCCAAGTGAGGATGTTGGGATGCTCCTGGGATCCAGGACCAGAGAGCCAGACTGATAAGGAATGGTCAGTCGGAGTCATGCAGAGATGTGCTACTAGTGGTCAGAGCCTGGGAGCAGGGCTGGGGGAGGGCAGAGTCATGCAGTTAGTGCTTTACACAGAGCCTCCTGGAGTGGGGCTGGCATCCGGCTCACGCTGGCTCACCAGGTCTTGTGCTTTGGTGCAGAACTGTGTCTGCCAGGATCACCAAGCTGGGGTACCATGTGGCTTCGCCTATGGGAGATAACTTTCTGCTTTCTACAAAGGCCAACAGTAGGCTAGTAGTCACTCTGCCAGGGGGTCTTCTTTACCACACTTTGAGGCTGTATCTGTAGCAAGATGCTAAATAGATGGTCTTTAAAAAACTTGTTAAATGATTAGGCGGGATTAGGAAATGGCAGATGTTGTTTTAAGTATAATAACATCAGGGAAACATAAGCACTAATGCAGTTTCTGATTCCACTTTTGGGATTTTCTATGGCTTTTGGTGGCCAATCTCAAGCCCCATCTGAGAGAAGAGGCTAATGAAGACATCTGGTGAGGTGGAGAGAGCAAAGCAATTTCTGTGATTCCCCTCCGGGTCTCTCCATACCTTCACCCCATAAATATTTATTTGAGTCCAGGTTCTCGGGTTATATAATCTTTTCTTAAAAGAGCAAGTATAGAAGAACTCAGATCCAGCTGTCATTTTGGGAGCCACAAGACTTTATATAGGGGGAAGAAAGTTTGAGATTCGGGACCACAACAGAAGAAGAGCTCAGAACTCTTCTTGAGTCCTGGAGTATCTGAAGCAGTAGAAAACCTCTGTGGGGCAGGATAAGGCAATGAAAATGCCAGCAATTTGAGGGGAGTAAATGTTTTTTCACTAACTTTTGGCAGGAAAGAAGCACAGTGTATCCATGTTAGAGTTTTCCTCTGAACCATCTGGACTAGTTCCTATTACTTTGCCATTTTATGGCTATGAGTAATGAGAGATGAGCACATTCTCCCCAGAACTCCTCTGAAAATGTCAAATGCAAAGGCAAGGAAATGGAAGAACTTTCCCAATTCTGGTGCTTCTTCATTAAATCCAGCCATTCTTCTTGCTTCCCACCAGTGACACCCATGAACATACCAAAACAATTTAATTAGAGCAAAAGCAGAGTCCCTCCTCTCCATGGGACAATTCTCGAGTGCCCTTCTTGTCTAGACTATATTGTTCTCATGTCTAACCACAGAAACCTCTTACTCATGTAACATCTAGCTCTCGGTTCTCCGTCCCTTCCTCCCATCCCATCTGTCACAGCCAGAGTAGACCACAAAGCATGGTCATGCTACACCATTAATTTTTCTTTTTTTTTTTGCATTTTCTTTTGCCATTTTATTATTATTATTTTTATTAGTATTAAATCATAGCTGTGTACATTAATGCGATCATGGGGCACCATGCACTGGTTTTATAAACAGTTCGACACATTTTCATCACACTGGTTAACATAGCATTCCTGGCATTTTCTTAGTTATTGTGTTAAGACAATCATATTCTGCATTCACCATTCATTTTTCTTTTGCTTTTCAGCATTTTGGATGTCCCTTACATAATTTTCCTTTCAGTTGCCAGTATTTGAGTTAGCACCTTATTTCCTCTCTCTTGCAAATCTTTTTGGTTTGGTCTTGTTTACTGTACCAGGAACAGACATCTTCACTCTGTATACCATTTAGGCAACTTTCCTCTGGTCACCTTGACTCACTTAAGACCCACTGCAGGGTATTCAACTAATTCTAACTTCTGTGTAACTTAATTGGCCAACACCAAGATTGGTGTAATTTATGAGGCTGTCTGGAGTGCCAAATACTGAATTTTGAAGAGGAGGTAGTTTCTACATTCCCCCAAACTCCCTTTCAGCAACTGCCTTTTGTCTAGGTGGGCATGCTTTGTCTTTGGAAATTAAATTGGCAAAATTGACCCAAGGATGGGAACAAGCAGAGATTTTGGAGTAAGTATTCTGTAATTTAATAAAGATCCCTCAGTAGTAATCTGGATATAAAAACATTTGTGTGAAGTGGAAAATCACCTTGCACTGGTTCTCACCTTGGCCTTGTTATTGTTTTGCCTTTATTTGTATGTTGTCCTACGACATGTGTTCATTTGTTCCTATTCTTAATTTCCTCTTGTCCACTGTAAATCACCACTAGATTGCTAGTAAATGAATTCAAGGGTGGAAGCTTTCTAAAAATACATACTTTGTGGCACCTGCTGTGAAGGCAGAATCATTTTTGATATGGAATTATTATTGGTGATAAGATACATTCTTACAATGACTGAAAAATAGGACATTTTAGTAGGGATAGATAAGGTTAGGTGACCTTAATTGTTAACTCAATTGTTAGTTTGCAAACAGCTATTCTTATCTCGTAGCTGTTTCCTAGATAAGATTATAACATTATGGGATTTACTTAATTGGAATGAATTTTTTTTTCTGTTCTTAATATCAAGATGACTTTCATGTTCTCACAAAGCAAATAACTCACTGTTGCTTAAAATCAAGATGTGCATTAATGTGTACATGAAAGATAATCCCTTGATTGAAAAAAGGGTAATTGGGGTTAGCTTCAGCTGGTACAGAATCATGAAATAGCTTTGATAGATTTAGCATATGGATAAATTCTTTCTCCAAACTTCCCATGATGAAGACTATCTTTCAGTTGGATCCTTTAAAGAATTTGACGCATAAAGAAAAAAATCTTATCAGGCATAAAATGTTTGTCCATTTCCTCTTGATATAAATAATGAATTCCCTATCCTATTAACAAAGGTTGAACTGATGTATACAAAAGAGATGGGGTTCCAGCTTCGGTTTTGTCCCCTTTTCTTTTGCCTATTTATTTCATGTTGGCTTTCAGGCTAACAAAAACAAATTCAGATTGCTTCCTCACTAGAGTCATCATCTGTCATCTATTCTTATGACACTGCTCATTAATAAGATTTGTCAAATAATAGGTTCTAATGTTTAGTCACTTCATGGATATCATTTTTAAAACTGATTTCCTTTCACTGTTACAAATAATATTTATTTTGGGAAAGAGTAATGACAATTGAAATAATTACCATTTTCTTTAACCTATTTGCCCTGAAATTAAATGTTTCATCTACAAAAAGGCTTCATTAGACATATCAGGACTTGGAAATGTAACTATAAGACTCTCAATACAGCATTATAATCATAAGACATTTGACTAATACAGAAATGGGGTAATGTGAGTCCAAGCTAGCACGAGGGAAGAAGGAGTTTAAAGGAAAGGACGAATCACCAAAAAAAATTTACCAAGGCAGGGCAGTGCCTGTGGCTCAAAGGAGTAGGGCACTGGCCCCATATACTGGAGGTGGCGGGTTCAAACCCATCCCTGGCCCAAAAAAAAAAAAAAATTACCAAGGCAAATTGGTCTAAATTAATAATAAGGTGGAATATATTTGTAGGGAGAAGAAGGCAGAAATCAAAGCTGACTGAGATTTCAAGAATGAACAATGATCGTAACATAGCCAAAAAGATCAAATAGGACCCTGGTATAAAGGTTTGTAAAAAGTTTAGGTTTGGCAGAAGAGAGAGGGACATACTTCAATGGAAATATGTAGTAGGAAATAGAAGTGAGACTGTAGTGATAAGAGCAGATCAGAGCTAGAACTTTAGGTCGGTAAGTCCCTCCAGAGATATGAATTTACTTAGCATTCATTCTTCTCCTTATCTCTCCCTTTTCCCCATTTTGTTGGCTTCCACGTTCAAAGAAACATTTAATTAAATTAAAGGGAAAAGACTAACTTTAGACCACTTTGACTGATGGACTGGCTCATTAGTTGACTGGTTGGTTGGGTGGTTAGTTGACTAATCATTCATGGGGGCTTCATAAACCAGAGAATTGTTGTTTTCAATACAGTATTCAACGCAACATGAGTCTGCCTTTGAAGAACTTAAAATCTAGTGAGTTTGGGGTGTTTTGTCTATCTATTGCTGCCTAACAAACATCCCCAAACTTGGCCACTTAAAACAATAACAATTCTTTATTTCCTCATGATTCTGTAATTTTGCCAGGGCTCTATAGGGAAGCCTGTCTCTATTTATGAAACCTCAGCTGAGGGTAGAATATTAAAGATGACTTTTTCAGCCCCTGTTGAGACAGCTTGAGAAGAAGGTGATGCTTGAGCTGAGTTTTGAAGGCTAAATACAGATAAAATGTGGAGGGAGGAGAGAGAACCTAAGAAAAAGACGTGTCTTCTGGAAGGCTGAGAAGCAGGATACAATGGGTGCATGCAGGGATTTGGAAGTAGGTCAATGGCATAAAAGGACTGGGAGAGAGGGGCAGAAATAGAAATGTGATTAATTGGAGAGACCGAGTCTACAAGAGCAAGCAGGGGCCAGATCACAAAGGGTCATGTTTGTTGAGCCAACAAGAGCCGAAAGCTCTTTTTCTGCCTCCATTGATGATGCCAACAGTTCAGGAGGTGAGGAAGAGGAGTTTTCAGGAATTCAGAAGGAGCAGGCTCAAGAAGGTAGGATGAAAATCAGGAGAGAGGGTTATCACGTGAATTACAGGAGACGAGAGTTTTAACAAGGACAACCTGACCAACAGGGTCAATGCTCTCTCTAGTGAGGTAAAGGAAGACGAGGAATGAGTACATCCACTAGATTTGGCAGAGAAGTGGTAGTTGGTGGCCACCGTCAGACCAGTTTTCGTAGAAGCAGAAACCAGACTGTAATGGATTGAGCACTTAATAGTAATTAAGGAAATGGAAGGGAGGAAAAACAAACAGGAGTTAAATGAAGTTGGAGAGAATTAGTTTGTTTAAGATGGGGAGGCCTTGGCATACTTTTATATTTATGTTAGAAGTAAATGATAAATAATAAGAAGTACCTTATGGAGTGCTTATCGGGTTCCTGGATGAAGACATGGAAGCTCAGAGAAGTTGAGCAACTTGTTCCAGGTCATAGAGCTAGGAAGGTCAGGAACAGGAATTTGAACCTAGGTCCCACTTAACACAGCTGTGCTCCTGACCACTGTACCTGGTGACGATGACGATGATGATGATAAGGGAGGGGCTCTTACACTGGATTCCAGCTAATGAAAGGAACATTAGGTATACACAACCTATAATTATTGGTGCCTTAGTTTTCTCACGTTTAAAGGAACAGCTTCATAATGGCAGTTATTCATGAGCTATATCACAAGTGAGCCAAAAATAAAGGAATAGCTAAAATATCTTTAAAAAGAGATGTTTTCTGTGTATAAAATTCTATTCTGTGTTTTAAACCTTTGTCAAGTTCTAAGGAAAAGTTACTAATAAATTACACCTAGAATGTGTAAGCTTTTCTACTTTAATGTGCCATGCCACCATTCTGCTTGTGAAGGTGGATGTTAAAATTACCTGTTTCTTAAGTCAGCCCATCTGTTTTAATCTGGAAGTTACACAGACAAAGAGCAAGTGTGCTCTGCCGTGGCTACCATGAGGAAGAATGATTATATTTTTGCATTTTTTTCATTTTAGAAAAGGGGAAATGTCTTATTTAAACACACTACGGTATTAAACCCAGCTTGTGAAAAATGCTTACAAGCAGATTTTGTGATATTTTGATGATGGTTACACTGATATGGAGGTGAGAAAAAAGGCTCAAGGGAAAGGAAATTAATGATGGCTGGGAAGAAGCCAGCTGTATGATTATGTGTGTATAAGATCAGTTTTCAGAAAAACGTTTTTATTTTTCCTACCAGTGTCTTCAGTTGTCAAATATTAAAAAATAGAAATATGTCCAAAATAAAATTGGCCTGTGGGAAAGACAGCAGTTAAGGTTATCAAAACAACAGAAAACACTGAGTTATCTCGCCTTCTCCCAGCACCTGTGAGAAACCGCAGGCGGATGAAAAGGCCTATGTTGCCAGCTGGGCCATCTGTTCCGGCTGCTGGCCTGGTCAGTGTTTGGAATGGAGACACCTGTCAGAGACATCCACGTGTTGTGGGAAGCTTAGTGGTTGGTGTTTTGGCAGGTCATTCTCTTCTCTTTGAATCATAATGAAATGAATGTTTTGACATCTAAGAGGACTGCATATTCCCTCCAGTGGAATATGGAAGTGTGGTTTGGTTCTCTTATTGTGGTGGGTAATCCTCTAGTAATTAATGCAAACATCGTAACTTACAAAACTGAGAGATGTTCCCTCTGCCCTTGCTAACTCCAGTAATCGCTGCCTGATTTAGAAAACATATAAGAGAGAAGGATGAATAGCTAATTAAGGTAGCTAATATTTGTAGCAGGCATTATGTTAAACTCTTTGTGTACATTAGTTCAATTATTCTATTTAAAACACTGTCAAAGAATTGCCATTCATATGGAAATTAAAACCTGGAGAGTTTGAGTTACCCTAAATCATATAGATAGTAAACTGAGATTAGAATCTGGATTTCTCTAACTGTAGAACTGAGCCTTTTACCTATAAAGTTACACTTTCATACTTCTGAAGAGGATATAGTTAGTAATATCTTACAAGTCATGTCTTTTGTCCTTGGTGAACATTAGGGCCTCAGCCTGAGGTTCACTGTGTTAATAAAAGCCTGAGTTATGACTTAACTCCTGAGTTTGTGTTTGAAAATTGACCAAGAGTAAAGTCAACCTCTGATCATCTGCCTGCCCGTCAGGAAGGGCGTAACTCATAGAAAATCAATCTGGGTCTGGTCTGCAGTCAGAAGCATAGATTCTTCTGGAGAGAGATATTTGGACAGATATTTTTAAAGAGGACCTTGGTGATCTACCTTTCTTGAAGACAGGAAAATAAATTTGATGGTGTTTCTCTACTGACTGTTAGTGTTTTAATATTGCACCCCGTCACAATGACTGTGTAACTTTGATATACAAAGTGTAACTTTGAGCTGTTAGAGCTCAAAAATTTCAAGCAAGACCTTGAGTCTCACATTTCCAGTTGTGCCCCAGCGCCTGCCGCTGGAGAGGCATTCACAGGCCTCTATCCAGCACCTCAGGTGGGGTCTCTAGTAGACTCACCCACTCTTTACAGTGGGCAGTGACTCCTCTGTCACTTACTGGATGAGTCATCTCCCAGGAACAGTTCTGAAAAATATGTACCCGAAAGTTGGGAAAGGGAGTAAACACCAACAACTGATAAATATCCAACAATTTGATAAATATTTACCAAAGTAGACACCAAAGATACGTTATTGAATAAGTCCCAGTCCTAGAGTTTTGGTCAACTGCAGTTGGCTGTGTAAAGGGTGCTGGGGAGCAGGCGAGAGGGGCAAAGTTTCTTCTTAGCTAAGTTTCATCTTCACACCCACAGATGCTTAATTGCAGGTGTGAAATGGAGGGCTCAGGAAAGAGACAGGTGCTCTAGAAAGAGGGACCAGCACATGGCAAGGCCTGGAGGACAGAGAGATACTTCAGTTTTTTTGTTTTTTTGTTTTTTTTTTTTTTTGCAGTTTTTGGCCAGGGCTGGGTTTGAACCCACCACCTCTGGTATATGGGACTAGCGCTCTACCACTTTGAGCCACAGGCGCCGCCCGAGATATTGCAGTTTTAATAACTGGAAGAAGTTTAGTGTGACGGAGAGGAGATGGAAGGTGGGGGGCCTGAGAACAAAGCTCGTGTCAGACTTTGATGGTCTCATGGACCATACGAGGGACTGGGGCCTTGAGGGTGTGTCAGCAGGGAATTCATGTGACAGATTTGTACTTTAGGAAGATGATTTGGGGAGTAGGGTATAGAGAATTGGGTGGAGAAAGTCAGGAATGGAGGAGGGAGACCGTTGGCAGTAATCTGGGGGGAAATGATAAGGGCTGAGCAGAGGGGTGACAGAGGAAAGGGAGAGCAGTGCATATGCTTAGGAAGCTTTATTTTTTATTTATTTATTTATTTATTTTATTAAATCATAGCTGTGTACATTAATGTGATCATGGGGCACCATACACTGGTTTTATGGACCGTTTGACACATTTTCACCACACTGGTTAACATAGCCTTCCTGGCACTTTCTTAGTTATTGTGTTAAGACATTTACATTCTACATTTACTAAGTTTCACATGTACCCTTGTAAGATGCACCGCAAGTGGAAGCTTGAGACTCAAAACCTGTGAGTTTGGAAATGAAATTGAGGAAAGCGATGGGTTGAGATAATGTTCGGGTTTCTGATCTGAGTATAAGGTGATCGTCTTCACTCTGACAAGGAACATACTAAGAGCAATAATTGAGTCCAACATGTTGGAATATTCAAATGGCAGTGTCCAATATGTGACAATAAAGAGCTCAATGCAAATGAATGCTTTCACAGATGACAAACAGGAGTGGAGGATTTCACTGTGCAGCAGAAAGTGTTAACAGAGGTATGCATTAAACCCTGAGGTGTACCAGTATTTGTAGGAGGGACAGAAGAAGAATTTGCAAATGACACTGAGAAGAGACAGGAGTCAGGAGACCCTGGGATTGGTGGACGGGGGGATTCAGGGGCCAAGGAGTGGAGCATTTCCAGAAGGGTGAGGAAGTCAGCAGGTCAAAGGTGTGGAGAAATCAGGTGAAGTAAAAACTGGGAAGTGTCCATAGGATTCAGCAACATAGAGGTTGTTGGTGACCTTGAATTTGATTTTCTGTAGAAAGTAGTAAGTGAAAGTAAATAGCCTTTTTTTGATTTTTATTTTAAAGTCTAAAGTAGTGATTTTTCACATAGGGTTTATTTTTGTATTATTATTATAGTATTATTATTATTAGACAGATTCTTGCTCTATCACTGAGACTAGAGTGCAGAGATCATAGCTGACTATAACCTCAATCTCCAAGCAGTCTTCCTGCCGCAGGCTCCTAAGTAGCTGGGACTACAGGTGCTACTCTACCTAGCAAATTAAAAAAAAATTTGTAGAGACAGGGTCTAACTATGTTGCCCAGGCTGGTTTTGAACTCCTACTCTCAAATAATTCTCCCACCTCAGCCTCCCAAAATGCTGGGCTTACAGGCCACCGTACCCAGCTTGGTCCTGTCTTTTTCAATAGCAGAAGTTCTGTCATGTGATTTGATAATTTTTTTGTTTTGAATCAATTTATTTTTCAGTTAGCATTAAGCATCATGTGATGTATTTCTGAAAAGAGCTCTCATTATTGAACTTTTATGGTGGAGATTAGTAAGTCTCATATTCATAAGTGAAAATGAAATCAGCCATTCACCAGGCTTTATCCTGTTAATGTTCAGTGCAATTATAAAGTATTACTGACGCCAGTAGAAGGTTCAAGAGCAATAAAAGCTTAGTAATAACTTACATTTGATAGTATATGTTTTGTACTTATCTATACATTTAAGCATGAATAAAAGCTTATAGACCAATAAGTCCTTTTAGAGGGACAGGAAATAACTATGATTAAGTGAAAAAAGTAATTTACGTTCTTTTTTTGGTTTTGACAATATATAGTAATCCCAAAATTAATACTGCATATCTTTATCTTTTTTTTAAACTTTATTCAAATTAATATGAGGGTACAATTTTTAGGTTATGTTGTTCTCACTTCCAGGGTGCGTTCCATTTGTAGAGGAGCTCCTCACCCAGGGAACGTGTTATACACCCTCACAAGGTGCACATTAGGGCGATCCCACCTCATGCCCTCCCTCCCTCTGTCATCCGCGCCCCCCTGTCCACAGCTCTGTTTTGTGTGAGTTTGCCCTTGTGTACAACCTTTCACAGGTATATGTATTCAGAAGATGAAACAAACATTTATTTGGGGGGATACAAAAGATATATTCTGACATCTTAATTGAATGCCTTAATGAAATGCCTTTCTTTCCATCTTTTGGCACAAGTTAATCCTAAAAAAAGTATCCGTAATGGCCAATTGTCAGAGCAAGTGAAAGACAGAAACTAGACTCTGTAGTCCTTTAGGAGCACATAATCAAACAGAGAAATAGCTATCCTGCACCAAGAACATGATGGTTACTCTGGGAATTCGGGTTGCTTTGTTGTCTTTAGATTGCTTCCTCAAGAATGCTTGCAGGAAAGTGGCTTTTATGTGGCGGTGCAGGGACTCTCGAGGGTTGTCTCTCACACATACTTAAAATATGAATTATGCCCTGAGTCTCTCAAATCTCCTCAGAATAATGTTATATCAAGGAAATTTCATTCTCTTGAATTTCTTCAGAATCATCTTACTCCAAGGAAATTTTATTTAGCAGGTCCCAAGGTGATTTCCATTCATCAATTATAAAAAGAAATCCAGGGCGGCACCTGTGGCTCAGTCGGTAAGGCGCCGGCCCCATATACAGAGGGTGGCGGGTTCAAACCCGGTCCAGGCCAAACTGCAACCAAAAAATAGCCGGGCGTTGTGGCGGGCGCCTGTAGTCCCAGCTGCTCGGGAGGCTGAGGCAAGAGAATCGCTTGGACCCAGGAGTTGGAGGTTGCTGTGAGCTGTGTGAGGCCCCGGCACTCTACCAAGGGCCATAAAGTGAGACTCTGTCTCTACAAAAAAAAAAAAAAAAAGAAATCCAGGGTTTTGAGTTTTCACTGGGTTGCAATCTTTTGATGTTTCCAGACTATGCCTAGAAAAACATTCTTAAGTCTCCTGTACATTTTCCTTTGCTGTGATCATTTATGAAGTAAGCCATAGGTTTATGTCCACTTTGTAGTTTTAAAGAGGCATTTTAAGTTTGCTTAGACTGTGATTAATCTCTAGCATTTTGGGGGGTATAGTAACAATCTGTAGTTAATGTTTGAATAGTCTTTCAAGATGTGGTCTGCTAAGAATTGGAATTGGAAATTTTCTATGCAAAATTATGCTTATTCCTTGTGCTCAGAATGTAAATGATAAATGATTATATGAATAATTAGCATTGTATCTCATTGGTTCAATTTCTGATATTAGTAAAGTGGATATAATTTCTAATATGGACACTAATATTTGAAGCCTCTGGTAGCTCTCCAGAAGTATGGAAATGTTGAAATACATCCATCAGCGAGTGAATCAAACTATCAATCAGGGATTGCCATCTCTTGTAAAGGTGAAATGATAACTATGTCAGTGAAACAGGTTGCTGACGTGTTGTTTTGCTCTTCTCTTTCTCTCAATCCTAGTCTACTCTTACTTCATATTTGATGCATAAAATAAAACGTTTCCCACAGGAGTTCTTTGTGACCATTTGCAGTCCTTGGCTTGATGGGCCAGGACACTCCCTGCTGTCCCTCTTCTTCCCACCATGGTCTGTGGTGGAGCAATAAACAAAGCCCGACACTGAGACAAAGTGCTCTGAAGCCATTGACCTAAAAATAGGTGCCTGTTCTATGGTAATATGACAGATAGAGCTTTTTGCTTTGGAAATAAGTTCTTTGTGGCTAAAGATTGTGTGGGGCATCCGTTCTGTGTATCACTAAAAATAGTTCATGTGATAAGTAGTAAAATATAGATTGGGTTGTTGTTATTTATTTGTAATTGTAATTTACCACTTATGAAAACAATTTGAGACTCCTTACAATGGGATAATAGGTAAAAAGGGAGTTCCCATAGTAAAGAATGAGAAGAAACCACTTAGGTAGAAAGAGAGCTAGAGATGCAAATTAAGTCGAGTTAATTACTCTACCCTGTTTCCCCGAAAATAAGACAGTGTCTTATTTTAAGGTGTGCTCTCAAAGACGCGCTAGGTCTTATTTTCAGGGAACGTCTTATCTTTCCTGTAAGTAGGTCTTATTTTGGGGGGATGTCTTATTTTCAGGGAAACAGGGTAGTTGAATACTAGATTTAACTCTGAGGCATTTCCCCCTTAGCCATGATGAAGTACTGGTACTTGGATAGATAACTCACCTTAATCAATTTTAAAACTGGACAAAATATATGTAGATACTGTTTTTTTTTTTTTTTTCCCTTTTGCAGTTTTTTGGCTGGGGCTAGGTTTGAACCCGCCACCTCTGGCATATGGGGCCGGTGCCCTACTCCATTGAGCCACAGGCATCACCTAGGTGGTTACTGTTTTTATGTACAGGCAGTGCAATATGGAAAGTGAGCTGTATGATTGCCTCAGTTTTCTGCCTGAGAGTAGTTTCTTAACTGCGGAGCAATGAGTTGGTTTCCAAGAAGAGCACAGTGGTCCTACTGAGACCAGGAGGCAAAGACCTGAGTTTGGGCCAGGTGAATTGGCCATCTGTAGGATGGGGAGCCAGGGGAACTGCTCAGAGGTAGGGCTGCAGAGGTCTTCATATAGTTGCTCATGAGTATTGGATTAAGAGCTAAACTGTACACATGCAGGAAGAGACCACATGCTGCTTTTCAGACTGTGGTGCCTATAAGGTTGAGAACAGAATAGAGATGCTGGAGAGTGAGCAGGGCTAGAGGACATTGACGGTCTGGCCTTACCAGAATGAAGAGATGTCTAGGCACCAATCTGGGATACCAGAAAGACCAGAAACGCCATGCCTTAGCAGTAAGGACATAACCATGAGTAAGACCTCCTCTAAAACCATCAATCCTTGATAGAGATCCTCAAGGAGGATGGAGTTTGGATGCTGAATCCAAACTCAGCAATTTAAAAGGACTTGGGAAATTCCCTGGGCATTCTACAGATCTGCCCTAGCAAAACTTTTATAATGCAAGTCTTGCCCAGGTACCTAAGTTTAAGATGGTCTTCCAGGTAGTTGAATTGCCTACCCCAAAATAATCACATGCACTCTCTAATAAATCAGAACTACCTGACAGGGCACACAGGAGCAGAGGGAAGCAAAAGTCATTGGAAACCAAGGGGGAGGGGCATGGAAGGAGAGGTGTACAATGCCTATTGGGTACAATGAACAGTATTTGTGTGATGGACTCGTTTATAGCCTGACTCATGCTATGTAACAAAAACATTTGTACCCCCTTAACGTTTTGAAAAACAAAACAAAACAAAAATCTCTTTAGAGAAAAAGAACAGAAACCAGACTCTGCAGGGTATCATCAGCAATGTGTATATGGAAATAGCAAAACAGGACCTATTGTCAAGCAAAGAAAAAAAGAATTCAATAGAAACCAATCCTGAGATGGCCCAGATGTTGGATTTAACAAAGACGGCAAAGCAGCTATTATAAAAATATACCAAAAAAGGTACAAAGAACTAAAGTAAAATATATTCAAAGCACTAAACGAAAACATAGCCACAGTGAGTTTAATATGTAGAGAATGTTGAGCGAAATAGAAAGAATAATAGAAGAACCAATATGAAACTTTAGAACTGAAAAGTATGATGTCTGTAATGAGTAATTCATTGGATGATCTTAAGTGCATAGTAGAGATGGCAGAAGAAAGAGTCAATGAACTTGAAGACAAATCAATAGGAATTATCCAATCTGCAGACCAAATAGAACAAAGTTTGAAGAAAAACCTCAGGGACCTGTATGAAAAAATAGGATTTCCAGAAGAAGAAGAGAGTGAACAACATTTGAAAAACTAATGGCCCCACATTTCCCAAATTTGATGGAAAACATTGATTTACAGATTCAAGAAGTTTAGTAAATGTCAAACAGTGTAAATATACATTTGTAAATAGGCATCCTGTCATAAGCTAGAAAGCAAAGGGTGGCGCCTGTGGCTCAGCGGGTAGGGCGCCAGTCCCACATGCTGGAGGTGGCGGGTTCAAACCCAGCCCTGGCCAAATTAAAAAAAAAAAAAAAAAAAAAAAAACCCTTTAAAAAAAAAAAAAAGCTAGAAAGCAAAGATAAAAAGAAACTAAAGCAGCCAGGAGGAAAAAAAGACACCTTCTGTGTAAGTGAAAGTCACTGCTTACCTCTTATCAGAACAGTGAAAGTTGAATTACATTAGTGATGCTTTGGATGGTAATATTAAATTGCTGAAGGAAAAAAAATCTGTAAGCCCGGAATTCTATATCCAGCATAAATATCCTCAAAATAAAAATTAAAAAGTTATTTTCAAATAAACAAAAGCTGAAATATTTCCTTGTTAGACCTATACTGTGGGAGATTCTAAAAGGCATTATTTCCATACTCTGTATTCTCTTCATATCATATAAATTGTTCTCCTTTTACTAAAAGACATTATTTTTTTAAAAGGGAAATAATAGGAGGAGGAATCCTGAATCAATATGTAGTAAATGAGTTGTAAAGAAGAGCACTGAAAAATGTATAAAAGTGGGTGACAAGTGCCCGTCGATCCATAAATGGATTAATAAATTGTGGTATATGTACACCATGGAATATTATGCAGCCTTAAAGAAAGATGGAGACTTTACCTCTTTCATGTTTACATGGATGGAGCTGGAACATATTCTTCTTAGTAAAGTATCTCAAGAATGGAAGAAAAAGTATCCAGTGTACTCCACCCTACTATGAAACTAATTTATGGCTTTCACATGAAAGCTATAACCCAGTTACAACCTAAGAATGGGGGGAGGGGGAAAAGGAAAGGAGGGAGGGGGCAAAGTGGGCACAGGGAGGGAGATTGGTGGAATTACACCTGCGGTGCATCTTAAAAGGGTATATGTGAAACTTAGTAAATGTGGAATGTAAATGTCTTGGCACAATAACTAAGAAAATGCCAGGAAGGCTATGTTAAATGAAAGTGAGTGAATGTCATGTATGATGGGCTTTTTCTCCTTGTAATTTCTTAAAGAAGAAAACACAATTCTATTAAAATGTGAGGTTTAAAATGCCCGTTTATTGTACCAGTTCACACCTGACCCTTTACACATGCTTCCTCACCCTTCCATGTTCTTACAATTTTATACTTCACATTCTATACTTTACAAAATTTATCAGGTTACTATTTACCCTCAAGCCTTTGCACATAAAGGACAAAGACTTAATTAAAAAAAAAAAGAAAAAAAGGTGATAAACTTAAACCCAGCCATATCAACAATTATGTTAACTGTAAGTAGATTAAACACTACAACTAAAAAGAAGATTTCATCAGACTGTATATAAAAACCAAAGATCCACAAAATCTTGTCATAGGAAATGCAGTTTAAATAGAAAAAGACAAACAGGTGGAAAGCAAAAGGATGAAAAAAGATATACCATGCAAACAATAAGTATAAAAATGGGTGTGACTATATTAATATGAGACAAAATATTAAAACTCATTAAATATTCTTTATGAACAACAAAAAGTGGAATTCAATAAGAAGTTATAATGATACTAAATATTAATTAACATATATGTGTGACATTTAACAGGTTCAAAATTCATGAAGCAAACCTGAAAGAACTAGGGAGAAATAGACAAAGCCCAAACCATAGTGGAAGATGTAACACTGAGTTCCATAGCATACCAAGCAAAAAGAGTATCGTAATTTTTGTTATTTAGTTCTGTCTGATTAGTGAAGGGTGATCTGGATGTGTAGACTTTCTCTAGGACTAAATTCTGGGATGGATTTATGGCAAAAGACAATGTCTTACCAGATCAAGATTCTGAAATAGTGTAGAAACAATCTTGAAATGGAATTTCTTATCTTTATTTTCTATAATAAAATTAATAATGTATAGTAAATTCATTTCTATATGGTGGTAGGTTTTGAAAGCATTATTTTACTGCTCTTTTCGTTTATTTATCTCAACACAGAATTAGAGTCTGGGAAGCCTAAGAATATTTGACATGGCCCTTAGAAGCTTTCTTTCGACATCCAGTTTTTCAAACATGCATTTAACTCAGTGAGTTTGAGGCTGAATTTCCAAATTGGTTCCTGGTTCCTGACACCCTATTTTACTGATTGAAAAGAAATCCATGTGTTTTAGGTTACAGATATGCAGGTGCCTTTTCATTATAAAAATCCAGTCACTGTATATTCATGTCCACGTGGAGTACCATCCACTTAGGTATGGAGGGGGCCTTAAGCGGTGCCTTTGGGTAGGGCCAAATTTTTTCTCAAAATAGAGCTTTAAATTTTGTGAAGCACTTGGATAGAACAGGAGGGCACTTGGCGCCAGGAGGAAAAAAGAGTTTGGAAAGGGAGGTGGGGAGGACAGAGTGGATGGATTTGGCTGACTTCACAGCGTTGCCTGGGGTCTACTCTGGTTTGGAATATGAATTAGGTGGTTCGTGATTGGTAAACATTGTTTTATCACATACAGAAAATTGGTAGTTTTTTTCCCTCTCTCCTTATTCTGTAAAATGAAATAAAGAGTATATGCACTTGTATGATTACTAAACATTATAGCCTCCTGCAGTCAAGGAGAGATTAAATTTCAGGATGGCACAGAAGGAAATAAGCCAAATCAGGAACAGCACCAAAGATTTTTAAAATAGCATATTTGAAGGTAAGAATTCTGACCCAAATATTAATTTAGTTACTTTAGGTGAATAAATACTAATTTTTCTTCTAGGAGATATTTCCAGATATTCCCAGTTAAATTTTTGTCCCTTTCTTTCTTTCTTTTCTTTAAATTTTTGTCCTTTTCCAATCTAAGTTTAATAGTTACATAGACAGCTTAGTGGCTTTGATCTACCATATTTTAAATAGTTGTAATATATATTCCAAAACAAAAATTATCACACAGAATCTTCTTTGATATAATATTTTTATGCCCCAAAGACACATAATAAGCCTGTATGTATTTTTTATTTTTTATTTTTTAGTAAAGCAATATAATGAACTAATCTTTATCTTAGGGGTTGACATTTTGGGGGACTATTATCAAACTGGGAAATATAAATTGTCTACTTTAACAAGTTTTTTAAAAAATGAAAGTACTGCTTCATGGTCTGAATGCGCTGTGTGCAGCATAAGAGTACATAAATAATTTTTATTTTGTAACAAGATCCACACAGAAATGTTTAAATTGCTTCAGGTAAATGTTAACTGTCATTTATTCAGCTGTTGTAGAACTTGTGTACCATCAATTCAGTTATGCTTGTGGGTTAGAAGCAATCTGTTCACTCTTGCCTGTTCTTTCTTTCTCTTAAGGTTGCCTAATTTTAAACTGTACAACTATAATTTACATATCTTCCTGTTTGGTTTGATACACGAACTATATTGATCTTTTAGGGCAGTAAACAGGGATGGCTAAGGATTCTTTCTGTAATTACTTAATGAACAAAGCACCATCTAGTTCTGTGACTCTAAAGTGTTTCCATTCCATGGTATACATATACCACACTTTATTAATCCATTCATGGGTTGATGGGCACTTGGGCTTCTTCCATGACTTGGCTATTATGAATTGAGCTGCAATGAATAATCTGGTGCAAATATCTTTTTTGTGAAGTGATTTTTGGTCTTTTGAATATACTCCTAGCAGAGGAATTGCAGGATCCAAAGGCAGGTCAATTTTTAGATCCCTGAGTGTTCTCCAGACTTCTTTCCAAAAGGAACGTATTAGCTTGCACTCCCACCAGCAGTGCAGAAGTGTTCCCTTTTCTGCACATCCACATCAACATCTGTAGTTTTGGGATTTTGTTATGTTGGCTAATCTTACTGGAGTTAGATGGTATCTCAAAGTGGTTTTGATTTGCATTTCTCTGATGATTAAAGAAGAGCATTTTTTCATGTGTCTGTAGACCACGCGCCTGTCTTCACCACACCTATGACAAGGGTACAAGTCAAATCTGTCAAGTGTAGAACATAAATGTCTTAACACAATAATCAAGTAAATGAGGTGAAAGCTATGTTGATTGGTTTGATCTTAACCACGTCAGATTGTATAAAAAAAAATCAACACATTGTACCCCACATACGCATAAATGTATTCATGATCTATGTGTATTTGACTTAATAAAGTGTTTGTTTGTCAGGGGGTAGGGAAGGCTATACAGATGTCACAGAGGGCTGACACGATGATCCCCTGGATGGTGTAAGGAAAATGTTAGAACTTCAATTTATTGTTAGTTTTATCATTATTCTATCCTTTCATGACTTCTAATTTGGGGTGTATTTTATAATGTGCATGATCTAATAGAATAGCAATGAGAGCATTGTTTTATAAAGTGAAGACACACATCCTGAGGTACACATTATAGAAATATTTTGTTAATAGAGATGCCTGATTGTTTTTTTTTTTTTTGAGACAGAGTCTTACGCTGTCACCTTGGATAGAGTGCCATGGCGTCATAGATCACAGCAACCTCTAACTCTGGCTCAAGCGATCCTCTTCCCTCAGTTTTTCTATTTTTAGTAGAAGGGGGTCTCGCTTTTGCTTAGGCTGGTCTCAAACTTGTGAGCTCAAGCGATCCATCCACCTCGGCCACGCAGAGTGCTAGGATTATGCACTCAGCCTAGGATGCCTGATTGTTGATCTTAATTATAATACCTACCATTTTGGCTTTAAGTTATGAAAATTTGAGAAAAATAACTTCTGAGGGCAGTTGAGGGATCTCACCTAATGTGCACAACGTAAGGGTGTTCAGCACACCCCCTGGGTGAAGGGCTCAACTGCAACTTGAACTTTACCTTGGAAATGAGAACAATGTAACCTAAAAATATGTACCCTGATATTAATTTGAAATAAAAAAGAGAAATTCAAATGTATATATAGTTATCTATAGTTCTGTATATTCAGAATATGTGTGTGTTATATGCTTTGCAAATATTTTCCCTATTTGTGGCTTGTCTATTTATTTAATGAATAGTATCTTTGATGAGAAAAATGTTTTGATAATCATAACATTTTATTAATATTCAAAAAAAGGAAGAACTCCTGAGTACATGATTTTATTTTGGTTACTGAAATGATTTACTGGAGGCTCAATAATTTCAGGAGTAAAAATCACACATGTCTAGTTTTTAAAAAATATAATGAGTTGAATAATTAATAACTTAGGGTGGAAAAGCTGTACCCGTCCCTACAGAGAAGCCAGCTCACACTTTCTGTCAAACATGCCCTACAGCAAGTCCTAAAATTCCACTTTAACTTGATCTGGCAAAGTACCCACAAAGCAAAGCAAATGTATTTTGATTTGTTTTTCTTAACTTTAATCTGAGTTTTGTATTGTTTTAAAGCTCTAGTGTTCTTTTGTATACGATGAAATAATAGTCATCACTTGCTTCTAGTAATAGGCTAAGGAGTTAATCAAACTACCAGGACCAATTCCAAGACGGAAACTGATATTTTTAAATAACAATTCTTACATTTGTTATGAATTTTCAGTTTACAAATTATTTTAACTGACATTCTCTTGTTTGATCCATACAACATACTGTGAATACAAAATTAGTAATACTAGCTCATTTTGCAGGTAGACTGAAGGTAAGCAATTGGGTAAGTTGACCAAGGCCCAGTGGCTTTCAGACATTACTGTAGGTGCTAAATCAGAGCGTCTTGACTCAGAGTTTAGGGTTTTTCACTCTTTGCCTTTCAAAACAAACATTTTTCAGTACTATTTTGAATAGATACAGTGAGAGAGTAGGTATCCATGCCTTGTTCCTGATCTTGGAAGAAAAGCTTTCAAACATGGTATATCACATTCATTGATTTGTGTTCGCTGAACCATCCTTGAATCCTGGGAAGAAAGCCCACTTGGTCATACTTTATTGATCCTTGTAATGCTGTTGAATTCCATTTGCTAATATTTTGTTTGAGAATTGTAAACTAAGAGTTTGAAAATAAAATCAAAACTCCTAGTTTTATTGATTTTTTTCTATTGTTCTGCTCTAATCTTTGTTATTCTTACCTTCTGCTAACTATAGACTTAGTTTACTCTTTTTATAGTCCTTAAAATATGAAGTTTATTTAAGAAAATTCTGTCCTATGCAGTAACCTGAATGACATGATGCCAAGTGAAATAAGCCTGTGACAGAAAGACAAATACTGCGTGATTCCATTTACATGTGGTCTCTACGAAGTCAGACTCACGAAAGCAGAGAGCAGAATGGTGTTGCCAAGGACTGGGGACAGAGGGAAAGGGGAATTACTATTCAATGGGTATAAAATTTCAGTTATGCAAGATGAGTGTAGTTCTAGAGTTAAGTTCTAAGTTGTACATACTTGTACAGCCTATAATTAACAAGACTGTGTTGTGCCCTAAAAACTTCAAGGGTGTAGACCTCATGTTAAATGTTTTTACCACAATAAAAGAATAAATACTTTTGTTAGTTTTTTCATGATACATACATACAGGCCTGAGATGACACTAGCTTTGAGATCCTGGGCTAGTCACTTAGAATTGTATCATGTATGTGTTTAAATTATGAGACTACCTCTATGGTTGAGAGAGACAGAAAGAAGAATAAAAAAATCAGTGATCCTAGTGATTCCACCCACTTTCCCATCCAAAGATTGCCCACCTCTGGGTGAAGGTCAAAATTGAGATGTGGACCTACTCTTCCTTCACTTCGTCTGAGTTCTTGTGTGGCATCAGTGGGGTGAACATCCCCCCCAGCTGAGTGCAGCTTTATAGTTTAAAGATCCATATGTTTTGTACAACATGTCACCTGCCTGCAAGCCAGTTACCTTCATTTGGTGCTCATTCCACAAAACAGTGCTTTCTTCCAATGCTGAGAAACTCAAATGAATTTTAAAAGAAAAGTACTAATTACAAATAGTTTTACACTGTGTGAAATATAAGATGTGATTCCAGCATATGGTCTTGGAGTGAAACTTTCTTATCTGTAGAAGGTGCTAATAATGTCCACTTCACCAATGTCAGAGGAGATTCAGGTGAGAAAATGTACAGGGAAGCACCTTGAAAAAATCACTGTGCAAAAATAGGATGTCAGTGTTGAATGGTCTGTTCAGTCTAATCCCACTGGCACAGTTGATGCCACCTCTGTATTCCACAGTGTAGCTGGAGTCCTCTGGGTCATCCTTAAGATCCCTAAAGTTAGTGTCCCATAAAGATGAGATGAAGGAGGCCGTTTAATGAACTGCTCTCTTCTAAGGTTGCCGGATCTTAAAATAGCCTGAGCTTTGGAGACCTGAGTTCCACTCTCTCCTGTCTCCCACTGATGACTTTTATGACTTTGGACAAATCACTTCACCTTTCTGGGACCCAGTTTTCTCACCAATAACAAGAAGAGATTAAGCCAGGGGCCCCTTCCACAGCTCTAATATTCTGTGTTTTTTTCTTTAGGTGTATGTGTCAAAATTGTCTTTCGGGTAGATAATGATAATTGTTCCTTGATGCTTTGTGCCATCTCTCTCAGACTCATACTTTTCAGTCTCTTTTGCCTGCCTTTATCATTTGAATAGCAGGTGACTGTGTTCCTAAATCTTTTCTTTGTTCTGTCTTAGTGTTTGACCTGTCTCGCTCTCCAGATGCCCAGCCTGTTACAGATTCTGACCTCCAGTAGCTGTTGATATGAATTTGAATAAATGTTCATTCTATATGTGACTCTCCCTAAGTAAATCACTATATTTCTTTATTGGGAGAAAATCACTATATTTCTTCCTGCCTATTTTGGAACAAATAGAGAATTTTTGCCATCCCTTAAACCATCTGCTCCTGTACCCTAACTGCTGGAAGAGAGCATCCTGGCTGCTGCTGTGTTGCCAGGCTTAGATTGCTGGTCTTCCTTGCTTTTCTGTTTCAGTACTCCTGCCCCCTTCTGCCTTGCAGACTGATCCTTTCCCCCATGGACTTTTTTTTTAAGGAATCATCACAAATGGTTGACTTTTTTTTATAAATTAAATTGAAATTTTTTTGTCCCCCTTTTTTTATAAATTAAATTGAAATTTTTTTTGTCCCCACTCTTGTCACTTTAGTTCACCTGTGTTTGACTGTAGATGAAGAGTCTCTGGAGTGAAGTTTAAATTCTTTATTTCAGTAGTATGGTATTGAGCATCCAACATGTGTAATGCCCAGGAGATGAAAATGTGCCATAAGTTAGAGAATTTATTTTTGAGACATACTTTCACTTCGTCACCTTCTAGAGTGTCATGGTGTCAGAGCCTACAGCAACTTCAAACTCTTGGGCTCAAGCAATGATTCTCTTACCTCAGTCTTCTGAGTAGCTGGGACCACAGGCGCCTGTCTCAACACCCGGCTATTTTTAGAGACGAGGTATCATTCTAGCTCAGGCTGGTCTAGAACTCCTGAGCTCAGGCCTCCCAGTAGTTAGAGAATTTTTAAAGGTGGAAAGATTAAAGAGGAATGGGGAAAAGTAAGAGAAATAGGCATTAGAGTGAAGGGAACAGAGAGGTGGGGTAGTGAGCAGATGAGAGAGAGAGATTGAGAGGATGGATGGATGGATGAATGGGTGGATTGTCTAATGAGGCATAAATGGTAGAGACCAGTACCACAATACCAAAATTAAAAATGTATTCCCAGCTGTCACTGTCTTTTATACACCTGAAGACTCTGAACATGTATCAACTGTAATCACACACAAATACTCAGATAATGCTGCAATATTTCAAATTCACCAGTTTTCACATCTATGTAGTGAAAGGTCAGCCTTTCTGTACTACCCAAATAATCTCAGCTTTTTCATTCTTCAGTCATAAAACTTATGCTTGTTTTACTCTAGTAAAATTGCTTTTTGAATTTCCTACATGTTGACTTCATCCAAGAGATTACACTATGGCTGGGGTGGGCTGTCATTGATGGGCGGCCACTGAATTAATTCCTGAGTCCTCCTCTGGTAAAGTCTAGACTTCATCTTTGCATACCTCTATATTTTTATTTTTGATCTTTTCCTCTTCTCTGCTTTTTCTTAGCTTACAAACATGCTCAGAAGTCTAAAACCAAAAAATAAACCCAGTGCTTTATCTTACCGCACCTACAAACTATCATCCTATCTCCCACCTTTGCTTTACTGCCAGATTTCATGTGAAAACATTGCACTTAACAAATTTCACTTCCTTACTAATTCACTACTTAAAACACAATTACAAAGCTTCCTCCTCCCCCCAGACTATTGGCTTTATTTTCATAAAAGTCAGTGGTGACATTCTCTTAGCCAATCTAATGATCTATTTTTAATTTCTCCTTTTTACTGGTCTCTTAGAAGTTTTTGACACCATTGACCACTTTCTGTATGTGGAACATAAACCAGTTTTTCCTGGTGGTGAGTAGGAGTTTCCGTGATTCTACATGGTCAGTATTAACTACAGCGACTGTATGTTACCTGAGATAGAGTCAGGCAGGGTGCTGCTCACTAAACCAACAAACAAACGACAACAAAGAAAGCCTGTGGCTGAGACACCTGAAGCATAACCTATGTCCAAATGTTGTTATTTTTTGGCTTTGGCTCTGACACCCTCCAGGGTTTTTGAAGTCTGACTCCTTCCCTCCCATCCCTGGATGGGAAACAAGGCAGTGGTTTGTAATTTGTTGCATTCTTTTTTAATGTGAACCCCAATAGTCTGTCTGCATACCAGGGACTTGAGACAATTGTGTTTTTAATTTGGATAATGTTTGTAGTTTCCTGAGATGAAAGAATTCCTAGACAATTGAAGGCATATTTGAAACCACCTTCTAGAAATCTATTCTCACCTTCAATCATAAATGTACACATCAGAGAAAAATGTGCTATTGTTTAAGAAGGCCTTCCTCATTTTAAGCAGGAGGAGAAGAGAATATCTTCCCTTACATTACTTTAGCATTTATAAGTTAGCCTTTCTGTCTTGTGCTTTGGTATTTGTACATCGCCTCAATTAGTATATAAGATCTTTGTTATTAGGAACTTTGCATTTCACATATGTATTCATGATATTACCTTTTACAGTGCTAAATACATAATTATCCTTGGGGGATACAAAACTTTCATATCAAAGTTATGCTATTGATTACTTGGAGGAAGTTGGCATCGTGTTTGTTTTGGAATTATGATTGCTACATTTCCCAGGAAATATCAAGCTATCTTAAGTGAATCCCCAAATATGGTCTTCTGTATGAATTAAACATCTCTATGAGGAATTTTAGTTGTTACTGTGAAACGTTGGGTGCTACATCCTGGAATTATCCAAATGGATCTTAAGTCTGCTTAAGAAATGTGCACAAGGACAGCTTGACTCAAGAAACAGATACTGAGGATTGGTAATTTCTTCATTTTCACGTCTGAAAAGAACTTGTTTAGAAATCCTAAGGAAGATGGTCATGAGTGAATTTTTAGGGGTCATGAAATATTCTAAATTTGGGTTGTGGTGATGGTTGCCTGACTCTGTAAAATTATTAAGAACTGTGTGCTTAAAATGGACAAATTTTATGACATGTAAATTATGTTTCAATAAAGCTATTTAAAAAGAGAAAAAAAAAAAGAAAATTGAGTGCGTGATGGAAAGAAACTTTGAATTGGTTTGGATACCTTCCATGTATTGCCCTTCAGCCTTTTTTTACTATTTGCTTTACCTGGTATCTCAGAGCTGTTCAATTTAATTTAGTACTTGTTCTTTAGTATTTGTAGGAAATCAAGCAATATTAATGTGTAGAAATAGTTATTATTTTATAGCATAGTGCTTCTTGGTGTGCACGACATTTACCCATCTGCCCTCTATTGATTGCCTTTGAGTTGTTTCCAGTTTGGTTTTCTTTCTGTAAATAAATTCTACTGTAAAGCAGCAGTTGTCAACTTTTAACACCAAAACATATTCCTATCCTCCATTCCCTCAAATGGATCTTTATTCAGCATTATTATATGGAATTGATTTGTTTATCCAAGTGTCAGTATTGTATGTTTGTGTGTTTTGATGTTGTTATGAAAAATGTAATCATGTGAATTGTGAGATGATAGCAACAAGCCCTTCTGTGTCCATCACCTCATTTCAGTGGTCAGCAGCTCAGAGCCAATTTTGTTTTTGCTGCATCCCCACCCATTTTCCTTTCTCTACTGGATTGTTTTGAAGCAAATCTCAGGCTTGAATTTTGTCACCTTGCTCAAATCACTTAATCTTGCTAAATGTTAGTTGTCTTCCCTATAACATGAGAATAATCACACCTGTTTCTAGTAATGTCCTGGTAAATGTTTAAGAATCAGCTCTCCAGGGGAAAAATAAGTCCTGGTTTGTATGTGTACCATCTTCCAATTTCTGTGGTGTAAATACTCTCAGCATGGCCGCTTGTAGGCTACCAATGTAGTGCATCAAAGTCGGAGTTGGGAGGGTGGGTACAGTCAGCCTTCTCTAGCCAGAATAAGCCAGTTCTGCCATTTCTACTGCTGCTATTCCACAGGTCTGGAGGGAGGAATTTTTTTTTTAATTTCGTGTTATATAGTAAACATCAATAAATGGTGTGTCTTACTGTTTTTGTTATTATTTTTATCCTAGTGAAACTCTTTCCTCATTTGAGAGAGTTCTTCAACCAGTTCTTCCTCATTATCTGTTTTCCTGCATCTCAACAGTCAGTGTTTCAGTAGCATCAAAGGACCCATAAAGCAACGCGATCCCATTTACTGCCTTACTCCATATCATAATTGGCTTGCTACACATTATAATTAAAATAAAAACTTAATACCTTGATCCCTTAGGGAATAGAGGAAAGAAGTGTTAATGTGTTTGCCTCAGAATTCATGATATAATGAATATTGTTTTGAGAGTTGAGTATAAAGTTATTTTGGAGTTTTGTTTTTTTTTTTCTAGTTTTGTCATCATTAATTACCAACTGCTATTGATAGAAACAGCTGGGGAATATTATAATTTTCCATTTATAGTTATGATATAATGAATAACGTATGCCTGATTGAGTTTCTCATGGCTAGACCCGCATGGTTAAAGCCAATAAAACAAGTAATTGTCCTAATGCCTTTAGAGGATAGGGCTTAATACATAGAATTGACATTTCGTTCATGAGGATTTGAGGAATGTTAATTGTTGTCATTGTGCATATTTAAAAAGAATCGAAGTGGTGTATCTTCTCTGTGTAGTCTTTCTCATTAATGGCAAATCAGAGAAATACCCAAACCCCTGTCACTATGTTCTGTGCTCCATTTATTCACATTTTTCAAAACTTGCTGAAGATTTGCTACAAAAACAGGCATCTATCTTTAGGTTTTGTATAAAATTATTTCACCATGGGGAATGAAATGATATTGGACGCACCTGTGGCATATAGTTAAAAATCCAATTAATATGTTACTTACGTTTTATTTAATATGTGTGAGATTAAATAGGAAATCTTTAAGGATACCAATGCACCCAGCATTATTATGGTGAAACTGAAGTGGTAATTATTTGTGTCATATTGATGCCTGGGTTATGCACACAATTGAAAAGTGCACAAAGCATGTGCTGTTTTCCCATTAAAGCTAACTGGTAATTGCTGTTATCTTCTCTACTTTTTCCCCCCACTCACCTGACTAGTTTACTCTTACCCCTTCAGTTTTAAAGCTAAAAGGAACAAGTAGCCAGGGGCTGTGGCTCATTCCTGTAATCCCAGCACTCTGGAAGCCTGAGGCGGGTGGATCCCTTGAGCTTAGGAGTTCAAGACCAGCCTGAGTAAAGTGAGACTCTGTCTCTCCTGAAAATAGAAAATCTAGGCAGGTTTTGTTGTGGTGGGTGTCTGTAATTCAAGCTACTCGGGAGGCCAAGGCAAAAGGCTCACTTGAGCCCAAGAGTTTGAGGTTTCTGTGAACTCTGATGATGCCACGGCACTCTACCCAGGGGGACAGAGTGAGGCTCTGTCTCAAAAATAAGAAAATAAATGGAACGAATATTACCGTCTCAAAAATAAGAAAATAAATGGAACAAATATTACCTTCTCCAATGATTGCCCCCAGTCATGAAGAATTGAAAATATAGAACTGAGTTCTTTTCACCTGGAGCCTTCTACTTTTTCTGTCTTCTGGCAGCCTGTGGGCCAGTCATCATTATGTGTAATAAACTATATGGGGATTATTTTTCTACAGGTCTAGCTGGATATAATAGGATCAGTTAATTAGTATCAATAAATAAAATTTATAGCATGTTGTCAGTGTTTGTAATAAGGAATACAAAGTATAGAGCACCATCAGTACCTTGTGGGTGTGTCTTTATATTCAAGTGTGAGTAATCAAGGCAGTAAAATAAGGAAGTATAGCAATGGTGGAGTAATGACTAGTAAACAGGGCTGTACAGGTCGGAGAGGCTCATGTGAATAAGCGAAGTATAAGCACATATTTTTTCAGTGATGTTTATGATTTGTAACTATAGACTTACACCTGAAAAAAAAAACTTCCCCCTCCTTCCATGAAAATTATCTTTTTTCTGAGTATTTCTAACTCTTGTGCCCTATTACAAGCTATCAAAGTATTTGGCTTTATTAATCAGATTTTATAATGTTGTATTTATCAGGAATACAACTGTGAGGTCAAAGGTAGACAGACAGTAAGTATATTGTCTTACAACTGCTAGCATTTACTGAGCACTTACTACGTGCCAGGTACTATTCTGAGGGTTTTGCTTATATTGGTTAACTCCCCCAACAATAGTAACATATAGGCTCTGTATCTGTAGCTCAATGGCTAGGGTGCCAGCCACATACACCGGAGCTGGCGGGTTCGAACCTAGCCTGGGCCTCCCAAACAACGACACCTACAACAAAAAAATAGCGGATGTTGTGGCAGGTGCCTGTAGTACCAGCTACTTGGGAGGCTGAGGCAAGAGAATCACTTGGGAGATGGAGGTTGCTAGGAGCTGTGATGCCACTGCACTCTACCCAGGGCGACATAGTGAGATTCCGTCTCAAAGAAAAAATAGTAACATATAATACCATTGTAATCCCATTTCATGGGTGAGATAGTAGAAACCTAGAGAGTGTAGTGTGTAACTTGGTCAAGACCACACTATTCAGTGGCAGAGGTAGGATTTGAGTCCTGGCTACCAAGCGCCATCCCTGTTGTGCGTAACTATGACACTGCACTGCATCCCATGGAGGACACTGAAAACAAGCTGGATGTAATCGATGTATTTTTAAATGCTGGATGTAATCTATATGTTTTTAAATTTTAAACTTCAGGTGGCATGGAAGGGTATTTGAAGATTTTTCTAAAAAGAAGGCTAAAGAGGGCAGTTGTATAAAACATTATAATATTGTAAATGGGGTAAAAATATGAGGGATGGCATAGCTAGAGGTAAATGTAAAAGATTAACCAGAAACCTTTGTGATGCTTTAAGGATGTGGCTTTTTTTCCTTCCCTGGTGACTTGTTTTCCTGGAGTAGAACCACTGATTAGCATATTTTATTTCTGTTGTTCATGCCAAGCCTGTTTACCACGACTGGATTTACCTGATAGGTGGCGTTTAGTGCAGTGCTTGGCAGTCCTCGAAGGAGTGCTTAGACGTCAGCCGTAAATCATCTGCTCAGCCGCCCTGACTGGGAGCGCTGTACCTCCCACCTGGTGCACTGAGCGCAAGCATACCCGCACTTGCCATATGTGGGCTGAATCTCGCTCAGCCTCTGGGGGCAACACTGCAAATTAGAAGGTGAATTTGCTGCTCTCTGGGCGGGCCCTGACGTGTGCAAATCCTGTTTCTTGTAATTGGAATTGTGTTCACAAACCCCTGTATGCCCAGGTGAGGTCGTGTTATACCCCCTGTGTGTCATACAGGGAGTAAAAAGACAACCTACCTATAAGAGGCCAATTTAGCTTTCTCCCCAGACTGGACAGCATAGGGGAGCTTTTTGCAACCACAGCCTTTCATGGAAGGTACTCACAATCACAATCTTTTAGTGGAGCTCTCGTTATTTCTTAAAAAAATTCATAAAAATCTACATTCAATGATAGCTTAAATAATGGTCTCAGCTGTGCAGTCAGTCTTTAGAAAAAGATCTTTATGTCACTTTCTATGACATCTTTATAAGGAAACATATTATAATGTAAGACTAAATTCTGCTTGGCTTGTAAGAATTCAGTATCAGCAGACAATCACATCTTCTGAGGAATGGGAAGTGTAGCTAATCGAGCTAGAAAATAACTACTAGGATAGTTTTTCCTAATAACTTGATAGATACCATAACTTCCTCCTATTTGGAAATCTTTAAGTGACAGAGTTAATGATCATCATACCATAAATGTTTATGTGTTCTTTTAGAATTTACATTAGCTAGTGATTTTCAATATTAAAGTATGGGAAACAATGGGTTGCCTCTCTTTAAAGGAACATATTAATTTTAAAAGGTCATGCTGACTCATGCATACAATTTCTAGTTGCAAAGGCGGAATTTCCTCTAGACATTTTTTGTCAACATAACTTCTTTTTGGTGTCAATTTCCCCCTTCCTCCTGCTGTCCATCCTTCTATCTACTCCTAACCCATTTTATGTGGCTTGTATTTTAGAATTCAAACAATGCTTAGGAAATGAAATGTTCTCATTTGATAGCATCTAATAAAGACCAGCCCCTCCACCTACCTCTGCCTGGCAGAACGGCATCCACACTGTCAGTATTGAAGCATTTTTTGAGTAAGAAGGCTGCAGCTGCTTGTATTCCTCTTTATTCCCTTGAGGCATGTTGTGGTTGAATTGTGTCCCTCCCCAAAAAAAGTTGTAGTGAACTCCTACCCCCCAGTTCCTCAGAATAAGACCTTATTTGAAAACAGGGTCATTGCAGATTCAGTTAGAGTGAGTGAAGGGGAGGCCATATGAGCAGGTGGGCTTCTCCCTCAGCCTGTCTGCTATCATGTCTTCATGCTGGCTGCAGAGACACAGGGAGAGTGCCCTGCGAGGACGAGGAGTGCAAGGGGGGACCTCCTAGAAGCCAGGAGAGCAGCCTGGAGCAGTTCCCCCCTTAGGGCCTTCAGAAGGAGCTAGCCCTGTTCACCCCTCGTTTCTGGACTTCCAGTCACCGGACCTGTGAGGATATGCATATTATACATAGATAAAAATACTTCGTTTAAGAAGCAATCAGGGAAAATAAAAAAGAACTATCTGCAAAGAGATGATAGCTAGATCAGCAAACCACTTTTGGTCAGAAATAAAGTCTAGAATGTAATTCAGTAGTGACTATGAAGTGCCAGGGAGAATAAGCATCAGCATAGAGAGCTTTACCTAACAAAACTATTATGACAGAATGAGTGACTAAGGGCATTTCAAACCCAGACTAAACCAACCTCTAAGGTGTGTGCTTTAGCAAGGAATATGATGGATGAATCAATAATAGTAGCAAACCGCTTGGTGAATCTACATAAGCATTGACTTTCAAAGGTAGTGATTTTTTTTTCTTTTATTTTGGGTTGACACATAATAATGGTGCAGATTTGTGGGATACAAAGTGATATTTTGATACGTGTACACAATGTACAATGATCAAATCAGAGTAATTAGCATATCAGTTGCCTCAAAGATGTATCATTTCTTTGTGCTGTGAACATTCAGAATCTTCTAACTTTTTGAAAATATACACTAAATTACCATTAACCACATTCTTCCTATAGTGCTACAGAACAGCTCCTCCCCTATCTAGCTGTAACTGTGTATCCAGTAGCCAAGCTTTTTGTACTGGGTTTCTATATTAGTAAAATATTTTTTTTTACGGTGAATGTATAATTATAGATTTGTATGTTTACTTAACTTTCATGAATTGCATAATATACTTCTGTCTTAATGTACTTTGTATATTGTGGGACATATAAATTTAATGCTAAAATATAAATATTCTGCTATTTTATTCCCAACTATAAACAGAAGTATACAAATAAATTATTTTTAAAAATGTTTGTGTGACAGCCTTTTTAGTTAGAAACTATAGGCAAAAATAATTCCAAATTTAAAAGTAAATTCATTTCTCCTTTGATAAAGAAGCTTTAAAGGGTTTGTATAGTCAGCCATGATTTATTATAAATGAATGAAAGCTATAGGGGAGAAACATAATTAAATTTACCTTTTAGGAATCACCTGCCTTTCATTTCAAAAATCTTTTTGGTAATCTTTGGAGTGATTATATTCTTTTGAATATAATCCCAGTAGCATTGTTTTTAGTCAGAACAATATGCTCTGCCTAACTTCATATAACAAATAAGACCTTGGCTGGGCAGGTGGCTCACTCCTGTAATCCTAGCACTGTGGGAGGCCAAGACCGAAGGATTGCTTGAGGCTAGGGGGTTGAGATCAGCTTGTGCAAGAGTGAGACCTTGGTTCTACAAAAAAATAGAAAAATTAGCCAGGCCTGGTGGCATGTGCCTGTAGTCCCAGCTACTAAGGTGCCTGAGGCAGGAGGATCACTTGAGCCCAGGAGTTTGAGTTTGCAGTGAGCTGTGATGATGCCAACTTTACTCTAGCCTGAGCAACAGAAAAAGGTACAGTCTTTAATAAAAAAAGACCTGTACTTTGTCTTTTTCTCTAATCTATTTTGAATATGAAGGGGTCTTCAGAATTCCTGAGACTACATTTGTAACCATTTAGCCTCAACGGTTATGAAACACTTAGTTTTCTGATCCAAATTATTCACATTATTGCCTCAGTAGAGGGTGAATTTTAATAAAAACTAAGCGGAAGTAGTAATACACATTTGTCTTTTTAAAAACATACTGTTTATCTTATCTAGGTAGCATTTGGAGTTAGAGGAACTGAAAACAGGATGAAATATACTTCAACATCAGAATTCATAAAGTAATAATACTTCCCAGTGTACCTAATCTGCTAACATGATGTAAATAAAGTGCTTGTGATAATTGTAATACGATACATGTTTAAGCTATAACTTTTTGGTGTTGCATGTGATGTAATATTCTTTAACTTATTAATTGTATAAGAAAACAAAGATAAGTTCCTGAATGAAGTACTAGAAAACATGCATTGATTTTGTCAGTCATTAAGGACATGGATAGAAATTTAGGGTTCCTAAGGAGAAGTTTCAGTGATGTAGTAATAGCCAACATTTAAGTACTATATAAATGTATACATTTACATAAGTATATGTATATATATGGCTTATCATACTTACTATGTGATAGGCCTTGTTCTAAACACTCTGTGTCCAGTAGCTGTATGACCCAAGGAAGTGGCTATTCCTGTCACACGCAGGGAAACTGGGGCATGGAGCACATAATTTACCAAGGATATAGCTGCTATGTGGCAGAACTGGCGCATGCACTCAGGCTGTTTAGCGCTAGAGTCTTTGTTCCCGACTGCTAATGAACAGCTTATGCTCATCACCACTTTTTTTTTTTGACTGTTGTAAAATAAAGTTTGTTCCTTTTGAGAGTAATAAATACCATGGAAAAGAGAAAAGCCAACTTAGAAATCTATTCATTTGTTTGGCAAACAATTATTGAGTGATACTCTTCAGAATCAATGAGACCAAATCAGTTCTCCTAAGAAACTTATAATGTAGTAAAGGACATAGAAGCAAATGAACTGTGGTAAGTGCTGTAGTAAAAGGGTGTATTAATCAGGTAAGTCCAGCTTTGGTGTGGTAAAAAGTTAAATCCTAAATATCAGCTTGACTCACTGGTCTTCCTGGAGTCAGGTCACTCTTCAGAGTAGTTGTCCTGTATGCGGGAACTCAGCAGTTACGGGCTATTTCCACAACGTGGCTGTGCCAGCTCAGCACGTGGCCTCTCTTTCCATCAAGGGAGACGAATAAAGGAATGTGGAGCCCTCGTGTGCTCTATTCTGTGCCTCAGAAGGAAAGGGTGTACTTTATTTCTGCTCTTTCCTGTTTGACTCATGGCCCACTTGAACTGCAAAGTGACCAGAAAATGTGTGGGAGCATATGTCTATTTCGTGAGCAATAAGCACCTTGATCAAAAGATAGATACTGTCAATTGGAGCAGAAAGGGGATGGGGCAAGAGTTACTTAGGATTATACAGGAAGTTGACTGAAGAGTGGCAGAAAAAGTCTGGACAGAGGTTGGTGAATGTAACTGAGGAATGTGAAACACAAGGTTCTGGGCGTCCCACAGGAAGGAGTTTGAGCTGAAGCAAGAGCTCTTCAGTACCACGGAGAGCTTCTGTCATTTAACTTGCTTGACAGCATATGCTGTAAACTGTAACACCTTTTAAAAATTATGCCATAAACATTTATTATGTGCCTATGATAGATTACGTGAATAGAAAAATTCATAATAAATAACTAACAGTCTAAATGGGAGGCCCACTCCCTGAAATGCAGTGGGTAAGTTTAATGATAGAACTATTCACTGGGTACTATGAAAAGATGGAGATATTTCTAACATTCATCTTGGGTACAGGAAGAAGTTAAGTAGGAAAGTTCCATGGAGGGGATGATTGATGATCTCACATGTATATTAAGTGATAAAAGGGATTTAGCCAAGGCAGGGGGGCAACACTTTTTTTTTCTGTAAATGGCCAGGTAGTAAATATTTCAGGCTTTTCAGGTTATATATGGAAGGTCTGTGTCACATACTCTTTGTGTCTTACAACTTTTCAGAATATAAAAATATCCTTGGCTCAAGGGTTGTAAAATATGAGTCATCGTCCAGATTTGACCTGTAGGTCATATTTTGCTGACCCCTGGTCTAGGCCGAGAACAAGAACAAAAACAAAAACAGATACATGTACATACAACCATGTACAGTGTGGGTGTGATGAACTATAATGTAAAGTTCGAAGAAGAGTCATGACAAATGAGCCCAGAGAGAGGGAGTTACAGGACAGTATGTCACGCTGAAGAACTCGGACCTAGTTCTGTAAGTATGGGTTACCACTGAAAGAGTTAAATCAATGCTATCACCACATTTATATTTTAGAAAGATAGCATATTGGAAATTTTCCTGAAGAGGCGAAACTGAATTCACAGGGACCAATTAGAGACTGTTAGTGCGGAGATGATGGAGATAGTGAAAGCCCAGAGTAAGGCCGTGGTGGGAAACGTAGGCAGGAGGACGCCTGTGGAGAAAATCTTAGGTAACATCAGGGATGCTTGATGTTACCTGGTTGACTGCAGTGGGAAAGTGGTCAGTAAGGGCTCCTAGACAAGATAGCATTGCTTCATCCGAGATTATAAATATTGTTCTAACCCGTTCACATTCATTCTTTAGCAGGAGCTCTGATCGTTAAAAGGATCTCCACAGGTGATTTAGTGATAACCTTGCTAGGGATAATTCTTTTAGGTCAGCCAATATGCAGGTACAGTTAAGATAATCAGATCCTGTCTTTACATGTATGGGCTTATTGGAGTTTGACAAGAGAAGAGTTACCATACCCCTTTATCATTGCTTTTGGTCTGGGAGTTTTGTTTGAGTGGAGTATAAGCAGACGAGGACTGAAATACATTCTTTAATTCTGCAAATAAAATCACAACATATAATGAACAAGATCCCAGTAACCTTACATGCAATTAAACATTTAATCTTCATGACATGAATTATTTTACTTAATAATTTACAGAATTCTATTCAGTAGATCTTATTATCCATATATATTACACAATAATAATCCTAAGACTTGGAGAGATTAAGTAATTTGTTAAGGATCACACCAATAAAAAGTGACAGCCCAAGTGACTTGGGCAACTTACTTAACCTCATGAAGCATCTGTAACATTTAAATAAAAATAATACTTCTCAGGGGTTTTAATCAACAAATGAGTTTATCTTTGTGAAACACTCAAAACTTTGCTTGTGTCAATAAAATTCAGCAAACATTGGCTGTTATTTTGTCCAGGACGTATCTCTGTTTATCTCTTACACTGAGACAGGCAGCCACACACAGTGTCTCATGCCTGTAATCCAAGTACTTTGGTAAGCCAAGGCAGGAGGATTACTTGAGGCCAGGAGTTCAAGATTAACCTGCGTAACACAGGGAGACCCAGTCTCTGCCAAAAAATTATTACTTTTTTTAAAAACTAGCTGGATTACTAGGAAGGCTGAGACAAGAGGATTACTTGAGCCTGGGAGTTTGAACTATGATCATACCACTGTATGCCAGCCAGGGTGACAGAGTGAGACCCTTCCTCCAAAACACAAATATGTTAGAGTAAGCAGTGGTCTGAACCAGGATAGTTGATCATAATTTTGGTATTGCAGTAAACTTCTCAGGGGGTCTACTGGGCATTTCTTTAACAGTGAGGAGTCAGGAGAAGAGATAAGTTTGAGAATGTTGGATGTTACCGTTAGGGCCTAGAGTTATTCCAACAAGTCTCTAGTTGTTTTGTTTTAATGGAATACTTGCTGAGACTTTTTAGTCCCCTACATGGGTAAAGTCCCCCCTCCATTTGAGTTTGTCCTGCAAATGTGTAAAATCTGACTCCTAAATTGAAAGTTATGATGTGAATTCAACACACACCAGAGAAGGTCACGGGAGCAGATGCCAGGTGGTGAGGCAGAATGCAGTTCTGGACAGGTAGCCAGCATGGTGCAATGAGTTTGAGGAAAGGCCGGGGAAAGCAAGTGTTAAGACAGAAGGCAGCAGAGATGAGCTTTAGATCAGCAGCTCAGAAAGCTTCAGTTAGGCAAGAAAGACTTTGCCTCCGTCCTTTGGAAAGGATGCTGCTCTGTCAAACACAAGGGCCATGCAGACCCAACTGTAACTGGATGACTTTGCCCTTTGCCATTTAGAGAAACAGCTGTTGACTCAAGGATGTCTCACATCTGTATCTCACTCAGAGGTGTGTCTACCAAAAGGACAAAGAGTATCCAATAACTAATGAAAATTGAGGCGTTTGGAGAAAAAGACAGAGGACCCACGTTGTGCCTTAAAGGAAGGGCTGTCTCTCTTTCTGCTCATGCTCAGATGGTTTGCACTCCAGCCCTGGATTTGGACAGGATTTCTATTGGATCAGGACAGGTGTCTGTCCCACAATGGAGATACTGAGATTTAAGGATGTAGGGGGAGGCAACAAACAGTGTAAGGTAGACAGATGAGCCTGGTCCAAATGCCGTTTACTAGCTGTGATGCCCGTGGCAAGTCACTTAAATTTCCTGAGTCTTGGTTCCTTTATCTCTAAATGAGGATGGTAATAATAGCTAACATTGATAGCACTATGTGTTGATCTTTACAGCTACACTATTAGCATCATCCTCAAATTTTCCAGGAAACAACAACAGAGTGATTGAGTAACCTGCCCAAGATTCCACAACTCCTTAGTAGGAGAGGAAGGGTCTGAAGAGGCAGGCTTCCTCCAGGGTCTGTACTCCCCACCTTCCCACTCTACCGCCTCTCTGATGCCAGTACAGAGAAGGCATTCAGTGAGTGGTGGCGCCAGGAGAGGAATGGAGGAGACAGCAGCAAGGACTGTCATCGTCATCAATCAGGGAGACTGAGAACAGGCTCTATTTATAGAACTAGTGAGAGGTGCGGAGGTAGTGTAGGTCCTCATATATTTCTAACTTATGTCCATAGACATGTAATTCCAGAATGATTTTTTAAAGGTTGGTACTTTTTGGCTTCTTAGATTTAAGTCTGAAACCTAATGCCTTCAAACCAATGCTTTAAAGACTAAACACACACAGTGTTTATGTGTGAGTGTGTGCACACGTCCTATTCAATATTGTGTGGCACTACTTGAGAGCTGTTCTTTTCTTTTTTTTTTTTATTGTTGGGGATTCATTGAGGGTACAATAAGCCAGTTACACTGATTGCAATTGTTAGGTAAAGTCCCTCTTGCAATCATGTCTTGCCCCCATAAAGTGTGACACACACTAAGGCCCCACCCCCCTCCCTCCATCCCTCTTTCTGCTTCCCCCCCATAACCTTAATTGTCATTAATTGTCCTCATATCGAGATTGAGTACATAGGATTCATGCTTCTCCATTCTTGTGATGCTTTACTAAGAATAATGTCTTCCACTTCCATCCAGGTTAATACGAAGGATGTAAAGTCTCCATTTTTTTAAATGGCTGAATAGTATTCCATGGTATACATATACCACAGCTTGTTAATCCATTCCTGGGTTGGTGGGCATTTAGGCTGTTTCCACATTTTGGCGATTGTAAATTGAGCAGCAATAAACAGTCTAGTACAAGTGACCTTATGATAAAAGGATTTTTTTCCTTCTGGGTAGATGCCCAGCAATGGGATTGCAGGATCAAATGGGAGGTCTAGGTTGAGTGCTTTGAGGTTTCTCCATACTTCCTTCCAGAAAGGTTGTACTAGTTTGCAGTCCCACCAGCAGTGTAAAAGTGTTCCCTTCTCTCCACATCCATGCCAGCATCTGCAGTTTTGAGATTTTGTGATGTGGGCCATTCTCACTGGGGTTAGATGATATCTCAGGGATGTTTTGATTTGCATTTCTCTAATATATAGAGATGATGAACATTTTTTCATGTGTTTGTTAGCCATTCGTCTGTCGTCTTTAGAGAAAGTTCTGTTCATGTCTCTTGCCCAGTGATATAAGGGATTGTTGGCTTTTTTCATGTGGATTAATTTGAGTTCTCTATAGATCCAGGTTATCAAGCTTTTGTCTGATTGAAAATATGCAAATATCCTTTCCCATTGTGTGGGTTGTCTCTTTGCTTTGGTTATTGTCTCCTTAACTGTACAGAAGCTTTTCAGTTTAATGAAGTCCCATTTGTTTATTTTTGTTGTTGTTGCAATTGCCATGGCAGTCTTCTTCATGAAGTCTTCCCCCAGGTCAATGTCTTCCAGTGTTTTTACTATGCTTTCTTTGAGGATTTTTATTGTTTCATGCCTTAAATTTAAGTCCTTTATCCATCTTGAATCAATTTTTGTGAGTGGGGAAAGGTGTGGGTCCAGTTTCAGTCTTTTACATGTAGACATCCAATTCTCCCAACACCATTTATTGAATAGGGAGTCTTTCCCCCAAGGTAAGTTCTCGTTTGGTTTATCGAAGATTAGGTGGTTGTAAGATGTTAGTTTCATTTCTTGGTGTTCAATTCGATTCCAAGTGTCTATGTCTCTGTTTTTGTGCCAGTACCATGCTGTCTTGAGCACTATGGCTTTGTAGTACAGACTAAAATCTGGTATGCTGATGCCCCCAGCTTTATTTTTGTTACTAAGAACTGCCTTAGCTATACGGGGTTTTTTCCCGTTCCATACAAAACGCAGAATCATTTTTTCCAAATCTTAAAAGTACGATGTAGGTACTTTGATAGGAATGGCATTGAATAGGTAGATTGCTTTGGGAAGTATAGACATTTTAACAATGTTGATTCTTCCCATCCATGAGCATGGTATGTTCTTCCATTTGTTAATATCCTCTGCTATTTCCTTTCTGAGTAGTTCATAGTTTTCTTTATAGAGGTCCTTCACCTCCTTCATTAGGTATATTCCTAGGTATTTCATTTTCTTTGAAACTATGGTGAAGGGAGTTGTGTCCTTAATTAGCTTCTCATCTTGACTGTTATTGGTGTATACAAAGGCTACTGACTTGTGGACATTGATTTTATATCCTGAAACATTACTGTATTTTTTGATGACTTCTAGGAGTCTTGTGGTTGAGTCTTTGGGGTTCTCTAAGTATAAGATCATGTCGTCAGCAAAGAGGGAGAGTTTGACCTCCTCTGCTCCCATTTGGATTCACTTTATTTCCTTGTCTTGCCTAATTGTATTAGCTAGAACTTCCAGCACTATGTTGAATAGTAAAGGTGACAGAGGACAACCTTGTCTGGTTCCAGTTCTAAGAGGAAAAGCTTTGAGTTTTACTCCATTCAGTAAAATATTGGCTGTGGGTTTGTCATAGATAGCTTCAATCAGTTTTAGAAATGTGCCACCTATGCCTATACTCTTCAGTGTTCTAATTAGAAAAGGATGCTGGATTTTATCAAATGCTTTTTCTGCATCTATTGAGAGGATCATGTGATCTTTCTTTTTGCCTCTGTTAATATGGTGGATAACGTTTATGGACTTGCGTATGTTAAACCAGCCTTGCATCCCTGCGATGAAGCCTACTTGATCATGATGAATGATTTTTTTGATCATAAGCTGTAATCTATTGGCTACGATTTTGTTGAGAATTTTTGCATCTATATTCATGAGTGAGATTGGTCTGAAATTCTCCTTTTTGTTTGGGTCTTTTCCTGGTTTTGGTATCAGGGTGATGTTTGCTTCATAGAATCTGTTGGGGAAGATTCCTTCTTCCTCAATTTTTTGGAATAATTTCTGCCGGACAGGAATAAGCTCTTCCTTGAAGGTTTGATAGAATTCTGGAGTGAAGCCATCTGGATCAGGGCATTTTTTGGTTGGAAGTTTTTTTATTGTTTCTTTAATCTCTGTGCTTGAAATTGGTCTGTTCAGGAGCTCTATTTCTTCCTGGCTGAGTCTAGGGAGAGGGTGTGATTCCAAATATTGATCCATTTCCTTGACATTGTCAAATTTCTGGGCATAGAGTTTCTGGTAGTATTCAGAGATGATCTCTTGTATCTCTGTGGGATCAGTTGTTATTTCCCCTTTATCGTTTCTGATTGAGGTTACTAGAGATTTTACTTTTCTATTCCTCGTTAGTCTGGCCAATGGTTTATCTATTTTATTTATTTTTTCAAAACACCAACTCTTTGTTTCATTAATTTTCTGAATGATTCTTTTGTTTTCAATTTCATCGATCTCTGATTTGATTTTGGATATTTCTTTTCTTCTACTGAGTTTAGGCTTAGATTGTTCTTCTTTTTCCAATTCCATAAGATCTCTTGTGAGATTGTTGATGTGCTCTCTTTCTGTTTTTCGAATGTAGGCATCTAAAGCGATGAATTTTCCTCTCAAAACTGCTTTTGCAGTATCCCACAGGTTTTGGTAGCTTGTGTCTTCATTGTTGTTATGTTCAAGGAAGTTAATGATTTCCTGTTTTATTTCTTCCTGCACCCATCTGTTATTCAACAGAAGATTGTTTAATTTCCATGCCTTTGGGTGGGGTTGAACATTTTTGTTAGAGATGAGTAACACCTTTAGTGCCTTATGGTCTGAAAAGATACAAGGTAAAATTTCAATTCTTTTGATTCTGTTGATATTTGTTTTGTGTCCCAGGATATGATCAATTTTGGAGAATGTTCCATGGGGTGATGAGAAAAATGTATATTCTTTTTCTTTGGGGTGGAGTGTTGTATATGCGTCTATCAAGCATACTTGTTCTAGGGTCTCATTTAAATCTCTTATATCTTTGTTTAATTTCTGTTTAGAGGATCTGTCCAGCTCTGTAAGAGGAGTGTTAAAGTCCCCTGTTATGATGGTATTATCAGATATCATATTGCTCAGACTGAGTAAGGTCTGCTTCAAGAATCTGGGAGCATTTAAATTGGGTGCATAAATATTTGGAATTGAAATATCTTCTTGTTGTAGCTTTCCCTTGATCAATATAAAGTGACCTTCTTTGTCTTTTTTGACTTTAGTTGCTTTAAATCCACATGTATCTGAAAACAAGATTGCAACTCCTCTTTTCTTCTGAATTCCATTTGCCTGAAAAATTGTCTTCCAACCCTTGACTCGGAGCTTTAATTTGTCTTTTGAAGCCAGATGTGTTTCTTGCAGACAGCAAATGGATGGCTTGTGTTTTTTAATCCAGTCAGCCAATCTATGTCTCTTCAGTGGGGAATTCAAGCCATTAACATTTATGGAGATAATTGATAAGTGTGGTAGTATTCTATTCGTCTTATTTGGTGAGAGTCCATTGCTTAGTTTTATCTTTTGCATCAGTGTGGAGGTTAGGTTCTGTCCTTTGATTTCTGAGTTCTTACTTTGCTGCTGATCCATTGTGGTGGTCAGTGTGCAGAACAGGTTGAAGTATTTCCTGTAGAGCTGGTCTTGTTGTGGCGAATATCCTCAATGTTTGTATATCCGTAAATGATTTGATTTCTCCGTCAATTTTGAAGCTTAGCTTAGCAGGGTACAGAATTCTGGGCTGAAAATTGTTCTGTTTAAGTAGATTAAAGGTAGATGACCATTGTCTTCTTGCTTGGAAAGTTTCATTAGAGAAGTCTGTGGTCCCTCTAATGGATTTGCCCCGGTAGGTCAACTGGCGCTTACTCTTGGCAGCTTGCAGAATCTTTTCTTTTGTCTTGACTTTGGACAGGTTCATCACAATGTGTCTTGGAGAAGCTCGGTTAGAGTTGAGGCGACCTGGGGTCCGATATCCCTCCAAAAGCAGTGTGTCAGAATCTTTGGTGATGTTTGGGAAATTTTCTTTTATAATATTCTCTAGTATGGCTTCCATTCCTCTGGGGCATTCTTCTTCCCCTTCTGGAATTCCTATAACTCGTATGTTGGAACGCTTCATAAAGTCCCATAATTCTGACAGTGAACGTTCTGCTTTCTCTCTCTTCTTTTCTGCCTCTTTTACTATCTGAGTTATCTCAAAAACTTTGTCTTCTACCTCTGAAATTCTTTCTTCTGCATGGTCTAACCTGTTGCTGATACTTTCCATTGCATCTTTAAGTTCCCTGATTGTTTCATTTCCTTCAGCTCTGCTATATCCTTTTTATATTCTTCATATCGTTCATCTCTGATTTGATTCTGTTTTTGGATTTCCTTTTGGTTATTTTCCACTTTATTAGCAGTTTCCTTCATTGTTTCCATCATTTCTTTCATTGTTTTCAACATGTGTATTCTAAATTCCCTTTCTGTCATTCCTAACATTTCTGTATAGGTGGAATCCTCTCCAGTAGTTACCTCATGGTCCCTTGGCGGGGTTGTTCTGGACTGGTTCTTCATGTTGCCTGGAGTTTTCTGCTGATTCTTCCTCATGAGTGATTTCTTTTATCTGTTTCCTTGCCCTAATTTTCCTTTCACTTCCTCTTGCTCTTTAAGTTCTCGTGCCTGTGGACTAAGGGTTACAGGACCAGAAGGGTGAGAAGGTTGAAGAGCAAAAAAGGGATGAAAGAAAGGAGGACCGAGTGATAAGAAAAAAAAGAAAGATAGAGAAAGGAGAGGGGGTGGGTATAAGGAATATTGAGAAAAAGAAGAGAGGCACAGACAGAGGGAGACAGGGCAATATAGGTGTACAGTAGGGTACTTTGACACAACCTTAAAAAACCCCACCTTCTGGGGGTGCCCAGTTGGTTGGTTCCCTTGGGGTCAGCAGCTCTTTGCTAACCTAATCAGACACAGTACCCCATCTCCACCAAGTAGAGAGGAAAGACAAAAATGCTATAAATCAAACCAAAACAAGCAAACAGAAAACTTTACGGGGATAAAATTGGGTGAAAAACCAAATGATAGCGGTAGAAACACTAGCAAAAATGAAGTTGTAGTTATTAAAAAAGGCAGCAATGGGAAATTATAATTAAACTATAAAAATTGAGAAAGAAAAAGGGATCTGTATGGAAAAGATTGAAATTAAAAAACAAAAGAACATCAACAACGTCAAAATAAACAAACAAAAAAAAAAAGAAAAAATTACACAACCAAAAACAAAGCAGTTTGTATATGTTATTGAATATTGTCTGGGCAACACGTGGTCTTCTGGGGTATGAGATGTTAGTCACAATTCTGATACGACTGGAGGCTGCTGATTTCTCAAACCCCAGCAGGTAGACACCCTAAGTCTCTCTTCAGCCCACTTAAAAGGCACTTTGAACTTGTAAACTTGCTGAGCAGAAGCTTTCCCAGCTTTCTCGCTGGAATCGCTGCTGAAGTGGCTATCCACTTACCCAGTGTGCCAAAACCGGTCTCACTCTGCCCCTGAAGGTTAGGGCTGCAAGGTGGCTCAGACCCCACCCTTAGGCTACTTGGTTGCTGGGTTACCAGCTCCCACCCGTTTCTAGCTCTGCGACCCTGAGGGCGGAGCTTGCCGGGGCAGATCACTGACAATGGTTCCGTGTGACCCACCGCCAAACACTATTAGCTCCATCTGGCTCAGCGGCTCAGACTGGGGCCCTAGACAACGGCCAAAGTTCTCCGCACTCCCGCTCAGGCCTTCCCCAAGGCAGTTCAACTCAGTGCCAAGTCCAAGGACATCAAAACAGTTCACAGGTAAGGCCTTTCTGGTTTGCAGTCTCGCTGCTACTGAACTTACAGTTGTGGGCGGGTTTAGACGGATTGAACACACGCGACCACTTGCCGGTTTTCCACTGTTTTAGTCCTCCTCTTGGGGTCCAGAAGTCTCTCGCTGACTCCCTGTATCCTCATAGGAGTGATGATAGGCAGTTCCCACCAGCCAGAGATGCCTGGAGTCCTATCTCCCCAGACTCACGGTGCCCAGATGCAAGGAAGCTGTTACTCGGCTGCCATCTTGCTCCGCCTCTCCCGAGAGCTGTTCTTTTCATACCCATTTGCATCAGGCTGGTACTTCACAGATAAGCCGCAATAAGAGTGTTTTCAGGAAATTCTATGATTACTTTTCAGCAGAAGAAATCATGTTTGGCTTTGTTGAAATGTTTGAGTACAGTGACCCGGCAAAGAAGGCAAATAATAGACAAGTCAAATTCTGCAAGTAGACAGTTATTCATGTTTGAGTTAACAGATTATAGAATGGCAAAGTGAACAGACGAAAGAAAGACAAAAAGGAACTCTTATAAATCATTTTCTCTTTTTCATTTATAATATAACACTAACTTTAGATATATCTCTTTTATACTAAGGAACAAATGATGAAAATGAAAGGAAATAAGAATTCAATATGTGTGCCATTGTGATTTTATCCTTCTTAGGTAGGCATAAAGTAATAGTTTTACTTAATTTCCTGACAATGCCTTCTACCAAACTTTCTGAAAGTGTTTGAAATAATAAAATAATATTTAAGATGTCATCAGTTTATATATGGGCTAACATTTTTACATATGGAGGTGATATTTTTCTCATAACAAAAATCTCTGATTTTAACGTACTTGCCCTTTGGCGATATCCCATCTATAGATGTATTTGTTCTTGAAACACATGAAAAATAAATGAGGACATGTTTCTGCCCACTTTAACACTAGCTATGGCAAATTACAAAGTAAACATGTTCGAATGACCATGTTTTTAATCTCCAAAATATAAAATAAACACAGATGAATGGTAATATTCTCACTCGGTTGGTTATTTTTTGGTTATAAAAATCTTCAGTGTGCTTCTTGGAAGTGAATAGCATACCTTTATACGAAAGTATGAAGATTTTGTTTTAGAGATGGGGGATGATAGGACTTCTAGTTACAGTTCTGAAGACCCAAAGTACGCACATTAAAAGCATAGAAAGGCATTCCTGGGGGAAAATGGGGTTCATGCAAGGTTTAGTCACAAACTTAAAATAACTGAAGACTTGTCAAGGAAAATGACATCCCGGAAGGCACAGAAATGTGTGTCACTGTCTTAAAAGGGAGTGTGGAGGCAACTTTAGAATAATTAAAGACACCGGAAGTTGAATCTTGCTGAAGCAGAATGTGGATAAAGGAAGCACGGCTATTTACGCCTGTCCTTCAACACAACTTTGATAAAGAGGACAAATATTGGCTATTTGTAACCTAGATATCCAGTGGTGTGTATGACAATGGACTTTTAAACTCTCATACTTTGTCAAAGGAATAGTGGCTTTAAATAGTTATATTGATGGTTAATATAGAAATTACAACAAGGTTATGAATATTTTATTTTTCAAAATATTTATTTTTTTTTGAGACAGAGTCTTACTTTATCGCCCTTGGCATCACAGCTCACAGCAACCTCTAGCTCTTGGGCTTAGGCGATTCTCTTGCCTCAGCCTCCTGAGTAGCTGGGACTACAGGCGCCTACCATAACACCTGGCTATTTTTTGTTGCAGTTTGGCTGGGGCCGGGTTGGAACCCGCCACCCTCAGTAGATGCGGCCAACGCCCTCCTCACTGAGCCACAGGCACCGCCCATTTTCAAAATATTTTTAAAACAAAATAAATTTATGTTTGTATACAGTATTCAAAAGGAAAATGTTTTTATGACATAGATGCTTTTGAGTCTTGCTAAAATCAAAGTAGTTACCAGTGTTGAAGAACTTCAGAGTTTGAAAGATAAACTCTACTTCCTTTGCTTTAAAGCTGTATCAGGAGAGCTACATTTGATGTTTTTACTCAGTGCTCTTGGAAATTTATATCCTTTTTGGGAAGAAAGTTCCATAGACAATTTGTTACATGACAGTTTACACATAACCACCACAACGAAAATAAAATATTATGACTACGTTATCCACATATATATTTTACATGTACATTATCTCCTTAAGAAACACAGTGCCATTAAATCTTTTTAATTATATTGTTTTTGCTTTTCGTGTAATATTAAAACTCGCTATGTATCTTCTTACCCAGCATGCATCAGAGAAAGCAACAACATCAATTTAAATTCATTATCAAAGTCAAATTTTAGTTATCCCAAGGCCAGGTTTCCAAATCACATGTGTGAATTAGTGTCTGTGTCTTCCAACACAAAAGGCATTGATAAGATCACCGTGGCGATGCTGGCAGTTGAGTCCCAGAGAACACTAGGAGCTGAGCTTACTTCGCTTTTCTCCGGTTTTCATTTAATGTTTGCAGCCCTGGTCCTCATGGCCGTGTTCGTGGAAGGTCCTCCCTTCTTTCTTGTCTGCATTTACATTGTACTCAGAGAGCAACAGAGCTGAGGGGTTCTCACCACCTTATAGATGTCAGGGTGGAGCTGGAGGGGAGCATCGTGACGGAGGTCACAGCAGAGTGGCCGAGCTGAGGGGACCATCTCTGGATTATACTCTGCTGCTTTATGTAAATAAAAACTAATGTGGGAAATCTTAGCTTTTCCTTCCAGGTTCAGTTCCAGGTTCAGACTTTGGTAGAGCCATTTCTGACTGTGTAGCAATCCAACCCACTCTGCCCACTTGCTGTATAACCACAAGCAAGTGTTTTTGTGACCATTTTCTCAGTGTCCTAATCAGTAAAGTGGAGAGCATACCCACCCCTACCCCATGGGGTTGTTAAGAGCCTTAAGTGAGTTAATAATAGTGAAGCACTTAAAATAATGCCAGGTCATAGTAAGTGTTCAGTAAGCATTGGTTGACATTTTTATTTTTAATCTTTTTACTTTAAAATATATATAGACTCACAGAAGTTACAAAACTTGTATTGAGAGCTCCTGTATTCTTCTCACAATGTATATAATTTTAACCCTTTATCAAAACCAAGAAATTGGCATTGGCACAATGCAGTTAATTAGTTGTCATTATTAATAACTGACCATATTGGCGGTGCCTGTGGCTCAAGGAGTAGGGTGCCGGTCCCATATGCCGAAGGTGGCAGGTTCAAACCTAGCCCCAGCCAAAAACCACACAAAAAAAAATAATAACTGACCATATTAATCACTTTTTCACTCCTATTTGGTATTTTTCATCAATACCACTCACTTAGCACTTATTATTTTCTAACTGCTTCATTTAGAATGTTAAGTTTATTTTAGTTTTCTCTTCTCAGCTCAAATTATTTCAGGGCAGATGTCCTATATTTCTTTAATGTACTTCCGTAGGACCTAACACAATGTTTGATGCAAAATAGAGTTAGTAGGTTTTTTGTTTTTTTTTTCCTGCCGATTGATATTTAAATAAATAGATTTCTAAGAGCTGCAATTCTGACTGACTTTTAAATGTTCTCCAAGAAAAGCCAGTGACAATGTGGCAGTATAATATGCCAGTGCTTATAAAAGTGTTAAAAAAGCAAAGAGCCCTGTATACTCCTAGGGTCTGAAAGTACATGAAAAGGTCCAGAGGAGGCAGGTTTAGGTTGATTTTAGGAGCAGTGGGTAAGAGAATAGGATATTTTGTGTTACTACCAAAGCCGTTGCATAAAACGATTGTTGAATAGCTTGAAATTGTATGTAGATGCTTCAGTGATGTGAGGACCATTACTCTAAGCTCTGAATTCTAGAGAACATATCACTAGTGCACCTTCTCAATGCAAGTTCTTGGCTCTACATTAGAATTTCTTGGTGAGATTTTAAAAATCCCAATACCCAAGCTGTCCTTTAGACTAGTTGACTCAGAATCTCTGGGTACCAGACAGTGACTATACCTCCTCTGGAGCTTCTCTGTAGCCACGTTGGAGATGGTGATGCTGGCCTGGTGGATTGCAGGAAAGTTGTTCTGTGGCATGTTCACCCAGACTAGGGCATGAGGTGCTTACTATATAAAATTCTGTCTAGTAACACGCGGCCCAGACACTGACTCACTTTCTAAGAGAAGTTTTGAGGAATGGACAGTTATTTGCCTGTGAATCCTGTTACCAAAGCTGTGTGATAGTGAAGCATTGTTTTGTTTGATTCATTTCCCTTCCCACAAGACTCTGGCTGGAACTTTGTTTTCCCTTTTGGCCAGCCAGACTTCTGCAGACTTGTCATTTTCTGCGCGCTGGATCCCTGCTTTATGCCTGACCGGAGGAAAGTGGCAGTTCCTGAGTCGTGGCTACTGAGTCTCCTTGGCCTCTCTGTGATTTCCCTGCGAGTCTCGTATCCTCCCTAACCTTGAGGTTTCTATGGCTTGATGAATTTTCTCATGAATGAGAAAAAGATCACCATTTGGATATGTCAAAATGTAGACCAGTTTTTCAATTGCTTAAACGAGTTATGGTTTTTGCTGAACAACTTCCTATTGTAGAAGAGTCTGTTTCACACAGGGGCATCCAGCTGTGAGGCCCAAGGCTCGTCGTGAATGCTGATCTAAGAGTTGTCTTGGGGCACACATTAAATGCACAAACACTAAAGTAAGCTGATGAGCAAAAGAAAAGGTCTATAATTTTTGTGATATCTGACACAGATATAGCCAGCTGCAGGCCGTGGTTCATAGCCAGCTGCAGGCCGTGGTTCTACAACCCTAATTGCAACGTAGGTGTTATTTCTTGAGTATCTGTGATGTGTCAGACATTGTCACAGGTGCTCAGGATATGGAGATTAAAGACAGACTCCCTCATAGACTACTTGGTGAGATGACCAAGGGCTGTGATGGAGGGATGTATGAACTGCTATGATGATTTGTAGGGAGGGCACCTATCCAGACATGAGAAAGTGGTGGTGAGGAGGGAGGGGGGTCCCCAAGGGCCAGGCCATGTCTGATGTGTCTTTGTATCATTAGGCCCAGAACAGTAAGTGAATTCTCTTAATGTTTGGTGTTAAACACAGGCTACATTGAGCCTTCCTTGCCTTGACAGCAGGTGTGAATTACCCTTGCAGAGAGGAAGGATGGGTGGGAGGACAGCAGAAGTCCAGGGCCCGCGAGTCTAAAGGAGAGCACATGTGTAGAGGTGTGGGTGAGGGTGGCTCAACCACCTGTGCTGGAGAGTGACCGCAGACCTGGTTCACAGCAGTAGTGAGGGAGTGCGGGAAGAGTGCGGAAGGGTCCGATTGTGCCAGACTTCATAACTGAGGCTAAGGAGCTTTCATTCCTCTGGAATATGATGGGTCCCATTCAAGGAGATTTAGCAGGGAATTGACATGATCATATATGCCTTCCAGAGAAATCATTTTGGAAGAACAGGGGTGAGATCAAGCAGAGAAACTTATAAGGAGTGATCCTAACATCCCACAGGAAGCAGTGGTGGGCACTTAGAACTATTTAGAAATAAAAAGAAACTCAAATACTTACCTTGTACCACACAAGAAAATAAAATTTAGAAGCATTAAAGATGTCAATGTAAAAACAAAATAGTAGAGAGAAAGTAGAGGAGAATTTTTTTTAATCTTGGAGATTGAAAAGACTTTTTTTTTTTTTTTGACAGTGTTTCTGTCACCCAGGGTGGAGTACAGTGGCTTGATCATAGATCATCTGCAGCCTCAAACTCCTGCCACACTCTCTCTAGTAGCTAGGACTATGGGCACCTGCCACTATACCCAGCTAATGTTTTAAAAAAAAAAGGTGGAGAGACATGGTCTTGCTATTTTACCCAGGGTAGTCACAAACTCACAAAGACCTTTTTAAGCATGAGATCAAAGGACTAAATATAACAACACAAGTAAGTATTTGTGCATACTGTGCGAAGTGGTAGAGAAATGTGTATTGATAGGGCTGATTTGTCTTTTAAGAGTAAGATACAGAGAAAGATAAGGAGACAAAATATTCCAAATGGGCTAAGAGCTACGTTGGAGGGAAGGAAATGGTTCAGCTGGAATCTATAGGATGAACTGCCTTGGTTTGCTTGGAAGTAGACAGGAGAGGCTTGGCAAGGCAGAAAATGAGCTAAATCTTGATGTCGGATCTATCAGGTGGTTGAAGCATTTTAGATCGAGGGTACAGATGTGCAAAGGTGGAAAAGGGTTTATTTGGTATTTTTGGTGTGTAAAGTGCAAGCTGGATAGGGAAGATATGAGCACAAGAAGTGCTGAAGGTGAGGTTGGAGATGAAGATGAGAGGAAAATACACGGGGTCTTAATCGTCCAGGCTGTCCAGTTGAGCTTTCTGTGACAGGGGAAATGCCCATGAGCCATACGTGGCTATCAGGCATGTGCGATGTGGCTGATGCAACTGAAGAGCTAAACTTTTAATTTATATCTCATAGTATATAAATGTGAAGAACCACATTGGCTAGTGGCTACCATATTGGACAGTGAAACTACAGACAGTATGGGGTCATTGAGAATTTCTTTGTAGGGGAATAGTATAAATAGAAATCATATTTTAGAAAGATCACTCTGGCAGGCAGGAAGAAAATCAGGATTTACTGAGAGCCGCTGCTTTAGTGCTGGGTGGTGTCCTAAATATTGCATCATTTGATTCTCACAACTTCAGGATGGAGGGGGCAAGAAAACTGCATCTCAGGAAGAAGTCATTCATCCAAGGTTACAAAGCCAGCAAATGAGAGAATTTTTAAATTTAATTTCCCATTCCTGGCAATGTTTTTATTAATTTTAATTTATAGAGAATTTTGAGCTTCCCAGTGAAATCGAGTGAAAAGTACAGAGAGTTCCAACACACTCGTGTTCTCACTCATGAGGAATGTCCCCTATTCTTAACATCCTGCCACACAAGGTACATTTGTTACAACTGACAAACCCATAATGACGTATCATTATCACCAGAGATCAGAGTTTATATTAGGGTTCATTCTTAATCTGTACATTCTTTCGGTTCAAAAAGTTCATATGACATGTAGTGTTACACAGACAGTTCCATTGCTCTAAAATCCTCCACGCTCTGCCTGTTCATCCTCTGCAGCCCCCGGACATGGCAAGTGTCATCTCCGTGTTGTCCTCACGGGTTTGCCTTTTCCAGAATGTCATGTAGTTGGAATCCTGTCAGAGGCAGGCTTTCAGATTGGGTTCTTTCACTAAATAATGTGCATATTTAAGTTTCTTTGGTATCTTTTCATGGCTTGATAGTTCATTTCTTTTTAGTGCTGAATAATATTCCAGTGTCTAGATGTACCACAGTTGACCATTCATCTGCTGAAGGACATCTTGGTTACTTACAGGTTTTGGCAATTATGAATAAAGCTGTTCTGAGTATCTGTGTACAGGTTTTTGTGTGGACACAGTTTTCAATTCCTTTGGGTAAATACCAAGGAGTGCAGTTGCTGGGTTATGTGGTTAGTATATGTTTACTTTTGTAAAAACTGCTACAGTCTTCTAAAGAGGATGTACCATTTTGCATTCCCACCAGCAATGAATAAAAGTTTCTACTTCTGCTCATCCTTACTCTAGTATTTGGTGTTGCCAGTGCTTTGGATTTTGGTCATTAACCAATTGAAGAGATAATCTTCTTGTTGTCTTAATTTGCAGTTTCCTAAGGACATAGGTGCTTAGCATCTTTTCATATGTTTATTTGCCATCTGCTTATCTTTTTTTTGTCAGGAGTCTTGTTCAGGTGTTTTGCCCGTTTTTTAACTGAGTTGTTGAGTTACTTTTTCATATTTTGTATGTGAGGTAAACCTACGAGGGTCACCTTGTTAGAAAAGAAAAAAAAAAAGCATCTCTTGATAGCCCAGCTGGGAACTGACCTGGTCGCAGCTGAGCCATGGTGTTCTCACATTGAACATAAGCAACTTGACTACATGGCAATGTTAGCCATTTGATGACTGACCACTTTTACAAGGCCACTTTATGACTGTGATGATATGTGGCACAAACAGGACCATTCTGTAATCATGCCTAAACACAGACAAACACAAGGTCCTGGTGTAAACCAGAAAAACAACTAGCGTCCCCCTCTCCGGGCCAACATGATTACTGTTGCTTTATTTCCAATTGAAGATTTAGCCTCACTTCATTCCTGATGCCTTCTGGATAAAAATTAAGATGCTCAGGGGTAAAATTGCCTCCACTTTGTGATAAGGCCTCAATCCAAACGCAACACCACCTTTTTCTGAAATCTCCCAAACAAGACTAGGGGATTTCCCAGAATGCAGAGCTTTCTACTCTAAAAATCGGGAAGTTCCTGGGCAAACCTAACTGCCCTGCTCTCCTGTTTTAACCAGCCCCTCCCAGTGCCTTCTTACTGCGATGCCTCCCAGCTCCCTGTAGTGTTTGGTCTCCCTTGTCGAGACTGCTCCAGGAAACCTAAGCTTATTTAACTGCAGCTTGGTCCTGGTGGTCTTTGGTGATGGGCAAAGATCCATCAACAAAATCAAAGCAACACAAACACTATGGCAGTGATCTTAGTAGGTCACTCCTCAGTAATTTTTGAAATAATGAATTTACCTCCAGCGATAAAAAGTGAAAAAAATTGCATAACTGATGAGGAAGCCAGGCAACACAAAGAATCTTACCATAAAAGAAAAATGTCCAGAAAATATTGTGATTCCCTGATAGAAAGGCCTTTGCTTTGCTGTCTTTGTAACAGTTTCCTTTCCCATCTGTCTCTCAGGGATCATGTCGGACTACCAGTTTGGTAACCAGTTCATGTGCAGCGTGGTGGCCTCGCACGTCAGTCACCTGCCCACAACCAACCTCAGCTTTGTCTGGATTGCTCCCCCTGCAGGCACAGGCTGTGTGAATTTCATGTAAGTACCTAGGTGTATGTGACCACACACGGAAGGGACTTCCAACCTCTCACGGCATTACACATAGGGTGACTGCTTAACTACTAGCGTCAAAAGACATCAAAATGTTTTTTTTTCATGTAACTTGTTTTTGCATATTTATTTGTACCTCCAATGTTCTGAACTGGATTTTAGCTGACAAAAACAAGATAAGATAAACGTAAGTAGTTGGGTAGGGGTGGTGGAGAATAAAGAGAAGTTGTTCAAAGGGTACCAAGTTTCAATGAGGACAAATAAGTTTGGAGATCTATCACATAGCATTGGCAACTATAGTTAATGATACTGTATTATATATTTCAAAATGCCAAAAGAGAAGGTTTTAAATGTTCTCATCACAAAAAAAAAAAAAAAAAGTATAAGTATGTGAAGTGAAGGATATGTTAATTTGGTTGACTTAATCATTCTGCAGTGTAAACATAGGTCAAAAAATCCCATTGTACTCTATGAATTTATCAATAATTATTACTTGTCAATTTTAAAAGATACAAATAATTGAGGAAATCGGGACAATTAGAAAATGAATGTTCAGAAAATAAGAGGAAAAAAGGTACAGAGAATGCTACAAGTTTCATCTACGTGGTGAAAGAAGACCACAAGTTTAGCTTTGACCTTGCTGGCCACGAATGCCCGTTAGGAAATGTGATCGATTGGTCAGGAGGTTCACGGTGGCCAGAAGTTAGATGCTCTGTAGCAACTAACGACTGTCTCCTGTGCTTCATTAGGAAGAATGTGGGGGATGTAGTAAGCCGTGCCCTCAAGAGCAGCCCTAGATAAACTCTGCACCCCGGCTGCAAGGCTGTGACTTGTGACATCTCTCAGTACAGACTATATCCCACCCCTGCCCCAGAGTCAACACTCCTTGTCCTTCTTACTCAGCTTTTCTTCCTATCTTTTTCTTCCAACACATGGTATTCTTCATTTATTTAATTATGTGCATTGCTAATCATTTGTTTCTTCCCACTAAAATGCAAGTTCCTTGAAAGAGAATTTGTTCTGTTTTGTTCTCTGATTTGCCTCATCTGTCCCTGGCACACAGTAAGCTCTTACTATTTGTTCGATGGATGGGTAGGCCAGTGGTAGGAAATCTAAGGCAGTTCAGCAACTATTCTATGGGAAGCCAAGTAAAAAAAGCTGGAAGGCATTTGGAGTGGTTTTCTCTCCCAATCTCCTGCTCAGACAACAAAATCCTATAAATCTTGTGTACTCCAAAATTTACCATGCCTTTTCTTCCCCTTTGATAACACACAGTTCAGTGCCAAGGGTTTTACAGCCACTGCATTACTGATTATCTGCTCTCTCTGCCTGTCCTCTGGGTTACCCAGGCTGCCAGCATCACATTCATCCCACATAGCTGGTTGACACTCAATCCCAACATTTTTCTCCCTCAGAAAGTTTTTTATATCTGAACCTTTTCATTCCCGTACTTCTTGCTAAGATGACTGCAGTAGCTTTCCAAATGACCTGCTTGCTTCCAAACTATTTTTCCTCTGGTCCATCCTACATTTTTGTTGTCCAGTTAATCTTCTGAAGGTGCAACCCTGATTTCTCATAATTTAGCTAAGCCTAAAACTCCCTTTTGAAGACCAGACCTTTTGCATGGATTAGAAGGCTCTTACCAGTACCACCATCTGTCATCTTCTCTCTGATGCCCCAGAGCGTACACCTCCTGATAAAGCACAAACTGTCAGTTCCTCCCACAGTTCCCTACACATTCTGTGACTTTCTATCTTTCTCCAAGCATTTCCCTTGGGCTAGAATGCTGTGTGTGTGTGTCAATTCTAATTGTTAAAATCTTACCTATTATTTCATACCTGGAGGCTGAGGCAAGAGAATCGCTTGAGCCCAAGAGTTTGAGGTTTCTGTGAGCTATGACACCACAGTACTGTCCCCAGGAAGACAAAGTGAGACTCTGTCTCAATAAATAAATAAATAAATAAATAAACAAACCAACTTGCCATGGTGTCAACAACAAAAGTGATGTGTATTGTCACATTTTGCTTGTTACTTTATTATGGTGGTGATTATATTTTCCAAGTACTTAAGTCAATCTCTTGCCTTTTCAGTTAGGTTAGATTTTATGTGGACAGATTCTTATTAGTTTTTGAATCTCCCATAGTTGGTACAGTGTCTCATACACAGATACAAATATTAGGGAAAATGTCCCCTGAATTGTATGATGTTCGGTGTTGTCATTGCCTTAGTTTAACATGCTTTCTTTTACTCATTTTGGTACTTGAAAAGATAATTTAAATTATTGCCACATGTAACTTCTTAACTTAAAATAAAAATGGATTTTTTGAAAGATAAAACAAAGTAAATCTATGTCAACAATATAGAACTCTGAACTCTCCTCCCGAAAAGATGTAGGTTTTTATTTAAATCTGTTTAAAAATGATATTTGATGGCTTCTGATCTGTTTTGGGGATATGAAACTTTTTTTCCCAGCAATGACATAGGTATTTTAAGTTTTAACTTTAGTGTTTTCTTAGCAGTTGGTCAGAAAAATATAGTTTGGACAGAAGTAATTTTTACTGACTACAAAGAAGTTTATGCCCCCTCAGTTGTATTTCCCAATAAAATTTTGATGACAAAGTTTGTATTTTTTATCATTCTTGACAAATAGGTTTAAGTCTGTGATTATAAGCCAGGTCAATGTTGAGTGTTAAGCTGCTTCCTACCTGGGCAAGGTGCTTTTATTGATCTCTTTCCTAATTGGTTTGTGAGAGAATACAGGAAAAGTGAGGATTGATCATGGACACTGAAGCAATATATACTTGAAATGTTCTTAACTAAAGTCGTGCGATTTCTCACCTTTATTCCTGTTCAGTATTTACTGTGTTAAGAGTTAGATGCAGGAGTTAGTATTTATAATTAGTAAGTTCTCAGCAATACTTGAAGGGGATTGCTAATATTTAACCTTAGTTTTAAGTAATAAAGAAAAACAAAATAATATAAAAACCTGTGGCATTTGAAAGTAAATAGACCACAATTGCCTTTTCTTATTAACCTCAGAAATTAAATTGTTCACTTTTTAAGGAGGGGGGAGGATTATTTCTTAGATATTAAACTTCAGCTGTACTTACATGCTTTTGCGATATATTCTAGATAACTTTCCTATCAGTTAACTCTTATTGTTATTGTTTAAACATACTTGTTTTCTTTTTCTATTGGATTTTAAATCCCCCAAGGTCAGGGACTGTGTGTGTCATATTTTTATATACCTAACAGTTCCTAACATTGAACTAAAAATATTATAGACAATAAAAGGTCCTCAGTAAATATTTTTAATAGCTAATTATGATATTATACTTTATTGATTCTAATATACAGATTTTCTTTTTTATATGATGGAATCGAACTAGAAGTAGGGTTGTGTTTTACATTTGATGGCATCCTATAGTTATAATTGGCAACAATTTCTTTTTTTCTTAGTATCTTACAATTGATGGTGTGTTGTATTTGAAAAAATCCAGCAACTAACCTTTATCATTTTTCCATGTATGTGGTCTTTCTACAGCCGGCAACAGGATTGACACTGCACCCAATTCTGTAATCTCTTATTAGTAATTAATGTATGATGTAAACTCTGATTTGAAAACCCAGTTACCTATTTAAAATCCTTTTTTAAAAAAATTCTATGCCAAGAATTATGGAACATTTGAACTGAAATTCAAGATAATTATATGTATGGTGAGTGTGCCTTTCCCAATGAAGAGTAAGTGGCAGACTGTCTCAGTAAACCATGTTTTATTGGTAAACCACTTAGCCACATACTCATTTTGGCTATCTGTTTATTGACTTTCTTGTTAAAAATAATCAAGTGAGAGGATGCCCAGAGGATAACATGCTGGCTGTACTGGTGCAGATGTTTAAAATGGGCTGGAGTTATCTTATCAATATTTTTTATGTTACCTGTTGTTAACATTTAGGTTTTAAGTGACAGTTTTACTTGGAGATTTGCTTAGTATCTAGATCTTATGGAAATATACACTATAGTTAGTGTTTATTTTTATATTTGTTTGCAGTCTTTAGTGACCAGAAAACCTCAAATTAATAAAAGAGGCACTAAATTATCCAAACTTCTTGCATATAAATCCTCTCCCCTCAACAAATCCCAAAGAGGGAAGAAAAAGAGAGAGGGAGGCAGGGAAAGGGGGAAAAAGTGGAAGAGGAAGGAGGGGGCAAAGGCGGGGACAGAGGGAAGGAAGGAAGGATGGAAGGAAGGCTTCCTTCAAGCCTTCTAACTCCGAAAGTTAGTGAGAAGCCACTAGGGAAAGAGAGTTGTAAAATAACAACTATGATATTAATGATGTTTTTGAAAATTTACATTGCTCCAACAGCTGTTGTAAGTGGTTTACCTCTTTTAATCCATTTAATTCTCATAGTGATTCTATAAAAATGGTGCTGTGATTATCTCAGTTTGCAGATGAGGGAATTCAAGGACAAAGATGTTAAGTAACGTAAAGGTACTTACCTAGTGGATGATACAATCTGGCTTTAAAGCAGGGGATTTTTGCTACTTCATTATAGTGCCCTTAAAATGATGACTTGTCTGTTTTGTTGTGGTAAAATACATAGAATATTAATACAATGGAAATTAAATAGAGTTTTCAGTGTTAGAGAATCAGAATCTTAACTTTTTTAGGCGGCCGACTTGTGTTTCCTATCTACATTTTGAAATCTGTCTTTATATGGGATATAATACTATAATGTATTTGAATACTGAAAGGCACCACTGTAAAATTCTGACACATGGAGAACACATAGGATTAATGTTTTGTATATGAGTTTGATCTTGATATGTATGATATAGGTCCATCTTTTGGATTTTTGATTCCATGCTATTCCTTGTCACAAGGGTAGTTCATATGGAGAACATGTGAATTAGAGGCAAAATTCATCACTTAGATTTAGGATTACCTGAACAGAGATGCTGTCCTAATTTTAGGATAAAAATGGAACATTGAAGAGAGTCAGATTTATACCTAAATTGGTGATAAAATTTAACCTTATCTGAGTTTCCTTACAGCTGAAAACAGAATGAGCCGAATGGTTTTCTGGTTAAGATATAGAGCATTGACAAAGAAGGAACTCGGGTTAGCGAAGAGGAAAACAGGAGGACGGTATTCGAACATTTCATATTTTAAAATATCTCCTACCTAGAGGGATCATTTTCTTAAAGTACACTGAACAAGAAGACAAAAACAATCGCTTGAAAATTGAAGACACAGCAGTTTGTGAACACCTTATGGATTCAGAATAACATAGATGTAGAGTTCTGAAGTGCTGTTTTGAGTGTAGCTCAGATGCCTTTAATTTTTGATGAGAGTCATTCCAGTCTGTCTGGGGTATTCTTCAGAAAATATAGTACGGTTGCCCACTTATTTATATCAGAAGAGAACATTACAGATAGATTTGCCTCGTTACTTAAACATTTGAAGTAAGACTGGGACTCGCCTATGGCTATGTGTATTGGGAGTGCATTCATACCTGGAGATAAGGATACTAATAATGATACATACAAATGTTATTTTACTTTTTGGATTATACATAGCTTACTACAAAAATAAATTCTCATGTAAACCTGAAAGGAGTGTATCCATCCATACTGTAAAATAAAATCAGATACGCTATTCCCCAAAGCTGGAATTTCATCCATCCCTTAAATAATAAGTCTGTTATTTTTTCCTGATGGTTTGGTTTCTTTTTTTTAACAAACATTTCCCAACTTGAGACAAATTATTTCAGAGCTGCTCAAAAACATACCTCTGAATGACAAGATAAAAAACATTATCTATCCATAAAGGTAAATAGCTAGGAGCCAAACTGATAGTTCTCACTTCCCCTTACGTCTCTGCTTTTCATCAAAGTTAAATAACCAATTAGCCTTGGACAAGGAGCAGTCTAAGGACTAATGTGTGTTCTTTTGTATCAACACTTTGGCAAATGAGGTCAGGATGCTGGGGCTTTATTTTTAATTTTAGGAAGTATGGTTGAGATAAAATATATCCATAAGTTTCCCAGAAGACTTGAAGAAATTCTTTTTGTAATATTAACTAACGATGTATTTATTTTAATTTAATAGATATTTTTTTGGAAAAGAAACATTTTTTTTTTCATTTTCCCTTTCTTTTTGGTCCCTTCCTGGGTCTCCTCTTTCTAGGAAGTCACAGTGTGAACAATCTATTGGAGTCTCCACTAGGAACCTTCTTTGCACCAAAATCATAAGGCATCAAGGAGGCTGAACTGTTTTACAATGGGAAAATTTTCTACTCTAGTAATAAAATATTTTTAACCAAGTTCCCAAGATGGACTTACTTCTCTGGAATTCTATCCCATAGCAAATAGCTGTGTTAGTGAATTTGTTCTTTTTAAAAAAATCTTGTTTCCCCTTTCCTTTGTAGACCAAAATGTTAGTTTTTCTTAATGTTGGCTCTAGAAGGAAAAAAAAAAAAAACTCTAGGAAAACTACCTCTTCCTTTCTTCTTTTCCTCTCATGTAATCTTGTGAGAACTCGAGGAGGGCACTCACGTAAGTTTGGAATCCACAAAATGCTCCTTAGTGCAAGGCCTTGTGGTCTAGATGGAATTATTACTGTACTTGGTACTTCTAATTTGGAACCACATGGAACATTTGTGAAAGTAAAAGGACCAAAGTCAGTAAATTTAAAAATTTTCTGTGTGACAATTATTAGAAATTCTCTAAATCCAATTGAAATTTTCTAAATGAAGTACAGGCAGAGATTTGGATTATTTTTCTATGACTAGAGTTGATTGAACCAGTAGAAGCCCTAAGTGTGAAATTTTCCAAACCTACACAGTCAAAAATAGCAATGACAAAGATGTCTGAGAAATAGGTGAATAAGTTTTTCTCATGGCATCAACAGCTCCATGGTTTGCCAATATAGTTACTTGGGTAATATGTACTAACAACAGCATATTATTAAACTCCAATTTTAGTAAATTTTTGAATGTTAAGGCATTGTTACAAACATGAAATAAGATTTACTGTTTCTTTCAGATAAAATTTGTGGAAGAACTTATTTTGTCCTCTATGACTTATTTGTATGTACACGTGCATATGTGCCTACACACATTCATGTATATGTGTGTGTGCGTGTGTGTATATACACATATATGTATGTATACACATTTGCATACCTATTGTCTTAGTCCATTTTGTGCTGCTGTAAAAGAATACCTGAGACTATAGAGACGATAGAAATTTAAGAGAAATTTAAAAGAATAACTGAGATTACCTGAGATGATAGAAATTTATTTGTCTAATTCTGGAGACTAGGGAGTTCAAGTCTGAGGGTGCCTCTGGTGAAGACTTTCTTGCTGTGTTATAACATGCACATATAACACACACATACTTTAAAATTTATTTAGAGCTGTTCTTTCTAAACTTTAATTTCTAAGCCATGTGAGGCTATTTAAGTTTAAATTAATTAAAATAAAATGAAATAAATCAGTTCCTCACTGTGACTTCACAGTATTAGTTTGTGCAGAACACCAAGTTAAGAAATTAACATCTAATAAAAGTTTTAGAAGGAGAGAAGAGAAAGAATAAGAAGAGGCAAATGTGAAGAGGTGATGGTGGAGAATTTACTAGAACTAAAGAAGAAGATGTTAGCACTATGGTCATGCCCCATGATCTCATTAATGGTAAACCATCAGAATAACAACAACAGAGAAAATGTCAAAGGCAAACAAAGAAAAAAGATTACCTATAATTTAGTCCTGCAGTGGTCTTTCTCATCAGCAACAAGAGATGCCAAAAGACAATGGAACAAGATCTTCAAAGTTGGTGAAGGAAAACAATTGCTGTCCTAGAAGTATTAGTCAAGTGTGAAAACAAAATAAAAATATTTTTTTTAAAAATAAAGTTTGGTATTGTTACCACACACAAATCATGTCATAGCAAGCTTTTAAAGGGTGTACTTCAGTAAAAAGAAAAACTGAGGACTTCTTCCATGACTTAGCAATTATGAATTGAGCTGCAATAAACATTCTGGTACAAATATCTTTGTTATGATGTGCTTTTTGGTCTTCTGGGTATATGCCCAGTAGAGGGACGAATGGATTGATAAATTGTGGTACATGTACACCATGGAATATTATGTAGCCTTAAAGAAAGATGGAGACTTTACCTCTTTCATGTTTACATGGATGGAGCTGGAACATATTCTTTTTACTCTTTTTTTATCAACATAATTTAAGTGTTTATTATGGAAGTTTAACTATAGGTTCAAGTGTGCCATGAGGTTAAAAAAAAAAGTTGAAAAACACTGACCTAATATTTAGTAAAAAGTCATTTTAATAAAAGTATAAAAAGTATAAAAAGTCATTTTAATAAAAGTGTGGAAAAGTATACTCTTTCAATAATAAGTTGGTGTTAGCAGAATTTGGAATGCTGCATATCTTCTTTTAGTTTGAGACGAGGGAACTAGAAGAGTCTTGGAAATGAAGAGCAGAAATGCCTGGACTCCCCTGCTCCCTCTCCTCACTCTGCTCAAGTTCATGGGATGTTGAAGCAGACTTTGGGGTGATCCGTCCATTCTTCTTCCTCAATCCTGACATGAATTTATTTCTGTTTCAGAGTTCAGCTCACAGGCTGTGATAACCCAGGACCCCTTGACACCAGAGTTTCGTCTTTAGTAGGTTCTTGGTCTCGGTGATTCGGAGAATGAATCCGTGGACCACAGATCAGTGGTAATACAGGATTTAATTACAGAAAAAAAGAATACAGAAACACCAAACTCCTGGCAGAGAGAACCGTGGTCGGGGGAAATGCTCTCTCTTTCTGGGCGGCGCCTGTGGCTCAGTGAGTAGGGCACCGACCCCATATACTGAGGGTGGAGGGTTCAAATCCAATCCCGGCCAAACTGCAACAAAAAAAAATACCCAGGCATTGTGGCAGGTGCTTGTAGTCCCAGCTACTCGGGAGGCTGAGGCAAGAGAATGGCCTAAACCCAGGAGTTGGAGGTTGCTGTGAGCTGTGACGCTACTGCACTCTACTGAGGGTGATAAAATCAGACTCTTTTCCAAAAAAAAAAAAAAAAAATTCTTGTTCCTTCTCCCTCTTTCTGGGCTCTTTGCTCAGGGGTATATATGGTCACATGGGGTTATTTAGCTGGAATTCAATTGTTACATTTAGCTGGCTGGGTCCTCTAAAGTTACATTCAGCTGGAACTCTGTTGCTACATTTAGCAGCAAGGGGCAGGAATTCAGTTAATGAATGGCTACAATCCCTTTCATTCAGGCCTAGGAAACTTACATGAAATTGACCAGGCCTAAAAAAGCTGGGGTTCCCAGTTCAGCCAGAAGTGCAAGGGGAGGGAGACCTAAGGTGCTGCTATCTCCCCAGCAGTTGTCTGGCCCCTCCAGTTACTGGAGCCTCCTACGCCCTCTCCCCCACCCTCCAGCCCACTGGTTCCACTGCTGACTGCCACTGACCAACACTGCCAGGGCTAAGGCGGCAGGTCCCCCAGCTCAGCTCAGCTGGCTGGGGCACCACCTGTCCTGTATCACCCTCACTGATTCTCCAGGAAGAACAGACACTCACGCTCAGTGTGACTAACATCTAATATTTATTACTAAAGTTTTATTTTTTCTTTGCATTAAAATATCATTTCTTGTTTTTATCTGAGTGTGTTTTCTCTACAATCATATTCTTTTGCCGTAGCATTTATGCTTCTTGGTTTTCAGACCTCATTTTTAGTTTTAAAACTTAAAGCATTATTTTAGACATATTTTAAAAATAGCAACATATATAGTCTACAATGGTCATTAAAGTCATTATTTTTTAAATATTTTGAAAACCTCCTACAAGTAGTATTGGAAGTAAAATTTTAAAATATTTCACAACACACAACATCCACTTTAGAACTTAATGTTCATTAATTGGTATTGGTACATCTGTCAGCTGTATTTTATGTAGCTGTCAAAATATTAAAACAGTAGTGCCTAAAAAGGTCTCTGAATGTAGGGCTAAAGGAAATTCATCAGCATAGATGTTGTAATTTAGGAAGGGAACAGGAATGTACTAGTGTTCATGTATAGAAAATACAAACAAACCTCCATAAGAATGAAAAAAATTAAAAAGTTGGGAAACAACTTTTGTTGAGAAAAAAATAAGTGGAAGTAGAAATCGTGTCAAATATTTTTACTTCGTTCTTAAATTTATGAAGAGTTTGTATTTTTCAACCATATGTATGAAGAAATCATTCAAATTTACAGTGTATCTGTTTTTAAATTCCTGGCACATACTTTTATTCTCTGTGCTGAGAATGTAGAAATCAGTGGCCAAGATACAGGGGCCTCCTGCAAGAGATCATGTCATTAAATAATTTTTTTTTGTTTGCCAGCAACCAAAATTACCCAAGCCACCTCATTCCTTGGGTGGATACTACATTCGGCTCCCCCCTCAAATCAGTAAAGGCATTGGGGGACACTGTGGGTATATAGGGAAAAGCACTTCAGGGCAGGGAACAGCATGTGCAGACTCTCTGAGGCAGGAATAAACTAGATATAGTTGAGGCAAAGGGAGGCCAGTGGAGAGAAGGGGAGGAGATGAGATGGAAGAGCGAGCTGAGCAGTTACACGATTTCCTCCAACAATGTGACAAAATGGGGAAGCTCTGAGAGTCAACTTTTGATTTCCAATCTTCCGAGTGCCAAGTCTGTCTCCTATTCCTGTTTTAAAAGTAAGTTCCCCTCTCACCTAGCCCAGGTGTGTAAGGTAAGGTTGCAGAGTCTAGGCTTATGAGAGCCAAGGTTTCCTGACAGGAGGATCACAGAGTGTGGACAAGCAGTGACTCTGCTCCTGGGGATAGAGGCCATGCCATCAAGTGTTGTGATGAGAGTTGTTATTATTGCCATTTTCTCATTTTAATTTGTGAAAAATAAGAATTCTCTCCTTTTTAATACTTCTGCTTAATTCTCCGTTTACTTTCATCATTTATGTCCATTATAAATTAATTTCTCTATTAATAAAAATTTCCAAAACATGGAGAAGTGAGAGAATAGAATAAGGGATCACCATCATGTACCATCATCTAATTTTAAGGGTGATCAACTTATGAGCAGTTTTGAGCTTCCATTCTCATTTTCCTACAGAAATAGGAGACCATAAATTTCCAGAAGTATTATAACATCAGTAATCAAACAAACATAATCCAAGTAACACTTGACACATTACTTTGGCTATTACCCTCAATGTTAGAGCAATATACATAACTCTAGTTATTAGGTTTGAATACATTAGTAGTAGGAATTAGCAATTATGAATTTATGTAATGAGCTTTACAGCCTGAGCCAATAAGAAAATACATTGTAGGTTAGTGCCTGTGGCTCAAAGGAGTAGGGTGCCGGCCCCAGATGCCAGAGGTGGGGGGTTCAAACCCAGTCACGGCCAAAAACTACAAAAAAAAAAAAAAAAAAGAAAATACATTGTAATTATTGAGAGCTGGTTTTCTCACTAAAGACAAGGAAGTTTTTTGTTTTTGTTTGTTTGTTTGTTATTTGAGACAGAGGGTCACGCTGTTGCCGCAGCCTCAGCTATGTTGCTGTGGCCTCAGACTAGCTCACAGTAACTTCCAACTCATGGGCTCAAGCAATCCTCCTGCCTCACCCTCCTCTGTAGCTGAGACTACAGTTGCCCACCACAACACCAGGATAATGTTTTTTTTAATTTATTTTGTTTGTAGAGATGAAGGTCTTATACTTCCTCAGGCTGGTCTTGAACTGAACTCTTGAGCTCAAGGGATCCTCCCACCTCATCCTCCCAGAGTGGAAGTATTACAAGCGTGAGCCATTGTGTCTGACTTCAAGAAGCTGTTATTGAGAAAATGAAAATGCTTTATAGTGAACAATGGAGTATTAGAATTAAATCACAGGTGTTAGTGTAAGCACCATTAGTAGATGTCAGAATGAATTGTGCACACATACAAACATTTCCCACTTCTGCCCAATATGATTTCTACTGCACAATGGTTAAGTACTACATATAAATATTTGCTTTAATATCAAGTCATTAGCACCAGGAAGTGGGTGCAGATACTGTAAGTTCACAGGGGTGCTTCATATAACAATGGCTTCTGTTGGGCATTTGGCACATTCAATAAAAAGAAGATCTAGGTGGTGCTAAGGCTGGAGACCAGGATACCAGGCAAATGCTGACCTAGACTTCCAGGGAGAATATTACCCACTTGCTGTACTTCCCCATTGTAGAAGATAAAAGAGTAGAGGGTTTAATAGAAAATTGTGTGTACTCAGTAACTCTAGAGTTAGACCCAGCAGCAGAGAGCAGCCTCTGAAAAGGGGTGTCTGAAAGGACAACAGAAGAGCCAGCCCAGGACGACGCCCTGCATGGTGAGTACCCACTCAACAGTGTGTGTCCACTGTCCCTCATTAGTGTCACCGGGCATGTGTCCTGAACTGAAGCATGGATTCCGACACTCCAGGGGATAGGTGGGAACAAGCCACATTCCACCACCTTGGTGACCCACATGGGGATGCGTGTGCTATTTAACTTTTGACTTTTTGAGTTTGGAGGTTGTGATTTCCACATGTGACTGTGCACAAGAGAAGTCACAGCTAAATACCCAGTAAACTCCACTGTGTCACTTACTTGAAACCTTCACAAGGTAGCAGTGTATGGCACACCTTTTGAGTGTAGGACGTAGATATAAGAGGGACTCTACCTGAAAAATTCAAATGTTATGATTTCATTATTTGCACCCTCACATTAAACTGAAATTTTGAAAAAAGTCAACAAAATCCAAAAAAATAAAATTGTAAGAACTCAAAAAAAAAGAAAGAAAAAGAAAATAAAGAAAGAAAGAAAAGAAACCCTCAATGATTTGTGTCCCACCCCCAAAAGATATTCAGTTAATTTTAATTATAGCAAGTGAGATAGTTTGCTTTTTCCTTTCTTCTTTCTTCCTTCTTTCTCCTCTAGACTATCTTATCACTGGAAAGGGTCTGGTCTATCTGGTGAATGTTGAGGAGAATTTACACTCTCCCTCTGTCAGCTTCCTTCTTTTCTATCGCTGTAGAAATGAACTCCCCCAGGTAGTCAATTAACTTGAAAGCTCTTGTGATTAATCTTAAAGACAGGATTTAGTTCATGCTTTTACCTAGACTGCAGGTTAGAGAATTTATTTTTCCCCGTTAGTCTATTAGCAAGGCTGCCTGTCACTACAGTTTGGTTGTTGTTGCTCTTTCCTTTCCTTTTTCTTTTACCTTCCCTTCCCTATTCTTCTTTTTCTTTTCTTCCTTCTTTACCTTTTTGCCCCTTGTTTCTCTCTTTTTTTTTCAAAAAATAAACTATACAGGTTGATTGGGTTGAGGTGGGACAATTGCTATAGGCTTCCATTGAAAAAAAATGTTTTTCTCCCTGAAAACAAGTTTTGAAGTCTCAGCACTAAAACTCCAACAAGAAAAAAAAATGTCACGTGCAGAAAGATGCTTTTGGGAAAAGGATAGGGATGGGATATTTCTGGTCATTGACTTGAAATACATTTTTATTTTGAGTTTTCTCCTTCCTGTTTTATAAAAAAAGAAAGTCCGGTCTTTTTATGGCAGAAAACTAAAACAGGGAAAGGTGGGGTAGAGAGGTGGGTGGTAGTTCCCCCCAGTTCCTAGGTGAGGGCATCTCACTCCTTCTTGCACAATTTCTGACATCGCCTGCTCACAGTGAGGCACTCTCAGCTATTGGGGAGGGGATCACATGCTCATCTTGATGCTTAAAGATGACTGTCCTCCCGGGAGGGGTAGAGGACGTTCCCTCCCAGTTCCCTATCTTCTTCCAGGTTTTCTAGAAGATTGCTTGTGACACTTGTATTGCTAGAAGGATGTTTTTGGACCCATGTGCATCACCTGACCCTAAGGTCTGTTCATGGGGTGTGGCTCCACATCATCCAAGCTTCCAATTGGGCCATCTGAGCCAAGACTCATCAGGAGATTATATCAGTTGCCTCTGGAGTTTGTTGACTCTTTGGGCCTGGTGGTGATGGGCACTCCTCCACACAGGTACAGGGTGATGAGGAGTATGGAACTGAGTTAGCACTGTTAGGATCTGCCCTGAGCTTCCAGCTCCAGGGCCCAGGTTAATCCAGGCATGGCCCAGGGAGTGGGGAGGGGGGTCTGATGCCACTGCCATGACGCTGTGGTAGGACCCATGGGCCCTAACCCGAGGGAGGGCTCATTTCCTTCCTGGATCTTCCCATGCAGAGGTGGCCTTGCCGTTTTGTGAGACCCACAAATCTGAGTAGCAGTGGTCATAACCTATGAACTCCTTCTGGAAGCTGGCTCCCATTCCAATCTGCACCCTGAGGCCACCTGCACATCTCAGTGACATAAAAAGCTGATTGTGAGGTCGGTGGTGCTCCCAGTATTGTGAGGCAGAGGCTGTGTGTTGAGAGGGCTATGGCCCTGGAGGACCCCTGTGCACACCATACTGGGGGTTGGGATGTGTCAAGAACCAGCTTGGGGCATCTGCTGACCTGCAATCCAGGAAGACTTTTTCTTCACTTGGCTGTTCACAAGTGCGTCTTCTTTCAGGAGCTTCCCAGTAGAGGTCCCAAATATGTCCTTACATGAATGCAAAGCCCAAGTTGTTCTCCCACCATGATATTTTTTTTTCCAGTTGATGTCCTAAAAGAAGGCCCATGAAGATTTCTATACTCCTGTGAGCACTAAATTACCTCAATAGACACAGGAAAAACATCTGAAAATAATTAATATATGTTGTTGGGGTCCAGGATGCCAGATCACCCTCCCTGGCCTATGAAACTGTCCAGATGCAGACTGCTATGCTGCCTTGGTTGGAATCAACTCCCCTTAGGTGACAGAGGGCAATTTGTCTTAGCAGGAGGGAAAGAGAGAGAGAGATAAAGTGTTTAAGGGAGAGAAACAGTCTTAGTAGGAGAGTGAATCTTAGCAGTCTTTGTAGAAGCAGGAGGGGCAAAAGTGTTAGAGTGAGTGAGTCCATGAGAGAATGAACAAATCCAGACTAACCTCTCCTACAGCTACTTATAGAAATGATCCCATGGCTATTTACCCACAGGTGTGGAGACTGCCAAGCACTGACTCTTGTGCTCTTGAACTCTTGTGTTAAGGACAGCTGAATCCCTTCCCCATGCCATTATCACAAGGTACAAGCCTGCAAGAGGGGAGCTTCCCATACTCAAGGGAGAGCCATATAAGTCAAGAAAGAATTTAGTTTACCTACTTTTCCTCCATTGTCACTTGTTGGTCTGGTTTATTATTATTATTATTATTATTATTATTATTTTGTAGAGATAGAGTTTGACTTTATCGCCCTCGGTAGAGTGCTGTGGCCTCATACAGCTTACAGCAACCTCCAACTCCTGGGCTTAAGCGATTCTCCTACCTCAGCCTCCCGAGTAGCTGGGACTTCAGGCGCCTGCCACAACGCCCGGCTATTTTTTGGTTGCAGTTTGGCCGGGGCCGGGTTTGAACCCGCCACCCTCCGTATATGGGGCCGGCGCCCTCCTCACTGAGCCACAGGCGCCGCCCGTTGGTCTGTTTTTATTTTCCCGTATTTGTATCTGGGCTGCCAAAAGTCTGGCACACTGTGGGCAGGATCCTCCCTTGGCATACAGTTGAATGAATTATGCTATTTTACCAAAGAATACTTTGAAAAAAGATGTTATAGAAGCTGAGTTGTTCTCTTTTGCCTATAGTTTGAAACGAAGATGTTATAGACTAAACTGTCAGCCTTTCTTTTGACTCTTACAATCCTTTCCTTCCAAGTAGCACCTTCTACTGCCTGAAAAGGACAGAGGGCAACGATCATTCCAAAACTACTTCCTGCTGAGAGTGGACATTGATACAGGGGAAGGCAGTTAGAGGTTCTTTTCCCTAACTGATGAGCTCTCACAACCTGTTCCCACCTTCTTACCTTTCTCTTTTACTTTTTATTTTTTTATATATTTCTTTCTCCCCTTACTATTTTTTATCAGCCAAAGGCTTCTCTCACCCCTGAGTCTAAAGGTTTTTGTTTGCTAAAAGTTCTTATTCCCTAGGTCTATCTTTTCTCTTTCCCTTTTGTTTAAAGCCTTTTGTCTGCTTTTTCCATGCCACTCCACAGAAGAGGTGATTAGAATTTTGGAGCAGAAAGCACAGGAGAGAAGGGAAGAAACTAGATGAGGAAGGCCTCTTGTTGTCTGTCTTTTTCTTATGTATTTCTTTTCCCTCTTTATCTATATATTTCTCCCCTCTCTTTGTCTTTTGTTTGCTAAAAGCTCATTTTCCCTTTGGTCCAAGTCCACTATCCATCCTCATTGCCACTTGTCAGGGCTTGGGCTGCCAGGTTGACAGTTCCAGCCTATGAAACTGTCTGGACTTGGACTGCTGTGCTACCTTGCTCGGGATTAACTCTCCTTAGGTGCCAGAGGGCAATTTGTCTTAGCAGAAGAGACAGAGAGAGACAGAGACAGAAACAGTCTTCGAGGGAGATAAACAGTCTTAGTAGGAGAGTGAATCTTAGCAGTCTTTGTAGAAGGGTGCTGGGGAGGCCCTCCAAGTAGGAGGAGCAAAAGAGAGGGAACGAGTCTGTGAGAGAATGAACAAATCTGGACTAACCTCTCCTACAGCTACTTATAGAAATGACCCTGTGGGTGTTTACACTACAAGTGTGGAGACTGCCAAGCACTGATGCTCCTGCTCTTGTGCTTTCGTGCTCTTGTGTTGAGGAGAGCTGAATCCCTTCCCCATGCGCTTATCCCCAAGGTGTTAGATTACTGAGCTGTTCTATCACAGGTGTTTCTTATAGTTACAGAGTGTTCACAGCTTAACTCTTGCTTCTCCTTACCTTGAACTATATAGTCTCCTACAGATCATTTATTTAAAAATCCTCAAACCCCTGTCAAAGTAGGAATAAAAATAAACTTCTGATATTGGAAAAGTCATTAAAATCCTGTAGTTAACATCATAATAGTAAAACTTGAAAACTTCCTTCCTATCATAGATAGAAAGGTGAGGATGTCTGATTTTAGATATCTTAAATAATTTCTGCTTAACATTACACTTGAGGTTTTGGCCATTGTAATGAAGCAATAATAAAAAGAATTTATAAATGATAAGACTGGAAATGAAAAACTAAAATTGTCTTCATTCCCAAGTGACATTTATTTTGAGACCACTGGCTAAGCATATCTCACTACAGCCAGGACCTTCTGAGCTCAGGTGATCCTCCTGCCTCAGTCTCCTGATTAGCTAGGACTATACATACATACTGTCATGCCTGGCTAAGTTTGTAATTTTTTGTAAAGACAGCATCTCACATTGTTGCTCAGGCTTGTCTCAAGCTCCTGCACTAAAACAATCCTCCCATCTTGGCCTCCCAATGTGCTGGAATTATAATCATGAGCTACTGTACAGGACCAAAAATGAGAAAATTGTTTGTATAGAAAATACTAAGGAATAATCTTCAAGGCATTCTAGAACTAATATGTAAGCAGGATATGAAGATATACAAAAAAAAATATATATATATATATATATATATGTGCTAACTTGAGCATGAAACTTAAAAACATTTAATTAACAATAGAATCCCAGGCTTGGTGCCGGTGGCTCAAGTGGCTAAGGCACCAGTAACATACACCTGAGCTGGCAGGTTTGAATCCAACCTGAACCCACCAAACAACAATAATGGCTGCATCCAAAAAATATCCAAGCATTGTGGTGGGCACTTGTAGTCCCAGCTACTTGGGAGGTGAGGCAGGAGAATCGCTTGAGCTCAGGAGTTGGAGGTTGCTGTGAACTGTAATGCTATGGCACTCTACTCAGGGTGACAGCTTGAGGTTCTGTCTCAAAAAAAAAAAAAAATAGAATCCCAAACAAATACTCATAAATATATTTGATAAAACATGTGAAAAACCTGTCTCCTGAAAACCACAAAACGTTGCTGAGAGAAATTAAAGAAGACTTAACTAAATGGAGTGGTATAATATGTTCTTGATTGAAAGACTCCAATGCATTGAAGGATTTATTTTTCCCAAATCAATGTATAGATTCAATGCAATCTCAATTATCTTTCCAGGAAGCTCTTTCATAGAAATTGATAAGCTGATTCTAAAAATGTATATGGAAAAGCAAATGACCTACAATATACAAAGGAATTTTTATAAAGACCAAAGCTAAAGGACTTAAACTACCTTTCTTCAAAACTCACTATAAAGATACAGAAATAAAGAATGTGATACTTAAGTGTCAGGGTTCACTGGGAGTCTGATCTGAGTTGAGCATTGACAAAGAAAACAACATTGGGAAATAATGAGACTTTACACCAACTGAATGCATAAAGCCTGGAGAGGCATACATTGACTCACATGATTCTGATTTCTCATAAACCTTTTATTTATCTCTAACACAAAGTGTATATGCAAAATGTAAAAGTGTCAAAATTCTAAAATAGGATTAGAAAAATCCCAAGAACCCAGGAAGATTGGGTAAAGAGGAAATGGCTGGGTAATCAGGAACATAGGGCAGTGAGTTGTCGATGATGGCAGATAAAATATTTAGAAATGGGGAGGAGAAAACAAGTTCATCGCCACTGGACAAGCAACCCAGCCTCCCTAATCTAACTGATGATCAAGAGTTTAAAGAGTTCAGCCCTCCTGTCTGCTGACTCTCCCCACAGAGATGGTCTGAGCAACTTTGCCTGGTCTGGGGTACCTCTGAGCTCCTTTCATCTTTGGTGGTCTTGGTGAGCCCCCAGGATTGGCAAACCTATTGGCTTTGCCCTGGATGGAGGTGAGGGGCTCATCAGAAAGTCAGCCTATCTACCTCCTACATATATGGAGGGGGAAATAGGTGAATGAGACAGAATACTAAGAGCAGAAACAGATCTGCACCAACATGGTCAATTGAGTCTCAACAAAGATACCAATGGAATTTAATGGAAGAAAATTTTCTCAACACATAGTTATGGAACAAGTGGAGATTCACATTATAAAAGAGCTGGCCTTGTCCTCCACCTCACATCATACACAAAAAGAATTGGGGATTAAACATAGACCTTACTGTAAAATCTAAAACTACAGAGCTTATTTTGAAGAAAACATAGTTGAATATCTTTATGACATGGAGATATGCAAAGATTTCTCAGGTATAACACAGAAAAATTACCCATAAAAGAAACCCTGATAGATTTGATTTTATACAATTAAAAACTGCTTATTAAGCCAGGTGTGGTGGCTCACACCTGTAATTGTAACACTCTGAGAGGCTGAGGCGGCTGGGTTGCCTGATTTCTGGAGTTTGACTCCAGCCTGAGCAAGAGAGAGACCCCATCTCTATAAATAGCTGGTGTGGTGACGGACACCTGTAGTCCCAGCTTCTTGGGAGGCTAAGGCAAAAGTATCTCTTGATCCCAAGAATTTGTGGTTGCTGCAAGCTATGATGCCACAGCACTCTGATACTGAGGGTAACAAAGTGAAACTTGGTCTCAAAAGCAAACAAACAACACTGCTCATCAAAAGATACTGGTAAAATGAATAGACTAAGAGACAGTATTCAAAATCACAGTACATGCAACAGACTTCACAAACCAATGAAGAAAGAACTAAAAAATGAGCAAAACCAAAGCAAAAAATGATCAACATCTTCAAGTCAACAGCAAAATGCAAATAAAAACATCTACTGAAAATGTTGAAATGAAAACGAAACTCTATACCAAGTGCAGCCAAGCAGGCAGGGAAAGAGCAGGCTGAAATGTTTCTGGTGGGAAAGCACAAAGTTCCATCTGCATTGAAAAACAGCTTTGCAGTTTAACTTCATAAACGTAAACATCGACATTATTTAACCCAGCAGTTCCATTCCCAGGGATTTATCCAAAAGATAATTAACTATGTGTTCACAAGAAGACTTGTAGAAGAAACCATGGCAGCTTTTTTCAAGGTAGCCCCAGCTAGAAACAACACAAATGATTGTTTGTCATCAGGACAAGTAAACAAATTCTGGTACTTTATACAACGGAATTCTACTCCTAAATAAAAAGAAACAAACTATGAATAAATTTTACTATATGGATAAATCTCACAGATGTTATTTCAAGTAAAAAAAGCCAACACAAGAAAAAAAAAATGTTCCAGAACAAAATGAACTCAAGTTGAAAAAAAAAAATGCAATCGTTGACTCTGGCACAGAGAACTAAATCAAAAACTCATAAGCGAATTTGGGGGGAGATGAACAATATTCAATATTTGATACAGATGTGAATTATACTTATTTAGCCATTTAAAAAAATTGCGTAACTAAGACATCTGTAAATTTTACCTGAAGCACCTAAAATTTACTGGGGTGCAGGTGTGTGAGTGGCATTACAGATGGTGGAAAGTTTAGAGCTGTTGAAGGTGAGTAATGAATACATTATGCTGCCTCATTCACATGGTAGGTGTTTGAAAATTTCTATAATAGAACATTTTAAAAGCATGAGCTATAAACTGTGTTACATCATGGCAACAAAAATGTTGAAAATTTAATGACATAGAAAATGTTCAGAATAAATGGAAAAAATGAACTTATAAAAAAGTACCTTTTGAAAAGACATACCAATGTGTAGAAAGTCACTGAAAAAAAATGCATTCTAAAATATAAGCAGGATTATTTCTTATACAGTAGTGGGATTATAGGAGATTTTAATTTTTTTGTGTGCTTTTTTCCTCTTTTTTTCCTCCAGTGAATACGTAAAGCTTCATCATTATATTGATCTCTTTCTTATAGTTCTTGCATATAACTGATAACTAGCTCAACCCATGGACAGTTTGGGCCTTTGCTCATTTCCTATCTCTGTCAGTGAAGAAGAGGCCAGGAGGCCTGTCTACCTCCAGTTCCACTTGGCTGAGGGATTCTGAGGACTGAGTAAATTCTCCCAGGGCATGTGCAGGGGTTTCCTCAGATTTCAGAAGAAAACATAATAACTTGTATTTGAATTGTCTAGATTCATTTGATGTCTGTATTTGTCTATTTCATAATGGTTGTTATGTGTTAATCAGTACAGTTGATAATTAGACATACATTAAGATTTTGGAGTGAAATTATTTTTTTGTTGAGTGAACAAAACAATCTGAGGGCACCAATTGAGAAGACAGTTGGTGGCTGTGTCATTTGAGGAGCTCCCTGGGAAGGTGCTCTGAAGAGAGAGGGCCTGCCTGAGAAGTGGGGGGGCCTTCAGGAGCTGTCAGAGGCCTGTCTGGAGAGTTGAGGAGGCATCTGCTTCTGGGTGCTGTTCTCTGAGCACTGAACGATCTGAACCAGACTGCTCCTCACAGCCACGGGCAGGTTGCTGGCATGAGGACTGTTCCCAACCTGACCCAGGTACATATGACATAGAGTATCTTTCATCTTAAATTCAACTAAATGCACAGTTCAATAGCTTGCCATCTTACAGTTTTGATGTGCATTTAAACAATTTGATCATGTGCACACATACGCTATTCCATTGTGTATACATTTGTATGTCACATTTTCTTCCTCTGTTTTTCTGTGATAGGCACTTGAGTTGTTTGCCTATTTTGGCTACTGTGAATGGTGCTGCTGCAGTGAACACAGGAGTGAAGACACAGGTTTGACATACTGATTTCAATTCCTTATGGTGGGATGGCTAGATCATAGCACAGTTCTATTTTTAGTATATTTTGAGGAACCTCCAGACTGTATCGTACACATACATTTCACACTTGATCTTAGCCAAAAGGGCGAAAAGCGATGTACACATATATTTCAAAATTACTAAAAGAATACATTTTAAATGGTTTAATTACAAAAAAGAGATAAGTCTGTGAGGTGATGCAGATGTTAATCAGCTTGATATAGTCATTCCACAATGTAAAAATATATAAAAACATCATGTTGTAGCTCATCAATATATACAATAATTATTTGACAATTAAAAAATGAAATTAAATTAAAAATAAAGCAAATGTAACCAATTTAATTTCTAATTATTGTTTGTTTTTTTTATTTATTTTTATTAAACCATAGCTGTGTACATTAGTATGATCATGGGGCACCATACACTTGGTTCATAGATCGTTTGACACATTTTCATCACATTAGTTAACATAGCTTTTGTAGCATTTTCTTAGTTATTTTGCTAAGACCTTTACATTCCACATTTACTAGGATTCACATATACCCTTGTAAGATGCACTGCAGGTGTAATCCCATTAATCCCCCTCCTTCCCCCTCATGGCCTTCAGACATATGAAAAAATGCTCATCATCTTTAATCATCAGAGAAATGCAAATCAAAACTACTTTGAGATATCATCTAACTCCAGTGAGACTACCCTATATCACAAAATCCCAAGACCAGAGGTGTTGGCATGGATGTGGAGAAAAGGGAACACTTTTGCACTGCTGGTGGGAATGCAAATTAATACATTCCTTTTGGAAAGAGATATGGAGAACACTTAGAGATCTAAAAATAGATCTGCCATTCAATCCTGTAATCCCTCTAATTATTGTGTTTTAATGTAGTGCCCCTGAATAGTTTAGCAACCCTCTGCATGTGGGGTAAGTAGATAAAGTGAGGCAAGATATTTACTGTTGTGTGCCTTTTTGATTCTAGCCATCCCAGTCCATTTGAAATGGTATCTCACTGAGGTTTTGATTTATATCTCCCTAATGACTAGTGATGTTTAATCATTGATTTTAAAAATATGCTAGCAAACTTTTAATTTCCAACAGCATTTTGTCTTTGGCACATATATCTATATATCTCAAAGATATACTTTGGTGTATATATGCATACATACATATATATATATTCTTCTTTTGTTATAAAGACAGTTTTGTTTTGTTTTGTTTTATTCTATTTTTTGCAGTTTTGGGCCAGTGCTGGGTTTGAACCCACCCTCTCCGGCATATGGGGCTGGCACCCTACACCTTTGAGCCACAGGAGCTGCCTCAACATATATATTCTTAAATACATATATTTCACAAACTATTCTGCTTTTTTTTTTAATGGGTTTATAGCTTTGCCTCTGTAAGGATATTTAGGAGAGTATTCAAAATTTTCCTTTCTTGAGTTTATTTCCTTTCCTTTTTTTTATTTATTTATTTTTTTATTTTTTTTTTTTTTTGCAGTTTTTGGCTGAGGTCAGGTTTGAACCCGCAACCCCCTGTGTATGGGGCCAGCGCCCTACACCTTGAGCCACAGTAGCCACCTGCTTCCTTTCTTTATATGTATGTTACTTTAATGTTTTTCATTTCATATCTTTGTCCTCAAATTGTCCAGTCATCCTTTGAACTTAAAAGCTTATTGAAATTTGCACACATGGGAATCACTATTAAACTCTGCTGTCTTCCTTGCAGTGTGATGTAGCTAAAATGTTTAACTTGAGCATGAGTAGATCCCCCAGCTGAGTATTTTTAGGACTTTTCTCCTGGATGATCAGATTCCGTAGAAAAGTTTCTTTTGTTCAGCTGTGTAGAGTAGGGGACAGGGTCTAAATGATTTTTATTTATTAAAAAACAAAAAAACATTAGTTTATTCTCTGAGATTTTGATAGAGATTTTATCATTAGCATTGGCCTCAAAACAGAGACTTACAAACTATGTCAGTTTCAGAATGCTTTCTTTTTCTTTTTCTTTTTTTTTTTTTGACATGGCCCCCTGCTTTTGCAGAAATTCGCATTGTGGTTTGTGATTAGCAAGACAAAAAAAATGATTTTTAAAGTTTTTGGCACCACAATCACCTTGATTTCTAGGTCAGCTTAGCTCCTGGGTCCTGGAGAGTCTGACAGTATAAACCAGGCGTGTCTTGGATTTTCCCCCTGCTGACTTCCAGTGTGATTTTCTTCATCCTCTTCTGTCAGTTACAACTGACCTGTTTGCTTTATGACTTCCAAAATCTGTTTTCTTTTCTCTTAGTATCTTTTATGCCTTAGGTTTATTTCCATCTGACAGGGTGTGGGGAGACAGTAGCGGTTAAATGTCCTTGATCCATTTTTAAATACAGGCCAAAATTAAGGAAGCATCAACAACTTTCCCATGTATCTGAATCCTACAATACCCACATAATACAGAAGACCGTCTTGTGGCTCCATTAAAAAAAAAAAAAAAGACATTATCACTTGGCAGCATTAATGAATTAAGAACTTCCTCTTAAGGACACCAAAACTTGTGAAATGAACTCTGCCAGAAGTAGCTTTTTTCCTGACACCAAAATCATTCTGTCTGAATAAAGCAAACTGACCATCCAGAAGTGCCACACTAGCCTGTGTCTCGATGATATTCAGATTCATGAAAAGAGACCTTGGGCCCCCCTGCAGTTCCATGCACCCTGAGTTGTTGCTGTCCACTGGGCTACTTGGTCCATGACGCAGAGGCAGCACCGCAGACAAAATGAATGATTTTAAAAGGAAAGGCTGGTGCTCGCTCAGGCACAACAACAATCTGCAGTCTTTATTCACATTCTTATATATCCAAACTCATCAGATAAAAATAATCCGAGAATAAAGAAGACAAAAGGTAAAGATTCCTTATCAGTGTTAATGCAGCAAAGTACGTACACACCTTTCTAAACTAAGAATGTGCTGCTTGGAGATAAACAATAATGGAGATAAACCACAAAGGCGCTGGGTTGCCTGTTCTCTTTGCCCCTTTCCCTATATGACTAACTGAAAGTTATTGTGTAAATAGAGGTAGGGAATTAAGTGCAATGGGCCATTGCCCCAGGCAGATGATCTGTCTCCAGCTGCAACTTGGTGGAGCCCTCTGGCACATTCTTTCCTTTAAGGTGTAACTGCCTGCATTTTTCAGCAAAGCCACTTCTGCAAGCTGGGGGAGAATATCCCCCAAAACTCACATCTATCCCAAATACTGGAAATGTTCCTTCTCAGGACCTTGTACCTCAAGGAGCACAAATGAGACTTATTCATGTTACAAGGGTGCAGGGGACTGTGCCCCTTCACTGAGTGAACACAGACTTGGTTTTCAGTAAACATTTATGGCTTCTTACCACACTCTGTAAGTTCAGAATTAGGCACTGAGGAAATTGGGGAAGCAGGGAAGGGAGAAGTCAGTTATGCCTTGAGATGGTCTAAACATTGTGCTTCACATCTCACGGGGAAGCCTCATCTTCTCATGGCTGGACACATCAACCCAGTTTGTCCAAACCTCTACTCTATCTTCCTCTTGGTGGGTGGATGGTGTCTCTGCTCCTATTAGAGGCTAGTCCCTCTGCATCTATGGGGTGCCATCCCCTCACTCTTTAGCATTGGTGTCCTCTGGTTATCCCCTCTCTTTTCTGAATTGCATAGTCCTTGCATTCTGGTGGGTCATCCCCAGCAGAAATTCATATCCCATTCGCTCTTCAACCCCCCTACTCTGACACCTGTGTCCCTACCTGCTGAAGGACCTTATCAAGGTCAGCATTGGCCTCCAGCTGCTTGTGGACATGTCTACATCATCCTCCAATGCAGCTGCCTTTGAAAGACTCCCTAGAACCCTATAACGTGCCCTCTCTGGCCCTTGGTGTGGGCTCCCCCAACCTTCTTCGCCTCTGCCTGCCTCCCTTCCAAGGCCTCTTTGCCATCTCTGCTTCTTTCACTTGGACGTTGAGAGGTGATGAATCCCAAGGCCCTGCCCTTCCCTTTCCTCTGTTTTAACTGTTTATCTTGGGGCATGGTTTAAATTCAGCCCAGTTTTTTTTTTCCCATTTATCCATCTTTTTATTATAGCTTCTGAGTTTTGTATGATATTTGGAAAGGTGTTCTTTTTATTTATTTATTTATTTATTTATTTATTTATTTTTATTAAATCATAGCTGTGTACATTGATATGATCATGGGGCATCATACACTAGCTTCATAAACCGTTTGACACATTTTCATCACACGGGTTGACCTAGCCTTAATAGCATTTTTTTAGTTATTGTGCTAAGACATTTACATTCTACATTTACTAAGTTTCACATATATCCTTGCAAGATGCACCACAGGTATGATCCCACCTGTCCCTTCCCTCTACCCACCTCCCCCCTCCCTCTTCTCCATCCCCTCCCTTTCCCTCTTCCCCCTATTCTTAGATTGTAACAAAGCAATATATAATTTCAACACAATCCCCATTAAAGCTCCACTGTCATACTTTAATGATCTCGAGAAAACAATACTTCGTTTTATATGGAATCAGAAAAAACCTCATATACCAAGACATTACTCAGAAATAAAAAGGAGGAATCACTCTACCAGACCTCTGACTATACTACAAATCGATAGTGATCAAAGCAGCATGGTACTGGCACAAAAATAGGGAATTAGATGTCTGGAACAGAATAGAGAACCAAGAGATGAATCCAGCTACTTACCATTATTTAATTTTTGACAAGCCAATTAAAAACATTCAGTGGGGAAAAGATTCCCTATTTAACAAATGGTGCTGGATGAACTGGCTGGCAACCTGCAGAAGACTAAAACTGGACCCACACCTTTCACCATTAACTAAGATAGACTCTCACTGGATTAAAGATTTAAACTTAAGACATGAAACTATAAAAATACTAGAGGAGAGTGCAGGGAAAACCCTTGAAGAAATTGGTCTGGGCGAGTATTTTATGAGGAGGACCCCCCCCCCGGGCAATTGAAGCAGCATCAAAAATACACTACTGGGACTTGATCAAGCTAAAAAGCTTCTGCACAGCCAAGAACACAGTAAGTAAAGCAAGCAAACAGCCCTCAGAACGGGAGAAGATATTTGCAGGTTATGTCTCTGACAAAGGTTTAATAACCAGAATCCTCAGAGAAATCAAACATATCAGCAAGAAAAGAACAAGTGATCCCATACAGGCTGGGCAAGGGACTTGAAAAGAAACTTCTTTGAAGAAGACAGGTGCATGGCCCACAGACACATGAAAAAAATGCTCATCCTCCTTAATCATCAGAGAAATGCAAATCAAAACTACTTTGAGATATCATCTAACTCCAGTAAGATTAACCCACATCACAGAATCCCAAAACCAGAGATGTTGGCGTGGATGTGGAGAAAAGGGAACACTTCTACATTGCTGGTGGGAATGCAAACGTCAACAAACATTGGAAAACATATATACCTGCACTCAGCCTAGCAATGTCCCTAACTAGGAAAACATCAGAATACAAAAGAAACACAAACAGCTAAGTGAGGATATAATGTGCTTCATGAAATGACGGAGACATATGCAGAACATGATGGGAGCACAAAGTGGGGCATCTGACCCAAGGAGTAGTCATGGCTGGTATTTTGGAAGAAATGGCCCCTAAGCTACACCTTCCATAAACATAGGAGGAAGTGGACTTAACATTTCTACACTGCTGGTGGGAATGCAAATTAATACATTCCTTTTAGAAAGATGTTTGGAGAACACTTTGAGATTTAAAAATACATCTGCCATTCAATCCTATAATTCCTTTAATAGGTATATACGCAGAAGACCAAAAATCACATCATAACAAAGATATTTGTACCAGAATGTTTATTGCAGCCCAATTCATAATTGCTAAGTCATGGAAAAAGCCCAAGTGCCCATCAACCCACGAATGGATTAATAAATTGTGGTGTATATACACTATGGAATATTGTGCAGCCTTAAAGAAAGATGGAGACTTTACCTCTTTCATGTTTACATGGATGGAGCTGGAACATATTCTTCTTAGTAAAGTATCTCAAGAATGGAAGAAAAAGTATCCCATGTACTCAGCCCTACTATGAAACTAATTTATGGCTTTCATATGAAAGCTATAACCCAGTTATAACCTAAGAATATGGGGAAGGGGGAGAGGGAGGAGAGAGGATGGGCAGAGGAAGGGTGATTTGTGGGATTACACCTGCAGTGCATCTTACAAGGGTACATGTGAAACTTAGTAAATGTAGAATATAAATGTCTTAACACAGTAACTAAGAAAATGCCAGGAAGGCTATGTTAACCAGTGTGATAAAAGTGTGTCAAATGGTCTATCAAACCAGTGTATGGTGCCCAATGATCGCATTAATGTACACAGCTAAGATTTAATAATATATATATATATATATATATATAATTAAATATAAACAACAAAAAAGAAAAAAAAAGAAAAAGGACAGATTGTGGTGCCAATCGTGCCTCCGCCACTTCCAAGTACACTAAGCAAGTGACTTAGCTTTTCTAAGCAGTAGTTTTCTACATAAAATGAAACAAATAAGGTTCACCTTTCTGAATAATTGAAAATAATATATATGCACAATAAGGTCATACAAAGGTAGTTAATAAGTGTTCATTTTTATTAATCAAAGAGTTTAGCAAGATAAAATCTAGGATAGAGGAAATGCAGAGGATGCCAAAAAAGATACGCACATTTTGAGACAAGAAAAAACTGAATTAAAGTTTTACAGTTTTGGCCGGGGCTGGGTTTGAATCCACCACCTCTGGCATATGGGCCCGCGCCCTACTCCGTTGAGCCATAGGTGCCGCACTGAATTAAAATTTTAATACTCCATATATACTGATAACAAAAGATGAATACAAGTCCCATTTAAGCACCTCTTGTAACTGCAGAAGTCAAATATGACTTGAGTATTACAATTTTACTTTCTAACTCTTAACAATATTTGGGCTTCTATCAGCAAGAAAAATAAGAGGGATGGGTGTTTGGTAGGTAGTTAACAAGGTTAACCCATCACCTATGGATGTTTTTTCTTTAACTTAAAGGTCTATTTCAAACTTTTTATTTGGAATTTACTAAGAAAATTATAAACATCCTAGAAAATGTTTTGGATTAAATAAGTCCATTTTAGCCCGAAACTCAAGGGAGCCTATTTAAAGAATGAAGAGAGAACTATGCATTTAAAATAGGACAAGAGAATGAACAAAAAAGACAAGAAGCAAGAAAGTAAAATGTGGGAGAATATGGAAGTTCCCAGATTCCAGGTTCCATAGTGCATGAACTTGGAGGTCTACAAAAAGACTTATGCAAAGTCTAATCATAGGATTATAGTTAGTGATTTAAAACTTTACTGAGATCGGTATGTCTAAATGAAAACATAGCTGTACGTATAAGGACTGCTTAGATAAAAAGAGTTTGACTTATTGTTCAGTATATTTTATTTTTTTTTTAATTTATGGCTTTCATATGAAAGCTATAACCCAGTTATAACCTAAGAATATGTGGAAAGGGGTGAGGGGGGGAGGTATGGGGGAGGATGGGCAGAGGGAGGTTGATTGGTGGTATTACACCTGTGGTGCATCTTACAAGGGTACATGTGAAACTTAGTAAATGTAGAATATAATCGTCTTAACACAATAACTAAGAAAATGCCAGGAAGGCTATGTTAACCAGTGTGATGAAAATGTGTCAAACTTTTTATAAAACCAGTGTATAGTCCCCCATGATCGCATTAATGTATACAGCTATGATTTAATATTAATAAAAATGGGCTATGTGTTTATTTGAAAACAAAGTCTGATTTTGAAAATTAGATGTTAGCAGGTGGTCCAGCCTCTCAGTGCCTCACTGTGGACCCTGCAGTTTTCATCTCTGATGTCATAGTACTTGCCCACATCTTGAAAGCCACCACGAGCAATGTCTTTCTGTGTGAATCATTCTCCCCCCATCCAGGGAATTCACAATCCCATCTTCCAGGATATACTGAAGAAGGGAAGTGAAGGATAAATGAGGAGACTTTTTAAAAAAATCACGGAAAAACAGAATTAAAAGATAAACATAAAAAAATATAAAGTGTATTTATCATCATAAGCTTCATCAAGGTTGAGCCATATTTTTAAGCAATTGTACCAGCCATGTAGTCCATCCATAAAGAGCTGAGGGTCCTCAGAATTTAACCACTTCAATGCAGTCTCTTTTACTTTTTTCTTTCTTTCTTTTCTTTTTTTTTAAAGACTCATCTTGTCACCCTTGGTAGAGTGCCGTGGTGTCATAGCTCACAGCAACCTCCAACTCTTGGGCTCCAGAAATTCTTTTGCCTCACCCTTCCATGTAGCTGAGACTATAGGCACCAGCCACAATGCCCAGGGTCTTTTTTAGAGACAGGATCTTGCTCTTGCTCAGGCTGGTCTTAAACCCAAGAGCTCAGGCAGACCACCCACTTTGTCCTCCCAGAGTGCTAGGATTACAGGTAGTAGCCACCGCAACTGGACTTCTTTTATATAATTAACTGAGAAAACTGGGTGCCTTTTAAAGATTTTTTTTAAGATTAGGAAGCAAAAAGAAGTCAGAAGGAGCCAAATCAGAACTGTAAAGTGAATGCCTAATACTTTTCCATGAAAATTCCTACAAAAGTATCCTTGTTTGCTGAGTGGAATGAGCAGGAGCATTTTTGTGGTGGAGCTTTTTGTGAGCTTTCCCAAGCATTTTTATAGTTAAGCTTTCACTAACTTTCCCAAAATACTCTCAAAATAAACAGATGTGATCATTCTTTGGCCCTTCAGAAACTCAAAAAAAAAAAAAAAGTCTTAAACATCCCCCAAACTGTTGCTATGACCTTTGCTCTGGACTGATCCACCTTGGCATTGTCTGGACTACTCCCATCTCTGTGTCACAAATGCTTTGGTCGCGCTTTGTCTTCAGCATTGTACTGATAGAACCATGTTTCATCTGCTGTTACAACTTTTCAAAGACATGCTTCAGGAACTTGACTCCACTTGTTTAAAATTTCCATTGAAAGTTCTGCTCTTGGCTGCAGCCATTGTGACCTCAATGGTTTTGTCTTCCATTGAGTGGAAAGTTTGATGGACTTTCATTTTTCAGCTGGAATTGTGTAAACTGAGCCAATTAAGATGGCTGTGGTATTGGCTATTATTTCTGCTGTTTACACCAAGAAGGCATAAACACAATACATTTTTCTTCACAAATTGATGTGGATGGTCTACCAACGTGGGCTTCATCTTCAACATTGTTTTGTCCCTTCTTAAAATGAATTATCCATTTGTAAACTACTAGTTTCCTTGGGGCATTATCCCCATAAACTTTTTGTAAAGTATCAATGATTTTATTATTCATCCTCCCCAGAATCATCATAAATTTGATCTTTGTTCCTATTTCAATTTTATCAAAATTCATGTTGGGCTGACAGGGCTCTTCCAAACTGATTCCTTATCCTTCTTGGTGCCTCAAACTAGATTCTGTTCAGACATGTTATGATAAGTTAGTATGAGTTCATTTGGGTGCAAAAAAGCCTTTTGAAATCAATGCATAGTTTTTCCATAATATGCATTTTCCATGCTTTTTTGAAGGTGACTTACATGTCATTTACTAAATTCATTGATTGAATATTTATTTTTTACTAGGTCCCATGCTAGTATTATGGAAATAATAATGAATAATAAATGGCCTCTACCCTCATAATGCTTATGGTTGATTTATACTTATCAAAATAGATGCTCTAAATGTATTTTTTTAAACATTAATATATGTGGGCATAGTCTACTGAACCATTAGAATCATTAGAATAATACATCACATAAGTTATAAAGTGCAAGTGTTCTCATGAGCTGAATAATTAATAAACATTTATTTAAATCAATTTCAAAACGAATCACACCTGATCCTTAAAAAACACTCCATGAGCAATTGAAATTGTGTAAACATGGCCCTTAATCCCTGAATTTAAATCTGTCCTCTTTACATACAGCTCTCATCAAAAATATTACTTCTTCATTATTATGTGGCAGGCTTCCTTCTTCTCATGAAGGACCAAAAAGTATTTAGAGAGAGTTGATGAAAATATATATTCCAGACTGCTATTTGTATGAAAATCTGTGTATTCCTTGACAGAACAAAAAAGATGAAATCTGAATGGTGTAAATGAAAGTAAAAAAAACAAAAAACAAAAAACAACAACACATACCTGCAAGTGATGTAGGGTGAGCAACCTGCTGAGGAACGGGCATCAGACGGGCATTGTTGTGATTAATTGTGTGTCAACTTGGCTGCCGTGTGGTTGACCAATTGTGTGGTCAGATAGCAGTCTAACTGTTGCTGTGAAAGTGTTCTGTATGTGTGATTGACCTCTACCTATAATCAAATGACTTTAAGCAAAGGAGATTATCTTTGATAATGTGGGTGGGCCTCACCTAATCACCTGAAGGCCTTATGAGCAAAGACTGAAGTTTCCTGAAAAGAAGGAATTCTACCTTGAGACTGTAACATAGAAGTCTGGCCTGAATTTCCATCCTGGCCTGTAGATTTTGGACTTTCCAGCATCCACAGTCATGTTAGGCGGTTTCTTAAAACAAATCTATTTCTCTTTCTCTCTCTTCTACTTTTTCTCATATTCATTCTGTTTTTTATCAGAAGAAATCTAGCAGATACAGGGATTAATTCAATAAGAAGAAAAGTGATCAAAAGGTGTTTAAAATAGGGTAATTTTAGAAAACCAAGAGATAAAGGAGAGGAAAACCCATTCTCAGTGTCTGGGTGCAGTGGCTCACACCTGTAACCTTAGCACTCTGGGAGGCTGAAGCAGGAAGGATCCCTTGAGCTCAGGAGTTTGAGACCAGCCTGAGCAAGAGTGAGACCACATCTCTACGAACAATGGAAAAATTAGCCAGGCATTTTGGCAGGTGCCCTTAGTCACAGCTCCTCGAGTGGCTGGGGCAAGAGCGTTGCTCGAACCCAGGAGTTTGAGATTTCTGTGAGCTAGGCTGACACTACAGCCCTCTAGCCTGGGCAACATAGTGAGACACTGTCTCAAAAAAAAAAAAAGCACCATTCATAGAATTAACATGGCGAGACCAGAATTAGGAGTATTGAGAGAAGGTTTTCTTTGCAGAGTGTGAGATGACAGTCCACTCCTCACTTAGCCAAGTTAAAACAGCGCTGTTTGGCATGAAAAGAAGATGTGCTATGTCCCCAAATGACAGATATGGAGATGTTCAAGATCTAGGATTCAGCTCTGAGTAGCTCATTCAAAACCTGGTATCTACAGAAACAGATCTTACATTGGAATATTTACCATTCCAGATTCAGGATTAAGTTAGATCCTACTAAAGAACCACTGAATTAGAGACGATGGGAGCTGTAAAGCCCAGCAGAAGCAGTGACGCCTGGTGCAGATCTCACTGGAGGTCTCCTGTGGTAGTTGATGTGTCCTAATGATCAGAACTTGGACATCCTCTGGGGACTCTTGGAAATCCCTGAAGTTACTTCTCAGAGGGTATAGAATCATGAATTTGCCAGTGCTGTGCATTGCAAACCAATAAAATATAATGTCCAAAATGTCAGTATAGCCGGGCACAGTGGCTCATGCCTATAATCCTAGCACTCTGGGAGATTGAGGTGGCTGGATTGCCTGAGCTCATGGGGTCAAGAACAGCCTGAGCAAGAGTAAGACCCCATCTCTAAAAATAGCTGTGCACTGTGTCAGGCTCCTGTAGTCCCAGCTACTGGGGTGACTAAGGCCCGAGAATTGCTTGAGCCAAAGAATTTGAGGTTGCTGTGAGCTAATGGCACGCTACAAAGGGCAACAAAGTGAGACTCTGTCTCAAAAATAAATAAATAAATAAAATTTCAGTATAAAAAAATCTAAAAAACTCCATAGTGTTCATATAATGTTGTTGCTAAACCAAATTCAGTAGAGTAAGCTTATGTACATTTTGTATATCATATAATTCCCATGTGCTTATTTAGTATTCAAAAACATCACCATCCAATCCAGCTATACTTAATAGCACACAGATCAGCCTATAATGAGATTTTCCGTCTTTCAAGGTTAATATAAGAATTAATATTATTAACTAATGTTATGAATTAATATTATTAATATAAGAATACTCAAGCAAAACTTATGTTTTTTAGGCTACCAGAAATCCAGCTCTTAAGAATTAGTTCCTGGCTTTAAAGTTTAAAAAATTTCAAAATCTTCACAGGCTTAAACACAATCGCACAGGGCCCAAAAAGGACAGCCTTTTTTCTTAAATGATGACTCAATCTGTCTTCTTAGACTGACTAAATGCCCCTTTCATTAAGCAAAGCCACTTATGCTTTTTAAGTCTCAGTTGGGGAAGGACCATGTTTGCAAACCACGTCCTTTTAACAGCAATAGAAATTTCAATAAAGAGTAAATTTTGAAGGGGGAAGGTAAAGGATAAAGTTACCTATGGGGTACAATACACTCTACTCAGATGATGGGTACACTGAAAGCCCAGACTCTATTACTATACGATATATACATGTAACAGATTTCAACTTGTACCCCTAAGTCTATTCAAATAAAAAATAAGTTTTTTAATTAAAAAAAAAAATTTTCAAGCCAAGTGAAGTGGCTATAATCCTAGCACTGTGGGAAGCCAAGGAAGGAGGATTGCTTGAGCTCAAGATTTCAAACAAAGGCAAGGCTCCACCTATACAAAAATTTTAAAAACTAGCCAGGTGTTGAGGCAGGTGCCTATAGGTGCCTACTCAGGAAGCTGAGGCAGGAGGATCCCTTGGACCTAAGAGTCTGAGGTTGATGTGAGCTTGGCTGATGCCATGGCACTCTAGCCTGGGCAACTTTTAAAAACAATTTTAAAAGAGTATATTTTGGAATCACTGTTAATTTTTTTTTTTTTTGACCACGTCTCACTCAGTCATACTGGGTAAAGTGCTGTATCATCCTCCTGGCTCGTTTTAATCTCAAACTCCTGGGTTCAAAGGATTCTCTTTCCTCAGCCTCCAGAGTAGCTGGGACTACAGATGCCTTCCCCCATGCCTGGCTAGTTTTGTCTATTTTAAGTAGAAACAATATCTCACCCTTGCTCATGTTGGTCTTGAACTCCTGAGCTGGAGGGATCTTCCCGCCTCAGCCTCCCAGAGTGATAAGATTAAAGATGTGAGCCACTGCACCTAACCAGAGTCACTATAATTTTAAGACCTCTCCCAAACCCTCCCATAATGGGTCATTGAAAAAAAACCCAGATGAAAATTATAGAAATAGTTGGACATAACATTTGACAGCATTGCTACTGACACAGAACCTAAGGTACCGTCTCCGTCTGTGCTGGGCAACACCTCTGTCCTTTCCTTCCTTGCCCCTCCAGTCCTTCCTTCCTTCTTCCTTCCCTTCTCCTTGCATTCCCAACCATACAGCACTCTCACCTCCACTCCTCAACCTTCTCCTGCCCACCACAACCACAACAGAAAAGTGCATTAGCGGATGATCCATTACTAAGCTGACTGAACATTGAAACTGGCCTATTTGGGAAATTGCCATTAACTCTGTCCTGGTTTCTCGGAAGGTCAGATATCAACTTAGTTTTGGTTTGGTACACAGGGGTGACTCCATTTAGGTTTTTAATCAGATCTATTGAAGACAAGTGCAGGAGCTTAGTCCACAATAATGACCTCCTATAATTTTTACTTAAAATTATAATTTATAAAACATTTTTAATATATAAAAAAATTATGAAAAATATATACATTTATATATATTTATTTTTATATATTTATATATAATTATATTATAATATATTTATTTATTATATTTAAAATCATATTTATATTTTATAAATGTAATTTAAGTATATTTATATACTTATAATATATTTACTTATATTTATATATTTATATATAATTATTTTATATATTTTATAAAAAATATATATTATAAATATAAAAATAATATAAAAATATAAATTATTTTTAAAATCTGGAAAAAATGTTTGTAGAAAACAATTTTTTTTATCCAAACAGAGACTCACTCTATTCCCCTGGATAGATTGCCAATGGTGTCATAGCTCACACTAACCTAAAACTCTTGGTCTTCATCACTCCCCCTATCTCAGCCTCCCTAGTAGCTGGGACTACCGGTGGCCACCACAACTCTGGGATAGTTTTTCTATCTTTTTTTTTTTTAAGCTAAGTTTTTCTATATTTATTAGAGACAGGGTCTTGCTCTTGCTCAGTCTTGTCTTGAACTCCTGAACTCAAGCAATCCACCCACCTCAGCCTTACAGAGTGCTGGGATTATAGGTGTGATCCACTGCCCCCTTCAAAATTTAATGTAGAAAGTTTATTTGAAACAATGGCCTTTAATATTTTTTTATTAAATCATAGCTGTGTACATTAATGCAATTATGGGGTACAGTGTGCTGGTTTTATATACAATTTTAAGAAGGGAAGAAGTATAAATAGAATTAGACTGGAGAAAAATTATATTATCTTGGAATTATTTTTAAGATCAACCTACCTATGAGTCAGTCCCACGCTCTCATGCACATGGTATGAGAAGACCTAGCCCAGGATTACCCCTGTCCTGGGAAGACTAGAAAAAATAAAGGAGAGTTAAGGAAAAAATTCGCAAATCAGGTGGACGACAAAAACGCTGGCCTTTTACTACAAGCCTAGGCAAAATGCTTATCCTGCTTATTTCACCAAAAGAAGAAACCTGCTAGTGGTCTTGGCCTTTACCACAGCCTTCATGGCATTTTCTTAGTTATTCTGGTAAGATATTTATATTCTACACCTAGCAAATTTTACACGTACCCTTGTAAGATGCGCCATAGGTGTGGTCCCACCAATTACTCTCCCTCCACCCATCCTTCCCCCTCTCTTCCTCTCCCTCTCCCTTTTCCCCTTCTTCTTCGGCTATAATTGGGTTATAACTTTCATAAGAAAGCTATAAATTGGTTTCATAGTAAGACTGAGTCCATTGGATACTTTTTCTTCCATTTTTGAGATACTTTGCTAAGAAGAATATGTTCCAGTTCCATCCATGTAAACATGAAAGAGGTAAAGTCTCCATCTGTCTTTAAGGCTGCATAATATTCCATGGTGTACATATACCACAATTTATTGATCCATTCATGGGTCAATGGGCACTTGGGCTTCTTCCATGACTTAACAATTATGAATTGGGCTGAAATAAACATTCTGGTACAATTATCTTTGTTATGATGTGATTTTTGGTCTTCTGGATATATACCTAGTAGATGGATTGTAGGCTCAAATGGCAGGTCTATTTTTAGATCTCTAAGTATTCTCAAAACATCTTTCAAAAGGAATGTATTAGTGTGAATTCCCACCAGCAGTGTAGAAGTGTTCCCTTTTCTCCACATCCACGCTAACATCTCTGCTTTTGGGATTTTGTCATGTGGCCTAATCCTACTGGAGTTAGACGATATCTCAAAGTGGTTTTGATTTACATTTCTCTGATGATTAAGGATGATGAGCATTTTTTCATTTGTCTGTAGGGTATGTACCTGTCTTCTTTGGAGAAGTTTCTATTCAAGTCTCTTGCCCACCCTGAGATGGGATCACTTGTTCTTTTCTTGCTAATACATTTGAGCTCTCTGAAGGAATACTACCCCACACTCTATGAAGCAAATATTACCTTGACCTCCAAACCAGAAAAAAGGCCAAAAAAAGATAAGAAAATTATAGAACTATATCACTAATGAATATTGATGTGGAAATATTAAACAAGATCCTAACAAACAGAATCCAGCAACACATCAAACAAATTACTGTGACCGAGTGGGTTTTATCCCAGGGTCACGATGGCCTTTTCTTTTCTTTTCCTTCTCTATTTAGCTGACATATCTTTCCCTCCATAGAAATGTTTCTGCTCTCTTTCACCTTTTTATATTTTATTTGGCATGTTAGTTTCTACTCTATATTGGAAGCATTTGCATAAATTAACATTTTACCTCTCTTCCTCTTCCTACATCTGAAAACCATCTTGAAAATGATGCTTTTGACACAGTTTCTAATATCATAAGTTCTCAACTGGATGAATGTGTACAATACCTTGAACTTTTCTAAATATGTCCATTCACACTTATTTTCATGAATGAATCCCCTGAAGAATATTAATGACACACTTTCCTTTCTATGGGGAGCTTGACACAATTGCTCCTCTCCACTTCTACATGGTTCTCTCATGTAGGTCAAGGACACAAGGTAATCTGAGATCTGCAACTAGATCCTTAACCAAGGGATATAGCTTTTAAGAGATTAGGTGAGGGCGCCTGTGGCTCAAGGGGTAGGGAGCCGGTCCCATATGCCAGAGGTGGTGGGTTCAAACCCAGCCCTGGCCAAAAACCAAAAAAAAAAAAAAAAAAAAAAAAAAAAGAGATTAGGTGAGTGTTGCTTTTGTGGGAAGAAGTATAAATAGAATTGGACTGGAGAAAAATTATATTATCTTGGAATTATTTTTAAGATCAACCTACCTATGAGTCAGTCCCATGCTCTCATGCACATGGTATGAGAAGACCTAGCTCAGGATTCCCTGTCCTGGGAATGCAAGAAAAAATAAAGGAGGGTTAAGGAAAAAATTTGCAAATCAGGTGGACAACAAAAAACTCAGGCCTTTTACAACAAGCCTAGGCAAAATTCTTATCCTGTTTATTTCACCAAATGAGGAAACCTGCTAGTGGTTTTGGCCTTGCTTTCTAGCTAGTATTAGGATGAATTTTCTTAGACAGTTTTCCATTCACTTAATGCTTAGAACTCCACAGGGCCTAATTTAGTGACACCAACCATTTAATACTGATCACAAGCCAACACGACTAACAGCAATAATAATACCAATAGAATTGATATAATGATCCTCTTTCTGTAAAAAATGATAAAGACCAGGTACCAGAAAAGTAAACATATTTTCTTTGGGATGCAAATCTAATTAGTTTTGAACAGATGTTAGCATCCAGAGTGATTTATAATAGTTCATATTATTTCACCTTAAATTAATTTTTCAATAAACCTTTAATTCAGTAAAAATTAAAATAAATTATTTGAAACAAATTAGAATATTAAGCTACTCCAAAGGAAAAACTACTTTACAAAAATTATGGAGGATATTTTTGTTGTGTGGGGTTTCTTGGTTGGTTGGTTGGTTTTTTTTAAATTCTGACTTCATCACTCAATTTAAATAAAGAATTGTCAGCAAAGAATACTCTTTGAAGGTCTGGCTGGCAAGTTTCTAGGAAATCATAGTCATATGTCTAAAATGGTTCAGACATTCATTGTAATTTTCTAGATGCCACAGATTTCCTACCTCTGAAAAAGAACAAAATTCTAAATATCTAGTTTTTATGCAAATTTTCAGTTATTCCTCAGTATATTCAGGGGTTTGGTTCCAGGATTCCCTCATGTACCCAAATCCACACATAACTCAAGTCACACAGCTGGTTGTGTGGAATCCGAATATCTGAAAATCAACCCTATATACTCAGAGTTTTCACATTTTGTGAATATTGTGTTTTCGATCTTCATTTGGTTGAAAAACATCAGCACATAAGTGGACCCAGGCAGTTCAAACAGTGTTGTTCCAGGGTCAACTGTATTTCTGTTAAATATTTATGTACATTGTTCTTACAAAACAGGCCGCTTTTCATTTAGAACCAAGAACAAAAAGAATTTACTTAATTTCATTTTAAATATGTGTGTTTGAACTTAGAAAGCAAACCCACCCCAGCACACACAAACACACGTGTGCAAGGTTCAGGTGTGCACAGGTGCAGGTGTGCGGGTGAGGGTGTGCAGGTGCACGCATACACAAAGAAACTTACCCCTCTCTATATTCATTTGTGCAGGTACACGCATACACATCATTACACTGAGTGGAAAACTTACTCTTCTCTGGATTCATTTGAGCCCTCTGTCCCTCTTCTTCCTTCTTCCTTTCACCTCTTCCTTTTGCAGTTGGATTTAAAATTATTTAGAGATGATAATGATCAGGCAAAAGCTTAGTGGAGATAGGGAAGAGATTGGGTGGAGCAGTGTTTTTCAACCTTTTTTATCTCACAGATCACTTGAACCTATAGTTAAACTTCCACAGCACACTTAAATTAAGTTGGTCAAAAAAAAAAAAAAGAATATAGTTACTGTTCTTTAAACTTTGTTCAAAAATAATTTAATTAATGATCTTTAAAATTTTTCTTGGCACAACAGAATATGCTAAGATCCTCTCTGAGCACGCCAGTGTGCTGCAGTACATGGGTTAAAAATCACTGGTGTAGAAGGAATAGGGTAAGATTTACAGAAAGTTGGATTAAAAAGACAAGAGCTGAAAAGGGTTGATATTTAATAACATTGGGCTCCTTTATGACTCACTTCAAGCATAATTTTAAATGACTTTGATCCTGAAAAAAATTTCTTGCCCCAAACACTGCATCTCAGAAAGCATATCAATGAAGTGAGTAGTTTCCAAAGAATGCTTTCAATGATTTTAAAATAGATCAGGATGAGATAGGAGGATTACTTGAGCTCAGGAGTTCAAGACCATCTTGGATAACAGATTGAGACCTCCATGTCTGTAATTTTTTTTTTTTTTAATCTAGCCAAGTATGTTGGTTCACGCCTGTATGCTCAGCTATTGAACAGGCTGAGGTCGGTGGATCTCTTGAGCCCAGGAGTTTGAGGTTGCAGTGAGCTGGACTGACACCCTGGCACTCTAGCCTGGGTAACAGAGTGAGATCCTCTCTAACATACAAAACAAACAAAAAAAAAGAAAAAAAAACATAAGCCAAACTGAAAGTTGAGTTTCAATTCTCATATTTGATCCCAATATAGTAATGATCTTTATCCCAATATGATCTTTAACTAGTACAATACCACTGATACCAACATGTCTACATGGCTTAGATTAATAATTCATAGAATCAGATGATTTCTGCTTTGGGAAGACAATAGCCCGTTGCTCCACTGTAGCAGCTAGAAAAAAGAGTGGAAAAATTGCCAAAAGCATCCTTTAAGTAAAGCAGAGTGATGAGGAGTGAATAGGATCCAGGTGTACCGGAATTCCAGATGAGGGAGGGCCTTCCTGAATGAGTTATCACCAGGTATTTTCTTACAAGGGGAAGGAAAAGGGGGTCTTCACTTACTCTGCATGAAGACTGGAGGAAAATCTATCAGTATGGATTCTGGCAGTCAGATGGACAGAATGGAAGCTTGAAGTATCCACAGTGAAGCCAGTTTCCCCAGAGGACACTTGCTGAATCCTCGCACTACATGTGGGAGGCAGGGAAAAGAAGAACTGTAATGGCAGAGTAAAATTTCCCATAATCTCGTAATGCTTGGGAAACAAACTCTCTTTAGAAGGATGAGGCCTGCCTGAAAGATATGAAGCAATGGGAATGCTTACATATTACTAATAGGAGGATAAATTAATATTACCACAAGGGAAACTTCTTTGGCACAATCTATTAAATACATATACACTATGACCCAGAAATTCTGCTCCTGGTTTGTATGACACAAGGGAAGTTGCACGTGTTTACCCAAAGACATGTATAAGAATATCCATAGCAGTTTCATTTATTATAGCCAAAATTGGCCAGAGAGAAACCCTAATATTCAATAGTAGAATAGGTAAATAAATGGTGACATATTTATTTAATAGAACACCCAGCAAACAAAAATGACAAATTGCTGCTATTTGCAGCAATATGAGGAAATCTCTTAGACAAAATACTAAAGAAAAAATAGCCACCCCCCCCAAAGCATATACTGCATGATTTTGTTTATATGAAGTTCAAAAAAGATAAAGTAAAACTAATGTCTGATTATCTAGGTTTGGCAAAGACATAATGAAACTTGCTGGATGATAACGATGTTTGATGTCAACCTGGTAATGCTTATCTGATTATATGCATACATAAAAATTTATGAACCTGATTACTGAATCCAAAAATCAATACAAAACACACACAAAAAAAAACCCATAAAATCATCTAATTTTAAAATTAGAAAGCTTAGTTATCACCTTAGCCAACTTGTGGTTTGTTGTTGTTGTTGCCCTCGGTAGCATGCCATGGCATCACAGCTCACAGCAACCTCAAACTCTTGGGCTTAAGTGATTCTCTTGCCTCAGCCTCCCAAGTAGCTGGGACTACAGGTGCCCAGCACAATGCCTGGCTAGTTTCCTCCCTGTTACATCTCAGTTCTTTAGATCTATAAGTTGCATGGCCTGGCAGTCATCTCTCCTCCACTTCCCCTCAGTCTAGCAGCCTCCAGTGCCTGCTCATGTGATGTTCATGTGGGCCCAATGGTTATCACTGAGCCAACTTAGACAACAGAATTGAGATAAATCAATCTGAAGACAACAAAGATATCCATCATGAGATTAAAATGCACAACACATCTAATTTCAGAGTCATTTACTTTGGTGTCTGTTTTTGAAAGATACCAGCTACTGCTCAGTATCTCTTGGGGCGGATTGTGTCTGCAGAAAGGCTCATCCAATTTTCCTGTAACAAGACACCAATCATCAGCAACCACTATTTTCTCTTATAGGAAGTACGTCATGTGGAAGCTCATCCTAAGAAACACCAACAGGAAGGTAGAGAAGAGAGGGACAAGGCGAGGGCCCTGCACACCTGAGACTCCACCAGGCGGCAACCACTGTGGGACTGTGGAACACAGCAGGGAGTTGGCCCACCTGAGGGGCAAGATGTCTGGGGGTATTCAGCCACCATCTCCTGTCCATCCCTCAATTCTTTAGCAGCCCCATGAAGAACAACTAAAACTGTATATTTCTTAAATTGCTGCCCCACCACCAACTCACTGAGTGAAGCCCAGCAAATGGGACTCTGGCAACTCCAAAAAGATGTGCATTATCAGCACAGGAGTGAAGCAGGGAGCTGTCCCACTGCTGGAGAGACAGCTCTGTACCTGCATTCACAGCTGGCACTTTCTTGTTCCCACTGTCTTTTCCTTCACAGAGCTGAAAAAATGCTTTTCCCCCTTTATGTGTTATTCATTCATAACCTGTGTGGTTTTTATAATCTCGGAAATAATTCTAATTTATGAATGGGAAAAGCGAGTAAGGTACTAGTGCATTTACAGAGCCCGGTGATCACCCAGCATTTAAGGCCCCAGAATTCCCTCCAAGGGCTGCACTGGTAGTCAGACCTGAGCGGAAGTATCTCCAGGGGGCAGCAATTTATGAAATCTACAGCTTTAGTTGTTCTTCATGGGGCTGCTAAAGAATTGAGTCCAGGGCAACTAGCGCATGCAAGCTCACCTGTCCTGTTTTTTTTTTTTTTTTTTTTTTTTTTTTTTTTTTTGGCCGGGGCTGGGTTTGAACCCACCACCTCAGGCATATGGGACCAGCGCCCTACTCCTTGAGCCACAGGCGCCGCCCAACACCTGTCCTGTTTTATTTAATCTTGACCTGGGAAGAGACAGCCATACTATCACAAAGGATTTCTGCACAGGGTATACCCACTAGTTTTCAGATAATACAGAGAATTGTGACTAAAGGGTTGCATTATTGAGAAGCCTAAATGCTTCCTTTTTAAAAAGTAATATAAAAATAAGTCTTGAGGGCCGTGCCTGTGGCTCAAAGGAGTAGGGTACCAGCCCCATACGCCTGAGGTGGTGGGTTCAAACCCAGCCCCAGCCAAAAAAAAAAAAAAAACCCTGCAAAATAAATAAATAAAATAAGCCTTGGTAAGACCCTGCGGGATGTGGTCTTAGAGTCTGCCTTTGCTTAATTTGATCTTGGGTGGGAACTCACTTCATAAAAGCTTTCAAGTCCATTCCCTCACCTTCCAGCATATCTTTTTAAAATATTACAAGGAACACAGTACTGTATTCAGTAATTCAGGAGGGGGAAAAGACTGCTAGTTCAATTCACCAAAAGCATGCATAAAAGGCAGAAGTAAATAAAGAAGCCAAGAATTCCTCTTTTAATTAAAAAACTTTAAAAACAAACTGGGCTGAACACTACTTTTGCGTTACAGTGTCCCTTTTGGCCCACGACGTTCCAGTGTCGCAGCCGCGCTTTCTCCCCACAGCACTTCCCGGCCGGGCTCGCGCGAGTTCCTCCTACCGCTGGGCGCCGATGACACTTTGGTTGGCTTTACTGGCGACATTTTGGCGACGCATCCTATGCCAACAGGAAGGCTGGAAACCAAGCCTGTGACAAGAGCCAAACCCAGCGCGTTACTTCTCCTGCTTCTTGGTTACCTCGCCCACGCCCGGCTGGACGCTGCCCCGGGCGCGCTCCTTGTCGCCGCTCTCCTGGGACACCTGCCGCACCGGGGGCAGGACGGCATCTGTCTGCTGGCGTTCTGCAGTTTCGCCTCTTCAGTCTCATTTCAGGTTTCTCACCTAGCCACAAACATGAAAGGAAGGAGAAAAGAGGAGAAATTAATTTCGGGAACCATGACAGGATGGGTAGGGGTGAAAGGTGGGAGGGAAGGGTGAGGCTGTGAGAAGGCGCCTATCGGCCCAGTTAACTAGGAGGAGGGCGCTGGACTGGAACAGGCTGGTGCCCTGGGTGTCCCCTGGGGACAGTCCCAGGATACCCCGTGGATAGCGAAATCCACGGATGCTCCAGTCTCTGATATAAAATGCCGTAGTGTTTGCATATACCCTACGTATATCCTCTTGTATACGTTAAATCATTTCTAGATTAGGTATAGGTAGTATTACGCCACCTTCTAGGCCTGGCTGGGGAGAAAGGAAAAGCTCAGCTTTGAGGGCAACACTCAGCATCTGCACCAGTTCTGGACCATGTACTCTCCGGCTTTTCTGTATATGATAAAATAACTCCTTTTTGTTCAATCCCTCATTAGTCAGATTTCATGTTACTTATATGCTTAACACTACATTTACATAATCTAGAGTATTAGTATTATACATAAGCCAGTATTAGTATGTATAATACTAATATAAGATAAATGCTCTGTAAATGTTATTGATTTTTAAATTTGTATTTTTTTTCTTTACTGCTGTATTATTTCTTATTACATCATGGTTGATCGAATCCTGGGATGTGGGTGCAGCAGACACAAAGGGCCGACTGTATTGCTGCCTCCCCTTCCTTCTTTCCAACACATTCTCCATTTTGTTTGCCCTAGTGATGTGTCCACCCCGACATGTTCACCACCCCACACTCCTGAACCGCTGGGGGTGGTGGCGAGATGGTCCCAGTAATGAGCACTGCCCAGGTGACTCCTGCGCTCTGCCCCTCCCCCTTCTTCCTGTGTGGCTTGCAGACTGTCGCCTGTGTCTTACAGCTGTGAGTGTGGCGATGAATGCCACCTTCTAGGCGTGGCTGGGGAGAAAGGAAAAGCTCAGCTTTGAGGGCAAGGCGGAGCATCTGCACCAGTTCTGGACCATGTACTCTTGGGCTTTTATGTATAGGATAAAATAACTCCTTTTTGTTCAATCCCTCATTAATCAGATTTCATGTTACTTACAGCCAAACTGTGCCTGGCATAGATAGGGAACCCCAGTGACCTCACTCAAGCTGGAGAGGAACACAGGATCCCCAAGTCGTATGGTGCCAACTCTGCTTCTGTCATGGCCTCACAGCCCAAGCTGCCCTTCCTCAGAAGCTATCCCCTGTGATCCAGGACAGGGAGTGGGACACTGTCTCCAATAAAGGACCATATAGTACCTATTTGAGGCTCGTGGGCCACATGAGCACTGAAACAAGTACTAGACTCTGCTGTTGTAGCATGAAATCAGCCATAGAAACCACGTGTGTGGCTTTGTTCCAATAAATCTCTATCAAAAATAGAATGTAGGCCAGATTTGGCCCGTGGGCCAGTCTGCCAACCCCTGATCTAGACTGGCAGCAGTTTTCTAATTAGAAAGCAAAGGAGTCTACCTGTAACACTGATTCTTCCCTTTCTTCCTTACTTAAAAACAAAATCGTAATTTTATTTGACCACCTATGTAATTAGGTGCGGCTAAGTTCTGACCAATGAAGTAGAAGTGGAGAGGAAGGGTTTCTGTTCCAGGAACTGTGCTACGTGTCTATTTACTTCTTTATTAGATCAATTTTAACATTTATTAATTTATTTTTTGAATTTTTGAATTCAAAATTGAATTCATTTGAATTTTTTTTTTTTTTTTTTTGATGAGGCAGACCTTCACTGAGTCACCCTCCGTAGATTGCCTTGGTGTGGTGTCACAGCTCTCAAGAACCTCCAACTCTTGGGCGTTAAGGATTGTCTGGCCTCAGCCTCCCAAGTACCTGGGACTGCATGAGCCCACCACAGCGCCAGGGTATTTTTGCTTTGTTGCAGTTGTCATTGTTGTGTAGCTTGTCAGACAGGGCTGGAATCCGCCAGCCTCCTCGGTGGATGTGGTTGGTGCCTTAACCACTGTGCTATGCACCACCCCCCCACGCCACGCCAGCCTATTTATTTATCTATTTATTTATTAAATATTTTCCTTCTTCTGCTGTGTTTGACTGGGGCCCGGTTTCAACCCGCCGCCTCTGGAACTTGGGGCCAGTGCCCTACTCCTCTGAGGAACAGGCACTGAACTAGTTTTACTCTTTCATTTTCCTTCCTTCCTTCCTTCCTTCCTTCCTTCCTTCCTTCCTTCCTTCCTTCCTTCCTTCCTTCCTTCCATCCATCGTTCCGTCCCATCCTTTCTCCTTCCCTCCATCCCTCCCTTCCTTCCTTCGTTCTTTCTTGTTTTTTTTTCTTTCCAGTTTTTTGCCGGGGCTTGGTTTGAACCCGCCACCTCCGAAATATGCGGGCGGAGGGCGGGGGTGCCCGCAGGAGAACTCTTTCAACTAAATGATTTTGAGGAGGGGGCAGTTTTTCTCGCCACCCACCTCCTCTGTGGGGCCGGCAACCTACTCCGTTCACCCACAGGCGCCACCCGTTAACTTGTATTCTTTTTCTTTTTTGTAGAGACAGAGTTTCACTTTATTGCCCTCGGTAGAGTGCCATGGCGTCACACAACTCACAGCAACCTCCATCTCTTGGGCTTAGGCTATTATCCTGACTCGGTCTCCCGAGTAGCTGGGACTACAGGCGGCCGCCACAACGCCCGGCTACTTTTTTGTTGCAGTTCGGCCTGGCCTGGGGTCGAACACACCACCCTCCGTATATGGGGCCGGCGCCTTTCTCACTGAGCCAAAGGACCCGCCCCCGTTATCTTCTATACTTAACAATAGCTTCCCCCCACACATACAGCTCTCCAGATACAGTGAAACCAGGTGTGGGAGAAGGATATTTAACTAAATCGAATTAGGTTGGGCGACGTGAGGTGGCTCAGGCCTGTAATCGAAGCACTTTGGGGGGTCTAGGTGGGCGGATCGCTTCAACTCACTGAGTTGAGCTCCCGAAAATGGGTTCGTTTCTTTGCTTTCCAGTTCTGGCGGAGTCCGGGCTTGAACCAACACCCACGGTATAATATGGGGCCGGCGCCCTAATCCTTGAGCCAGGGGCTGCGCCCACTCACAGGCACACGAGTTTCTGAACTGAGCAAAACCCCCGCTGAGGCCCCAGCTCCTGACCTCTTGTCGGCCTCCAATTGGCTGCGGAGAGGGCCGGTCCTCCGTGTCTACAGGTTGCTGACTTCTTCTGACTGCGTGTCCCAAGGCAGCACTTTCGGGGTTTCTTTTTTCTTCTTTTATCCCTGTTTCTCTCATTGCACATCTCACACTTGTGCTCGAACACATGATCATGACGCCTATGAACTACTAAAGGAGATGCTGCGACACATATCCCTCCGTCCTCCACTCCCTCTCCCCTTTCTTTCTCTCCTTCCCTCATAACATCCTCTCTCCCCTGGCGCCCGCACCTGCATATGAAACCCGGGAGCTAGCTAAGAATGAGCACGCCGGATTCTCCTGCCAGGCAGGCAGGCATGCATGACACCCACGTAGAGCACATGTGGGTGTTAGGAAACTTGGGTCTCCACAGTGCCCGGCGGATGACCAGACGTCCGTGGCCGACCTTAAACCGGGAATCTTGTCACCTTAGCGCCTGTTGGTCGACCAGATGTCTCTTCTGCGTGCATTGGCCTACACAGTCCAGCAGGTGGCGGCCTTGTATAAGTTGTGGTTCCACTGAGGCACAGAGACTCGCCTTGCTCCTCCAAACACGGTGTTCCTTCTTTCGTGTTCGTCTTCTCTCTCTCTCTCCCTTTCTCCCCCCTCTCCGTCTCTCTCCCCCCTCGTTCTCACTCTCCCTTTATTCTGAAACGGTTGTTCTGACAATACGCACTGCTTGCCTCCTGTGTAACTACTAGAGCTCAGGATCGAACTGGGCAGCTTGTGAACCTAGGGGGTGTGTCATTCCTATCAAAAAAAAAAAAAAAACTCTTCTTCATTCAGGACAGCTGGGACACAACCAGCTAGGACAGTATATGTGTTTGGGATTATATATTTATTTATTTATGTATTTTTTGGCCATACAACCTCAGTCCACCTTCACTGGGAAGAGCGGCGTGGCGCCATTCACAAGTCACAGCACGCTCGAATTCTCGAGCTCCAGGGATGCCTTTGCTTCAGACAAGGAACAGGTGGGACTATGGTGGGTTGTGGGGCAGTCGTCTCCTGTCTCCACCGGCCTCGGCCTCCCAGAATGCTAGCATTAGAGTGGAGATCAACCGCCCCGGACCCCGTAACTTCTTTGGATGTGTATGGAGCTGTTCCCGGGGGCAGATCCGTCCTCTCAAAGCCCAGTGGGGAGGCGGTGCAGAGAAGGGCGGGGACAGATCCTTGGAGTTCTTCCCTTCAACCTCGGCTCCGGTCAGGTCAGGTCAGGTCAGGTCGGTCAGCGCCTCTGTGCTTAGCTGCTTAGCTCTTCTGTAAAACGGAACAGATCAGAAATAAAGGTCTAAAACTTAACTGAGGGGCTGCGCCTGTGGCTCAGTCGGTAAGGCTCCGCCCCCACAGACCGAGGGTGGCGGGTTCAAACCTGGCCCCGGCTGAACTGCAACCAAAAAATAGCTGGGCATGGTGGCGGGCTCCTTTCGTCCCAGCTACTCGGGAGGCTGAGGCAAGAAAATCGCTTAAGCCCAGGAGTTGGAAGTTGCTGTGAGCTGTGTGATGCCATGGCAATCTACCCGAAGGGCATAAAGTGACACTCTGTCTCTACAAAAACAAAAAAAAAAACACTTAATTCATTACTGAAGTTTTTTTCTGGATTGGAAAGCGGGGGTTCGGGGAGAGGAAGGGTTTCTTTTCCAGGAACTGTGTTAGGTGTCTATTTACTACTTTATTAGATTGATTTTATATTTATTAATTTATTTTTTGGTCCTTTTGATTTCTTTTTTATTTTATTTTATTTTTTTTTTGGTGAGGCAGACCTTCACTGAGTCACCCTCCGAAGATTGCCGAGGTGTGGGGTAGCTCTCAAGAACCTCCAACTCTTGGGCGTGAACGATTGTCTGGCCTCAGCCTCCCAAGTACCTGGGACTGCATGAGCCCGCCACAGCGCCGGGGTATTTTTGCTTTGTTGCAGATGTCATTGTTGTTTAGGTTGTCAGACAGGGCTGGAATCCGCCAGCCTCCTTGGTGGATGTGGTTAGTGCCTTAACCACTGTGCTATGCACCACCACCCCACCGCACGCCAGCCTATTTATTTATCTATTTATTTATTAAATAGTTTCCTTCTTCTGCGGTGTTTGACTGGGGCCCGGTTTCAACCCGCCGCCTCTGGTATTTGGGGCCGGTGCCCTACTCCTCTGAGGAACAGGCACTGAACTAGTTTTACTCTTTCATCTTCCTTCCTTCCTTCCTTCCTTCCTTCCTTCCTTCCTTCCTTCCTTCCTTCCTTCCTTCCTTCCTTCCTTCCTTCCATCCTTCCTTTCATCGTTCCGTCCCATCCTTTCTCCTTCCATCCATCCCTCCCTTCCTTCCTTCGTTCTTTCTTGTTTTTTTTCTTTGCAGTTTTTTGCCGGGGCTTGGTTTGAACCCGCCACCACCGAAATGTGGGGGCGGAGAGCGGGGGCGCCCGCTGGCAAACTCTTTCAAGTAAATGATTTTGAGGAGGGAGCAGTTTTTCTCGGCACCCACCTCCTCTGTATATGGGGCCGGCACCCTACTCCTTTCACCCACAGGCGCCACCCATTAACTTGTATACTTTTTCCTTTTTGTAGAGACAGAGTTTCACTTTATTGCCCTCGGTAGAGTGCCGTGGCGTCACACAGCTCACAGCAACCTCCATCTCCTGGGCTTAGGCGATAATCCTGCCTCGGTCTCCGGAGTAGCTTGGAATACAGGCGGCCGCCACAACGCCCGGCTATTTTGTTGCAGTTCGGCCGGGGCCGGGTTTGAACGCGCCACCCTCGGTCTGTGCTGCTGGAGCCTTACCGACTGAGCCACAGGCGCCGCCCCTCAGTTAAGTTTTAGACCTTTATTTCTGATCTGTTCCGTTTTACAGAAGAGCTAAGCAGCCAAGCACAGAGGCGCTGACCTGACCTGACCTGACCTGACCGGAGCCGAGGTTGAAGGGAAGAACTCCTAGGATCTGTCCCCGCCCTTCTCAGCACCGCCTCCCCACTGGGCTTTGAGAGGACCCATCTGTCGCCGGGAACAGCTCCATACACACCCAAAGAAGTTATGGGGTTGGGGGCGGTTGATCTCCATTCTGATGCTAGCATTCTGGGAGGCCGAGGCCGGTGGAGACAGGACACGACCGCCCCACACCCCAGCATAGTCCCACCTGTTCGGGAGTCTGAAGCAAAAGCATCCCTGGAGCTCAAGAATTCGAGTGTGCTGTGACTTGTGAATGGCGCCACGCCGCTCTTCCCAGTGAAGGTGGACTGAGGTTGTATGGCCAAAAAATATATAAATACATAAATATATAATCCCACACACGTATACTGTCCTAGCTGGTTGTGTAGACCTGAATGAAGAAGAGTTTTTTTTTTTTTTTTGATAGGAATGACACACACCCTAGGCCCACACACTGCCGAATTCCTCTTTAGCTCTAGTAGTTACACAGGAGGCAAGCAGTGTGTATTGTCAGAAGAAACGTTTCAGAATAAAGGGAGAGTGAGAATGAGGGTGGAGAGAGACGGAGAGGGGGGAGAAAGGGAGGGAGAGACGGAGAGAGAGAGAGAGAGGGAGAGAGAGAGAAAACGAACACGAAAGAAGGAACACGGGGTTTGGAGGAGCGAGGCGAGACTCAGAGCCTCAGGGGAACCACAACTTATAAAAGGCCACCACCTACTGGTCTAACTAGGCCAAAGCACGCAGAAGAGACATCTGGTCGACCAACAGGCGCTAACCTGACAAGATCCCCGGTCTAAGGTCTGCCACGGACGTCTGGTCATCCGCGGGGCACCGTGCACACCCAAGTTTCCTAACACCCACATGTGCTCTACGTGGGTGTCATGCATACCTGCCTGCCTGGCAGGAGAACCCGGCGTGCTCATTCTTAGCTAGCTCCCGGGTTTCATATGCAGGTGCGGGGGCCAGGGGAGGGGGGATGTTACGAGGGAAGGAGAGAAAGAAAGGGGAGAGGGAGTGTAGGACAGAGGAATGTGTGTCACAGCATCTCCTTTAGTAGTTCATAGGCGTCATGATCATGTGTTCCAGCACAAGTGTGAGATGTGCAATGAGAGAAACAAGGGATAAAAGAAGAAAAAAGAAACCTCGAAAGTGGTGCCTTGGGACACGCAGTCAGAACAAGTCAGCTACCTGCAGACACGGAGGACCGGCCCTCTCCGCAGCCAATTGGAGGCCGCCAACAAGAGGTCAAGAGCTGGAGCTTCAGCGGGGGTTTTTCTCAGCTCAGAAACGCCTGTGCCTGTGCGTGGGCGCAGCCCCTGGCTCAAGGATTAGGGCGCCGGCCCCATATTATACCGTGGGTGTTGGTTCAAGCCCGGACTCCGCCAGAACTGGAAAGCAAAGAAACGAACCCATTTTCGGGAGCTCAACTCAGTGAGTTGAAGCGATCCGCCCACCTAGACCCCCCAAAGTGCTTCGATTACAGGCCTGAGCCACCTCACGTCACCCAACCTAATTCGATTTAGTTAAATATCCTTCTCCCACACCTGGTTTCACTGTATCTGGAGAGATGTATGTGTGGGGGGAAGCTCTTGTTAAGTATAGAAGATAACGGGGGCGGGGCCTGTGGCTCAGTGAGCAAGGCGCCGGCCCCATATACGGAGGGTGGTGTGTTCAACCCCAGGCCAGGCCGAACTGCAACAAAATAGCCGGGCGTTCTGGCGGCCGCCTGTAATCCAAGCTACTCGGGAGACCGAGGCAGGATTATCGCCTAAGCCCAGGAGATGGAGGTTGCTGTGAGCTGTGTGACGCCACGGCACTCTACCGAGGGCAATAAAGTGAAACTCTGTCTCTACAAAAAGGAAAAAGTATACAAGTTAACAGGTGGCGCCTGTGGGTGAAAGGAGTAGGGTGCCGGCCCCGTATACAGAAGAGGTGGGTGGCGAGAAAAACTGCCCCCTCGTCAAAATCATTTCGTTGAAAGGGTTCGCCTGCGGGCACCTCCGCCCTCCGCCCGCATATTTCGGAGGTGGCGGGTTCAAACCAAGCCCCGACAAAAAACTGGAAAGAAAAAAAACAAGAAAGAACGAAGGAAGGAAGGGAGGGATGGAGGGAAGGAGAAAGGATGGGACGGAACGATGGAAGTAAGGAAAGAAGGAAGGAAGGTAGGAAAATGAAAGAGTAAAAGTAGTTCAGTGCCTGTTCCTCAGAGGAGTAGGGCACCGGCCCCAAGTTCCAGAGGCGGCGGGTTGAAACCGGGCCCCAGTCAAACACAGCAGAAGAAGGAAAATATTTAATAAATAAATAGATAAATAAATAGGCTGGCGTGGTGTGGGGGGGTGATGCATAGCACAGTGGTTAAGGCACCAAACACATCCATCGAGGAGGCTGGCGGATTCCAGCCCTGTCTGACAAGCTACACAACAATGACAACTGCAACAAAGCAAAAATACCCTGGCGCTGTGGTGGGCTCATGCAGTCCCAGGTACTTGGGAGGCTGAAGCCAGACAATCCTTCACGCCGAAGAGTTGGATGTTCTTGAGAGCTGTGACACCACACCAAGGCAATATACGGAGGGTGACACAGTGAAGGTCTGCCTCACCAAAAAAAAAAAAAAAAAAAAAAATTCAAATGAATTCAATTTTGAATTCAAAAATTCATAAAATAAATTAATAAATATTAAAATTGATCTAATAAAGAAGTAAATAGACACGTAGCACAGTTCCTGGAACAGAAACCCTTCCTCTCCCCGAACCCCCGCTTTCCAATCCAGAAAATAACTTCAGTAGTGAATTAAGTGTTTTTTTGTTTTTTTTTTTTTTTTTTTTTTTTTGTAGAGACCAAGTGTCACTTTAAACCCTTCGGGTAGAGTGCCATGGCATCACACACCTCACAGCAACTTCCAACTCCTGGGCTTAAGCGATTCTCTTGCCTCAGCCTCCCGAGTAGCTGGGCCGAAAGGAGCCCGCCACCATGCTCAGCTATTTTTTCGTTGCAGTTCAGCCGGGGCCGGGTTTGAACCCGCCACCCTCGGTCTGTGGGGCTGCAGCCTTACCAACTGAGCCACAGGCGCCGCCCCTCAGTTAAGTTTTAGACCTTTATTTCTGATCTGTTCTGTTTTACAGAAGAGCTAAGCAGCCAAGCACAGAGGCACTGACCTGACCTGACCTGCCAGAGCCGAGGTTGAAGGGAAGAACTCCTAGGATCTCTCCCCGCCCTTCTCAGCACCGCCTCCCCACTCGGCTTTGAGAGGACCGATCTGTCGCGGGGAAAAGCTCCATACACACCCAAAGAAGTTATGGGGTTGGGGGCGGTTGATCTCCACTCTGATGCTAGCATTCTGGGAGGCCGAGGCCGGTGGAGACAGGACACGACCGCCCCACACCCCAGCATAGTCCCACCTGTTCGGGAGTCTGAAGAAAAAGCATCCCTGGAGCTCAAGAATTCGAGTGTGCTGTGACTTGTGAATGGCGCCACGCCGCTCTTCCCAGTGAAGGTGGACTGAGGGTGTAGGGCCTAAAAATATATAAATAAATAAATATATAATACCACACACGTATACTGTCCTAGCTGGTTGTGTAGACCTGAATGAAGAAGAGTTTTTTTTTTTTTTGATAGGAATGACACACCCGCTAGGCCCACACACTGCCGAGTTCGCTCTTTAGCTCTAGTAGTTACACAGGAGGCAAGCAGTGCGTATTGTCAGAAGAACCTTTTCAGAATAAAGAGAGAGTGAGAATGAAGGGGGAGAGAGACGGAGAGGGGGGAGAAAGGGAGGGAGAGAGGAGAGAGGGAGAGAGAGGGAGAGAGAGAGAAAACGAACACGAAAGAAGGAACACTGGGTTTGGAGGAGCAAGGCGAGTCTCAGAGCCTCAGGGGAAACAGAACTTATACAAGGCCGCCACCTGGTGGACTGACACAGCCAAAGCAGCAGAAGAGACATCTGGTCGACCAACAGGCGCTAAGGTGACAAGATCCTGGGTCTAAGGTCTGCCACGGACGTCTGGTCATCCGCGGGCCACCGTGCACACCCAAGTTTCCTAACACCCACATGTGCTCTACGTGGGTGTCATGCATGCCTGCCTGCCTGGCAGGAGAACCCGGCGTGCTCATTCTTAGCTAGCTCCCGGGTTTCATATGCAGGTGCGGGGGCCAGGGGAGGGGGAATGTTACGAGGGAAGGAGAGAAAGAAAGGGGAGAGGGAGTGAAGGACGGAGGGATGTGTGTGGCAGCATCTCCTTTAGTAGTTCATAGGCGTCATGATCATTTGTTCCAGCACAAGTGTGAGATGTGCAATGAGAGAAACAAGGGATAAAAGAAGAAAATAGAAACCCCGAAAGTGGTGCCTTGGGACACGCAGTCAGAACAAGTCAGCAACCTGCAGACACGGAGGACCGGCCCTCTCCGCAGCCAATTGGAGGCCGCCAACAAGAGGTCAAGAGCTGGGGCCTCAGCGGGGGTTTTTCTCAGCTCAGAAACGCCTGTGCCTGTGCGTGGGCGCAGCCCCTGGCTCAAGGATTAGGGCGCCGGCCCCATATTATACCGTGGGTGTTGGTTCAAGCCCGGACTCCGCCAGAACTGGAAAGCAAAGAAACGAACCCATTTTCGGGAGCTCAACTCAGTGAGTTGAAGCGATCTGCCCACCTAGACCGCCCAAAGTGCTTCGATTACAGGCCTGAGCCACCTCACGTCGCCCAACCTAATTCGATTTAGTTAAATATCCTTCTCCCACACCTGGTTTCACTGTATCTGGAGAGATGTATGTGTGGGGGGAAGCTACTGTTAAGTATAGAAGATAAGGGGGCGGGGCCTGTGGCTCAGTGAGCAAGGCGCCAGCCCCATATACGGAGGGTGGTGTGTTCAACCCCGGGCCCGGCCGAACTGCAACAAAATAGCCGGGCGTTGTGGCGGCCGCCTGTAATCCAAGCTACTCGGGAGACCGAGGCAGGATTATCGCCTAAGCCCAGGAGATGGAGGTTGTTGTGAGCTGTGTGACGCCACGGCACTCTACCGAGGGCAGTAAAGGGAAACTCTGTCTCTACAAAAAGGAAAAAGAATACAAGTTAACGGGTGGCGCCTGTGGGTGAAAGGAGTAGGGTGCCGGCCCCATATACAGAGGAGGTGGGTGGCGAGAAAAACTGACCCCTCATCAAAACCATTTCGTTGAAAGAGTTCGCCTGCGGGCACCCCCGCTTTCCGCCCGCATATTTCGGAGGTGGAGGGTTCAAACCAAGCCCTGGCAAAAACTGCAAAGAAAAAAAACAAGAAAGAAAGAAGGATGGAAGGGACGGATGGAGGGAAGGAGAAAGGATGGGACGGAACGATGGAAGGAAGGAAGGAAGGAAGGAAAGAAGGAAGGAAGGAAGGAAGGAAGGAAGGAAGGAAGGAAGGAAGGAAGGAAGGAAGGAAGGAAAATGAAAGAGTAAAAGTAGTTCAGTGCCTGTTCCTCAGAGGAGTAGGGCACCGGCCCCAAGTTCCAGAGGCGGCGGGTTGAAACCGGGCCCCAGTCAAACACAGCAGAAGAAGGAAAATATTTAATAAATAAATAGATAAATAAATAGGGTGGCGTGTGGTGGGGGGGGGGTGCATAGCACAGTGGTTAAGGCACCAACCACATCCACCGAGGAGGCTGGCGGATTCCAGCCCTGTCTGACAAGCTACACAACAATGACAACTGCAACAAAGCAAAAATACCCTGGCGCTGTGGTGGGCTCATGCAGTCCCAGGTACTTGGGAGGCTGAGGCCAGACAATCCTTAACGCCCAAGAGTTGGAGGTTCTTGAGAGCTGTGACACCACACCAAGGCAATCTACGGAGGGTGACTCAGTGAAGGTCTGCCTCACCAAAAAAAAAAAAAAAAATTCAAATGAATTCAATTTTGAATTCAAAAATTCAAAAAATAAATTAATAAATGTTAAAATTGATCTAATAAAGAATTAAATAGACACGTAGCACAGTTCCTGGAACAGAAACCCTTCCTCTCCCCGAACCCCCGCTTTCCAATCCAGAAAATAACTTCAGTAATGAATTAAGTGTTTTTTTTTTTTTTTTTTTTTTTTTTTTTTGTAGAGACCGAGTGTCACTTTAAACCCTTCGGGTAGAGTGCCATGACATCACACAGCTCACAGCAACTTCCAACTCCTGGGCTTAAGCGATTCTCTTGCCTCAGCCTCCCGAGTAGCTGGGACGAAAGAAGCCCGCCACCATGCCCAGCTATTTTTTGGTTGCATTTCATCCGGGGCCGGGTTTGAACGCGCCACCCTCGGTCTGTGGGGCTGGAGCCTTACCGACTGAGCCACAGGTGCCTCCCCTCAGTTAAGTTTTCGACATTTATTTCTGATCTGTTCCGTTTTACAGAAGAGCTAACAGCCAAGCACAGAGGCGCTGACCTGACCTGACCTGACCTGACCGGAGCCGAGGTTGAAGGGAAGAACTCCTAGGATCTGTCCCCGCCCTTCTCAGCACCGCCTCCCCACTCGGCTTTGAGAGGACCGATCTGTCGCCGGGAACAGCTCCATACACACCCAAAGAAGTTATGGGGTTGGGGGCGGTTGATCTCCACTCTGATGCTAGCATTCTGGGAGGCCGAGGCCGGTGGAGACAGGAGACGACCGCCCCACACCCCAGCATAGTCCCACCTGTTCGGGAGTCTGAAGCAAAAGCATCCCTGGAGCTCAAGAATTCGAGTGTGCTGTGACTTGTGAATGGCGCCACGCCGCTCTTCCCAGTGAAGGGGGACTGAGGGTGTATGGCCAAAAAATATATAAATAAATAAATATATAATCCCACACACGTATACTGTCCTAGCTGGTTGTGTAGACCTGAATGAAGAAGAGTTTTTTGTGTTTTTTTTTTGATGGGAATGACACACCCCCTAGGCCCACACACTGCCGAGTTCACTCTTTAGCTCTAGTAGTTACACAGGAGGCAAGCAGTGCATATTGTCAGAAGAACCGTTTAAGAATAAAGGGAGAGTGAGAATGATGGGGGAGAGAGACGGAGAGGGGGGAGAAAGGGAGGGAAAGAGGGAGAGAGAGAGAGAGAGGGAGAGAGAGAGAAAACGAACATGAAAGAAGGAACACGGGGTTTGGAGGAGCGAGGCGAGTCTCAGAGGCTCAGGAGAACCACAACTTATACAAGACCACCACATGCTGGACTGACTAGGCCAAAGCACGCAGAAGAGACATCTGGTCGACCAACAGGCGCTAAGGTGAAAAGATCCCCGCTCTAAGGTCTGCCACGGACGTCTGGTCATCCGCGGGGCACTGTGGAGACCCAAGTTTCCTAACACCCACATGTGCTCTACGTGGGTGTCATGCATGCCTACCTACCTGGCAGGAGAACCCGGCGTGCTCATTCTTAGCTACCTCCCGTGCTTCATATGCAGGTGCCGGGGCCAGGGGAGAGGGGATGTTATGAGGGAAGGAGAGAAAGAAAGGGGAGAGGGAGTGGAGTACGGAGGGATTTGTCGCAGCATGTCCTTTAGCAGTTCATAGGCGTCATGATCATGTGTTCCAGCACAAGTGTGAGATGTGCAATGAGAGAAACAGGGATAAAAGAAGAAAAAAGAAACCCCGAAAGTGGTGCCTTGGGACACGCAGTCAGAAGAAGTCAGCAACCTGTAGACACAGAGGACCGGCCCTCTCCGCAGAAAATTGGAGGCCGACAAGAGGTCAGGAGCTGGGGCCTCAGCAGGGGTTTTGCTCAGTTCAGAAACTCGTGTGCCTGTGAGTGTGCGCAGCCCCTGGCTCAAGGATTAGGGCGCCGGCCCATATTATACCGTGGGAGTTGGTTCAAGCCCGGACTCCGCCAGAACTGGAAAGCAAAGAAATGAACCCATTTTCGGGAGCTCAACACAGTGAGTTGAAGCGATCCACCCACCTAGACCCCCCAAAGTGCTTCCATTACAGGCCTGAGCCACCTCATGTCGCCCAACCTAATTCGATTTAGTTAAATATCCTTCTCCCACACCTGGTTTCACTGTATCTAGACAGATGTATGTGTGGGGGGAAGGTATTGTTAATTATAGAAGATAACGGGGGCGGGGCCAGTGGCTCAGAGAGCAAGGCGCCGGCCCCATATACGGAGGGTGCTGTGTTCAACCCCAGGCCCGGCCGAACTGCAACAAAATAGCCGGGCGTTGTGGCGGCCGCCTGTAATCCAAGCTACTCGGGAGACCGAGGCATTATTATCGCCTAAGCCCAGGAGATGGAGGTTGTTGTGAGCTGTGTGACGCCACGGCACTCTACCGAGGGCAATAAAGTGAAACTCTGTCTCTACAAAAAGGAAAAAGAATACAAGTTAACGGGTGGCGCCTGTGGGTGAAAGGAGTAGGGTGCCGGCCCCATATACAGAGAAGGTGGATGGCGAGAAAAACTGCCCCCTCCTCAAAACCATTTCGATGAAAGAGTTCGCCTGCGGGCACCCCCGCCCTCCTCCCGCATATTTCGGAGGTGGCGGGTTCAAACCAAGCCCCAGCAAAAAACTGGAAAAAAAAAAACAAGAAAGGATGAAGGAAGGAAGGGAGGGATGGAGGGAAGGAGAAAGGATGGGACGAAACGATGGAAGGAAGGAAGGAATTAAGGAAGGAAGGAAGGAAGGAAGGAAGGAAGGAAGGAAGGAAGGAGGAAGGAAGGATGGAAGGAAGGAAAATGAAAGAGTAAAAGTAGTTCAGTGCCTGTTCCTCAGAGGAGTAGGGCACCGGCCCCAAGTACTAGAGGCAGCGGGTTGAAACCGTGCCCCAGTCAAACACCGCAGAAGATGGAAAATATTTAATAAATAAATAGATAAATAAATAGGCTGGTGTGGCGTGGGAGGGTGGTGCATAGCACAGTGGTTAAGGCACCAACCACATCCACCGAGGAGGCTGGCGGATTCCAGCCCTGTCTGACAAGCTACACAACAATGAAAACTGCAACAAAGCAAAAATACCCTGGCGCTGTGTTGGGCTCATGCAGTCCCAGGTACTTGGGAGGCTGAGGCCAGACAATCGTTAACGCCCAAGAGTTGGAGGTTCTTGAGAGCTGTGACACCACACCAAGGCAATCTACGGAGGGTAACTCAGTGAAGGTCTGCCTCACCAAAAAAAAAAAAATTCAAATGAATTCAATTTTGAATTCAAAAATTCAAAAATAAATTAATAAATGTTAAAATTCATCTAATAAAGAAGTAAATAGACACGTAGCAGAGTTCCTGGAACAGAAAATCTTCCTCTCCCCGAACCCCCGCTTTCCAATCCAGAAAAAAACTTCAGTAATGAATTAAGTGTTTTTTTTTTTTTTTTGTAGAGACCGAGTGTCACTTTAAACCCTTCGGGTAGAGTGCCATGGCATCACACAGCTCACAGCAACTTCCATCTCCTGGGCTTAAGCGATTCTCTTGCCTCAGCCTCCCGAGTAGCTGGGACGAAAGGAGCCCGCCACCATGCCCAGCTATTTTTTGGTTGCCGTTCAGCCGGGGCCGGGTTTGAACCCGCCCCCCTCGGTCTGTGGGGCTGGAGCCTTGCCGACTGAGCCACAGGCGCCGCCCCTCAGTTAAGTTTTCGACCTTTATTTCTGATCTGTTCCGTTTTACAGAAGATTAAGCAGCCAAGCACAGAGGCACTGACCTGACCTGACCGGAGCCGAGGTTGAAGGGAATAACTCCTAGGATCTGTCCCCGCCCTTCTCAGCACCGCCTCCCCACTGGGCTTTGAGAGGACCGATCTGTCGCCAGGAACAACTCCATACACACCCAAAGAAGTTATGGGGTTGGGGGCGGTTGATCTCCACTCTGATGCTAGCATTCTGGGAGGCCGAGGCCGGTGGAGACAGGAGACGACCTCCCCACACCCCACCATAGTACCACCTGTTCGGGAATCTGAAGCAAAAGCATACCTGGAGCTCAAGAATTCGAGTGTGCTGTGGCTTGTGAATTGCGCCACACCGGTCTTCCCAGTGAGGGTGGACTGAGGGTGTATGGCCAAAAAATATATAAATAAATAAATATATAATCCCACACACGTATACTGTCCTAGCTGGTTGTGTAGACCTGAATGAAGAAGAGTTTTTTTTTTTTTCTTTTGATAGGAATGACACACCCCCTAGGCCCACACACTGCCGAGTTCGCTCTTTAGCTCTAGTAGTTAAACAGGAGGCAAGCAGTGCGTATTGTCAGAAGAACCGTTTCACAATAAAAAGAGAGTGAGAATGAGGGGGGAAAGAGCCGGAGAGGGGGCAGAAAGGGAGGGAGAGAGACAGAGAGATGGAGAGAGAGAGAAAACGAACACGAAAGAAGGAACACGGGGTTTGGTGGAGCGAGGTGAGTCTCAGAGACTCAGGGGAACCACAACTTATACAAGGCCGACACCTGGTGGATTGATTAGGCCAAAGCACGCAGAAGAGACATCTGGTCGACCAACAGGCGCTAAGGGGACAAGATCCCCGGTCTAAGGTCTGCCACGGACGTCTGGTCATCCGCGGGGCACTGTGGAGACCCAAGTTTCCTAACACCCACATGTGCTCTACGTGGGTGTCATGCATGCCTGCCTGCCTGGCAGGAGAACACGGCGTGCTCTTTCTTAGCTAGCTCTGGTGTTTCATATGCAGGTGCGGGGGCCAGGGGAGGGGGGATATTACGAGGGAAGGACAGAAAGAAAGGGGAGAGGGAGTGGAGGACGGAGGGATGTGTGTCGCAGCATCTCCTTTAGTAGTTCATAGGCGTCATGATCATGTGTTCCAGCACAAGTGTGAGATCTGCAATGATTGAAACAAGGGATAAAAGAAGAAAAAAGAAACCCCGAAAGTGGTGCCTTGGGACACGCAGTCAGAACAAGTCGGCAACCTGCAGACACGGAGGACTGGCCTTCCGGTGTCTGCGGGGACCGTGTCGTCCCTGCACACACGGAGGCCGAGAAGACGTCAGGAGCTGGGGCCTCAGCGGGGCTTTTGCTCACTTCAGAAACGCGTGTGCCTGTGAGTGTGCGCAGCCCCTGGCTCAAGGATTAGGGCGCCGGCCCCATATTATAACGTGGGTGTTGGTTCAAGCCTGGACTCCGCCAGAACTGGAAAGCAAACAAACAAACCCATTTTCGGGAGTTCAACTCAGTGAGCTGAAGCGATCCGCCCACCTAGACCTCCCAAAGTGCTACGATTACAGGCCTGAGCCACCTAATTCGATTTAGTTAAATATCCTCCCACACCTGGTTTTACTGTATCTGGAGAGATGTATGTGTGGGGAGGAAGCTATTGTTAAGTATAGAAGATAACAGGGGTGAGGCCTGTGGCTCAGTGAGCAAGGCGCCGGCCCCATATAGGGAGGGTGGTGTGTTCAACCATAGGCCCGCCAGAACTGCAACAAAAAAGTAGCCGGTCCTTGAGGCGGCCGCCTGTAGTCCCAGCTACTCGGGAGACCGAGGCAGGATAATCGCCTAAGCCCAGAAGATGGAGATTGCTGTGAGCTGTGCGACGCCACGGCACTCTACCGAGGGCAACAAAGTGAAACTCTGTCTCTACAGAAAGGAAAAAGAATACAAGTTAACGGGTGGCGCCTGTGGGTGAAAGGAGTAGGGTGCCGGCCCCATATACAGAGGAGGTGGGTGGCGAGAAAAACTGCCCCCTCCTCAAAATCATTTAGCTGAAACAGTTCGCCTGCGGGCACCCTCGCCCTCCCCCCGCATATTTCGGAGGTGGCGGGTTCAACCAAGCCCCGGCAAAAAACTGGAAAGAATAAAAACAAGAAAGAATGAAGGAAGGAACGGAGGGATGGAGGGAAGGAGAAAGGATGGGTCGGAACGATGGAAGGAAGGAAGGAAGGAAGGAAAATGAAAGAGTAAAAGTAGTTCAGTGCCTGTTCCTCAGAGGAGTAGGGTACCGGCCCCAAGTTCCAGAGGCGGTGGGTTGAAACCGGGCCCCAGTCAAACACCGCAGAAGAAGGAAAATATTTAATAAATAAATAGATAAATAAATAGGCTGGCGTGGCGTGGGGGGGTGGTGCATAGCACAGTGGTTAAGGCACCAACCACATCCACTGAGGAGGCTGGCGGATTCCAGCCCTGTCTGACAAGCTAGACGATAATGACAACTGCAACAAAGCAAAAATACCCCGGCGCTGTGGCGGGCTCATGCAGTCCCAGGTACTTGGGAGGCTGAGGCCAGACAATCGTTAACGCCCAAGAGTTGGAGGTTCTTGAGAGCTGTGAAACCACACCACGGCAATCTACGGAGGGTGACTCAGTGAACGCCTGCCTCACTAACAAAAAAAAGAAAAATAATCAAATGGACCAAAAAATAAATTAATAAATATTAAAATCAATCTAATAAAGAAGTAAATAGACACGTAGCACAGTTCCTGGAACAGAAACCCTTCCTCTCTCCCAACCCCCGCTTTCCAATCCAGAAAAGAACTTCAGTAATGAGTTAAGTGTTTTTTTTTTTTTTTTTGGTTTTCTTTTTTTGTAGAGACAGAGTGTCACTTTATGCCCTTCGGGTAGAGTGCCATGGCATCACACAGCTCACAGCAACTTCCAACTCCTGGGCTTAAGAGATTCTCTTGCCTCAGCCTCCCGAGTAGCTGGGACGACAGGAGCCCGCCACCATGCCCAGCTATTTTTTGGTTGCAGTTCAGCCGGGGCCGGGTTTGAACCCGCCACCCTCGGTCTGTGGGGCCAGCGCCTTACCCTCTGAGCCACAGGCGCCGCCCCTCAGTTAAGTTTTCTTTTTTTTTTTTTTTTTGTGGTTTTTGGCCAGGGCTGGGTTTGAACCCGCCACCTCTGGCATATGGGACCGGCGCCCTACTCCTTGAGCCACAGGCACCACCCCCCTCAGTTAAGTTTTCGACCATTATTTCTGATCTGTTCCGTTTTACAGAAGAGCTAAGCAGCCAAGCACAGAGGCGCTGACATGAACTGACCTGACCTGACCAGAGCCGAGATTGAAGGGAAGAACTCCTAGGATCAGTCCCCGCCCTTCTGCGCAGCGACTCCCCACTGGGCTTTGAGAGGAGGGATCTGTCACCGGTGTACAGCTCCATACACACCCAAAGAAGTTACGGGGTCGGGGGCGATGATCTGCACTCTAATGCCAGCATTCTGGGAGGCCGAGGCCGGTGGAGACAGGAAACGACCGCCCCACAAACGACCATAGTCCCACCTGTTCGGGAGTCAGAAGCAAAAGCATCCGTGGAGCTCAAGAATTCGAGTGTGCTATGACATGTGAATGGCGCCACGCTGCTCTTCCCAGTGAAGGTGGACCGAGGGTGTATGGCCAAAAAATATATAAATAAATAAATACATAATCCCACACACATATACTGTCCTAGCTGGTTGTGCACACCTGAATGAAGAAGAGTTTTTTGTTTTTTTTTTATAGGAATGACACACCCCCTAGGCTCACACGCTGCCCTGTTCGCTCCTTAGCTCTAGTAGTTACACATGAGGCAAGCAGTGCATAATGTTAGAACAACCGTTTCAGAATAAAGGGAGAGGGACAATGACGGGGGAGAGAGACGGAGAGGGGGGAGAAAAGGAGGGAGAGAGAGAGAGAGAGAGAGAGGGAGAGGGAGAGAGAGAGAGAGAGAAGACGAACACGATAGAAGGAACACGGGGTTTGGAGGAGCGATGCGAGTCTCAGAGCCTCAGGGGAACCACAACCTATACAAGGCCGCCACCTGCTGGACTGACTAGGCCAAAGCACGCAGAAGAGACATCTGGTCGACCAACAGGCGCTAAGGGGACGAGATCCCCCGTCTGAGGTAGGCGACGGACGACTGGTCATCCGCGGTGCACTGTGCAGACCCAAGTTTCCTAACACCCACATGTGCTCTACCTGGGTGTCATGCATGCCTGCCTGCCTGCCTTGCACGAGAACCCGGCCTGCTCATTCTTAGCTAGTTCCGGTGTTTCAAATGCAGGTGCGGGACCAGAGGAGGGGGAATGTTAGGAGGGAAGGAGAGAAAGAAAGGGGAGAGGGAGTGGAGGACGGAGTGATGTGTGTCTCAGCATCTCCTTTAGTAGTTCATAGGGGTCATGATCATGTGTTCGAGCACAAGTGTGAGATGTGCAATGAGAGAAACAAGTGATAAAAGAAGAAAAAAGAAACCCCGAAAGTGCAGCCTTGGGACACGCAATCAGAACAAGTCAGCAACCTGCAGACACGGAAGACCGGCCCTCCGGTGTCTGCGGGGAACTTGTCGTCCCTGCAGACACGGAGGCCGACAAGAGGTCAGGAGCTGGGGCCTCAGCGGGGCTTCTGCTCACTTCAGAAATGCGTGTGCCTGTGAGTGGGCGCAGCCTCTGGCTCAAGGATTAGGGCGCCGGCCCCATATTATACCGTGGGTGTTGGTTCAAGCCCGGACTCCGCCAGAACTGGAAAGCAAACAAACAAACAAACCCATTTTCGGGAGTTCAACTCAGTGAGCTGAAGCGATCCGCCCACCTAGACCTCCCAAAGTGCTCCGATTACAGGCCTGAGCCGCCTCACCACGCCCAGCCTAATTCGATTTAGTTAAATATCCTTCTCCCACACCTGGTTTCACTGTATCTGCAGAGATGTATGTGTGTGGGGGAAGCTATTGTTAAGTATAGAAGATAACGGGGGCGGGACCTGTCGCTCAGTGAGCAAGGTGCCGGCCCCATATAGGGAGGGTCGTGTGTTCAACACTAGGCCCGCCCGAACTGCAAAAAAAAGTAGCCGGGCGTTGAGGCGGCCGCCTGTAATCCCAGCTACTCGGGAGACCGAGGCAGGATAATCGCCTAAACCCAGGAGATGGAGGTTGCTGTGAGCTGTGCGACGCCACGGCACTCTACCGAGGGCAACAATGTGAAACTCTGTCTCTATAGAAAGGAAAAAGAATACAAGTTAACGGGTGGCGCCTGTGGGTGAAAGGAGTAGGGTGCCGGCCCCATATACAGAGGAGGTGGGTGGCGAGAAAAACTGCCCCCTCCTCAAAATCATTTAGCTGAAAGAGCTCGTCTGCGGTCACCCCCGCCCTCCCCCCGCATATTTCGGAGGTGGCGGATTCAAACCAAGCCCCGGCAAAAAACTGGTAAGAAAAAAAACAACAAAGAACGAAGGAAGGAAGGGAGGGATGGAGAGAAGGAGAAAGGATGGGACAGAACAATGGAAAGAAAGGAAGGAAGGAAGGAAGGAAAATGAAAGAGTAAAAGTGGTTCAGTGCCTATTCCTCAGAGGAGTAGGGCACCGACCCCAAGTACAAGAGGCGGCGGGTTGAAACCGGGCCCCAGTCAAACACCGCAGAAGAAGGAAAATATTTAATAAATAAATAGATAAAAAAATAGGCTGGCGTGGGGTTGGGGGGCGGTGCATAGCACACTGGTTAAGGCACCAACCACATCCACCGAGGAGGCTGGCGGATTCCGGCCCTGTCCCACAAGCTAGAAGATAATGACAACTGCAACAAAGCAAAAGTACCCCGGCACTGGGGCAGTCTCATGCAGTCCCAGGTACTTGGGAGGCTGAGGCCAGACAATCGTTAACGCCCAAGAGTTGGAGGTTCTTGAGAGCTGTGACACCACACCACGGCAATCTACGGAGGGTGACTCAGTGAAGGTCTGCCTCACTAATAAAAAAAAAGAAAAATAATCAAATGGACCAAAAAATAAATTAATAAATATTAAAATCAATCTAATAAAGAAGTAAATAGACACGTAGCACAGTTCCTGGAACAGAAACACTTCCTCTCTCCCAACCCCCACTTTCCAATCCAGAAAAGAACTTCAGTAATGAGTTAAGTGTTTTTTTTTGTTTGTTTGTTTTCTTCTAGAGACCGAGTGTCACTTGATGCCCATCGGGTAGAGTGCCATGGCATCACACAGCTCACAGCAACTTCCAACTCCTGGGCTTCAGCGATTCTCTTGCCTCAGCCTCCCGAGTAGCTGGGACGACAGGAGCCCGCCACCATGCCCAGCTATTTTTTGGTTGCAATTCAGCCGGGGCCGGGTTTGAACCTGCCACCCTCGGTCTGTGGGGCCAGCGCATTACCGTCTGAGCCACAGGCGCCACCCCTAAGTTAAATTTTCCACCTTTATTTCTGATCTGTTCCGTTTTACAGAACAGCTAAGAAGCCAAGCACAGAGGTGCTGACATGAACTGACCTGACCTGACCTGACCGGAGAGGAGGTTGAAGGGAAGAACTCCTAGAATCTGTCCCCGCCCTTCTCCGCACCGCCTCCCCACTGGGCTTTGAGAGGAGGGATCTGTCCCGGGGGAACAGCTCCATACACACCCAAAGAAGTTACGGGGTTGGGGGCGGTTGATCTCCACCGTAATGCTAGCATTCTGGGAGGCCGAGGCCGGTGGAGACAGGAGACGACCGCCCCACACCCCAGCATAGTCCCACCTGTTCGGGAGTCTGAAGCAAAAGCATCCCTGGAGCTCAAGAATTCGAGTGTGCTGTGACTTGTGAATGGCGCCATGCCGCTCTTCCCAGTGAAGGTGGACTGAGGGTGTAGGGCCAAAAAATATATAAATAAATAAATATATAATCCCACACACATATACTGTCCTAGCTGGTTCTGCAGACCTGAATGAACAAGAGTTTTTTTTGTTTTTTTTTTTATAGGAATGACACACCCCCTAGGCTCACACGCTGCCGAGTTCGCTCCTTAGCTCTAGTGGTTACACAGGAGGCAAGCAGTGCGTATTGTCAGAACAACCGATTCAGAAAAAAGGGAGAGTGAGAATGAGGGGGGAGAGATACGGAGAGGGGGGAGAAAGGGAGGGAGAGTGGGAGAGAGAGAGAAAGAGGGGGAGAGAGAGAGAGAAGACGAACACGAAAGAAGGAACACGGGGTTTGGAGGAGCGAGGCGAGTCTCAGAGTCTCAGGGTAACCACAACCTATACAAGGCCGCCACCTGCTGGACTAACTAGGCCAAAGCATGCAAAAGACACATCTGGTCGACCAAAAGGCGCTGAGGTGACAAAATCCCTGGTCTGAGGTCGGCCACGGACGTCTGATCATCCGCGGGGCACTGTGCAGACCCAAGTGTCCTAACACCCACATGTGCTCTACGTGGGTGTCATGCATGCCTGCCTGCCTGGCAGAAGAACCCGGCGTGCTCATTCTTAGCTAGCTCCAGTGTTTCATAAGCAGGTGCAGGGGACCTGGGGAGGGGGGATGTTACGAGGGAAGGAGAGAAAGAAAGGGGAGAGGGAGTGGAGGACGGAGGGATGTGTATCGCAGCATCTCCTTTAGTAGTTCATAGGCGTCATGATCATGTGTTCGAGCACAGGTGTGAGATGTGCAATGAGAGATACAAGGGATAGAAGAAGAAAAAAGAAACCCCGAAAGTGGTGCCTTGGGACACGCAGTCAGAACAAGTCAGCAACCTGCAGACACCGAGGACCGGCCCTCCGGTGTCTGCGGGGACCGTGTCGTCCCTGCAGACACGGGGCCGACAAGAGGTCAGGAGCTGGGGCCTCAGCGGGGGTTTTGCTCAGTTCAGAAACGCCTGTGCCTGTGAGTGGGCGCAGCCCCTGGCTCAAGGATTAGGGCGCCGGCCTCATATTATACCGTGGGTGTTGGTTCAAGCACGGACTCCGCCAGAACTGGAAAGCAAACAAAACCATTTTCGGGAGCTCAACTCAGTGAGCTGAAGCGATCCGCCCACCTAGACCTCCCAAAGTGCTACGATTACAAGCCTGAGCCATCTCTTTCGATTTAGTTAAAGATCCTTCTCCCACACCTGGTTTCACTGTATCTGGAGAGATGTATGTGTGTGGGGGAAGCTATTGTTAAGTATAGAAGATAACGAGGGCGGGGCCTGTGGCTCAGGGAGCAAGGCGCCGGCCCCATATACGGAGGGTGGTGTGTTCAACCCTAGGCCCGCCAGAACTGCAACAAAAAAGTAGCCGGGCATTGTGGCGGCTGCCTGTAGTCCCAACTACTCGGGAGACCGAGGCAGGATAATCGCCTAAGCCCAGGAGATGGAGGTTGCTGTGAGCTGTGTGACGCCACGGCACTCTACCGAGGGCAATAAAGTGAAACTCTGTCTCTACAGAAAGGAAAAAGAATCCAAGTTAATGGGTGGCGCCTGTGCGTGAAAGGAGTAGGGTGCCGGCCCCATATACAGAGGAGGTGGATGGCGAGAAAAACTGCCACCTCCTCAAAATCATGTACCTGAAAGAGTTCACCTGCGGGCACCCCCGCCCTCCCCCCGCATATTTCGGAGGTGGCGAGTTCAAACCAAGCCCCAGCAAAAAACTGGAAAGAAAAAAATCAAAAAGAACGAAGGAAGGAAGGGAGGGATGGAGGGAAGGAGAAAGGATAAGACGGAACGATGGAAGGAAGAAAGGAAGGAAGGAAGGAAGGAAGGAAGGAAGGAAGGAAAGAAGGAAGGAAGGAAGGAAGGAAGGAAGGAAGGAAGGAAGGAAGGAAGGAAGGAAGGAAGGAAGGAAGGAAGGAAGGAAAATGAAAGAGTAAATGTGGTTCAGTGCCTGTTCCTCAGAGGAGTAGGGCACCGGCCCCAAGTACAAGAGGCGGTGGGTTGAAACCGGGCCCCAGTCAAGCACCGCAGAAGAAGGAAAATATTTAATAAATAAATAGATAATAAAATAGGCTGGCGTGGGGTTGGGGGGTGGTGCATAGCACACTGGTTAAGGCACCAACCACATCCACCGAGGAGGCTGGCGGTTTCCAGCCCTGTCCCACAAGCTAGACGATAATGACAACTGCAACAAAGCAAAAATACCCCGGCGCTGTGGCGGGCTCATGCAGTCCCAGGTACTTGGGAGGCTGAGGCCAGACAATCGTTAATGCCCAAGAGTTGGAGGTTCTTGAGAGCTGTGACACCTCACCACGGCCATCTATGTGGGGTGACTCAGTGAACGTCTGCCTCACTAATAAAAAAAAAGAAAAATAATCAAATGGACCAAAAAATAAATTAATAAATATTAAAATCAATCTAATAAACAAGTAAATAGACACGTAGCACAGTTCCTGGAACAGAAACCCTTCCTCTCCCCAAACCCCCGCTTTCCAATCCAGAAAAGAACTTCAGTAATGAATTAAGTGTTTTTTTTTTGTTGTTTGTTTTTTTGTAGAGACAGAGTGTCACTTTATGCCCTTCGGGTAGAGTGCCATGGCATCACACAGCTCACAGCAACTTCCAACTCCTGGGCTTAAGCGATTCTCTTGCCTCAGCCTCCCAAGTAGCTGGGACGACAGGAGCCCGCCACCATGCCCAGCTATTTTTTGGTTGCAATTCAGCCGGGGCGGGTTTGAACCCGCCAAACTCAGTCTGTGGGGCCGGCGCCTTACCGACTGAGCCACAGGCGCCGCCCATCAGTTAAGTTTTCGACCTTTATTTCTGATCTGTTCCGTTTTACAGAAGAGCTAAGAAGCCAAGCACAGAGGCGCTGACATGAACTGACCTGACCTGAACTGACAGGAGCGGACGATGAAGGGAAGAACTCCTAGGATCTATCCCCGCCCTTCTCCGCACCGCCTCCCCACTGCGCTTTGAGAGGAGGTATCGGTCCCCAGGGAACAGCTCCATGCACACCCAAAGAAGTTACGGGGTCGGGGGCGGTTAATCTCCCCTCTAACGCCAGCATTCTGGGAGGCCGAGGCCGGTGGAGACAGGAGACGACCGCCCCACACCCCACCATAGTCCCAACTGTTTGGAAGTCTGAAGCAAAAGCATCCCTGGAGCTCAAGAATTCGAGTGTGCTGTGACTTGTGAATGGCGCCACGCCGCTCTTCCCAGTGAAGGTGGACTGAGGGTGTATCGCCAAAAAATATATAAATAAATAAACATATAATCCCACACACATGTACAGTCCTAGCTGGTTGTGTAGAACTGAATGAAGAAGAGTTTTTTTCGTTTCTTATTTTTTGATAGGAATGACACACCCCCTAGGCTCACACGCTGACGAGTTTGCTCCTTAGCTCTAGTATTTACGCAAGTGGCAAGCAGTGCATATTGTCAGAACAACCGTTTCATAATAAAGGTAGAGTGAGAATGAGGGGGGAGAGATAGGGAGAGGGGGGAGAAAGGGAGGGAGAGAGGGAGAGAGAGACAGAAGACAAACAGGAAAGAAGGAACACGGGGTTTGGAGGAGCCAGGGGAGTCTCAGAGTCTAAGGGGAACCACAACTTATACAAGGCCGCCACCTGCTGGACTGACTAGGCCAAAGCACGCAGGAGAGACATCTGGTCGAGCAACAGGCGCTAAGGTGACAAAATCCCCGCTCTAAGGTCGGCCACGGACGTCTGGTCATCCGCGGGGCACTGTGGAGGCCCAAGTTTCCTAACACCCACATGTGCTCTACATGGGTGTCATGCATGCCTGTCTGCCTGACAGGAGAACCCGGGGTGCTCATTCTTAGCTAGCTCCGGTGTTTCATATGCAGGTGCGGAGGCCAGGGGTGCGGGGATGTTACGAGGGAAGGAGAGAAAAAAAGGGGAGAGGGAGGGGAGGACAGAGGGATGTGTGTCGCAGCATCTCCTTTAGTAGTTCATAGCCGTCATGATCATGTGTTCGAGCACAAGTGTCAGATGTGCAATGAGAGAAACAAGGGATAAAAGAAGAAAAAAGAAACCCCGAAAGGGGTGCCTTTGGACTCGCAGTCAGAATAAGTCAGCAACCTGCAGACACGGAGGACCGGCCCTCTCCGCAGCCAATTGGAGGCCGACAAGAGGTCAGGAGCTGGGGCCTCAGCGGGGGGTTGGCTCAGATCAGAAACCCGTGTGCCTGTGAGTGGGCGCAGCCCCTGGCTCAAGGATTAGGGCGCCGGCCCCATATTATACCGTGGGTGTTGGTTCAAGCCCGGAATCCGCCAGAACTGGAAAGCAAACAAGCAAACCATTTTCGGGAGCTCAGCTCAGTGTGCTGAAGTGATCCGCCCACCTAGACCTGCCAAAGTGCTTCGATTACAGGCCTGAGCCACCTCACGTCGCCCAGCCTAATTCGATTTAGTTAAATGTCCTTTTCCCACACCTGCTTTCACTGCATGTGGAGAGATGTATGTGTGGGGGGGAAGCTATTGTTAAGTATAGAAGATAACGGGGGCAGGGCCAGTGGCTCAGTGAGCAAGGCGCCGGCCCCATATACTGAGGGTGGTGTGTTCAACCCCAGGCCCGGCAACTTATACACAGCCGCCACCTTCTGGACTGACTAGGCCAAAGCACGCAGAAGAGACATCTGGTCGACCAACAGGCGCTAAGGTGACAAGATCCCCGGTCTAAGGTCGGCCACGGACGTCTGGTCATCCTCGGGGCACTGTGGATGAACTGCAACAAAAAAGTAGCCGGGCGTTGTGGCGGCCGCCTGTAGTCCGAGCTACTCGGGAGACCGAGGCAGGATAATCGCCTCAGCCCAGGAGGTGGAGGTTGCTGTGAGTTGTGTGACGCCACGGCACTCTACCGAGGGCAATAAAGTGAAACTCTGTCTCTACAGAAAGGAAAAAGAATACAAGTTAACGGGTGGCGCCTGTGGGTGAAAGGACTAGGGTGCAGGCCCCATATACAGGGGAGGTGGGTGGGGAGAAAAACTGCACACTCCTCAAAATCATTTAGTTGAAAGAGTTCGCCTGCGGGCACCCCCGCCCTCCCCTCCCCGCATATTTCCGAGGTGGCGGATTCAAACCAAGCCCCGGCAAAAAAACTGGAAAGAAAAAAAACAAGAAAGAACGAAGGAAGGAAGGGAGGGATGGAGGGAAGGAGAAAGGATGGGACGGAACGAAGGAAGGAAGGAAGGAAGGAAGGAAGGAAGGAAGGAAGGAAGGAAGGAAGGAAGGAAGGAAGGAAGGAAGGAAGGAAGGAAGGAAGGAAGGAAGGAAGGAAGAAAGGAAGGAAGGAAGGAAAATGAAAGAGTAAAAGTAGTTCAGTGCCTGTTCCTCAGAGGAGTAGGCACCGGCCCCAAGTACCAGAGGTGGTGGGTTGAAACCGGGCCCAAGTCAAACACCGCAGAAGAAGGAAAATATTTAATAAACAAATAGATAAATAAATAGGCTGGCGTGGGGTGGGGGGGTGGTGCATAGCACAGTGTGGTTAAGGCACCAACCACATCCACCGAGGAAGCTGGCGGATTCCAGACCTGTCTGACAACCTAAACAACAATGACAACTGCAACAAAGCAAAAATACCCCGGCGCTGTTTTCGGGGTCATACAGTCCCAGGTACTTGGGAGGCTGAGGCCAGAGAATCGTTAACGCCCAAGAGTTGGAGGTTCTTGAAAGCTGTGACACCACACCACCGCAATCTACGGAGGGTGACTCAGTGAAGGTCAGCCTCACCAAAAAAAAAAAAAAACAAAAACGAATGAACCAAGAAATAAATTAATAAATGTTAAAATCAATCTAATAAAGAAGTAAATAGACACGTAGCACAGTTCCTGGAACAGAAACCCTTCCTCTCCTCCAACCCCCGCTTTCCAATCCAGAAAAAAACTTCAGTAATCAGTTAAGTGTATTTTTTTTTTTCTTGTAGAGACAGAGTGTCACTTTATGCCCTTCTGGTAGAGTGCCATGGCATCACACAGCTCACAGCAACTTCCAATTCCTGGGCTTAAGCGATTCTCTTGCCTCAGCCTCCCGAGTAGCGGGGACGAAAGGGCCCGGCGCCATGCCCAGCTATTTTTTGGTTGCAGTTCAGCCGGGGCCGGGTTTGAACCCGTCACCCTCGGTCTGGGGGACCTTCGCCTTACCGACTGAGCCACAGGCGCCGCCCCTCAGTTAAGTTTTCGACCTTTACTTCTGATCTGTTCCGTTTTACAGAAGAGCTAAGCAGCCAAGCACAGAGGCGCTGATCTGACCTGACCTGACCTGACCTGACTGGAGCCGAGGTTGAAGGGAAGAATTCCTAGGATCTTTCCCCGACCTTCTCTGCACCGCCTCCCCACTGGGCTTTGAGAGGACGGATCTGTCCCCGGGAACAGCTCCATACACACCGAAAGAAGTTACGGGGTCGCAGGCGGTTGATCTCCACTCTAATGCTAGCGTTCTGGGAGGCCGAGGCCGGTGGAGACAGGAGAAGAACGCTCCACAACCCACCATAGTCCCACCTGTTCGGGAGTCTGAAGCAAAAGCATCCCTGGAGCTCAAGATTTCGAGTGTGCTGTGACTTGTGAATGGCGCCACACCGCTCTTCCCAGTGAAGGTGGACTGAGGGTGTATCGCCAAAAAAAAAAAAATGAATAAATATATAATCCCACACACATACACTGTCCTAGCTGGTTGTGTAGACCTGAATGAAGAACAGTTTTTTTCTTTTTTTTTTTTTTGATAGGAATGACACACTCCCCTAGGCTCACACGCTGCCAAGTTCGCCCCTTAGCTCTAGTAGTTACACAGGACGCAAGCAGTGCATATTGTCAGAACAACCGTTTCAGAATAAAGGGAGAGTGAGAATGAGGTGGGAGAGAGAGGGAGAGGGGGGAGAAAATGAGGGAGAGAGGGAGAGAGAGAGAGAGAAGACGAACACGAAAGAAGGAACACGGGGTTTGGAGGAGCCAGGCGACTGTCAGAGCCTCAGGGGAACCACAACTTATACAGGGCCGACACCTGCTGGACTGACTAGGCCAAAGCACGCTGAAGAGACATCTGGTCGACCAACAGGCGCTAAGGTGACAAGATCCCCGCTCTAAGGTCGGCCCTGGACGTCTGATCATCCGCGGGGCACTGTGGAGACCCAAGATTCCTAACACCCACATGTGCTCTACGTGGGTGTCATGCATGCCTGCCTGCATGGCAGGAGAACCCGGGGTGCTCATTCTTGGCTAACTCCGGTGTTTCATATGCAGGTGCGGGGGCCAGGGGAGGGGGGCTGTTACGAGGGAAGGAGAGAAAGAAAGGGGAGAGGGAGTGGAGGACGGAGGGATGTGTGTGGCAGCATCTCCTTTAGTAGTTCATAGGCGTCATGATCATGTGTTCGAGCACAAGTGTCAGATGTGCAATGAGAGAAACAAGGGATAAAAGAAGAAAAATGAAACCCCGAAAGTGGTGCCTTGGGACACGCAGTCAGAACAAGTCAGCAACCTGCAGACATGGAGGACCGGCCCTCTCTGCAGCCGATTGGAGGCCGACAAGAGGTCAGGAGCTGGGGCCTCAGCGGGGGGGTTGATCAGTTCAGAAACGCATGTGCGTCAATTTTTAAGGCTGAATGGTTATCCATGGTACACATATATCACATTTTGTTAATCCATTCATGTATTGATCGGTACTGGGGTGGATTCCACATCTTGACAATTGTGACCTGAGCTGCAATAAACCTTCTAGTGCAAAAGTCTCTATGTTAAAATGATTTTTTTATCTTCTGGGTTGGAGTGGAATTGAAGGATCAAATGAAAGGTTTACTTTTAGTTCTTTCAAAATTCTCCATACTTCTTTACAAATAGGCTATATTAGTTTGAAATCCTACCAACAGCGTAAAAGTGTTCCCTTATCTCCACATCCATGCCAGTCTTAGCAGCTTTGGGATTTTATAATGTATGCTATTCTCATTGGGGTAGATTATATGTCAAAGTGCTTTTGATTTGCATTTCTCTGATGATTAGGGATGGTGAGCACTTTTTTTTCATGTATTTGTTTGGCCATTTGTTCATTACTGTTAACTTAGAACATTATATTTTATGGCTGAGTAACAGTCCATGGTATAGTAAACCCCAAGATGTTTATCCATTCATTTATTGATTAATATTTAGGTACTTTTGATTTTGCCTCGATAATGTATGTTGTAGTCACCCTTATGCTGAGACTCTTTATCTACAGCCTGAGGAACAAAGATGTGAATGGAGCCCTGGGAAAACTCCTCAGAATAGCAGCCCTTGTCTGTGATTAATTAGAGCCTCAGAAGTACTTGAACTCTTTGTGCAACTAGGCCAATGGGTGTGTATTTCAATATCCTATGTCTTTTTCTCTCCCAAGACATGCTTCTTGTCTTTTTATTGCCAAAAAAATTTTTGACTTTGTTTTCACTTGTTTTCATGTTACTTTTATTCAAAACTCCCTGTTTTATTTCTTTCTGACATTTGTTTCCTATATTTTGTCCAGAAAATTCCATCTTTAGGCCATCTGCAGTCCCTGATACCTGTAGTCTTAGCACTCTGGGAATCAGAATGGGGAGGATCACTTGAGAATAGTATTTGGAGACCAGTCTGAGCAAGAATGACACCCCATCTCTACAAAACAAATTAAAAAGTTAGTTATGTGTGGTGGTGGAAACCTATAGTGCCAGTAACTCAGGAAGCTGAGGGAGGAGAGTCACTTGAACTGAAGAGGTTAAGGTATCAGTAAGCTATGATGATGGCACTACACTCTACCTAGGGTGACAGATTGTGACTATGTCTCAAGGAAAAAGAAGAAACAGAAAATTTCATCTTTTGCCAGTTTTCTGACAACCATTCCTGAAATTTCTGTCACATTTATAGCACATTTTGCATCAAATGAAGACATGATTTCCTCAAACACTATTCTTGTAAATGTTAATACTCTTCACTTTAGCATTTTTTCTCCTTCTACCAAATGAAATAAAAGTCATAGTGTATCATAAGCAATGTTTACATTATCAGGACTGTTTTGTTGCTTTACATGTATGACTTTAATACTGAAAACATTTATTCTAGCTATTTTCTGTCATTTATCTTTCTATCAAGGAAAGATACTGAGATTAAGGTGAACTATGTCCTGGGAAACTGACACTTTGCCCACACTCCTAACTTTGCTGTCCTGCTGTTCATAAGAACTCATGAAGTGACTTTCAACTTCAAATTCAGAATCTAGATTTGAAAGCTCACAGATTCAGATGGTTCCTAGCAATGTACAACCCAGGATAGCTCTGACCTGGTATCTCTTTATGGTACAAGCAGAAGTCAGAGTTGTGGCCTCCAGGAGCACAAATTCCTCAATCACTCACTGTTGGTAATCTTTGTCAGTGCCACTTTTGTTCCAACTCTATTCCTGGACCCATGTATTCTATATATTGAGGACATAGCATGTTGCATTTTTTCACTCTTTGGAGTACACATACTGCATCATGCATTTATGTACCAAACCTTTCCTGTTAGTCAAATGCCTGCAATAAGTATAATCTCTTTGAAATAAAAGCATTTTTATATCTTCCATTAAATATATTTTCAAACTTTCCTTCAATACTTCATAATCCTTGAGGTTATATTTTACCCCTGCCCTTTCTTTCCCTGATAAACTTTACAATTGGTTTATATTTGTCACGTCTATTTCCACAATACTCATTCCTTTCTTTTTTCTTCTTCATGAGACAGACTCTGCCCCACCCTGAGTGCAATGTTATCATCGTAATTTTCTTCACTTTCAAGCTCCTTGGCTCAAGTGATTCTCCTACATCAGCCTCCTAAGTAGCTGGGACTACAGGCTTCCAACAGCATGCTCGGCTAATTTTTCTATTTTTGTGTAGAAACAGGATCCCCCTCTTAACTTATATACATTCTGCAACCCTTTCCACCTGAATTGTTTTTGCCTCTACATTTATATTTATTTGTAATTTTTTCAATTTCTCTTCATTTGATCATTTATGGGGTACAAGTGCCATTTTTTTGCATGGATATATTGTATTATAGTGAAATCAGAGCCTCGAGTGCATCTATCACTGGACCAATTCACATTGTATCCACTAAGCAACCTCCCATGGCATGACCCCTTCCCAGCCTCCCCACTTCAAGTTTCCATTGTCCATCATGCAACATTCTCCTTCCACATTTACACATCATTTAGCTCCCAGGTATAAGTGAGATCATGCAGTACTTGTTTTTATGTATCTGCATTGTTTCACTTAAGATAATGATCTCCAGTTGAATCCTTGGTGCTGTAAAAGACATTATTTCATTCTTTTTGTGGCTAAATAGTATTTCATTGTGTATATAGACCATATTTTTTTTTACCCAGCACTCCACTGATGGCAACTTAGGTTGATTTCATATCTTTGCTATCATAAACAGTGCAGTAATAAACATATGACTTCAGATGTCTTTTTATACATTGATCTATTTTCCTATGGGTAAATGCACAGCAGTAGTGTTGCTGGATTGTGTGGTATTCCTATTTTTAGTTCTTTCGGAAATATCTAAATATGATCCACATCCTGGCCAACATCTTTTTTTTTTTTTTTTTAATCATAGCCATATTGACTAATGTAAGATGGTATCTCATTGTTGTTTTAATTAAAATTTCTCTGATAACTCTGATGGTGACATTTTTTCATACGAATTTTGGCCATTTGTTTATCTTCTTTTGAAAAATGTCTATTCATGTCCTATGTCCATTTTTTTTTTTTCTCTCTCTTGGGCTCAAGTGATCGACTTGCCACAGTTTTTCTATTTTTAGTAGAGAAAGGGTCTGATTCCTGCTCAGGATGGTCTTGAACCTGTGAGCTCAAGCTATCCATCCACCTCCGTCTCCCAGAATGCTAGGATTACAGGTGCGAACCACCGCGCCTGGCCTACTGTATTATTTTTAATTTGTATTTTTTATCTTTATTTTTATTTTTTTTTATTGTTAAATCATAGCTGTGTACCTTAGTGCAATCAAGGGGTACAATGTACAGGTTTCATATACAATCTGAAATATTCTCATCAAACTGTTCAATGTAGCCTTCATGGCATTTTCTTAGTTACTGTATGTAGGCATTTGTATTCTGCATTTAGTAAGTTTCGCCTGTACCCATTCCGAGATGCACCGTACATGTGGCCCCACCCATGACCCTCCCTCCACCAAAACCTCCTGCCTCCCGTCCCCTTCCTTGGCCCTTTCCCTAGTATTGTGCTATAGTTGGGTTATAGCCTTCATGTGAAAGATATAATTTAGCTTCATAGCAGAGCTGAGTACATAGGATACTTTTTTCTTCCATTCCTGAGATAACTTTGCTAAGAAGAATATGTTCCAGCTCCATCCATGTAAACATGGATGTAAACAGCCCTCCCATCTGAGGGCTGTAAAGAGGTAAAGTCTTAGCAGAGAGTCTTAGCAAAGTCTTAGCAAAGTCATAGCAGAGCTGAGTACATAGGATACTTTTTCTTCCATTCCTGAGATACTTTGCTGAGAAGAATATGTTCCAGCTCCATCCACGTAAACATGGCTGTAAACAGCCCTCCCATCTGAGGGCTGTAAAGAGGTAAAGTCTCCATCTTTCTTTAAGGCTGCATAATATTCCATGATATACATGTATCACAATTTGCTAGTCCATTCATGGGTCGATGGACACTTGGGCTTCTTCCATGACTTAGCAATTATGAATTGGGCTGCAATAAACATTCTGGTACAGATGTCTTTGTTATATTGTGAGTTTTGGTCTTTGGGGTATAAACCTAGTAAAGGAATTATAGGATCGAATGGCAGGTCTATTTTTAGGTCTCTAAGTATTCTCCAAACACCCTTCCAGAAGGAACGTATTAGTGTGCATTCCCACCAGCAGTGTAGAAGTGTGCCCTTTTCTCCACATCCATGACAACATCTCTGGTTTTGGGATTTTGCTATGTGGGCTACTCTTACTGGGGTTAGGTGGTATCTCAAAGTAGTTTTGATTTGCATTTCTCTGATGATTAAGGATGATGAGCTTTTTTTCATGTGTTTGTAGATCATGCATCTGTCTTCTTTAGAGAACTTTCTCTTCAAGTCCCTTTCCCACCCTGAGATGGGATCACGTGTTCTTTTCTTGCTAATACATTTGAGTTCTCTGTGGATTCTGGTTATTAGACCTTTATCGGAGGTATAACCTTCAAATATTTTCCCCCATCTGAGGGCTGTCTGCTTGCTTTACTCACTATGTTCTTGGCTGTGCAGAAGCTTTTTAGTTTGATCAGGTCCCAGTAGTGTATTTTTGATACTGCTTCAATTGCCTGGGGAGTCCTCTTCATAAAATATTCACCCAGGCCAATTCCTTCAAGAGTTTTCCCTGCACTTTCTTCAAGTATTTTTATAGTTTCATGTCTTAAGTTTAAATCTTTTATCCAGTGAGAGTCTATCTTAGTTAATGGTGAAAGGTGTGGGTTCAATTTCAAACTTCTACAGGTTGCCAGCCAGTTTACCCAGCATCATTTGTTAAATAGGGAATCTTTTCCCCACTGAATGTTTTTAATTGGCTTGTCAAAGATCAAATAACGGTAAGTATCTGGATTCATCTCTTGGTTCTCTATTCTGTTCCAGACATCTACTTCTCTGCTTTTGTGCCAGTACCATGCTGTTTTGATCACTACCAATTTGTAGTACAGTCTGAGGTCTGGTAGCGTGATTCCACCTGCTTTGTTTTTATTGCTGAGTAATGTTTTGGCTATTCAAGTTTTTTTTCTAATTCCATATAAAACAAAGTATTATTTTTTCAAGATGTTTAAAATATGACAATGGAGCTTTTATAGGAATTGCATTAAAATTGTATATTGCTTTGGGTAGTATAGACATTTTAACAATGTTTTTTCTTCCCAGCCATGAGCATGGTATGTTTTTCCATCTGTTAACATCTTCGGCTATTTCTTTTCTTAAGGTTTCATAGTTCTCTTTGTATAGATCTTTCACATCTTTGTTAGGTATACTCTCAAATATTTCATCTTCTTTGGCACTACTATGAAAGGATTAGAGTCCTTGACTGTTTTTTCGGCTTGGATATTGCTGTTATATATAAAGGCTACAGATTTACGGGTGTTGATTTTGTAGCCTGAGACATTGCTGTATTCCTTGATCACTTCTAAAAGTTTAGCAGTAGAATCCCTAGTGTTTTCCAGATATATGATCATATCATCTGCAAAGAGTGAAAGTTTGATCTATTCTGACCCTGTGTGGATACCCTTGATCGCCTTTTCTTCCCTACTTGCAATGGCTAAAACTTCCATTACAATGTTAAAGAGCAATGGAGACAATGGGCAACCTTGCTTGGTTCCTGATCTAAGTGGAAATGATTTCAATTTAACTCCATTCAATAAGATATTGGCTGTGGGTTTGCTGTAGATGACCTCTATTAGTTTAAGAAATGTCCCTTCTATACCAATTTTCTTAAGTGTTCTGATCATGAAGGGATGCTGGATATTATCAAAAGCTTTTTCTGCATCAATTGAAAGAATGATATCTTCCTTATTTTTTAGTTTGTTTATGTGTTGAATTACATTTCTAGATTTACGTATATTGAACCAGCCTTGAGACCCTGGGATAAATCCCACTTGGTCATGGTTTATAATTTTTTTGATGTGTTGTTGGATTCTGTTTGTTAGGATCTTATTGAGCATTTTAGCATCAATATTCATTAGTGATATTGGTCTATAATTTTCTTTTCTTGTTGGGTCTTTCCCTGGTTTGGGGATCAAGGTGATGTTTGTTTCGTAGAATGTGTTGGGTAATATTCCTTCTTTTTCTGTATTTTGGAAGAGGTTTAGTAGTATAGGTACAAGTTCTTCTTTAAACACTTGGTAGAATTCTGACATAAAGCAATCTGGTCCTGGGCTTTTCTTTTTGGGGATATTTTGTGTAGTTGATGCTATTTCAGAACTTGATATAGGCCTGTTCAACATTTCCATTTCGTTCTGGCTAAGTCTTGGTAGGTGGCGTACTTCCAGGTATCGGTCTATTTCTTTCAGATTTTCAGATTTCTGAGAGTAGAATTTCATGTTTTAATGGGGTTACTTGTTTTTGTTGTTGTTGTTGTTGATGAGCTGTTTGAGTTACTTATAAATTCTGAATATCTTATTTTATCCCATTCTGAATATTGCCTTTTCACTCTGTTGGTTAATTCCTTTGCTATGCAGAAGCTCTATTGTTTAAGTTCTGTTTTTCTGTATTTGTTTTTGTTGTCTGTGCTTTTGAGGTCTTAGTGATGAACTCTTTGCCTAGATAATGTCTAGAAGAGTTTTCTCTAATATTTTTTATAATTTCAGGTCTTACATTCAAGACTTTAATCCATTTTGAGTTGATTTCCATATGTGGTGACAGATAGTTATCCAGTTTCACCCTTCTGCATATGGCAACCCAGTTTTCCCATCACCACTTATTGAGAAGGATATGTTTTCCCTGGTCTATGTTCTTCTTGACTTTGTTAAAGATTAGTTGGCTGTAAGTATGTGGGTTTATTTCTAAGTTCACTGTTCCATTTCATATACATATATTTATTTCTCTTTTTTTTTCTTTCTTTTACTTTTTAGAAACGGGTGTCTTGGCTCAGCACTAGTAGCTCTGTGGCTAGTGTGCCAGCCACATACAATGAAGCTGGTGGGTTCAAATACAACCCAGGCCAACTACAACCAAAAAAATAGCTGGGCATTGTGGTGGGCACCAGTGGTTCCAGCTACTTGAGAGGCTGAGACAAGAGAACCACTTAAGTCCAAGAGTTGGACGTTGCTATAAGCTGTGACACCACAGCACCCTACCAAGGGCAACATATTGACACTGTGTCTCAAAAAAAGAAAAGAAAGAAATGGAGGTCTTCCTCTATTTCCCATGCTAAAGTGGAGTGTGATGACTATAGCTCAATGGAACGTCAAATGCCTGAGCTTAAGTGGACTTCCCACCTCAGCCTCCCAAGTAGCTGGGACTTCATACAACCACACTTGGCTGAATTTTTTTCTTTTCTTTTCTTTTCTTTCTTTTTTTTTTTTTTTTTGTAGAAACAGGAGCTCACTTTATTGCCCAGGGTGAATTTGAACTTCTGGCCTCAAGGGATTCTTCCACCTTCCCCCCCCCAAAGTGCTAGAATTATAAGCATAAGCCACCACCCCTGACCTATATGTCTTTTTTATACCAGTTACTGTAGACTTATAGTATACTTTTAAATCAGGCAAAGTGATGCCTCCAAATATGTTCTTTTTCCTCAAGATTACCTTGGAAATCCAGATGTTTTCATAATTGCATATGGTATTTATAAATGTTGTCTCTAAATCTGTGAAAAATAATATTGGTATTTTGATGGAGATTGCACTGAACCTTGCTTTGGGTCATCTGGCCCTCTTAACAATATTGGTTTTTCCAATCGAGGAACATAAGATGGGTTTCCATTTGTGGAAACAATGGAAGCAATTTATTTTATAAGTGTTTTCTAGTTTTACTTTTAGACATCTTTTTCCTATTTTATTTAATATATTCCTAGTATTTTTTTTTCCATTTTGCAGGAAATAAATTGTTTTGTTGATTTGTTTTTTGCTAGGTTGGTATACAGAAAGGCTGCTGGTTTCTGTACATTGATTTTGTATCCTTAAATTTTCTGTATTTATTTATCAGACCTAGAAGTTTTTTAATGGAATCTTTAGGATTTTCCAAGTATAACATCATTGAACAAGAATATTTGTATCATTTTTATTTTTCTTTTCTTCTTCTTCTTCTTCTTCTTCTTCTTCTTCTTCTTCTTCTTCTTTTTTTTTTTTTTTTTGTCTGATTGCCCTAGCAAGACTTCCAAATACTGTGTTGAATAACATTGGTTAAAATAGACGTCCTTGTCTTGTTATACTTTTTAGGGGGAAATGCCCTCAACTTGTTCTCATTAAGTATGATGCTGGCTGTGCATTTTTTTGTATATGGCACTTTGTATTTTGAGGTATGTTCTTTCTATGCTTAGTTTGTTGGGGATTTTCATCATAAGCGATGCTGAATTTTTTCTTTTCTTATGTTTATTGTACATATTTGGAAGATGATGGCCATATCAATTTTTTTAACATTTTATTTTTTTTAATTCCTTTATTTTTTTAGTGTTAAATCAAAGCTGTGTACATCTGTACAATCAAGGGGTACAATGTGCTGGATTCATATACAATCTGAAATATTCTCATCAAACTGTTCAATGTAGCCTCCAGGGCATTTTCTTAGTTATTGTATGTAGACATTTGCATTCTGCATTTAGTAGGTTTCACCTGTACCCATTCTAAGATACACCGTAGGTGTGACCCCACCCATTACCCTCCCTCCACCCTGACTTCATGTCAATTTTTTTTTAATTCATAATTATATTATTATTTTCCTGAGGTCCTAGGAACTCGTTATTTGTACACCTAATGTGGTCAATTCATGTACGAGTGTATTTATAATACAGGGAAATTAGTTTGTAGAGGATATTTCTTACCACAATGACTATCCATTAATGAATTTTGGTAAATTCATTTTACTTTTTAAACCTACTGGATTACTAGAGATGCTGAATTATATTGAATGCTTTTTTTTATCTATTAAGATGATCATATGGTTTTTGTCCTTAATTCTGTTTATGCGATATATCACATTTACTGATTTGCATGTGTTGACCCATCCTTGCATCCCTGGTATAAAAGACACTTGACCATGACATAAGATATTTTTGATGTGCTGTTGCATTTGATTTGCTAATATTTTGCTGAGGATTATTGTGTCTATGTACACTGGGAATGTTGGTCTATAATTTCCTTTTCTGTGCGTGTTTGTTTGATATTGGTATCACGGCAATCCTGGCTTTGCAGAATGAGAGATAACTCATTTTCCTCTCTCTTTTGACACTAAACTGTCAAAATGGCAATGGATGTGGATCTGCAGTCATAAATGGAAGCATGTTATTTAGGCAAGAAGCATGGTAATGTGGTATGCCCACATCTCAGCCTCATAATAGCTCATTGAAGGGCAGTCAATATTATCTTAAGGGCACTTAAGATAGCCTTGTTCCTCTGTCCCTCCCTGTCAGGTAGCAGCTTAAACCTCATTATCACAAACTTGGCCTGAGGGTGTTGCACAGTCGAGCATCAGTCTTGCAAAGTGGCACCTAAGGCCTTTGACCAGCGAGGGCATCTCTACCACCACAGTCATGCAGCATGTGCAAGAAGCTATGAGGAGTGCAATCTACTTCTGTCTTAATCTTAACCACAGCCAGCAGCAAGGAAGTGTGACCCTTCCCAGAGGTGCTTGAAAACATATGGTCTTCCTTCCTCCTCCTCAAAGCAGTGTTGTGGCAGCAGCTAAATCTAAAGACCCCTTTCTCAATTCCTCTGTATAGCCCTACTTAGAGGTAATGTATGACAGTCTCCCTAATATCCACAAAGGCTTCCATGACATTTGCCAAAATCAAAGGATATTTTTCAATCCTCGTCTTGTTAGTCCACTCACAAAGTACCCCAGAACTATTAACCACTTTGATTTTATTCAGAAAGAGTCTTTTTATCATCCATAACACTGTGAACACTAGATGATATACAAAAATCTCCAAAGATTCTTCAAGAGAGGCACATTGTAAAGAGATAATTTCTCAGTTTGGTTCCTTATATAAATCATATACCAATGTATTTCTTTCTTTTTTTTTTCATGATCAAATGGAAGGTCTGATTTTAGTATTTTTGAGAATTCTCCATATTTCTTTCCATAAAGGTTGTATTACTTTGCAATCCTACCAGCAGTGCAAAAGTGTTCCATTCTCTTCACATCTATGCCAGCATCTCCAGCTGCAGAATGTTGTGATGTAAGCTATTATCACTGGGGTTACATGATATGCAATATAGTTTTGATTTGCATTTCACTGATGATTAGAGATGATTAGAATTTTTTAATTTGTTTATTGGGCATTAATCTGTCATCTTCAGAGAAGTTTCTATTAAAGTCTCTTGCTCATTTATAAATAGGGTTGTTTGCTCTTTTCTTATGCATTAATTTGAGTTTTCTGTAGATTCTAGTATACAGGCTTTTCTCAGATTTGTAGCATGCAAAAACTGCTCCAATTCCCATGACTATCTGTTTGCTTTGTTTGTGGAGCCCTTAGCTCTGCAGAAGCTTTTTAGCTTGATCAAATACTATTTATTTATTTTTGATGTTGCTGCAATTGCCAAGGGTTATTCCTCATAAAATCTTTTCCCAAGACAATATTTGCAAGTGTTTTCCCCACACTGTCTTCTAGGATTTTTATTATTTGACATATTTTTTATTTAATTTTTATTTTTTAATTTTTTTGAAGAGTAACATTCAGTGCCTATCATGTACAATTCTTTATGTAGTTTCTTTCTCTTTTTAATTTATTTTTATTAAATCACAACTGTGTACATTATGGGTTATAGTGTGATGATTTGATATACAATGGAGAATGCTTAAATCTAACTGATTAACATAAGCATCACTCACTTATTTTTGTGGAAAGACATCTATAATTTACTCTTAGTTGTTTTGAAATGTACCCTTGCATTGTGTTCATTATGTAAGATCCCACCAATTGCCCTCACTCCTCCCTCTACTTGACCTCCCTCCTCCTCTCTGCTCCCTCTTCTCCCTTCCTTCCTGCTGAACTATTATTTGTTTTATAATTTGTATTAATGTGTAAGTGATTATATACTGGTTTCATGATAGTATTGAGTACATTGGATACTTTTTCCCCCCCATTCTTGAGGTAATTTACTAAGAAGAATATCTTCTAACTCCATCCAGGTAAACATAAAAGAGGCAAAGTCTCTATCTTTTTATGGCTGCATAATATTCCATGGTATACATATACCACAGTTTTTTAATTCATTCATGAGTCCATGGGCACTTGGACTGCTTCCGTGACTTGACAATCATGAATTGGGATGCAATAGAGAATCTGGTGCAAATGTTTTGTTGTAAAATGATTTTTGTTCACCTGGGTAGATATCTAGTGATGAAATGACCAGATCAACTGGTAAGTGGAGATACTTCTTTCCAAAAAGGCCTTATTACTTTGCAATCCCACCAGCAGTGTAGAAGTATTCCCTTCTCTTCACATGTATGCACGGTTTTGTGATTTTGTGATGTGGGCTAATCTTACTGGAGTTAGGTGATATCTCAAAGTGGTTTTGATTTGCATTTCTCTGATGATTAAAAATGATGAGCATTTTTCATGTGTTTGTAGGTCTTCAGAAAAGTTTCTGTTCAAATCTCCTGTGCACAAAAAAAATGGGGTTGCTTTTCCTTTTCTTATTGATTGGAGTTCTCTGTAGATTCTTGTTATCAAACCTTTATTAGAATCATAACATGTAAAAATAGTCTGTCATTCTGAAGGCTGTTTGTTTTCTTTAGTTATAGTTCCCTTAGCTATGAAGAAGCTTTTTATCTTGATCAGATACCAGTAATATATTTTTGTGTTGTTTTAATTGACAGAGGAGTCCTCCTCATAAAAATTTTCCTGGGCAAACATTTTCAAGCATTTTCCCTGCATTGTATTCTAGTATTTTTTACAGTTTAGTGCCTTAAATTTAACTTTTATCCACTGAGAATCAATTTTTGTTAGTGGTGAAGTGTGAGGATCCACTTTCAATCTTCTACATTTTGCTAGTCAGTTCACCCAGCACCATTTGTGAAATAGGGAATCTTTTCCCCAGTGCATGGTTTTGTGAGGCTTATCAAAGATCAGATAATGCTATGTGGCTGGCTTGATCTCTAGATTCTCTACTCTATTCCATATATCTATCTCAATATTTTTGTGCCAGTACCAACCTATTTTGATCACTGTAGATTTGTAGTATAGCCTGAAGTTTAGTAAGGTGATGCCTCAATATTTGTTTTTATTTTTATGTAATGTATTAGGTATTTGAGTGTTTTCCTGATTCCATAGTAAATGAAGTATTAGTTTTTCAAGTTGTTTAAAGTATGACATTGGTGCTTTGATAGGGATTGCATTAAATATGTAGATTGCTTTGGGTAGTATGAACATTTTAACAATGTTCCTTCTTCCCAGCCATGAGCATCATAAGTTTTTCAATTTGTTAACATCTTCTGGTATTTTTTTCCTCAGGATTTCATATTTTTTTTAATAGAGATATTTCGTGTCCCTTGTTAGATAAATTCCCAGATATTTCATCTCATTGGCACTACTGTAAAGGAATAGAGTCCTTGATTATATTTTTGGCTTCACTTTGTTGGCGCATGTAAAGGCTACCATTTTGTAAGTATTGATTTTGTATCCTGAGAAACTGCTATATTCCTTGATCATTTCTAAGAGCTTTGTAATTGAGCTCCTAGGGTTTTCCAGGTATAAGATTGTATCATCCATGAATAGTGAGAATTTGACCTCCTCTGACCCCACTTTAATAACCTTGATCCCCTTTTCTTACCTGATTGTGATGGCTAGGACTTCCAGTACTATTTTGAATACCAGTGGTAACATTAGTCATCCTTGTCTAGTTCCAGAAATGAGTGTAAATATTTTCAATTTTACTCTATTCAATATGATATATAGTATCTCAGGAATAAAAAATATATATATCCAATGTACTCAGTACTACTGTGAAAGCAATTTATAATCACTCACACTTGCATATGAAAAATGAAACACAATTATAGCCTTGGATGAAGGAGGGAATGGGAGGTAGAGGGGAGGGGAAGGGGTGGGTTGATAGAGGGAGGGTTAGTAGGGGGACAACACCTATGGAGCACATTGCAAGTACAAGTTGGATCTATCAGGTGTAGAACACAAATGTCTTAATGCTGTAATTGGGTAAATGAGGTGTAAGCTATGTTGATTAGTAGGATGTAAGCACTCCAATTTGTACAAATAACCAACACATCAAATCCCATAATGGCATGACTATATTTATGATCTATGTAAAAATGACTTCATAAAAATATGATATTGGCTTTGGGTTTGCTCTAAATGGCCTCTATCAGTTTAAGAAATGTCCCATCTAAGCCTATTTTCTTCAGTGTTCTAATCCTGAAAGGATACAGCATCTTTTTATCAAAAGCCTTTTCTGTATCAACTGATAGAATCATAAAGTCTTTGTTTTCAATTTTATTTATGTGGTGTGTTGTTTTTACAGATTTACATACACTGGGATAAAACCAACTTGATTGTGATGCATAATTTATTTTGTTATTGTTTGTTTAGCAGGCCCAAGCCAGGTTTGAACTAGCCAGCTCAGGTGGACGGGGCCGGCACTCTAACCACTGTGCTATGTGTGCCCAACCAAGATGTATAATTCTCTTGATGTGTTGTTGAATTATGTTTGCTAGAATCTTACTGAGTAGTTTTGCATTGATATTCATTAATGATATTGGTCTATAATTTTCTTTCTTTGTTCTGTCCTTTCCTGGTTTGGGGATCAAGGTTATATTTGCTTCATAGAATGTGTTGGGGAGGATTCTTTCTTTTTCTACGTTTTGGAAAAGCTCGTGGAATGTAAGTAGTAGTTCCTCTTTGAAGTTTTGGTAGAATTCTAATGTGAAGCCATCTGGTCTCAAACTTTTCTTTTTTAAGAGATTTTGCATACTTGATGGTATTTCAGCACTTGATGTAGATCTACTGAAAATTGGTAATTCTTTCTGGTTGAGTCTAGGAATGTAGTGTGCTTTCAGGTATTTCTCCATTTCCTTCGGATTATTATATTTCTCACAATAGAGGGGTTTTTGTAATCATTGAGAATTATTTTAATTTCTGTGGTATTTATTGTTTTATTCCTTTATTGTTTCTGATTGACATTATGAAAGTTTTCACTTCCTGTTTCTGTTTAAACTAGTCAACCATTTATGAATTTTATTAATCTTTTCAAAGAACCAACCTTTCGTTTCATTGATCTTCTGAATAATTCTATTGTTTTCACTTTCATTTAATTCTGCTATGAATTAAAAAGAGGCTATAATTTTAATATAATATTATCTGCTATAATTTTTGTTATTTCTTTTCTTCTGCTAGGTTTAGTGTTGGATTGTTCTTCCTTTTCTAGTTGCTTGAAATGACCCATTAGGATGTTGTCTTTCTCTCTTTCTGTATTCTTGATGAAATCTTCTAAATTATAAATTTCCCTCTTAGGACTGCCTTTGCAGTAGCTACTGCTTTTGATAACTGTGTCTCCATTATCATTTTGTTCAAAAATTTGATGATTTCTTTTTTTAATCTCATCTTTGACCCAGTTATAATTGAGTCTAAGTTATTTAGTTTTCATAACTTTGTTTGAGTATGAAGATTTTTGTTCCTGTTGACTTCAATTTTTATGCCTTGATCGTTCCAGAAGATACAAGGAATAGTTACTATTCTTTTAAATTTGTTGAGATAAGACATTGTTTTGTAAGATATGATCAATTTTGGAAGATGAAACATAGGCTGATGGGAAGAATGTGTAATCAATTTAATTAGGCTAAAATGCTCTATAGGTGTCCATTAAGTCCATTTGTACTAGGGTCACATTGAAGTCTATTATTTCCTTGTTCAGTATTTCTTGAAGGGTCTATCCAGAACTGCCAAAAGGGTGTTAAAATCTCGAACTATCATAGTGCATGAAGATATCAAATTATTCATATCCATTAGGGTTTACTTTCTGTATTGAGCAGCATTTAGGTAGGGTGCCTAAATGTTAATTATTGAAATTTCTTCATTTTGAGCGTTTCCCTTGACAAATATGTACTGTACATCCTTGTCTTTCCTTACCTTTCTTGGATTAAAAACACTTGTATCTGCCAATAAGATTGCACTCCTGCTTTTTTTCTGATTTCTACTTGCCTATATTATAGAAGTTTATCCCTTTACCTTGAGTCTTTTTTTATCCTTTGAGGTAAAATGAATCTCTGGTATTCAACAGATACATGATCTGAGGTTTTGTATCCAGTCAGCCAACTTGTGCCTCTTTAGAGGACAATTTAAGCCATTTACACTAATGGGAACTGAATAGGTGTGGTAGTGTTTTGGCCATCATGTTTTTCAAAAGTCTAGTGAATATTTTTAATTCTTTCATCATGTGGAAGTTATGTTTTCTTTGATAAATTCTGGGTGAGTTTACTTTGGTGGTAGACCGTTGTGTTTGTCTTTATGGAAAAATGGGTCTGAGTATTTCCTGGAAGGCTGGTTTAGTTTTGAAACATTTCTGTAACATGTATATATTCATAAAATATTTGATTTCTCCATCAGAAATGAAACTCAGTTTTTCTGGATACAGGATACTAGGATGAAAGTTCGTTTTCTTTAGAAGATTGAAAGTCAGTAACCATCCTATTCTGACTGGAAAAGTTTCAGCTGCAAGATCTTCAGTCCACCTTATATTTCTTCCTCTCTGGTGATGCTTTTCTTATGTCTGGCTGTCGCAGGATTTTCTACTTTATACTAACTTGGGAGAATGTTAATTACAATGTGTTTGGGAGATGCTTTATTTGGATTCAGTAATACTTGGGTTCTGAAACTATCTATCTGAGTTTTGGTATCTCTTGCAATGTTTGGAAAATTCATCTCCATAATATCTTGGGGTAGAGAATCTGTGCCTTTAGGACCATCCTCTTCTCTTTCAGGAATTCCTAATAAGTCAGATTTTTGATATTTTGGAATGGTCCCCCAATTCTGTAAGGAAATGATTTGTTCTTGTTTTCCATTTATCTGCCTCTTTGAATGTTTGGGATTGATAACAGCCTTCTCTTCAATTTCAAAGATATTTTCTTCCACCTGTTCAGCTCTATTACTGAGGGATTCTACTGTATTTTGAAGCTCCTCAAAGAAACTTTTTCATTTCCTTGAGCTATGCTCTTTTCTCATTATGTCCATATCCTTGTTGATTTTGTCTTTGAATTCATTAATTCCTTGAGACAATTTTTTTAGCTACTTTTGGATTTCTTTTTCCATCTTTTCCTTCATTCTATTCATCTTATTTGTCATTTATACTCTGAATTCCGTTTCTGACAATTCAGCCACTTGTCTATGAATGGCATCTTCCATTGTAACTCTTTTTACTTTCTAAAGGGATTTGATTTACTCTGATTATTCATATTACCACTGTTCTTCTACTGGTTCTGCTCCATGAATATCTTCTGCAGTTTGTCAATTAAAACTGGTTGGCTGAGGTTAGATTCAGAGCACCTTTACCAATGAGCTAGGACTGGTGATTTTGACTTATCCCATACAGCCTTATGAAGGTCCCTTTCAGAGCTTCAGCCAGAAACTCCGAGGATCGCTTAGTGAGATAGCACACAAGCTGGCTCTGTCTTGTAGTCAGCCAGCCTCTACCCAATCCTAACGAGTTGTGGTATTAGGTTGAAATATTAGTTGTGCATTAGGCTGGGAGTGATACAAGCAACTGTGGTGCCCTGTCATCCACCAGAGATATCTGGACATGGAGAATCAGTCCCTCCCACTAGACAACAAGCACAGCTCAACCTCACAGGGTCTCCAGGTGGACCACCAAGGTCAAGGGTTCTAATCCGATTTTCCTGGACTGTACAATCAGTGCTCAACCGGGGGAGTTCAAAGGGTCTCCTGCCACCCAACAGTAGGAATCCACAGTCAGTTCTATCCTGCAAACCTGGGGGGCTAGAGCCTGGTTCCCCTATGTGAGCAACAGAGTCAGCACCCACCAAAGTCAGTCCAGGGACACCAGTGCCTCTGCCCTTGCCATGCACCATCACCAGCAACCTCTGGTGAGTGAGGGAGCCAGAAAAGTTCACCTACCATAGTCAGAATAGGATGTCCACACATGTTTACTGTGAATCCCTCTCTCCTGCAAATCCTTCACTCTCCCTAACCCCTGATTCCACTGGTGTCACTGTTTCCACACAGCTGTTCAACCGGCCACACAATCACCAGGCCTGTCAGAGAATTGCCATACACTCTGGGCTCTGCAGGGGTCAGACATTCAGACATCCAGGCAAGGGTTGAAAGGTGGACTGGAAGTTCAGGATTGTGGGGAAAAATATTTGTTCAATTTGATGTCAGGCAGGATGATACCTAAGCTTACAATTGGGATCTCCCTGGAGAAGGAGGTTTAGTGTTTCTCAACTCCCTCCCATAGTGTAAAATAATAACTGCTATTATTCATTGCTCACTTACACAGAGCATCCCACTTGGGGGAGGGTTTCTCTTTTTATTGGTGATGGGCTTACTTGGAATTTGCTTTCTTGGATTCTCTTCTTGGAGTCAGCTTGCCTCAGGAAAGATGATGTGCTCTTGTCTATCTTCTTTCTAAGTTCAGCTCCCCAACTTCGCCTTCACCGAGTCCACTTCTCTCCAGTATCTCTCTCTCTGGACAGGAGTCTCTGGAAAAACCTGCCTCAAATTGGCCAAATTCCTTCCTCCTCCTGTTTTATATCTTAAATTTAAATATTTTATTCTGAGATAATCAATGTCAATGTTGAGAGCTATGGGTCCAGTTTCAGTTTATTAAACTGGTTTAATTTATTAAACAGGAATTATTTTGTGCATGCTTTATTAGTTTATCAAACAGGAATTATTTTGTGCATGCTTTATTAAGCTTATCAAAGATCAAGTGACGATAATTGGCTGGGTTCGTTTCTAGATTCTCTATTCTATTCCATAGATTTATATCTCTATTTTGTGCCAGTTCCATGTTGTTTTGATGACTATAGACTTGTAATATAACCTGAAGTCTGGTAATGTGATGCCTGCAGATTTATTTTTATTTCTAGGAATTGCATTAGCTTTTCAGGGATTTTCCTGGTTCTATATGAAATGAAGTACTATCTTTTAAAATTCTTCAAAGCATGACATGTGTGCTTTGATGTGGATTGCATGAAATTTAAAGATAGCTTTGGGTAGTATGGACATTTAAATGATGTTTATTCCTACACAGCATGATATGTTCTTTCATTTATTCTTCCATGTCTTCTGCTATTTCCTTTTTTTTCAGGTTTTCACAGTTCTCTTTTTTTTAGTAAGTAATACATACATAGATCATGAATATATTTATGCCTTTGTGAGATTCAATGTGTTGATTATTTGTACAAATTGGAGTGCTTACTTCCTACTAATTAACATAGTTTTATCTCTTTTACTTAATCACAGTGTTCAGACATTTGTGTTCTATACTTGATAGATTTGACTTGTACCCTTGCAATATGATCTGTAGGTGTGCTCCCCCTACTAACCCTCCTTCTATCAAACCACATCCCTTCCTTCCCATCCCCTCTCTATCCCTCCTTCATTCCGGTCTATAGTTGTGATTCATCTTTCATATGAAAGTGTGAGTGATTATAAATTGGTTTCATAGTACTACTGAGTACTTTGGATATTTTTCTTCCATTTCTGAGATACTTTACTAAGAAGAATATTTTCAAGCTCCATCCAGGTAAACATAAAAAAGGTAAAGTATCAATCTTTTCTTAATGCTGCATAGCATTCCATGGTATACATATACCATAATTTATTAATCCATTCATGGATCAATGGGCACTTGGGCACTTCCCTGATTTCGAAATTATGCATTGAGCTGCAATGAACAATCTGGTGCAAATATCTCTGCTGTTAAGTGATTTTTGGTCTTTTGGATACACATCTAGCAGAGAAATTATAGGACAAAATGGCAGGTCTACATTTAAATCCCCGAGTGTCCTCCAAACTTCTTTCCAAAAGAAATGTACTAGCTTGCATTCCCACCAGTAGTGCAGAAGTGTTCCCTTTTAATCTACATCCATGCCATCATCTGTACTTTTGAGATTTTGTGATGTGGGCTACTCTTACTGGAGTTAGATGTTATCACAAAGTGGTTTTGGTTTGCATTTCTCTGATGATTAAAGATGATGAGCATCTTTTCATGTGTCTGTAGACCATGTGCCTGTCTTCTTCAGAGAAGCTTCTGTTCATGTCTCTTGTCCACAATGAAATTGGATCACTTGTTCTTTTCCTATTAATAAGTTTGAGTTCTCTGTGTATTCTGGTTATTAGACCTCTGTTGGAAATATAACGTGCAAAAAATCCTCTCCCATTTTGAGGGCTGTCTACTTGCTTTACTTACCGTGTTCTTAGCAGTGCAGAAGGTTAGGTTGATCAGATCTCAGTAATGTATTTTTGATGTTGCTTCAATTTCCTGGAGAGGGTCCTCCTCATAAGGTATTCTCCAAGGCCAATTTTTTCAAGTGTTTCCTCTGCACTCTCTCCAAGGATTTTATAGTGCCGCGGACCACCCTGTCGGTGAGCTTCAGTCCGAGGGAAAGCAGGGAAACGGAGTCAGTTTGGTTGAAAGGTCGACGCAGGAATGACAGTCTGCCACACAGCACTTGGTGAAGTATGCAGCTGTACTTTACTGAGTTTTAAGTACGGTTTTTATACAATTTACACAAAGCATTACAGGTTACACAAAGTATTTTTTCAACTTGCTGACTTTTACAAGTTATATTTTAAGTTTGTGGGCGTGAGTAGTTATCCATTACTACTTCTCAATATCTTGCCCTTAAGGAGAACAAAGGTTAGTGGTTATCAGCGAAACCTACTTGCTTCCTCTTGCTTCCTCTTATCTGTGGAATGTTAGTATAGTGTAATTCTTTACATTTGTGTTTAAGTAATAGTAAAGGCATAATTTGTTTTAAGGCTCTTATTAGATATATAAATTTTAAGTTAATGTTGGTTATATATACTTTTATTATGTGCTTATTATTAATCATATGTGCTTATTCTATTGTGATTTGATTGATTAGAAATGTAGTGAAGTAAGATGTTTTTTAAGGAAAGTTTTACTGTTGGTGGTGATGGTGCATGTCATGTTGGAACATCTTGTTTAAACATCTTGTTTGTTGTGCCTGCATTGTCTTAGCCCACTGGCGTTTATGGTGGGGACTTGCTTTTGTGCAGGCTTACTTGGAGCCACTGAGTCTGGCACAGTCATACTTCTTGTGCTGTTTCTGGATCAGTAAACCATTGTGTTCATTCTTTAAAACCGTATTGCTTACTTATCAGGACAAACAGACATTCAGCTTAACATACACTTACACTGTAACAGAAAACCATACCCTTAGAATAATGCGATAAAAAACAGCATGCTGGGCAACATCTCTGTCGCTGCGCACACTGGGGGTGCTGGGGGCTTCGCTCCAGGGAGCACAGACCTCCTTTCCGTCATTTTACAACGCGGACAGCGCCACCTCGCTGCGGCTTGGTGCCGAGGGTGCGGCATAATAGTTTCATGTCTTAAGTTCAAGTCCTTTGACTAGTAAGGGGCAATTTTTGTTAGAGGAGAAAGGTGTGGGTCTAGTTTCAGTCTTCTACAGGTCGCCAGCCAATTCACTTAGCACCATTTGTTAGATAGGGAATCTTCCCCCCAATTTATATTTTTGATAGGCATATCAAATATCAAATGATGATAAATGTCTGGATTCATCTCTTGGTTTTCAATTCTTTTCCATACATCTAACTCTCTATTTTTGTGCCAGCACAATGCTGTTTTAATCACTATGGATTTATAGTGTAGTCTGAAGTCTGGAAGTATGATTCCTCATGCTTTGGTTTTCTTTCTGAGTCATGTCTTGGCTATTTGAGTTTTTTTCTGTTTCCATATAAAACGAAGTATTAAATTTTCCAGATCTTTAAAGTATGACAGAGATGCTTTAAAGGGGATTGCATTAAATCTGTAGATTGCTTTTGGTAGTATAGACTTTTTAACAATGTTGATTCTTCCCAGCAATGAGCATGGTATATTTTTTCATTTGTTAACATCTTTAGCTATTTTTTTCTCAGAGTTTCATAGTTCTCTTTATAGAGATCTTTCACATCCTTTGTTAGGTACACTGCCAGATATTTCATCTTCTCTGGCATGATTGTAAAGGGAATAGAGTCCTTGATCGTGTTTTTACCTTGACTCTTGTTGGTATATATATATATATATATATATATATATATATATATATATATATATATATATATATATAAAGGTTACAGATTTGTGAGTATTTATTTTGTATCCTGAAACACTGCTGTACTCCCTGATCACTTCTAGAAGTTTTGTAGTTGAGTCCCTGGGGTTTTCCAGATATAAAATCATATCATCTACAAAGAGTGACAGTTTGATCTTCTCTGATCCTATTTGGATACACTTGATTGCCTTCTCTTGCCTAATTTTGATGCCTAATGCTTCCATTATAATGTTGAAAAGCAGTGGAGAGAATGGGCAACCTTGCCTGGTTCCTGTTCTGAGTGAAAATTATTTCAATTTAACCCCATTCAATACGATATTAGCTGTTGGTTTGCTGTAGATGACCTCTTTTGGTTTAAGAAATGTTCCTTCTAGACCTATTTTCTTAAGCGTTCTGATCAAGAAAGGATGCCGGATAATTTCAAAAGCTTTTTCTGCATCAATTGAGAGAATCATATGGACTTTGCTTTATATTTTCTTTATGTGATGTATTATATTTATAGATTTACATATATTGAACCAACCTTGAGACCCTGGAATAAAACCCCCTTGGTCATGGTGTATAATTTGTTTGATGTGTTGCTGGATTCTGTTTGTTAAGATCTTGTTGAATATTTTTGCATCAATATTCATTAGTGATATTGGTCTATAATTTTCTTTTTTTGTCTGTTCTTTTCCTGGTTTGGAGATCAGGGTGATATTTGCTTCAGAGAATGTTGGGCAGTATTTCTTCTTTTTCTATGATTTGAGAAAGGTTAAGTAATATAGGTACTAGTTTGTCTTTAAAGTTTTGGTAGAATTCTGATGTGAAGCCATTTGATCCCTGGCTTTTCTCTGGGGGGAGATTTCAAAGGAGTAATCAACATATCAATAAATCAAAATGTTTTTTTTTGAAAAGGTCAATAAAATGGATAAAAGAGAAAAATCCCTAATTTCATCAGTTAGAAATGATAAAGTCAAAATAATGACAGACTCCTCAGAAATTCAAAAAATCCTTAATGAATATTACAAAAAAACTCTATTCGCAGAAGTATGAAAATCTGAAGGAAATAGTTGAATACTTGGAAACACTCCACCTTCCTAGACTTAGCCAGAAAGAAGTGGAAATGTTGAATAAGCCTGTATCAAGTTCTGAATTAGCATCATAGTTCTCTTAACAGAGATCTTTCACATCCTTCGTTAGACATATTTCCATGTATTTGACTTGCTTTGGAGACACTGTAAAATTTGATTTTATTGTCGTCTTGACTGTTATTAGCATATATGAAGGCTGATGACTTATGGACTTTGATTTTGTATCCTTAAATTCTTCTGTTTCCAGAACACTTCTAAGAGCTTGGTAGTTGAATCCTTGTGGTTTTCCAGGTAGAATATCATGTCATTCACAAGGAAGAAGTTATAGTTGTCTGCAATTGGACTATTGCAACTATTTTAAAATGTGGTAAACAAAAAAGTTGATGGGAAGATGGAGCAAGATGGCCAAGTAGAAACATCTTCTTACTAGGCACTTACAATGAGACAGGAAAAAGAGAACTCTGTCTGGGAGAACCCAACCACAAACATCATTATGGTGGCATAAGGAAGCAGTGGTGGACTACGGGAGCCAGTGAGGTGGTCTGGAGTTGAAGAAAACTACAGAGAAGGCAAGTGCCTGGGTAAAGACAGGAACTGGCTAGCCAGCTCACCTGCAGAGGACTGGTGATAGAAAACGGCTGTCCTGCAGTTTTTTGAATTTGAACTAAAATTGCTGGACCTGCACTGGAAGGCTTAAACAAATGAATGGACTCTAACAGCATCCAACTTCCTGGATTAAATACTGGGTGTGGTGGAGCTCCCATTAGTTTGGTGCCACCATTGTTGAAAGGCCATGCCAGAGGAATGGTCCAGACTCTCAGTGCATGGCTGGCTCTGGTTCATCTGCTGAGCTTGGGCAATTATCCTTGGGGTGAGCTGAGCAGTCCCTGCACCTTCAGGAAGGCTACTTTGTTGTCAGGGGGCTCTATTTGATGTACCTCCTAAGAAACCTGGCAAGATGTTTAAGACCCCGATCTCACAGGGACTGAATGCTGATAAAGTGACCAGGCCCGACTGAGGGCAAATAAGTCTGGGAAAGAAGATGAGATCTCCTCTGTAAGTAGTCAGTGGCTTCTGAACCGCAAAGCCATTGTGTGTGTTCTCCATCTCCTAAAACCAAAATGTCACCTGGTGTCCAGGCAATATGTTATTAAAGACAACATATTTTATTTATTTATCTGAAATCTTTCACTTTTTTCTCTTTTTCCAAATTTGCCAATTTATTCCTTAGTTTTCTTTCTCTCTCTCTTTTTTCTTGTTTTGTTTGTTCATTTGTTTTGTTTTTCTCTTTTGTATTGATTTCATTTTTACTCTCTTCATTAGCCAAGACTCCTCCATTTTTGCTATGGTTTTTCAGACCCTTTTATTCTTTCTTTTTATTTCTTCTCTCCTTTTTCTCTCTTTTGGTAGAGATTTTTCTACCTTACTTATCTTTCCCACATAAATTTCTCATACAACAACTAACATATTCCCTATTGCCCCATATTTCTTTCTTTAACTTAGATAAAATTATTTTTAACATTCTTTATCAATTTTGATTACTTTTTTCTTTTTTCTGAGTTCTGGGATGTCATAGCATTTGGCTGGTTTTCAGGTCACAGAATTGCTTTGGCTCAAAGAGGTCACGTGCTTACAGTCTAGGGTGTCCTTCTAGATCTGGCCTTTGGAAGGATCACATTGGTAGGTCCTGATGGGTACATGCTGCCAATTTTCTTTTCCTTTTCTCTGTATTTGGAAGATCCTAGATTGTGGGTGTGGGTCCAAGTTCCCTACCAAACACCACTATTTCTCCTGTCACTCTCTTTCTGTCCTTCTTTCCTTTCTTCAGTTCTTTTGCCCCAGCCCTTTTCGTTCTTTCTTTTTCTTTTTTCTTTCTTTCTGTTTTTCTGATTTTTACTGTTTCTCTATCAATGTTTACTTGGTCTACTGTGCTTCTCATAGTCGCCCAAAGTTTTTGACACAGTATTTGTTTAATTTTTGCTATCTGTGCATCAGTTCTGCTAATTACTGGCCACCCCAAGCTCTCTTCATCACTGATGTTTTCTCTTCCTCTGAAAAAAAGTTTAATCCATTTTCACCCTGTCATTTGTTTCATGGGATTATCCTCACAAACTTGAACTAAAATTTCCCTGATTTTACTTCCACTCTTGCCAATTTTAACAAGAAATGTAGTATTTGTTTATTGTTCTAATTCAAGCTTAGACATTCTGGCAATGGCACACAAAAACACACAATAACAATAATAAATGCCACCCAGCAAGACATTGCAAAACATTTACACCAAGACAGCTGTGAGACACTGATATACCAAGGTTATGACATCTTACTGAGTTGTTTGTACAGTGCTGCCAATGTAAGTGCACAGTGGCAAGTTTGCAAACTTATTTGTCAGACCTTGTACGTTATCATAGGTATAGTTAAAAACAATAAATTTGTATACTCAGAAAATAAGGAAAGATAACATAAACAGAATGGGGGAAATATTTGCAACACATATATATGATAAGGGTCAATTATCCAAAATATATAAAGAACTAGTAAAAGTCAGAACCAAAAGTGCAAACTACTAATGAAAAATGAGCACAGACTTGAAAAGTCATCTCTCCACAGAAGATGCACTAGTTGCCAAGAAGTTTATGAAAAGATGTTCACTTTGTCATTTAGGGAAATGTAATGCAAATGCACAAATACATGCCACTTCACACATACAAGGCAGATATAATCTTTGCAAAAAAGGAAAGCAACAAGTATGAGCAGAGATATGAAGACAGTGTAACACTCATACATTGCTGGGAGGTAAATTGTGCCAGCTGCAATAAAAAAAAAAAGTTTGGCCTTTCCTCCACTTATCACTGACAGAGCAGTCCCACTCAGATATGGCTCACAATTTTTTTTTTAAGAAATAAAACAAATAAATGTACAAGGTTGCTCAATTCACAACAGCCAAGAGAAAAAAATAACCAAAATATACATAAATGGATGAATGGATAAACATGTTTATTATACAGTGGAATATTATTCAGCCATAAAAAAGAATGGAGTAGGCGAAAGGGGGAAAGGGTGGGGAGGGAGGGGGAAAGTGGGTAGAGGGAGAGGCATTGAAAGGATCACACCTGTGGTGCATCTTACAAGGGTATATGTGAGGCTTGGTAAATGTGGAATGTAAATGTCTTAGTAGAGTAATTAAGAAAATGCCAGGAGGGCTATGTCAATGTCAACTAATGTGATGAAAATGTGTCAAATGGTCTATGAACCAAGTGTATGGTGCCCCATGATCATATTGATGTACACAGCTATGATTTAATAAAAAAAAATAGTATATATATATATATATATATATATATGAATGGAGTAAGGAGCATTAACCCACAAAATCCAAGGGGGAAATAGTGAGGAAGTAATAAATGGAAGAAAACAGAAAGAAAGGGAGAGTAGAAAGAAAAGAAGTAGGAAGGCAAAAACCAAGGATCACAGGAAGATAACATATCAGAATTATCCTAGGCTGTGATATGTATCATGTTAACGAACCAGTTTTCAAATTGTTTGAATGAACCAGCTTTGATATTGACAATCTCATTGCTATTCCTGTGAAAGCAGGACAGCAAAGGTAAAAGTGTGGGCTCATTGTCAGGGTAGTGCGTTACTGCCAATTTTCAACTCAGTCATTGAGACGTGTTTTCTTTGTGTCTGGATGTTCACCAGCATCTTAGGTATTATAGTTGAAGTAAAGCAGATGTCAGCCAAGTACAGGTTGGAGAGGAAGAAGTACCTGGGGGTGCACAGGTGGAAGTCAGAGAATATGGCCAGGATGATGAGCAGGTTCCCCAAAACCATGACCAGGGACATAGACAGGAACAACCCACAGAGAAGAGGCTGCAGTTTGGGACCTTCTGAGAGACCCAAGAGTAGAAACTATGATACTTCTGTGTAGCTTCTGCTTCCATGTAGCTGGCATGTTCTGGGGCAGGAGGCAAATGGAATATCTCATGAAAAGCCAACTGGTATTTCAGCTAGTTGTCACACTACAGTGTCACCCATGGATGGGTATTCAAAGACTGAGATTCATCTAGCCAAGTGGTATACTATTTATATTTTAAATGTGAGTTGTTCAGATTTCCTTCCATTTAGCAGCAATGTCTTTATTTATCATCTATTTACTAGATTTAATTCTCATATATAAACCTATGTGCATTAACTAATTTCTTCTTGGATAGAATCTTTCCATATTACTGCAAATATAACTCATCTTTTCTTGATAATCCCTACACTTCCTTCATTCCAATGGGTCTACAATAGTGATTAGCACATGGATTTTCAACTCAACCTTCTTTCTGTTACTTGATATTTCCTGTTGTGACAGTTGCCTCTTTTTTGTCTTATTTTTAAAGATATGATCATTAGTATTACCTTGTGTGTAAAGTTAAAAACTAATTTTGAATAGTCTCAATAAATAGTATTTGTAAATATTATTATTAAACTTTTCCATTTAGGATAATTATTTGGGGAGGGTTTTTGGTTTTTTTTTGTTTGTTTGTTTGAGAAAAAGTCTCCTGTCACCGTCAGTAAATGTTGTGGCATCATCATAGATCACAGAAACCTCAAAATCCTGGACTAAACTAATCCTCTTGCATCAGCCTCACAAGTAGCCAGGACTAGAGGTGCCTGACACTACACCTCAGCTAGTTCTTTTTTTCTATTTTTAGTAACACTGTTTAACCAGGGGAGTAAGAAAAAAACAACTTTCTAGGATGAGAGAGCAGAATGCTATAGTGCATGCCTCTCAGTGGGCTTCATTGTGGGGACTTGAGGGATAGTGAGATGGAGAGCAGGGGATGAAGGTCAGCATGGCAGAGGTGTGAGCCCCACAGTGAGTATCCCATGATCTACCTTATGTCTGTAATTTTATTTTTATTTGTGGGTCTGAGGCTGGGACTATTTTTTTTTTCATTATTGTTGTTTCTAGGGATGTACATAAACTTTGTGCATGTCAGATTGTATGGGGCCAAGAGATGCAAATGTTGCATGTGAGACCAAATGTATCAACAATAACACACAAAAAGAAATAGTGAAGCTCATCACATGCCTGAATATAGACTCAAAATGGAATAGTGAGGTTAAATAAAATGCATTCATTTCCATTTTAAAGAAGTAATGAATGATGATCGAGTAATACTTATTTCAGGAAAATTTCATGGTAGGATGTTTGTTAACATAGTACATCATAGCTTAGGTCCAAAAAAGATTCATTATCACAAAGCAAAAAATATATTTACATATATTTGAGAATATGCAGTTGTCAGTTCTGTGTTAGCAGCCAGGGGAGAGAATCTCCAGACACACATACAGAACAAGAACAACTTCTTAATCCATTACCCAGGAAAGATTAGTGGTTTGAAAACCACAGCCTGCAAAATATTATGCATTAACATACCAAAACATTTGTGTAAATTTTATGATTAGGTGAAAACAGACTACTCCAACACAAATGATTCAATATTCTTCTAACCATTTAAAGAGATTGGTGAAAACCAATCACGAAAAAGGAAAAAAGCTTGAGTGCCAACTGTCAGAAATAAATGCATTATTTGCATTATATTGTGCACACTGGAATGAAAAAATAAGGTGACAACAATAATATAGAACTTTTCAGTATGTCAGACCCACCAGCAACAATGGTTGAGTAAATCAGAAATTCCAATCAAATGAAGAAGAAAATATTCAATACCTGATGCATGAGAGGTCTTTCATGAGAAGTGAATGAATTATTGATTGGATAAAGGGAATCTAACAGGGACCTACAATATTTGGGAGACATTGGAGGAGCTGTGAAGAGTGCCCAGAAAATGTAGCATTCAAGAAACAGACATTTCTAACTCTTTCTGGAAGGAGATTATAGATTCAAGAAAGAAAAGGAAACCAAACAAGAGCTGGAAAAGACCAGTCTCAGTGGAAAGTAAATTACCCTCAACGTTCAGGGATTTTACCTTCACAGATTAAATAAGTAGAGAACTGTCTTTGTTTCATTACTGTAAAGGCAAATCCTGACACCCACTTTCCTTTTCTCCTTCTCACCCTACCAGCCCCCCTGCTCATACTGTCTCTGATGATGTCACTGAAACTTTCTCTTCTCCAAGGTCTGACTCTTGGAAGCCCAGTACAGGTAGTGGGCAGCAGGGGCATGTTTAACATTTCTAATTTCTGGAGGGTTGAATTCTTTGAGCACCTCATGTGAAGAGTGGGGGGTGAGGTGGCAAGGCCCCCACAGCCTGGGAGATGTTCAGGGAACAACCTCTAGCTGCTTTCCTCCTGCTGGGTTAACATGTTTTTCCTTCTCTTAAAACTACGTTTTTTTCCTTCTTATGTTTTTGCCATAAGTCAATTATCTCTTTCTTTACCTGGTTAATCTTCAGGAGCTATGCAGAAAACTATGTAACCCTTCCCTTTTTATTTCTTACCTTTCACATGGTAATGATGTTATGCAGTAGAAAACATTAACAAAATATATTTTTCATGATAAAGTTATTTATATTTTCCAGTCATATCGTAAGACCAAAAATATGTTTGTTTGTTTGTTTGTTTGTTTTTGTTGTTGTTTATTTGTTTTTAGAGACAAAGTCTCACTTTGTTGCCCTCAGTAGAGTGCATTGGTGTCAGAGCTCACAGCAACCTGCAGCCTCCAGAGTAGCTGAGACTACAGGTGACCACCACTGCCCCCAGCTGTTTGTTGTTATTGTTGTTGTTACAGTTTGGCCGGGCCAAACCTGCCACCCTCGAACATGGGGCCGACACCCTACTTACTGAGCCACAGGCATGCCCCTACAAATATGTTTTTTGTCTATGCTACTTCTTCATAAAAACCCTGCTGAGATACAATAAAATAAAGTTGATTTTACATTTTGGGGTTGGCTGCAGTGTGTCTGCTCCAGACCTCCTGATCCCATCCTTGTCTCTTCTATCTTTTCTCTCATTCTCCACGATTCCCATCCTGGTTCATTTTCTTCCATGCTCGTTTGCAATAACCTCATTAAATGAACTGTTCCATTGTCTCTGCACTCTGCAAAGTAGTTTAGTCCAAGGGAACATATGTTCAGTTCCTTTGGGCTATAAAGCAGCAGAATACAATCTTTTCAGTCACTTTTGTGTCTAGGGAGACTGCTGTTGGGGAACTTGGATTTATTTTCTCCAAGGAGAAACTCTTTGCTTGGTTTCTTTGAAATGTCACAAGGTTTACCCTAAGGAAAGTTTAATTTCCATGCACAACAGCACTCAGGCATAATCTCTCTGTGATGTGCCAGCATTGAGGAAAGATTGAGATTTTTCACATCTCTTGGTGTCCACAGATTTACTAAGGCAAAGATGTTTTTTCTTCTTAAATGCTGTTCGTTAACTTTTAACCAGTTTATAGATGTGTGATTGAAACTTATAAAGCTGTACATATTTAATGCATCAGGATACATCTGTGAAACTATGGCCACCATCAGGCTAAAGACCTATCAATCACCTGATAAAGTTTCCTCCAGAATTCTTTATTCTTTATTTATTTATTTTTTATTAAATCATAGCTGTGTACATCAATATGATCATGGGGCATATTTTCATGTATGATAAAATATTTAACATAAAATGCCAATTTTTGGTCAATTTTTAGTACACAATATATTATTATTAGGTAAAGACACTAAGCTGTATAGTAGATCTCTAAGACTAATTTATTTGGCATCACTAAAACCCCACAGTTTTATATTATCTTCCCATTTTTCCCTCCCTCAGTCCCTGGCAATCATCATTTCACTCCAAAGAGGTTCTTTCTGATGGGCAAGAAATTGGATACCATTTTTGTTCATTTGAAAAGGACTTCCAAATTTTGGAGAGGAAAATAGCCCTTGACATTTGCTATTTGCAAATGGGAGCCATTGTTGAGAATAGGGCATCATTTATTACTACTAAATAGAGGAACAGGGCAATGTAACCTGGGTGGAGGTGGTAAATAGTGAGTGCAGAGGAAATACATAGGGCAAATATGAACCAACTATAAAGCTGTTCAGGGATGGGGAAAAGAGAAATTAAGCATAGCCTAAAGAAGTATGGAGGTTTGGATAATGTTTTTAAGGTGATTTTATTGGTGTTTTAAGGTGTTTTGAAATATATGAGCATGTTTAATTTCAAGGAGAATAAATATAATTAAGGTATGCATTGGAATATATAGGAAATAACAGCTGAATAATGTGAAGAAAGTGATATGCACAGTAAATAAATTAAAAAGTTATACAGTGCTATATCTCCAATATTCAGAACATATGTGTGCAGAAAGTAAGCATTGGGGGCTGAGCGTCTCTGCCTGACATTACTCCTAGGTAGCCACTTAGAGGGCATGCACTTCTGGTCTCTGTAAGATTTAGAAGTCTTTGACTCTGAAAGGAATGGTTCTTCTAAAGACAGGGCAAAAGTCCTGCACCATGAAGCTATGTTGTTGCCTGGCCTTCAATAGTCTCATGCTAAGAAATGGAGTCAATACCCTGGGGCCCAGGAAGGAGCATGCTGTGGTCAGTCAGTATCTGGGAGCAGCCTGGGGCAACCTTGGCACCAACAGAGTGGTGGTTGCAGGTGCCCATCAGTTAGTAATGCTCCCCACAGACAGATGTTTGAGTGCCGTGACCACAGTGAAGCAGCCTCCTTTAGTTGACATCTGTCAGATATCCATGCTGCCCAGGACTAGAATAATCCCCAAATTCTGAGATGTATTAGTGGGTGTTGCAGCATAGCACTCTTTCCCTCTGCAGATTATCCATCTGGATTCAGCATGTCAGTTCAGGCAGCAGCACCTTCATGGTTTCCTGGGCCTTTCTTTAGGGGAGAGAGGTCAATGGGGTGAATTTCTTTCTAGAGAAGTATCAGTGGGGTCAATGTGCAACTTCTTCTACTGAAGATCATCTCAAGGTCATACTCATATGCAATTTGTTCTCCCTTTTTTCTGTTCTCAATTCCCCTATTCTTTCTATAAAATCACCAAAGACGATGAAATACCTGGGAATAGATCTGACAGAAGACGTGAATGATCCCTGTAAAGAGAATTATGAGACTCTGAGAAAGGAAATAGCAGAAGATGTCAACAAATGGAAGAATATAAAATACCCATGGCTGAGAGGAATAAACATTGTTAAAATGTCAAAGCTAACTAAAGCAATCTATAGATTTGATGCAATCCCATCAAAGCAACAATGTCATACTTCGAAAATCTTGAAAAAATAGTACCTCAATTCATATGGAACCAGAAAAATACTCTCAACAGCAAACACAATTCCTAGATATTAAAAAAAATCTGGAGGTATCAGGTTGCCAGATTTTAGGTTATACTACAAGACTATAGTAATCAGAACAGTGTGGTATTGGCACACAAATAGAGACATAGACCTATGGAATAGAAAACAGAGGCTAGAGATGAACTCAGCCACATGTTGTCATTCAATCTTCAATAATCCTAACAAAACCTTGAACTGGGGAAAAGAATCATTATTTAACAAATGGTGCTGGGAGAACTTGTTATCCACATGTAGAAAACTCTCAACCTCTCATCACTGACAAAAATTGATTCTTGCTGGATATAAGATTTAAATTTAAGACTTGAAACAGTAAAAATTCTATAAGAGAGTGTGGGGAAAACATTTGAAGATAATCTGGGAAAATAACTTTATGAGGAATTTCCCCCTGGCAATTGCAGCAACATCACATATAAATACCTGGTATTTTATCAAGATAAAAAGTGTTTGCACAGCTAAGGGTACCACAGACAAAGAAAACAGACAGCTTTCAGAATGGTAGAAGCTTTTTTCAAGTTATGATTCTGCCAAAGGCCTGATAACTGAAATATACAGACAACTCAAATTAAACAATAAGAAAAGTGCTAAGAACCCCCTCTATAACTAGGCAAGAGACTTGAATAAAATATCTGAGGATGACTGAAAAATGGGCTAGAAACACATGAATAAATGCTCCTCATTTTTAATCACCAGAGAAATGGATGGTGAAAGGAAGATGACAAACTGAAAGCAGCTTTTACCTGAGGCTCCTGTCCAGAGCTAGAGATATTTGACTGAAAGGGACTCAGTGAAGTCAAAGGTGGGAACTAAGCATAGAAAGAAGATAGACAAGTGTACATGATCACTGCTGAGACACGTTGTACCTCCAAGAATGAGATGGAAAGAAAACAAAGTCCAGATATGAAGCCCTTCACCAAGTGGATGGGAGATCCCTCCCCAAGCCAGAGACCTGTTTGGGGCTCTCTGTAAGTGAGCATGGAACAAAGGACCTCTCACATTGCCCCACAGAAGAAAGCCAGTAAAGCTGGTCCTTCTTCTTCAGGGAGGTCCCATTTGTGAGCCTAGGTGTCAACCTGCCTGGAATAAAAGGAATGAAATATTTTCTCCACAATTCTGAACACGCAGTTCACCCTTCTCCACTAGCCTGGCTGCCTGAATGTCTACCCCTTGCAGAATCCATAGTGTTTGGTGAATTCACCCAGAGGCTCAGGAATTGTGTGGGCTGCTGGTTACTAGCAGGGAAACTGATTCATGTGGCAATAGGGGTGTGCGGGGAGAGAGAAAAAAACAGGAAAAGAGGGACATGAATGAAGAGAAGGTTGCTTGGAGATGGTGCATAGTGGGCACTGGGGCACTGAAAACTCAGTTTTGACTTGGTCAGACAAACTTTCCTGACTTCCCTACACCCCAAAGGGACCAAGCTTCAGACCCATGGGTTTTTCAGGTGAAATGTCTGTGGATATCTACTTACTGGGCACTTGAAACTCTTTGAATTCACTCCTGTGAACAGTTATTGTACTGACTTGGACAATCTGTTAGAACTTTCAAACTGGGATGTCCACCTGGGGACCCTCCAAGGTTGAGTGGTGATTGTTTTGTAGTGGAGATGGACATATTTTCCTCCTCCAGGTGTTGCTAGTGGGGCCCAGATGAGATTTCAGCCTAGTACAGTGATTCATTAGGATAGGGTAGGGGAAGCCTGACATGAAGGCAGAGCCAGATTGTGTTATTTCAGCAAGAAAGACCTCAGAGTCTTTGACTGCAGCTCTGAAAGAGACCACTGCAAGGCTCCAGGGGAAAAGCCATAAGCACAAGCCCCAGCTCATTGGTTAGGGGCTGGTTAGATCCAATTCTTGGGACACCAATTCAGTCTCACCACACCAGTTTTAATTTTCTGCAATATAATTGTCAAATTTCAAAAAATACTCATGGGGAGGAACCATGGAAGAACTCTTACAACATAAATAAATGTTGCATGACTGGAGATGCGAACAAACAGCAGCTTTGCGGTGGGTGTAAACTCGCTTCTGTAATTATTAAGTCAAGAAACAGACTATACACCGTGGGATGGCATATAGCAAAATTCTTTATTCCAAGTTTTAGTTTTGTACTCTTCCAATCACGTACACACCTAATCTATTATCTATTAGTTTCATCATCTTATCTTCTTTTTTACATAACTGTAATTTAACTTGAAAGGAAATATTTATCATATCAATGCAATCACCTGTGTAGTAAATCTCTTCCTCTAAACAGTGACTAGTTTCCAAGCACGTCACAAAGACGAAAATAGCCATAGGGGAACAGAGTTGATAGAAGAATATCTTCAAGCATTCACTCAGTTCACTCAGTATGAAGTAATGACTGTGTCCTTCCTTCAGGGCAGAGTACCTATAGACTTCTGACAATATGTTGTTAACATATGTCAACCCTCTGGCCCGTATCTCTGAGGAAGGGCGGCATGCCCTTGGATCTCAGGCTTCACGGGGTGTACAGCTTCAGAGAAAAAGCCTAAGGAATTTTACAACACCAAAAAAGCCTAACTCTGTGAGTAACCCAGGGGGGGTCCAGATCTCTTAAGCCTCAGAAAGAAAAGCAAGTCATTTTAAACTCACACTGAATTTACTTTGTGTGCTTGATGTAGGATATGTTTATTTCTAAATATTATCCTACAATAAACAGAATAGATCAACTTCCCCAAGGGATGACAAAGAAAATATAACAGAAATTACCATACATAGAGAAATGGCTGAAATGTCAGAAAGGGAATTTGGGCAAAAAAAAAAAAAAAAAAAAGAAAGAAAGAAAGAAAATTCAGAATATGGATTGAAAATAAGATGAATAGAATGGAGAAAAGGATGGAAATAGAAATGCAAACAGTAGTTCAAAAGTTATCTCAAGAAATTAATGAATTCAAGGACAATGTCACCAAGACTATGGACATAATGAGAAAACATAGCAGAGATCAAGGAAGTGCAAAAGTTATTCATAAAGTTTCAAAATACAGTAGAGTCTCTCAGTAATAGATTTGAGCAGGCAGAAGAAAGGATCTCAGAAATTGAAGACAAGTCTTTTGAATGATCCCAAGCATTTAAAGAGGCTGAAAAAAGAAGAACAAGAACAGAACATCCCATGAGAGAGTTGTGGGATCATTTCAAACATCCAAGTTGTAGGGATTCCTGAAGAACAAGAACAGAACATTCCATGAGAGAGTTGTGTGATCATTTCAAACATCCAAGTTGTAGGGACTCCTGAAATAGAGGATGATCCTAAAGGCACAGATGTTGTACTCCAAGATATTATAGAGGAGAATTTCCCACGCAATGCAAGAGGTACAGAAATCTAGATAGCACATAGTTTCAGAATCCTAGAATGACTCAATCCAAATAAAGTATTTCCTAGACACATTGTAATTAACTATGCCAAAATTACTATGAATTAAAAAAATCCTGCAAGCAGCCAGTCATAACAAAAGTCTTACCTACGATGAGAAAAATATTAGGTTGACTGCAGATCATTTAGCCAAAAATTTTCAAGCCAGAAGAGGAGGGTCTTCAACCTTCAATCTTCTAAAACAAAACAACATTTAGCCAAGGACCCTGTGTTCAGCTAAACTGAGTTTCATTTGTGATGGAGAAATCAAATACTTACTGATGTCCACATGTTGAGGACATTTGCAATTCCTAGACCAGCTCTCCAGAAAATACTCAGATCCATTTTCCATAATGAACAGTACAATGTTCTACCCCAAAATAAACATACCCAGATTTGAACAGCAAAATCTAGCTTCCACAGGGGTGATGAGAAAGGGTACCCAAGAAGGGTGAGGTCTAGAAGAACGGGTCTTCTCAAGGAGACCACAAGGATACACATGCAGGGTCCTCTCCATGGTGACTCAGCTATTGGGAATTTGTAAACTTAACTTCCTGAAACTTGGAAATTTTCAAGTTCTGTGAAAACCTGTAGTTCTGTAGGGGCGGGAATGCCATCTCCTGCTTGATTCAAACTGGCCAATGAGAAACGTACCTGTGGGGTGGAACTTTATGACTGTCAATAAAAAGGGAAAAACCAAGACATTTGGGGAGCATTGCCATTTGGAATTCTTCTATGCCATAAGCTCCCGGCTGGTGAATAAAGCCCTTCCTCTTATAAACGTGGTGTTTGGGTGCTCTTTCTCTCTGTTGGGCCTTGTCTTCCTGCAACATTTTTGGTTCCCTGACTGGGAAGCGAGATCACCCCTGGAGAAAACAGGCACCTGGTAGTTGCCGCCAATCCTCTGAACCCCCACGTGGTGGCCCCTAATCGGCCTGGGTGACGTGAACCACTGAGCGTGCCAGTGAGACAGTTTGGCCTCTCTGTGTGGACACCTCGACTGGGCTGAGAAAGGACCCTGTCAGCGTGGTTTCAAGGAGTCAAACACTATGAGGAACTGGCATGCAGGAATGGGTACCTACACAGGGAGACATCTAAAGCAAGGTATGATCGATCTGGGAATCCCACCACATGTGTGGAATGTGGTGTGACTGAGAGAACTCCAAGGGTGGAGTTGGACTCCCTTCACAGGGCCTAGGGGAGTGTTGTTTTGCCTCCTATGGCTAAGTGGCAGCTTCAGTGGGAAATCGAGGCTGCCCAGTTTAAGAAGTGAGTTGGAATTGTGTGTATGTGAGTGCTTTGAGAATGACTGAGATGGGTAACAATAGATGGGGTTCCCCACCCCCACCCTCCGCCATTCATGAGGTGAAAGGAATGTGTGAGTGTGCCCTTCTTCCCTGCTCCAACTTTGTCCCCCGGCTGTTCTGAGATAAACTGGAAGTTCCAGGTTTTCAGCTTTCTGTCTTTGGTGGTGGCCACGTGGCCATGTGGGACGTGGGAGAAATGAAAAGACATTAGAAAGGATGTTGGTGTAGTTTTGTTAATGGAATTTCTTCAGTGAGTGTTTGGTCTCAGGGATTTGAGAATTGAGCCCACGGGCCACAGATCAGTGATAAAATGGCATTTTGTTGGATTGAGGGGCATGCAGAGAGAGTGGGGGGTATCAGAGCTATTGGCAGAGGGGTCGTGCCTTGAAAAGTGTTGCGGTTGAAGAAGTCCAGTGAGCTCTGGATGGCCCTTGAAAATCTGGGGAAGAGAGTGTAAATCTCGTGCTGGACAAGGCTGTATCCATATAAGCAACAGGTCTCCAAGGTGAATAGTCCCTGGAAGGGAGGAGGAGGCCCAGATCAGAGGTTTCCTGCATAAGTCCTTTTTCTATGGGTAAATAATTGGTCCTGAGAGATATTTTGGCCAGGACTTGGTAGATGGAAAAATACCTTTACAAACTGAAGGGGTGTTCTAGCAAATGAATGAATGAAGTGCCTCACCTTGGACAAGGTCATTAGGTCTTTGCTGTAGTTTTTGTCTGGGGAGGGGATTAGGGTGTGTGCACCTTAGTCAAGGTGGAGCTGTCCAAAAGGTTTCAGGCTGATTTGTCCATGAGCTTGCTGGGGCTCAGAGGGTTTGTGCCTGGAGATGGGAGTCTGATGTCTAAGCTCACCTGAGCCTGAAAAATGGTGGTTCCCTGTCCAGCCCTGAGTGGGAAAATTCTGTATCAATGTTACATCTCATAAAATGTCTCTCATTTGTAAAATGTAATAATTTTGTTGTTTAAATTGTTGGGGAAACTGACTCTTTGTCAAAGGATAAGATTTTTGCCTTTTAAACATTCTAGTTATCTGTTTGGCTGAGTGAATGGGTAACTTCATGGTAAATTGGGATCCTGTTTTGTGGGAAGTGAGTTTTTGAGAGTAAGAGAAATTAAACAGAAAGGAAAATGGTATTGTGTAAAGAAAGAATCTTGCGTGATAATTTTGTCCTAAAACAGCATGTTTGTGTAAGAAAGTGGAAGGCAGGGCAAACGTTAAAGAAAGTTTAAAATGCTTGTAGATGGTCTGTGCAGGTTAAAAAAGCGCATAAAAGAATTTGGGAAAGAATTTACATGTGACCCAGTTGACTATGCATTTCCTTTCAAATCTTTTGGCTTGTAATTTTGTTTAAACAAATGTTTTAGGCCTTTGATATTTGAGGAATCTTCCAAAATAAAAACACTAAATCTGTGGCTTGGTGCCTGTAGGGCAGTAGTTGCAATGCTGGGCCACATGCACTGAGACTGGCGGGTTCAAACTTGGCTCAGGCCAACAAACAAACAAACAACAATGACAACAAAAAACAACTATACATTTATTTGGTCTTCTTGAAATATTAAGACCACTGAAAGTCACGGAAAAACAAATTAAACTTATTTGATTTATTAAAAATATATAGGAAACATTGTCAAATATGAAATGGTGATGAATTTTATGTGGATTATGGTTTTATACATATATATTCCAATATTATAAAGCGTTTGTCTGTCCTAATGTATAAAGCATTGGTCTGTCCTAATGTATAAAACATTGCTCTGTCCTAACATATATGGTTGGTAATAATTTTAATTCATCTTAAAAAAAAAACTATTTCTTATGTAACTGGCTGAATCCAAAGTTCATCCTAAAAAGAAAAAGAAATATTAAGAGAAGCTGATGAATTCTCTCAAATTCAAATTTCTGATGTCTTTGGAAATTGAATACCTTTGGACTAAAAAGCCAATTTTTAGAACTTTCCTTGGAAAGTTAACATGTCTATGAGTATTGCTAACATAACTTCAAAAGAACAGAAATCAGTTACATGGAACTTGTCTAATGTGTAATGGCTTTTTGCTTGAATGATTCTTTCTGTGTTCTGTTTTCCAGAAATCAAGAAAATCTTTTTTTGTCTTTTGAGCTATTTGTAGCTTTTCAAGAAATGTATATATACTTATGAGCAGAGTTTGAAACATGTATTTTTCTCTCTCCTTGATTTCTCTGGAATTTGAAAGCCATTTGTAAGTACTCTTACTTTCTGACAATATAGTTATTTGCATAAGTTCAATAAGAGTCTGTTTTGTTCTATAGGACATGATGAAGGGACTGGTTATTTTACCAAAGCTTTGGCTGGAATAGCATTTCCAGAAGTGTGCAGACTGCATTAAAGAATTAAGGTTGACTTTATAAGGCCAATAAAAAAGCCCTTTGGAAAACTGGCCAGATACCCATCAGTAACATTTCCTGATCTGTGGTACGTAATGACAGTCACTTGCTAACGGGTCTGGGAATTGAAATGTGCTTGGGAACTTCAAGAGAAGAGGAATTTACCCAATGCATACAGGTATCTAAAGGCACAGTTGAAACCTGGGTTCTGAAAGGATTTCAAAAAGTCCAGCCTGAGATTCCTTATAAGAGGTTCCAGCAAAATCAATTTTAAAGAAAAGAAGATCCTAGATGTCTAATAATTAATTATTCTTACTGCACTTTATGCAAATAATCAGACCCCGTATACTGAAGGTACAGTTTATTTTGGCAAATAAGTTAGTTCTACTATAATTTGCCTTTAGTAAAAAGAGAAATTGGAGAGATAAAAATAGTTTAAAAGGAGGAAAAAGAGGCTGTGGTCCACCTGTATTTAGATCCCAGCCTTGTCTGTACTGTCAACTCATAAAATGAGACCTAACTGTTTTACTAAATTGATCTGTTAAATGGGACTAAGAGACTGGCCAAAGAGTATAGAATTACATGCAGTAGTTATATTTACTCTGAAGCCTTAAGACTCCACAAAGGTCACCTGTTGGCTACACTGGAAAACTTGTGCAGTATTAAATGTTATCTAGAATTTCCCAGTAAATGGTGTAACTGTAAACACTGCATCCTACTCTGCTGAATCTGCTGCCAGCAGAAGCCAAATGGCCCTCTTGTATGAACTTAAAAGAACCCTTCTTCAGTATAAGGCTGGCTCTGGGAAGCCTGAGACTGTTTGTTTTCCAGTGGGAGAGACCAGACATGGAAACAGTACACATTGACCAGGTTGCCACAGGGGTTCAAAACACCCACAATTTTTGGAGAAGGGCTGGCTTGTGACCTCCAGAAATTCCAGGCTGAGGAATTAGAATGTGTGCTGTTCCAATATGTCGATGACCTCCTTTCAGGACATTCTACCCAGGAGGCCTGTGCCCGAGGTATGGACTGTCTTTTATGACATCTAGAGGTATGTGGCTATAAATTATCCAAACAGAAGGCCCAGATTTGCCAGCAGCCAGGACATTATCGAAGATTTACTATCCAGCAGGGGTAGAGGTATCTAGGCATGAAATGGAGGCGGGTCATTAATTACCTCCTCAACCCCATGAGACAAAAGCAGATTTAAAAATGCTTAGGCCCAGTTGGCTTCCATCGTCTTTGGATCCCTAACTTTGCCATTTTAGCTAAGCCCTTGTATGAGGCAACTAAAGGAGAGGAGAGAGTGCCCTTGGAGTGGGGAGGAAAAGAGGAACATGCCTTCTCCCAGCTAAAGATGAGGCTGATGGCTGTACCTGCATTGAGACTGCCAAACTTGGCCAAGCCTTTTACTCTGTATGTCTCAGAGAGTGATAAAATGGCTGTGGGTATATTAACCCAGCTGTTTAGGTCCTTGCCAAGGCCTGTAGCCTACCTCTCTAAGCAGTTGGATAGAGTGGCAAAAGGTTGGCCACCCTATTTACAGGCTCTAGCTGCTACTGCTCTCCTTGTGCAAGAAGCTCATACACTGACTCTAGGGCACGATCTCAGAGTGAAAGTACCGCACTCTGTGGTCAATTTAGTGGACACTGAGGGACACTTTTGGCTCTCTAATGCAACACTCTAAACCAAGCCACGCTCCTTCCAGTGAGTGGAAGAGAGACTGAGCATGACTGTACAGAAGTTATAGATAATGTGTACTCTAGAAGAACTGACTTGTGTGACCAGCCTTGGACAGATGCAGACTGGGACTTGTATGTAGATGGAAGTAGTTACGTGACAGCGCAAGGTGAGTGGCGGGCTGAGTATGCAGTGGTTACCTTAACAGAGACTGTGGAGGCTAAGCCTCTACTTCAAGGGACATCTGCTCAGAAGGCTGAGTTAATTGCCTTGACCCAAGCCTTAGAGTTAAGCCAAGAAAAAAGTATAAATATTTACACAGACTCTAAGTATACTTTTTTGACTCTCCAAGTATGCAGGACATTGTAAAAGGAGAAGGGACTATTAAATTCTGGGGGAAAAAAAAGACATTAAGTATCAGCAGGAGATAACTTCAGTTGCTAGAGGCAGTATGGAAACCTCGGAAAGTGGCAGTTATGCACTGTCGTGAACTTCAAAGAGATGCTTCCACCATCACTAAGGGGAGCACCAGAGCTGACACTGAGTCAAAGAGGGCTGCCTCCCAGATGTAACAGGTGTCACGAGTGGCTCCCCTCATCCCATGGGTCCCTGTGATCACCCCTATCTACTCCTGGGAGGAGAAGAAATGGTTAGCAGCAGAGGGGAATCAGGAAGCAGAGGGAGGATGAATAAAGATGCCAGACGAATGAGTAGCAGTCCCCAGATTCTAGGAGCCACCGTGGTGACAGGAATATTTGATGAAGTTGCTTGGCCAATACTTCTACATCTCCCACCTGGCAGCCCTGGCCAAAACTGTCAGTCTACAGTGTGTCACCGGCAGCCAGTTCAGTTCGTGCCAAGAACCAGCGGTACCCCCAGAGATCCATTCGTATGGAGCAATGCCCTTCAAGGACTTCCAGGTAGACTTTACTGAAATGACCAGGTTTAGAGGGAACAAGTACTGGCTGGTGATGGTCTATCAGACTTGGAATAAGTAAAAGCCTTCCCCATCAGGATAAAAAGGACTCCTAAAGTAGTAAAAATATTTCCCAGAAAAATCGTCCCATGGTTTAGGTAGCCACTGTTTTAAATTTGACAATGGGCTAGCCTTCATAACAGAACTAGGACAAATAATAAGCTAAAACTTTGAATAATTAATAGGCCTCAAAGCTTAGACAGGGTAAAGTGCATAAACAGTACCATAAGAGCAGAAATTGGTAAACTCTGTCAGGAAGCAAAGCTTAACTGGCAGGCCTTGCCACTGGTGTTGTTCAAAGAGGCCTCTCTCAATTTTCTGCAATTAAGCTGGAACTCCTAAAAGAACTTGGAAAGACTGAACTGAATAGACAAAAACCCTATAAAGAGTAACAAGGAAAATCTCCACCGGGGTAATTAACTGTGTTCTGTTTAGTCATTTGCGTCTTTACATCTTTTCTCTCTGGAAGATCAAGGGGACCAAGTATAGGTCTGGAATCAGAACTTGGTCCCCCTGAAACCAAGGTAGAAAGGACTTTACACCATCATTCTGACCACACGCACAGCAGTGAAGATGGAAAGAATCCTCATCTAGAGTCATCACAGCTGGCTGAATAGGGCTTCCCTGACCCTTGGAAAGTAAAGGAAACTTTTAAGACAATCAACATACCCTGCGACAATCGACATGCCCTGCTCCAGGCACATACTGGGAGCTGGCTGGTCAATGCATGGCTGAAGCCTGAGGAAACTCCTTGAGGGACTTATCTTAATTGGACTTTGAACTTTGGGCAAAGGGGGGAAATGTCACAGGGAAAAGTAAAAACTCATATGTATATTAGCGCACCACCATGGTACTATTAAGGCCTGAGTAGAGAACCCACCAAGAGTCACAGTCCCTAAAATCTCAGTGCTGAAAAGTAATTAATATTTGCACCTGCAGAAACAAGCTGATATTGAGACCCCAAATTAAAATATATTGGAGTCTCAAAAAGGGGGAATGAGAGATGATACCCGAGAAGGGTGAGATCTAGAAGAACAGGTTTTCTCAAGGAGACCACAAGTATACACATGCAGGGTCCTCTCCACGGTGACTCAGCTCTTGGGTATTTGTAAACTTAACTTCCTGAAACTTGGAAATTTCCAAGTTCTGTGAAATCCTGTAGTTCTGTAGGGGCGGGAATGTCATCTCCTGCTTGATTCAAAGTGGCCGGTGAGAAGGGTACCTGTGGGGTGGAACTTTTTGACTGTCAATAAAAAGGGAAAGACCAAGACAGTTGGGGAGCATGGAATTCCATTTGGAATTCTTCTATGCCGTAAGCTCCCGGCTGGTGAATAAAGCCCTTCCTCTTATAAACGTGGTGTTTGGTTGCTCTTTCTCTTCATTGGGCCTTGTATTCCTGCAACAGTTAAATAATTAAAAATATACACAGGACCTTTGAAAAACATGACAGCCAATACACTAATATACCTATCAATTCTTCCATAATGTGAATGGCTTAAATTCTCCTCCAAGAAACACAGGTTGGGTGACTGGATAAAAAACAAACAAACAAAAAAACTCAGACCATATGTCTGTAGCCTACAGGAGACTAATCTTATCTCAAAGAAGAAAGAAAGACTCAGGATGAAAGGATGGGTCATTCATTTACAGGCAAATGAAAATCAGAAAAGCAGGAGTTGCCATCTTATTTGCAGATATAATTTGATTTAAGCCAACTAAAATAAGAAAAAATAAGGAAGATACTACATATTTGTCAAGGGAAACACTCACCGTGAAGAGATTTCAATAATTAACATTTATAAACCCTACCTGAATGCTCCTCAATTTATAAAGGAAAGACTAACTGACATGACTAATTTGATATCTTCCTGCAGTATAATAGTTGGAGATTTTAACACCCCTTTGGCAGTTCTGGATAGACCCTCCACGAAGAAACTAAAGAAGGAAACAATGTACTTAAACTTCACCCTGGGGAAAATTTACAGAACATTTCATGTTAATAAAACTGAATACACATTCTTCTCTTCATCCCATGGATCATCCTCCAAAGTTGATCATATCTTAGGACACAAGTCTAATTGTAACAAATTCAAAAGAATAGAAATGATTCATTGTCTTTCTTGGACTGTGATGACAGAATAAAAATTGAACTCAACAGTAGCAGAAATCTTCATACTCAAACAAAGTCATGGAAAGAATGATAGCTGGATTAAATATGAGATTAAGAAAGAAATCATCAGATTTGGCGATCAAAATAATAATGAAGACAGAAACTGTGGGATACTGCAAAGGCAGTCCTTAGAGGGAAATACATAGTATTAGATACCTTCATCAAGAAAACAGAAAGGGAGCAAGTCAGCAACTTATTAGGAAATCTCAAGAAACTGGAAAAAGAAGAACAATCTAATTACAAACCCACCATATGAAAAGAAATAACCAAAATTAAAGCAGAATTAAATAAAATTGAAAACAAAAGAATCATTCAGTAGATCAGCAAAACAAAAATTTGGTTCTTTGGAAAGGTGAATAAAATCAATAAATCTCTGGCTAGACTAACCAATAAACAGAAAAGTAAAATCTATAATAACTTCTATCAGAAACAAAAAAGGAAATAACAACAGATAACACAGAAATTCAAAAAAAAAATCTTCAATGATTACTGTAATAAAACTCTATTCTCAGAAATATGAAAATGTGGAGGAAATGGACCAATACCTGGAAGTACGCCACCTTCCTAAATTCAACCAGAAAGAATTAGAGATTTCAAATAGACCTATATTCTGCACTGAAATAGCAGCAAGTATATAGACTCTCCAAAAAAAGAAAATCCTGGGACCAGATGATTTCACATCAGAATTCTACCAAATCTTCAAAGAGGAACTAGTACCTACATTACATGATATTCTCTAAAACAAAGTTAAGGAAGGAATCCTCCCCAAACATTCTATGAAGCAAATACCACCCTGATTCCCAAACCAGGAAATGGCCCAACAAAGAAAGATAATTATAGAATAATACCATTAATAAATATTGATGCAAAAATATTCAATAAGATCCTATAAAAAAGAATTCAACAACATATTAAAAAATTATACACTACGTTCAAGTTGGTTTTATTCTAGGGTTACCAGTTTAGCTCAGCATATATAAACCTATAATTATAATATGCCATATAAATAAAATCAAAAACCATATAATTCTATCCATTGATACAGAAAAGGATTTTGATAATATCCTTTCATGATTAGCATACTTAAGAAATAGGCTTAGAGGGGCTATATCTTACACTGATAGAGGACATCTTCAGCAAATGCAAAGCCAATAGTGTATTGAATGGAGTAAAATTGAAAACATTTCCACTCATATCTGGAACTAGACAAGGATGCCCACTGTCACCACTGTTATTCAACACAATACTAGAAGTCCTAGACTTCTCAATCAGGCAAGAGAAGGGGATCAAGGTTATTCAAATAAGGACAGAAGAGGTCAAACTCTCACTTTTTCAGATAATCTTATACCTGGAAAACCCCAGGGACTCAAATATGAAGCACTTAGAAGTGATCAAGGGATATAGCAGTGTCTCGGGATACAAAATCATTACCTGTGAATTAGTAGCTTTTATATATACCTACAATAGTCAAGCCAAAAATATGGTCAAGGACTCTATTCCTTTTACAGTAGTGCCAAAGAAGATGAAATACTTGGAAATATATCTAGCAAAAGATGTGAAACATATCTGTAAAGAGAAGTATGAAACCTTGAGAAAAGAACTAGCCGAAGATGTTAACAAATGGAAAAACATACCATGCCCATGGCTGGGAAGAATCAACATTGTTAAAATTTTCATAATACCCAAAGAAATCTATAGATTCAATGCAATACCCATCAAAGCACCAATGTCAGACCTTTAAGATCTTGAAAAAATAGTACGTCAATTCATATGGAACCAGAAAAACCCTATTAGTAAATAAAATTCTTAGAAACAAAAAGAAATCTGGAGGCATCACGTTGCCAAATTTTAGGTTATACTCCAAGTCTATCGTGATTAAAACAGCGTGGTACTGGCAGAAAAACAGAGATGTAGATATATGGACTAGCATAGAGTATCTATAAAGGAACCCAGACACATTGTCATTTTTCCTTTGATAAGTGACAGATGGTGAAGGATATTCAGTTCTTTCCCACTTCAAAACAACCACAGCTCAACCTCAGAGAGACCCCAGGTGGACAGCCCATGTCTAGAGTTCTCAACAGATTGACCTGGACAGTACAATCGCTGCCTGGTAGGGAGAGATCAAAGGGTCTCTTAATTCCTAGATAGTAGAAATCCACAGACATTTACAGCCAACATACACAAGAGGATGGAGACTGCCCCCTCCTGTGTATGACCAATTCTGAAAAGATCACTAGCCACAGTTAGGACTAAGGCATCAGCACCTCCAGCCTTGTAAGTCTGAACTGGAAATCAGTTCATTTACCCTTCAAAGTCCAAACATGGTGTCAGTGCCCAGCCCTTTAAAGTCCAAACCAGGCATCAATGACTGCACCCTTTGAGAGTCCACACTCCCACAGGCAAAAGTCCCAACCAGGAGTCAGTGGCTTCACACTTGAATGTCCAAATCACGGTCAGCACCCCCACCCATTAAACTTCCAATCTGAAGGTTTTTACTTTGATAATATCCAAGTAATGTATTTTTGGTGTTGCTTCAATTGCCTGGAGGGGTCCCCTCATAAAGGATACTGCCAGGTGAATTTCTTCAAGGGTTTGCCCTGCACTCTCTCAAAGTATCTTTATAGTGTGATGTCTTACGTTTAAATGTTTTACCTAGATTTGTTGATGGCATCAAAAATTAACATATGAGTTCTCCTGAAGTCTGTACACACAATGCTGGTGTTAAATTGCTTAAACACTAACACGCCTGAAAAAGCCAAGTTCTTGACTTGAGGCTTCATCAGGAGGTCTTGTGGTCATTGCAGTTGGCTGCCCAGTGGCCAAACATCTCTCAGATCTCACAGTACGGGCGTTCCTCACTCTGACTGCCATGGTGTGTAGAGTGGGGAGGGTCATCAGACATCTGTGTCTGGGTAGGACAATCCTCTGTGTCATGCAGCTCAAAGCAGTCACAAATGTCACAGAAGAGGCAAGACTTCTTCTTAGACTGTTTCTCCTGGTCATCACTGTCATAATTGTTGAGCTCATCCCCATTCCCATTGAGGGCTGCTTCTGACATCATCTCTACCTTCATCTTGAGATCTTGATTCTTCCTTTGAAGGTCCACTATTACTGAATTTAGGAAATCAATCTGACTCTCCTGGGCTCTTTCATCCTCTTCTGCCTGAGTATCAGTATTACCTGAGGAGCTGTTGAGCTGCCTCTTGTTTTCTTTGAGTTGAAGCTCCAAGTTCTTTACCTTGAGCTCAATCTTCACCTTATCGGGCTCTAGAGACTGAACAACTGAATGCAAGGACTTGGCAGAGGCGTTTTCTCTCCTGAGCACTGTGACCTCATTTCTCAGTTTTTCCAGCTCTGCATCCTTTTCTGTGAGTAAGGCATTAGTTATACTGATGGATTTTTGCAAGGAGGCTTTTTCTTCATCTGCATCTTTTATGTACTTGGATTCTCTTTTTTTCATTTCTAACAACTGATTATTGAACACAGATCTTTCCTCTTCCAGCTTTCGATGACTTGTGACTTCGTCTCTGCTTCTCCCCAGCTCCTCGGCAAGTTTAATGTTCTCTTCTTGCAATGCTGACTTCTGTGTACAGACTTCAGGAGAACTCATATGTTATTTTTTGCTGCCATCAACAAATCTAAGAAAATATTTTGTTCTTCACAAATCACACTTTAGTCTCCCCTTATAAGTTAGATTGATAAATTAAATAATTAGTAGGTGAGTTTTCACCTCTTATTTTGTTTTCTTAAGTTTGAAGACATTGCACCAGATGCCATTACATTCTTTGTCCCTCATAAAAAAAAAATCCCTACCCATACAATACCTTATTTAAAGTAACTAAATTATGCCGTTACTTTTCGTATTTGCACTAAAATGTTTCCAGGCTGCATTTGTATATTTAGGTTTTTGGTTAAGCTTTGACACTGGAATGAGTTGAAAAAATGTGCCATTTTGCATTTTAATCTACTCATTTAAAAGTATTTTATTCAAAGAAATATCTGAGCTTTTTTGCACTACCTGTTATCAGTAGTGCCTTTATTTCAGGCTTGATAATACTTAGGTGTGATTATAAAATCATGAAACAGGTAAAGGGAGGGGGAAGCCCCCAACTGCTGTGGGGACATTTTATAATCTATATGCTGCATCCGCTTTCTATACTGTGTTTTGTTTATTGGTTTTGCATAATTTTAGCTTATAGATATATGTATATATTTTTTTAAAAGCTATATTTTGGGAAAAACCATATACAATGTGTCTTTCTTTTCAGGTATTTACCTTTATGAAAATGAAAACACTTAAAACGATCATCTGAACATAAAAGACTAGTCCAAAAAATAGCATCATAAGGCTTTGCAATTATTTTTTCCTTTTGTTTTCATTTTGTTTCTTTACCAAATTCTAATAACTGGAAGAATTTTCTCCAAAACATTTTTCCTTCTCTAGCAGATATCCCCAGCAATAAATTAATTTAATAATAAGCCAGTATAAAAAACCTAAATTAACCAGTTAATCTATAATCTTCCTTTACAAGTTTAACTGTTTTTACATGAATGTATGATGAGAAATTCAATGTTAATAATTTTGGATTTTCTTATCACAAAAAATAAAATGAAGGACCTCAACCAACAGAACAGTCTGTCAGCCAGTTTGAATCTATTTATCTTCATTTGAATGTCTTTTAGAATATGTAAAAAGTAATAAAATGCATCTTCCATGCTACATGTATAGTAAGAACTTCTATAATTGTATATATGCTTTTGATGTATTTTCCCCTGAAGATTATCAACTGTGTTTGACAAGTGAATATTAAGTTAATCTGTTAACAATTGAAATTTGGGGTTATAAACATAATAGGAGTTGTTTCACAAACAGAAAACATGTAAAACAGTATTGAAATTTGAGAAAAGAAGTGTTCTGTATCTACTTTAATAAACGGTTATGGTAAAAAAAAAATCTTTTACCTAGTAAGATTCAATTTTTGTTAATGGTGAAAGGTGTGGATCCAGTTTCAGTCTTCTACATGTTGCCAGCCAATTACCAGCACCATTTGTTAAATAGGGAATCTTTGCCCCAATTTAAATTTTTGATAAGCTTATCAAAGATCAAATAACAATAGTATCTGGGTTCATTTCTTGGTTCTCTATTCTGTTCTATATAGCTACCTCTCCATTTTTGTGCCAGTACTATGCTGTTTTGATCACTATAGATTTATAGTATAGTCTGAAATATGATAGCATGATTCCTCCTGATTTGTTTTTATTTCTGAATAGTGTCTTGGCTATTAGATTTTTTTTCTGATTCCATATAAAATTAGGTACTATTTTTCCAGATCTTTAACGTATGAAAGTGGTGCTTTAACAGGGATTGCATTAAATTTGTATATTGCTTTGGATAAAATGTACATTTTAACAAAGTTGATTCTTCCAAGCCATGAGCATGGGGTATGTTTTTCCATTTGTTAATGTCTTCAGTTAGTTCTTTTCTCAGAGTTTCATAGTTCTCTTTATAGAGATCTTTCACATCCTTTGTTATGAATTCCCAAATATTTCATCTTTGGCACTACTGTAAAAGGAATAGAGTCCTTGACTGTTTTTTTCAGCTTGACTATTACTGGTATATATAAAAGCTACTGATTTGTGAGCATGGTTTTTGTATCCTGAGACACTTTTATATTCCTTGATCACTTCTAAGAGTTTTGCAGTTGAGTCCCTGGGGTTTTCCAGGTATAAAATCATATTATCTGTGAAGAGTGAAAGTTTGATCTCTGAGCTTCTGCACAGCTATGAACACAGCAAGTAAAGCAAGCAGACAGCCCTCAGAATGAGAGAAGATATTTGCAGGTTATTTTTCTGACAAAGGCTTAATAACCAGAATCCACAAAGAACTTAAAATTATTAAGAAGAAAAGAACAAGTGATCCCATTTCATTGTGGGCAAGAGAATTGAACAGAAGCTTCTCTGAAGAAGACAACCACGTGACCTACAGACACATGAAAATCTGCTCATCATCTTTAATCATCAGAGAAATGAAAATCAAAACCCCTTTGAGATATCATCTAACTCCAGTAAGAGTAGCCCACATCGCAAAATCAACAAACTACACGTTAGTGTGGATGTGGAAAGAAGGGAACACTTCTGCATTGCTGGTGGGAATGGAGGCTAATATGTTACTTTTGGAAAGAAGTTTGGAGAACACTTAAGGAACTAAAAGTAGACCTGCAATTCCATCCTGCAGTTCCTCTACTAGGTATATATCCAAAAGACTAAAAGTAATTTTACAACAAAGATATTTGCATCAGATTGTTTATTGTGGCTCAATTCATAATTGGCAACTCATGGAAGAAGCTCAAGTGCCTTTGAATGGATTAATAAATTGTGGTATCTGTATATCCTGGAATATTATGCAGCCTTTAAAAAGATGGAGACTTTACCCCTTTTATGTTTACATGGATGGAGCTGGAACATATTCTTCTTAGTAAAGTATCTCAAGAATGTAAAAAAAAAGTATCCAATGTACTCAGTACTATTATGAAACCAATTTATAATCACGCACATTTTCATATGAAAGACAAAACAGAAATATAGCCCAGGATGAAGGAGGGGAAGGGAAAGGGTGGTTGGAGGGTGGGAGGGTAAAACAGTGAGACCTCGTCTATCATGCATATTGCAAGGGTACATATCAAACCCATTAAGTGTAGAGTACAAATGTCTTACCATAATAATTAAGTGAAGTGAAGGCTTTGTTAACAAGTTTTATGTAAGGATTCTAAATTGTATATAAAATCAGCACATTATATCCCATTAATGCATTAATGTATACAATTATGATTTAATAAAAATAAAGAAGGGGAAAATTTAAAATAAATAAAGTCCCAATTAGGTAGTAATGGCTCTGTCTTAACAGGGGTCAGTACCTCTGCACCAGAATCAGTGGCTCCACCCTTAAAGTCTGAAAAGAGGTTAGTGCTACTGCCCTCAGTGCAATGTCGCATGCATTTCTTTCTCCCAAATGTCCCTCTCTTCCCATTCCTCTCTGCCTCTACTGAAGTCACTGTTTCCCAGCTTCTATCCATATAATGAATGCCCAGACCACCAAGGGAATGGCCACACACTCTGAGCTCTGCAGGAGGTAGACCTTCAGACTGCCAGACAAGGGGGAAAGCTTGGAATGAAAGTTCAGAATTGCAGGGAGAGTATTTATTTTCATGCTGAGCAGGATAATGCCTAGGCTTATGGGGGGGCCACTCTGGAGGAGGAAGAGGCCCGGTATTTAGCAGCTCTCACTCTCACTCAGGGGGTAAAATGAGAGGTCTTTTGTCCCCTTCTCACTTGCAGAGAAAACAATGCAGCATGTCTCCTGCTTTGGGGAGGAGACTCTTTTTCTCCTGGCAACAGGCTTTCTACCTGGAATTTGTTCATTAGCACCTCTTTCTTGGAATCACAGGTTTACACAGCTGGTATCATGTGTGCTTGTCTATTTTTTTTCCTATCTCAGCTCCCCTCTTTCAGTTTCAGAGGCCAAATCTGTCCAGAATCTCCCCTTCTGGTCAGGAGCCTCTGGGGAAACTTGCCTCTAGTGGGCCATCTTCCTGCCCACCTCTGTCGAGTACTTTTAAGAGAATAAATTCTAAATGGCTGCATAAAGCCTGAAATATTAGAAGAAAACTAATCAGGTACTGCTCGTTAGTATACAGTAAACCTTTCTAGTTTTTAGCCTTCTTCCTCTAGGCTGCCTGGAGCAGATGAAACCTTAAATACAAAGGGTTTAAAATGAAAAACATCCAGCCTGGGACAGGTGTCCATATTTCAGTTTGTGATCTGTTTCACTGCAGGAGTTTTACTGAAAGTGAAAAAGTCATACCTGGTGCTCTTCTGTGTGTCTTCCCGTCAGGCCTTCCTAGAGCCCAGAGTTAGCCCTTTCTTCTTGTCCTCATGGAACACAGCTTGTGTGTGAATCCAGATTTAAGCCTTAAAATAATTATGGTCTTCAGTTGATTGATGCTTTCCTCCAGGAACAAGACATCACTGGGACCAATGAACTTGCATTCTTGGATTGTTTGATGGATTCACAGATAACCTGGGTGATATTACTTTTCAGTAATAATGCAGTTGACACACTGCTTTCCAGTCAGTGGTAAGGTACATTTCTTCATGTTTTTATGTACATTTTCTTTTTCTGAATGCTCTTTGGTGACCACCACTTTGGTTTTGGCACTGGATGCTAAATCCATAGCACCACCATTCCTTTTATCATCTTCCCAGAAATTGTCCAGTTAGCCAGGTCACTTTATCTGGAAACCTGCATTGTTCCTATCATTGTTAGATTGACATTTCCCCCTCTAATCATTGCAAATGATTCATGGCTGGAGAAAAAAGACATGTTAATATGCTGTTTAGGATATTGCATCCTCATTGATAAGTGACATATGTTTGTAATTTCCCCCTTATAATAATATATTTTCTCCAATTTTATTTATTTCTTTTGTAGAGACAGAGTCTCACCTTATCACCCTCGGTAGAGTGCCGTGGCATCACACTGCTCACATACTTCCAAATCCTTGGGCTTAGGCGATTCTCTTGACTCAGCCTCCCAAGTAGGTGGGACTACAGGCGCCCGCCACAACACCCGGCTATTTTTTTGTTGCAGTTTGGCCGGGGCCGGGTTTGAACCCGCCACCCTCGGCATATGGGGCTGGCGCCCTACCCGCTGAGCCACAGGCGCCGCCCTATTTTCTCCAATTTTAATATCAGGTGTACACAGATCAAGTAGAATGATCTTGAAGTATTTTTTCTTTTTCTATCATCTATAAGATTTGGCATGATCTGTTTTTCGAAATTATCTTTTACTTTTATTTATAAATATCAGTTGTCTATTTTTTGAGACTTAAAAAAAATAATAAATTAACTAATGATTCCATCCTGAATCTGAGTCAAAGCATTCTATTATAGACATACTCTTATCCGACAATGTGAATGTTACTTTCTTTGCATTATTATCATTATTGCTTAATATTTTGATGTAGCAATTGTCTGATTTCTTTTCTGAATGTATTTATGTTCATTCATTCTTTACGAGGTTTTTGTTTCTAGTCCTTATCTTAAACATTGTTATTGTTATTAAATTTTAAGCCTTTTTAATTTTGTGAAGGCAAAAAAATGGAAACCTAATAAACACATGTATATTATGTAAAAATAAACAAATAAAAAAAGAATAACAGCTGTTTCCCTGCCTGCATTGATTAGATCTTCATTGGCTTCGCGTTGTATTGGATATGGACAATGCCATCCTCAAACTCAAGAGCTGCCCACTCGATGATACGTTCCCTTATATCATCTCCAGGTTTCCCAAATTTGGCTTTTCCATTTACATCTTTGTGAATTGATAAACACTCAATTATTTTCTCATTGTTTTTTCCCTTTATAAGGTGAGATACCTAAATCTGAGGAATATGAATGTCTTCTGGAGCAAATGTGCCAATATCCACAATTTCTCCAACCTCTACCACTGTTATTGCTGCAGCTTTGCTCATTGGAAAATTGAAATTCCTCCTGATTTTCCTGAAAATTACATTTCCTGCTCATTCTGCCTTCCAGGCTTTCACCAAAGCTAAAGCCCCTGTAATTGCTTCCTCCACAGTAAAGCATTGACCACTGAACTCCCTCACCTCTCTTGACCTGCTGGCAGTGATGATGCTGAAATCTTTTTTGTATTTGATTGGAATCGTCCTTCTTATACCAGGATCCCATACTTTGTGCTGGTGTTAAATACAGAAACCCCAGCCCCACCTGCAGGAATCTTCCCTGCAAGTGCAAGCTGAGGTGTCAGCTCTACTTCTAATTCACCAGATAAGTACTGTCATTCCAATTCTGCGTTTTCTCCCCACTGGAGTAGACCATACATTTTATCTGCTTGTATCGAAGTCCAAAGTTGTCAACCTTTGCATGGTTGCTAACTGCAGCTAGTCCTTTTACTCCAGTAAGGTTCTCTGGAATTCCACACAGACCAAAACCACCAATCAGAACTGTTGCACCATTGGGTTTGTGTTTTACAGCTTCCACTGGAGTACTGGTAGAAAAATTGCAAACACGTCCCTGGGACCAGGCACCCCAGAGGCATGGGAAGAGGCACAGAACCACAGCCCACAGGAGAGTAGTTTGAAGGCAGCCATCTGTGAGCTGGAACACGTCTGAGTATGTCAGTGTGCCTGGCCCAGGTTGCCGCCAAGTCACTGGGAAGGAACCGCCTACCAGGTGCTTGAATGTGCATCCAGTAACATCCTTGAGGCTGCCTGTACAAAGGGCCAGCCACACACTGCCTGCTGCTGGTTTATAAATAAGTGAGGCTGGGAGGGGTCCTCACTGGGGAGTGGAGGCTCTTGTCACAGTGTGGGATGGTTGCAAAGGTTCATGGCCTCATAGTGGCCGGTTACTCTCCTGGATCTTGATGTGTTTGAGGCAGCTGTGCTGAAGTGCCCTTGGCCCTGCAGCCCCTAGGCCAGCCTTTCAGCTTTGATGGGGTGCAAATGGCCATCTTCCACTAGGTCAGCAATGATCCTTGGCCTGGGGTTCGGTGTCCTCCAGGGATGGGGTGGGGGTGTCCTGAGGGGCTTGCTACTTTTCCAAGCCATTGTGCTGTGAATGTGTGAGCTGAGGAGGGAGCATGCTTTTCTTCCCATGCCAGTGCAGCATTTTCAATTCTCAAGTTGACCTAATTTTTATAGACTGGACATGTACCACATGGACATACTGGTACAGTGGGCCAAGTGCCTTATGCTGACCATCTCTATATGCTGCCCAGTTTGCTATAGTCCCTTGGCTGGTCAACTTACAAAGGTTCTATAGTAGTTAAAGTGAACACACTGCCTGAAGGAATTTACATGTTCAAAGCAATCCCTATAAAAATATCAATGTCCTTGTTCATGGAATTAGAAAAAGCAATTCTTAAGTTCATAAGGAACCAAAAAAGACAGAAAAGACAAAGCAATCTTCAACAAAAAGAAAAAAATTTGGAGGCATCACATTGCCTGACTTCAAATTATACTAGAAGGATATAGTGGCCAAAACATTATGGGACAGTGCATATAAAAATAGTCATGTAGATCAATGAAACATCATGGTGAACGCAGAAATTAAGCCACATACAGCTTACTGATCTTTGACAAAATTGACAAGAAGAAACACTAAGGAATATTTGACACTCTTTCAACACATGGTGTAGGAAAATTGAATTCTCATATGGAAAAGAATGAAGTTAGACCTATGTCCCCACCATATACAAAAATAAATGAATTAAACACTTGAATGGGAGACATGAAATTATAAAAATGGGAGAATAAAACCTGGGAAAACTTTTCTGGATGTTAGTCTAGGCAAATAATTCATGATTAAGACCTCAAAAGCACAGGCAATAAACAAAAATTTTAAAGTGAGACTTAATGAAACGATGAAGCTGCACAGCAAAAGAAATGATCAACCTAATTAACAGAAAACCTACAGAATAGAAGAAAACATTTGCAAACTATACATCTGACAGTGAACAAATATCCAGAATATACAAGGAACTCGAACAACTTGACAACAACAGAAAACTGTTACCCCCATTTAAACCCAGCCCTTGCCAAAAACTGCAAAAAAAATTAAAAAATAATAATAATAAATAAAAAAAGACAAAAGATTAACATGCCAGGGAAAATTTAGAGTAAAAAGAACTCTTATACAGCATTGGTGGGAATGAATATTATTGTAACCTTTATGGAAAACAGTATGGAGATTTCACAAGGAACCAAATTAGAACTACTGTATGATATAGCAATCCCACTTTGGGGTTCCTTTGTCTTTTTATTAGATCATAACTGTGTACATTACTGCATTTATGGGGTACAATGTGCTGATTTTATATATCGTTTGGAATATTTACATCAAACTGGTTAACATAGAGTTCACCTCACTTATTTAATTTTTGTGATTAGACATTTATACTTTACTATTATTTGGCATGTACCCTTACAATATGCACAGTATGTGAGGTCCCACCAATTACCTCCTGCCACCTATCCACCCCACCCCCTACCCTCGCCCTCCTCTTCTCTCCTTCTTTCTGGACCACAATTGTATTTTATCTTTTGTATGAAAGTGTGGGTGATTATATATTGATTTCATTATAGTATTGAGTACATTGTTTTTTTTTTTGTTTTGTTTTTTTTTGGTCCATTCTTGAGATATTTTACTGAGAAGAATATGATCCAGATCCATCCCTGTAAACATAAACCTGGTAAAGCCTCCATCTTTTTAATGGCTGCATAATATTCCCTGGTATACATATACCATAATCCACTTTTGGGTGTCTTCCCAAAGAAAAAGAAACCAATACATTAAAAGGACACCTGCACTAATATGTTTATCCAACATATTGCCATTATAGTAGCAAAAATATGGAATCAACTAGAGTGTGCATCAATGGCAGATTGGATAAAGAATATGTGGGGTATATAAACAATGGAATACTATTGAGATGTAAAAAAAAAAAAAATGAAATCATGTCTTTTTCAGCCATATAGATGAAATGCAGGCCATTACCTTAAGTGAAACAACTCAGACACAGAAAGACAAATCCTGTATGTTCTCACTTGTTAAGTGAGAGCTGAATAATACATGTACACAGGAGCAGAGTGTGGAACAATGGATTTTGGAAGGGGGAGGAAGGTGGAGGATAGGAGGTTGCTTAGTGGGTACAATGTGCATTGCTTCAGTGACATGTATATGGAAAGCCCTGACTTCACCACAATGCATTATATCTATGTAACACAATTGTACTTATACCCCATGAATACATACAAATAACAATAAGTGGGAAAGAGTTAAAAATACAGTAAAATTGAAAAAGAAGACATACTGACTTCTTCAGTTCTATACTCACCATAGGTGAGATAGGCCTAAAGCCGTCAGAATCAGTATCCTGAGCAAAATGTCAATTCTAGTATAAATCCAAGGAAAAAAGCCTCAATCGAAGATAAAGAGCTTTATGCAGATCTTTGTATGTTGATTAGTGAGTGCTCTCCTTCTTGCATTTGAAATTAGTATGTTTCCGACAGTGCTTGCCAAGTCCCTTTAGCCAGATGTTATAAATTACCTATATGGCTGCTCCCCTTGTGCTTCCCATTGTGCACACCTCCCTGAAGTGGGGTTTCCTTGTCCTTATTCCCTCAGGCAGGCAATATTCCAGACTTAGGTGCAATAAAATCCTAACCTGAAAGAAGGTCTCACGGGGTTTAAATTTGTCGAGTCTCAAAAATGAGTGTTGTCAGTTGGAAAAAAAAATAGATGAAATAACCATGCGGTTAAACTATGAGTCTCTTACCTGAGAGCATATATATAGACAGAAAATGTGACTACAAGTCAAAAAATATTCAGGTTTGCAATAGATAAGGAAGTCTAGAACTCCAAGCAGTAAGAATAAAATTCTGATCCTCAGATGTTTTCCTCTACTCCAAATCATAATTATAATTCATATTACTATGATGATTTATGTACATACATAATTTCAAATTAGTTATTTGTATAACATGTTTTTCTAGTACATGTACTAGCATGGCCATATTTGTATATTTTTAAAAAATCTTGAGTTATTTCTATTTCCATTTCCTAGATGTTTTGCGGCTTTAGAATCATGCTTCCACTTTTCTTGCACCCTTCAATGAACCTCAAAGTCACTATGTGGGGTACCAAAAAAGATAAAGATATTATTATTGAACTCAAAGATTTTACTGCCCTGAACACATACACCAATGGTTTCACTGATTGTGAATTAAGACTTTCTGAAGACTCCCAATTATTAAAAATAAAACTTTATACCTTGTATTTTTGGCCAGGGCCAGGTTTGAACCCACCACCTCTCGCATACATGGGGGCCGCACCCTACTCCTTTGAGCCACAGGCACTGCCCTCATGCCTTATATCTTTTATCAGATTCCCAATGGTTGGAATTTATTTCCTTCCAACCTCAAATACATGATCTTTTAGTATGATTCCAATTTGCTGGTCATTGTGTACATTCATCTCTCTCATACGAGACCATATGAGTATGTGTATAGACATGGTCTTAATTTCTTTTCACATTACAAACAAAGTAATGGCAGCATACACATCTGCCTTTCAAAATTTCTGAGTAGAAGATGATGGAGGTTGACATATTTGGACATTAGCTCTTTTTTTGTTTCCAGATACAAGGCAAAAATAAAAATGGTTGGCTTTCAAAATGATTTTTGAGCTAGTAACTTGATAATTTAACATGTATTTAACTTAAGTATATCACACACAAGTGTGCATAATTTATAAATATAAAACAGTGAATTTTTAAAAGAAAACATTCATAAAACCCTTTACTATTGTCTCATATGTCTGCATGTGGTCATTATCCCCTTTCTAAACTTTAAAAATTTTACATTACTTCTATTGCCATAAATTATCTTTGCCTATTTTGAAACTTTACATAAGTTGAGTTACAGGAAGTACTCTTTTATATAAGGCCACTTATAATCAACATTCACATTTGTAGAGGTTTTTTTTTTTTTTGTATGTTACATGTAGAAATGGTATATTGATATTTTTACTGTAAAATGGTATTAAAATTTGTTTCTATGATTATACCATGATTTCATTTATCTTTGGCTTTCTCAGTAAGCAGGCTGAGAAATAAAGGCTTCAAATATATATATATACATATACATAATATTTCTTTTACTTTTTAAAGAAAAAACTAAGAATTTTCTATGCAGATCTCAGTTTTCAATGCCTTTATTAAAAGGAATCCACAGACTAAATAAAGAACTTTGATAGCTAACATTTTAAACATTAATAAAGGTTTATTTCTCGTTCTGAAAGAGCAAAATTATTGAGTGAAGTCATCAAATACAGAAGTGAATGTCAATGTAACAATAATTGAATGGAAGTAAATTAAAAATAAAAGGCATTATAAAATTTAAAGACACAACAGAAAACACAAGCTCCTTTCACTTAATTCCATCTCTATCAAAACAAGAAAAAAAGACAACACATCTCAACCAAAGGTGTTGAATTCCAAATGTAGTATTTTCTCTTAATATAAAATGATAATTTGAAGAATTATCCTACACTTCATTCTGCCTCTTGTCTTGGCAACATTTCAGGGTGGAAGAGAAAGACTTCAGTTCTTACAAGGCCAGGCCTGTGCTTGATTCGTCTCTATAACTCCATTATCTACCACAGCGTCTTTGCCAGAGTGTTCAATAAATGCTCTGAGTGAAGAAAAAAAGTGTGTATGTGTGTGGATATACACACACACACACACATATATATACTTACATATTTTTTCCCTATACATGCACATACATACTAGGGAAAACTGCTATAAGTATTTAAGTGTCTACTGTCAGCAATGGATACAAGACAATCTGTTTTTTATATTACTATAAAATTATACTAATTCAGTATTAATCTGAATTTTAGTTATAATCTAATGATAATTTGATATTTCGCTCCATGTGGATCTCATTATAATTTAATAATTTTAGATTTTAAAATGAATGAGAATGCTTTAAGCACCTTTTTTTCTTATTATAGCTACTACCTGATCAGATCTAAAATTATTCTGGCTAGAATACAGTATATATAAACAAACATGTATTTGAGTGAGCCCTACAAACACTCATAGGTAGTTTAAAATTATTAATGGAACAGGCCCATTTAGGATTGGTGGACATAGATAAATTCTAGCACCGTAGTATTTATATTTTGAAGGGAAGAGAATTAGTACTATGTACCAGGCATTCAACACACAAAAATAGAATTGTGTTAGCCTTCGTGTCTCATGTTCCATAATCACTTTACTTATTTACTCTTCTAGACCTATCTAGAAAGCTCAATGTTTTCATGTTTAACTGCCCCTTGAAACCAGCAAAAGCAAAAAGAAAACTTTAAGACCACCAGAAAATCTAAAATACAGTAAATAAGTACTATAGTAATACTCTTCTAATAACATGAGGACTACTAAGATAATTTTCAGATTTAAATGAGAAATTCCATTCTAAAATGAGGAAAGAAAGGGAGAATACAAAAGGCAATTATTAAAAAAACATGAACCTTGATTCAGATATAATTGTTCTTTCAACAAGACCTGGACACTTTAATTTAAAATTAACTAATAAATCTCAAATATGTATTGTTTTTAAGATTATTTTGTTTAAAAATAACACATTGCAGACTTGGTTCCTCCCCCTCTGCTGGAAGCTCCAGTGCTTTGTATTCCTTCATTTTTTTTTTATTAGTATTAGATCATAGCTGTGTACAGTAATACAATCATGGGGCACCATACACTGGTTTTATAAACAGTTCGACTCATTTTCATCACACTGGTTAACATAGATGTTGGCGTGGATGTGGAGAAAAGGGAACACTTCTACACTGCTGGTAGGAATGCAAATTAATACATTCCTTTTGGAAAGATGTTTGGAGAACACTTAGAGATCCAAAAATAGATCTGCCATTCAATCCTATAATTCATCTACTAGGTATATATCCAGAAGACCAAAAATCACATCATAACAAAGATATTTATAATAGAATGTTTACTGCAGCCCAATTCACAATTGTTAAGTCATGGAAAAAGCCCAAGTTCCCATCGATCTACGAATGGATCAATAAATTGTGGTATATGTACACCATGGAATATTATGCAGCTTTAAAGAAAGATGGAGACTTTACCTCTTTCATGTTTACATGGATGGAGCTGGAACATATTCTTCTTAGTAAAGCATCTCAAGAATGGAAGAAAAGGTATCCAATGTACTCTGTATTCCTTTCTATCTAATAAATCCTATCTTAAAACTGAAAAAAGAAATAACACATTTTAGAATTAAAATTCCCATTGTGCTAAAAGGGAGATTGGGAAGGCCCTCAGAGGCCAACTAAGGTCTGTACAACTGGATAGAAGAAGAAATTGGGTTGACTCACCAAGCTCTGTCTCCTTAAGCTGGACCCTGGCTTTGCACAGGCCTGTCCCAGGCACTGTGGGGGAGCTATGCCTCATCATAGGGGTGGAGGCTGAGCAATCAGCAGCCCAGAAACCTTTTTGAAGAATTTTCTGAAAAGGAATCCCAGGAAATGGACCCCTAGAGGTGACGTCACTTCCTAGGCAATAGACCCCAGCAGAACCTGCAACCCTGGGAACCAGAAACTCACATTCCAGAGACAGCTCCCTCCCAGCTCCTTTGGCAGGAGTTATCCAAGGGATGTTACTGCTCTTTCCTGACTGCCCAAAGCCCTGGGCTCAGGAAGCCCTGATGGGAGTCTTTTCTAACACTGAAGGTTGTGGCTCAGCTCTCACCCCTGACATCTCAGGTATTTTGGCAGGAAGGGCCCAAGATAACACAGGATGGCCCAGGGCAGGCCAGGACAGATGAGACCACCTCTCTGTTCTCACCTGGGAAGTCCCATCACATTTTTCTGCGAGAAAAAGTGGCCATAGGGGTAGCTGGTCCTAGGTGTGAATGGGCAGTTGGGGTTAGGGCCCTGGTGGCCCATCATGCTCATGCCCAGTCATGGCTGGCAGGTAGGGGTGCTGGGTGTTGCTCTTCAGCCCTAATGCTCTTCCTGAGCCCTCAAAGTCTTATGTTCCTTCATTCTGGGTTGGAGATCAGTACAGACTCAAGTCTGTCTGTGATCTGCAGAGCAAAGGGTAACATGTGCAGAAGGAGCAGGAATGAAAAAGAAAAAAAAGGGAAGAAGAAGAAGAAAGAAGGAAGAAGGAGAAATACCGGCAGACAGAGCCATCACTGTCATGCCTCCTGGACCAGCTGCAGGTCATCGTGCTTGCACAGCTCCAGGCAGGAGACTGTGCAGGAGCTGACTAGGGGGTCACCATCACCCACAGAATCTCCTTGGGTGAGAGTCAGATACACCACACAGCCACCAGGAGTCAGCTCTGGCTCAGCCTCCTGCCAGATGCTATCCTGGAGATCTTAGTAACTGCAAGGTGTGGGGGAGTGAGGAGAATGTAACTAAATGTGTATTGTTCATTTGCATTCATTTTGAAAGGAAACAAACAACAACAACAACAAAAAAGACACAGGGCAGGAACTACAGGAAAGCCATCTTAGGGGAGGTTTCATTTTATTTTATTTTTTTGTTTTTATTTTTTTATTAAATCATAGCTGTGTACATTAATGTGATCACGGGGCACCATACACTTTTTTCATAGACTGTTTGACATTTTTTCATCACAGTGGTTAACATAGCCTTCCTGGCATTTTCTTAGTTATTGTGCTAAGACATTTACATGCCACATTTACTAAGTTTCACATATACCCTTGTAAGATGCACCGCAGGGAGGTTTCATTTTAAAAATAAAGACATCAAGTTAAAGGGATTGGATGGGAAAGTAGCAGTGAGGGGCTAGGAAAGATGACACAATCAGTAATATTTTCCTACAGAGCAGGAAAGAGGGGAATATAGTTGGACAAAATCAAGGAGACAAGTTTTCAACTTAATCAGATTTGTCCCTTATGGGATTTAATCCAATGATATTTGTTGACTTTGTGACAGTAACTTGAAGCATTTCTTTAAATCACCAGGGTAGTAAGAGGTGAATCCATTTGAAAAAATTCATGGGGAATGTGAGAATTTACAAGATTCAAAAGTCTTGGGGCAACATCTGAAATTTTTATGAAGATAACAAGACATGTTAGGACACCAAATAAATTTAAAGGTCATTGGGTGACTTGTGATGCTATAACTAAAACTGGTTGACTTTTTTTTTTTTTTTTTTTTTTTTTTTGTAGAGACCGAGTCTCACTTTACTGCCCTCGGTAGAGTGCCGTGGCGTCACAAGGCTCACAGCAACCTCCAGCTCTTGGGCTTATGTGATTCTCTTGCCTCAGCCTCCCGAGCAGCTGGGACTACAGGCACCCTCCACAACGCCCGGCTATTTTTTTGTTGCAGTTCGGCCGGGGCTGGGTTTGAACCCACCACCCTCGGCATATGGGGCTGGCGCCCTACTCACTGAGCCACATGTGCCGCCCAAACTGGCTGACATTCTAATGAAGTCCTGTGACACAGCCATGGGAAGGGTAACATTTGGAGTCAGTTGGGACTGGAATCCTGATCACTGGAAATGGTGAAAATTGGAGAGGCATGATAATTTTGTTCTTCTACGTGTATGTCAGATGCATGTGAACCTGAGCAGAGCTGGGGGTAATGTGAGAGTGGTGGAGACACTACTCTGGCAGGGGCACATGGGCATGAGGAGTGACCATGTGAGGATGTAGTGATGAGACAGGGTCTCTGATGGTTCATTTCAGAAGGGACACATTCAGGTCATACATCTACTCAGTGTCTGTCCCCTAAGATGTGTGAGTATGGATCTGAAATTTTGGGATGATAGAGCTAAGTTTATATTCTAGGTCTGTTATTGTCTAACATGAAACTTTGTTAAATACACCTTCTGAATATTATTGACATAATATGTTAAATGGATATCTAATTCATAACTGACCAGGTTATTATAAGGATTAATAAGAAAATGCATACATACCAGTCATAGTTTCTCAACTGATACCACTGGAATTATTTTCTCCATTTGGAACCTCGGCGTCAAAGGGTTATCATCCAAACCCTGCTCATGATACATTATTATTTCTTCCTTCATGCTATATATCTCATAATTAACACTGTTTCATAAAGGACTTCAGATATCAAAAATCTATTCATAAACATAAATTGTGAAATGAGGTAATAATCCTACTAACAGTCTTTTCCAGCTCTTCCAGTAGGAAGAGCTATATAAGTCAGTGCATAAAATAAAAAAAAAAATTGTTTGATGATACTGTAATGATTGTAATAAATCAAAACATAGACAATGGCCACAGTACTGGTAAACCAAAACAATGTGTGTTTAAATTTGAATCTATCATGGGCACTTGGTTACTCCCTTGACTTGGCAATTATGAATTGGGCTGCAATAAACATTTGGCCATGGAATACCATGCAGCCATAAAAAGATGGAGGCATCACATGTTTTATGTTTACCTGATGGAGCTGGAACATACTCATCTTAGTAAAGTATCTCAAGAATGGAAAAAAGGTATCCAATGTATTCAATATTACTATGAAATCAGTATATAATAACCTACACATTCATAGGTATAGAAGGCACCTGTGAGAAATACTTTGGCAATAAGAGATTGGGGAAGGATTTAACATCATTGGGTCTCATTAGTGAGATGCACGAGAGCATGAAAGAATGCTCATCATTGGTTAGATGTGCATAGGTGACCATAGGATTACTTCTATAAATAGCTTCAGGAGAAGTTAGCAAGGGCTCGTCCTTTGGCTCCTATTCTTGCTCAGAGGATGGCTGATCGGTGCTCTCCTACTAAGACTGCTGCTGAGATGCTCACTTCTGCTCATATTGACTGTGACTTCTAAGTGCTTTGGCACTCGAGACCTGAACAAGACCTACCCTGAGTAAACTGGCACAGCAACCCACATCCAGACACTGAAGTGGGCTGGCCGGAGACCTAGGGTCCCGGCTCCTATGAGGCCCTAGGTTGGGATGAAGACACGGCATCTTGGGCTCCAACATGTAGGATTGGTAAAACATAACTATAGTCCCAAAAAAGGAGGGAAGAGGAAAGAGAGGGGAGGGGTGAGGAGGCTGGGAGGAAGAAGGTTTTTGGGGGATCCAATCTAATGTGCATAAAGCAATGATACATTTCTATACTATTAAGAATAGAGTATGAATGTTTTTGCCACAACAAATAAGTAAGCAAGGAGACGGTTATGTTAATCAGTTAGATGGAAGCATTCCAAATTGTATATCAAATCAGCACATTGTACCCTGTAAATGCATTAATGTAGACAGTTATGATTTAATAAAGAATTAAAAAAATAAATTTGAATCTATTACTACATATTATTTTACTAGCTATAAAATACAAATAACCTAACTCTCAACTCCACTGAAATATCAATGACAACTTGGTGGTTTGGTTGCTAAGCAGCTGGCATGAGGGCAGTTTGTATATGGAAACGCAGCAATACTGGCTTCAACTGCAAAATTCACTGAATAGTTAATAGGCCAAGAAACATTATTTAAAACATAAATAAATTTTTATTATAAAGATATGGTATAAATTATTTTCTTTTCGCAAAGATTCTCCCATATGATACATTGAATGAAAAACAGTACACCATTTAAACAGCCCAGTAAGAACATTTTATTATCTTTCTGATTATGGAACTTTTTTCTGTAAAATTTGTATATATTCTCATGTGCTTTTCCAACTAGAACTTGGTTTACATTTAACACATCATATGATTAAAGGAGAAGATATGTCGAATCCAGATGCATATTCAGAAGCAGCTAGGAAATAAAAAAGAATTTTTGACTAAAAGATTTCATAATTAACTGAGTATAAGTCAGTAAAGAAGAATTAAGAAGTTATCCAATATTACAGAGGATTAAAACTATATCTGCACAGCTATGTTAGTAATGAAAAATTATTAAGAATAATATGCCTAATGCTACATATTAATTATAAATTAATTATCACTGTGGTTAAATTATCAGTTTCTCCTTTTCTCATTCTTCATTCATCTATTCTACAGTCCTATGCTAAGGTACTGTGGCAAGCATTGAAATTACAAGACATAATATAGTCCATCCCTCAACAAATGTCTACAATAACCTGAAAAAAGAGCTAGGCCATTTCCAGAGTCACAGACACCATGACAGGCACAAATCAGGACAGTACTGAAACATGCACACAGAAGCCATCCTAGTTTTGTGTCAGCATTATAGGCTTTTTGGTGGAGACAATATGTAGGTTGCCTGAAGAACGAGGGAGAGGAAGAAGCTAACGCACGCAGCTGATGGGGTGGGGAAAGAACATGGGGAATCCTAAGTGGTTTAGTTGAGCCAGTTGCTAGAACACAGGGGCAGAGCACAGTAAGTCCTAAGAGATAAAGCTGAATAACTTCACATAAACCAAATTGATTTAAGTATTTTTATTCCCATGCTAAGGAATTTGGTACTTTTCCTAAGGGCAAAAGAAAACTAATGACAAGTAAATGACCAGACATTGAAAACGTCACCTGTCAAGTGACTGCTAATGAGCTATAATGGCTTGACTAAGTGTTACTACATGTGTCTGGGGACTTTGGCCTTAAATCACTAGGTAAACCTGAGAAGTTGGTGAGTCCTTTGCTTTCCAGGTATAGCTTCAGTGTGCTGAGAATCCCTCAGAAATGGCAAAAGTGAAGGAAGTGTAGAGCCAGAGAAAAAGATGCATAGCCTTCCCTCCCGAGATGTTTAAAGCTGTGAAACATGAATTAAACGAAGCATGTGTACACTCTTCACGATGAGTGTCTATGTGTTCACAGTTTTCAGTAGATTTGTGTGAGAAAAAAAAAAATGTAATGTAGTATCCTTTGACCACACAATAAAGAGTGGTGCCACTTGCTCTATCAAGTTCATTTCAGAAATCAATAATTAATCTTAACTTAATTCATAAATTTTGGCAACAAATCCTAGATCTGAAATAAGACAAATATTATTTATAATGTTAAATTTAAACAAGAGACATTATCATGGGAATGACACATTTCTTTTTTTTTTTTTTTTTTAGAGACAGAGTGTAACTTTATGGCCCTCAGTAGAGTGCTGTGGCCTCACACAGCTCACAGCAACCTCCAACTCCTGGGCCCAAGCGATTCTCTTGCCTCAGCGTCCCGAGTAGCTGGGACTAAGGCACCCGCCACAATGCCCGGCTAGGGAATGACATATTTCTTATAAAATGCGTCCTTTAAACAAAAAATTTCGAAACTAGATCTGACGAGCATTTTTAAATAAAAGAATAATCACATGAGTGAAAGTAAATTCCAGCTTATTTTAAGTTTACAAACTGTTTTACGTACTAGAGAACATCAAAATGTAATGCTATTTATAATAATCTGATAAAATACAGTTACCATAGGTTTACTATTGAATATACATCATTTCAGAGCCCTGATTTTTCTATTTATTAATATAAAGGTCAAACAACTCAAGTCATACTTTGTAATCTATGTATTTTTTTGTTAATTCTGAGCAAAACTCTGTTATTTATAAAAGTTGAATCAGTTTTTTCACTTTAGTTGATTTTCTCTTAAAAATGATCTTTGCACTCTCCAGTTTTAGAAAATTAGAATTTTTAGGCATGTTCAAAGCTAATAACTTTTCATCTCAGAATCTTAAACATATACATGAAGTGGCATTGTCGTAATGTCCTATCCAAATTCTACTGACAAAAGATTAAGTGTAAATATTATGCCATCTGTGCTATTATTAACCTTTCCTTATTCATACAGATACAAACACTTCAGAAAATTTGCTTGAAGAAAAGAATAAATACAGGTTAAAGCTCATTTTCAAACTTAGTTTCTTTGATTCAAGACTTTGTGTAACAGGATTAGATGCAAAAGTATAAATAACTTGTTAATCATAACTTTGGTTTTTTTCAGATCAGAAATAACTACCTTTTTTTAATATTAGATTAATTACAGTTGTTAGGTAAATTATTAAATGTGTGAAACAAACTATATTGCAAGTGTCTCCATCTTGAGTATTCTTATTTAACTCTTGTATAAAATGTGTTCTCTTACTAAGTGCCAAAAATAGGATCTCAAATACTCTACTGAATACAGTTAATGTTTTGTGTTGATAATATAATATCCAAGGGATTTATAAATTATAGATATAAAGTCAATTTTTTTGAAATGTTATAAAACATTTCATAGAGATTGGGTGTCTCACTATCTTGCGCAAACTAGACTCAAACTCCTGGCCTCAAGTGATCAACCCACTTTGGCTTCCAAAAGTGTTGGAATCACAGGCCACTTTGCCCACACGACATAAGTTAAAATGGTTTCCTAATATTTTCATAGATTGTTTTCCATAACATTTCTGTGATAATATTATTGACAGGATTATAAAATACATAATGAAACCATACTAACTAGGTCTTATAAAAGTAAAACTTTAATACCAAATATAAAGAGAAGCTTTTACAGAATGAATACTCACATTACCATCAATAAAGACTATGTAAAATGTACATCCTTACATGACTTGAATTAAGGAACTACTAATGTAATCTTATTAGCTTTCCCCAGGGAGCTCTTCTTTTAAATATTCGCTACTTATGTGTGGATTTTTTTTAACTCCTTTATGCCTGATTCACATGCTGTTTTATATACATTTTACTCATATAAAAATGAAATACACTTCTCAACAGATTGCTTACTTCTGTGCTAAAGGAGTGTTTTCTCTAGATGGAGAATACTTTTTATATAACATATTTAAGGAGAGGTCATCTTTCCTCCTAACTCTTAGCACGTGGTCGAAGTAGTTGCTCTTATTCCAACCCTGGAATCAGTTCTCTTCCTGCCTCTCATTGGCTTTTGAATACTTTCCCACATAAGTGATGGCAAGGGCAACTGTTCTTGGGAAAGAGACACCAGGTCAGATGTGAGAACTCACAGGGAAAGAGACAGACCCAGACCAAAGGGAAGGAGCATCTCTGGGAGGGCACCTAAAAGCTTCAAGAAAGATCTTGATTTTTTCATATTTTATTTATTTTTTTATTAAATCATAACTATGTACATTTATGGGGCACAGTGTGCTAATTTGATATAAAATATGGAATGCTTACATCATACTGATTAACATAACCATCACCTCAATTATAAACTGTCAGTCCAATTCATAATTGCCAAGTCATGGAAGCAACCCAAATGCCCATTAACCCAGGAACAGATTAACAAATTGTGGTATATGTACGTTATGGAATAAGATCTGGATCTATGATGACTCCAGTCTTGCACTAGATGATGGGAGGCTGCAGTTATTTTGTCTGTATTCACAAGTGAAAATTGTCAAATATTAAAGGACTTTTAAAAAGTCTCTCTCTATTTATTTATTTATTTATTTATTTATTTATGTTTTTGTAGAGACAGATTCTCACTGTACTGCCCTCAGTAGAGTGCCATCACATCAAAGGACTCACAGCAACCTCTAGCTCTTGGGCTTACGCGATTCTCTTGCCTCAGCCTCCCCAGCAGCTGGGACTACAGGCGCCCGCCACAACACCCGGCTTTTTTTTGTTGCACTTTGGCCGGGGCTGGGTTTGAACCGCCACCCTCGGTATATGGGGCTGGCACCTTACTCACTGAGCCACAGGCGCTGCCCTCTCTCACTTTATTTTTATGTTCCTATTAAGTCATGTATTTTTCCTCATACTTCTCTTAATAGAAATGCAGAATCATTGTCCCCAAGTGAATTATTTAATACAGTGCCTGGTACAGATGACAAAAGCAAAAGGGGGAGAAAAATATCTCGGTGACATTGATCACTGACAAGGTACCACCAATGGTTTGTGAAGTGTGTGGAGCAATATCTTAGGAAAAACTGATGACTGCCAGAGGAAATAAAAAAGCTTAATGAACTGCTAATATTTTCATACATAATACCAAGTCAAAAGCTATCTTAGCTCCCTATGGAGTACAATGCACCAATTATTTGTAGGAAAAGCACTGCCCCTATCTCCATGTTCTTTCTGTTTATTTGCAGGTGGAGATTAGGTTTCAGGTGGCAGGGGTAGCTTGAAGTCCAATATTAATATGAGGAGCACATTTGCAACTTTGTTTCTAATTTTTCATTCTTAAATATAGGAATATTGTAATATTATATACAGAACACAAATGTATCAGCAAATTTTAGCTAATTAAGAAGATTCTCTCATAACTGGTAACTTACAATCTATGTCCCAGGGAAATCTAAGTGTCCAGATAGAACACTGTAGGATTAAGAGTCAAGGAAGTCACACCTAGAGAGGCAGCATGCCTCCTTTATCCAGACGACTGTGTTTCTGTTTTGTATAATACGGTTTCATGCATTTTTTAAAGAAACTTTATATTTGTAAAAAATTCCAAAAACCCATAAAACACGTTAATGTAATCAACCCCCTAAATTCATATTAGAGGCAACACTGGGTCAGAGATATTGTAGTTTGTCTAAAGTCAAAAAGGAAATTAGCTTCAGCCCGGGAATGGGCTTTAGGTCACCTTCTTGAATGTGGAGTTCTTTTTCAGCTACTTTCTGCACATTGATAAAACCACACAGATTTTTAAATATAACTCAGAGAAAATGGAAGGAATATACACATTTAAAATAAACATTCCTTTCCTTCTGAAAAATTATGGGAGAATATTTCCTCCAAAATCTTCCCTTTCACTGCATCTGTACTTATACATTCTTTCATCATTATTCTATAAAATGATACATTATCTGACTTTCCTGGTAAGAGCCAATGAGGACATTTTATATTTGCAGAGTATTTAACACTCATTTTCTTTTTATATCCAGTAGTTCAATTTCATGACTCGGAAGTACATAGACCCTGATCATCTCATGTTTTGTTTATTAAAAAAACAAACACTAAGTAAGCCAAATAATGAAGAAAAATTTGTAAGCTAGTATTTTGCCATTTAAGTATTTAAAATCATCATGAAAATTAGTTGCTATTTGTTTTTGTTCAAACAAATGTTTTATGGTTTTTGTAAATTCTTTTTGAGACAGGGCCATGCTATATTGCTCAGGTTGGAGTGCAGTGGCTATACACAGGGATGATCACCGCACGCCACAGCTTGAACTGCTTGGGCTCTGGAGTTCATCCTGCCTCAGACTCCCACAGGAATGTGTTCCTGTGAACGGCCTTTGTAATGTCCCCCAGAGTAAAAATGGCCAAACATTAGATAAGCAATTTAAATTGGGACAAGACAGTTGAAGTAACTTTTTCTTTATGGCCTCTACAATTGATACAGCTTGTCATCATCGGATCCATTTTGAGATTTGCAGAAATGAATTCTTACTATGAATAAAATAAAATAGCTGTAATACCAGGTTCTTGTTACATCTCCAAGAGAAATGGGAACCATGTGTTCCTTTACAAGAAATTCTGAGTAGGAGGAATTAATTGATTCTCTTTGGTTGTCATTGCTATTTACACATCTTTGATACTTTTGCCATCTTGGTCTTGGATCATTCAAGCAATGGTCAAATAGAGAGGCATGGATAAACTTCATTTTAAAAGCTCAATTAGTTGCTTGATTTCACTATTTAAAAAGTATAATACAATTGCCCAGAAATGCCGCACCCCCGGCATCTAGCCGGGGTGAAGTGGCGCTGTCCGCATTATAAAATGCGTGAGTAGGTGGTATGTGCTCCCCGGAGCGAAACCCCCAGCACCCCTGGTTTGCGACAGCAGCGCATAAGTTGCCTAGCATGCCTTTGTTTGAACGTAATGACTCACGAGGTGCGGCATAAAAGCCTAAAAAACCTTTGCTCTGAAACCTGTCTGTTCAGTTGAATGCCTGATTGTTTTGAGAAACTAAGAATAAACATAATGACTTACTGATCCACAATTAAACACAGCAAGAATGGCTGTGCTGAACTCAGTGGCTCCAAGAGAGCCTGCACAACAGCACGTCCCTACCATAAATGTCAGTGACTTGAGACAATGCAGGCACGGCAAACAAGATGTTCCAACATGACATACACTATCACCTCCTGCAGTAAAACTTTACTTAGAAAAACATCTTACTTCACTAATTAGTAAAACTTTACTTAGAAAAACATCTTACTTCACTAATTTTCATATGTAACACAAATCAATAGAGTAGTTTAATGTTTAACAAACAATGAATCAAAATATAGTTACTAATTAGAGTAAAAATGCATAGAAAATATATATAGAAGTAGTCAAGCATTATACATAAAAGAATATGTTCAGCTGTTTTTAAAAGAGATCATAAGAAACTGAGACCAATTACAGAACTAAGAGAAGTCACAAACCTTGACATTCTTAGATAAGGGGAAGTAACCAGGTGTTACTGATAAAACCACCTCCCTAGAGCAAAAACCTTGAAAAAATAAACTATGTCCCTCCGGCACCTCCCTCCGGAGAGCAAAACCTTGAAAACATATAGTACATGATAAACCACATATGGAGACACAAAGATAATTTACAAGCATGAGCAAAATAATGATTACATTGTTTAAACCCTGGAAAAAAAATGTATAAATACCAGACTTAAAAATCAGTAAAGTACAGCTGCTTTCTTCATCACTCGTGGTGTGTGGCAGTTTGTCATTTCATCCTGCGTCGACCTTTTCAACCAACCTGTACCGTTCACCCTGAGCACCCTCGGACTGAGGCCCATCGACCGGCGGTCCGCGGCACAGAAATCTATACATTTTATGAAACTTGATACAAAACCGCCATAAGTTCAATGGTAATTAAGGACATATGGTTATGTAATAAAGTAAAAAAAAAAGAAATTAATTAGAAACAGAAATTAATATTTCTTTGTATTACAGGCTTATTGAATTCATAAAAAGTGTCTATGTTGGATTCCTATAGGTAGTAAACATCCTATGTGGTTAAAGTTTTGGATGGCAAGCATTCCCTTGTGATTAGGGGTGGAACACTTTAGGTGGTGCAGGAAACCTTGAAGTGTTATGAAACACAGTCACAGTGAAATCAATTACAAAGTAACTCAGAGCACCTATGGGTATTCGTTCGATTATTAGGCAATAATGTTCAATGCCCTAAATGTAACTTAAATGTAGCTTTTTAGAAAATGTAAAATGCATACAGTAATGCATTTATGGGGTACAGTGTGCTGATTTCATACACAATTTGGAATGCTTACATCATACAGGTTAAGATCTATCTCTTTATGATTTAATAAAAAATTAAAAAATAAAAAATGTAAAATGCATCAGTTTAGTTATATTTATCCCATCAAGGTAACAAATGGGTATCTCTTGAAAATGAGAGCACCAGGGACTTAAAATAAAATTTCTATTTCTTTTCTTAATTAAAGTAGATAATTATGATCTTTGCTTAACATGTTAAGTTAATTAAACAACTCAGCATTTCCACAAATTAAAAAGAAAAGTTACGTCCGAAATTTGAAACTCACAAGAAAAAAAGATAACATAACTAACTTTGGTTAGGTAGTTCACTAGGCTGTTATCTGAAATCTCTGGGCTTGAGGCAGAAGATCACCAAGGTTCCCTTCAAATAAACTTTCTGTTGAAAACTACACTTTTTAAATATTTTCAATTCAAGTGAATCTAGAACTGACCTTATGGCAAGAGTGATACATCAAGATCTGTTACTCTTTTTTTCATCAAGCAAATCAGCAGTGTCTTCTGTTAGATTCTGATGAATTCTATGAAGATTGCAAAAGATGAGTGGTTAGTATTTCATTTTTCCTAAAGCATTCCTAAGTGGCTTGCAATTTAATATTAAGAAGTTGGCATAAGTGTAAATAAAATTTCCATTTAAACAGTGTTTTGTAACTGAAAATGTGTCAGGGCAGGCCTACTCTGTGCAACTCCAGTTATAAAAGCATTCTAAATAAGAAAATAGTTTCTAATAAGAAAATAGTTCAAGTGCAGAGGGGAGAGGTATGGCTGTCAATGATGCAAAGATCAACAGGGTATGCTCGCTGCCTTCTGTAATGGCTCTCTTTATAATAAACACTTGAGGGTATCATTAGAAATACTTATGTTTGGAAAGCAACTATGTGCAATAAGGAATATATCAATTTGCTTGACTATACTAAACATTGCACAACAAAAAAGTTAGAGAAAAACTTATTCTCTTAAGCCAGTACAAAGATTAAAAAAAAAAAAAAAAAAAGTTCCTCAAAGACTTCTTCAAGCACTTGCTTTTGCCACCCTTTTACATTTCACCTACTATATGGGGAAAGTTAAGTATTGGGCACTGAGAGATAATTCAGAGCAACAACTTCTCGGTGAGAATGAGATGTCTGAGTTGGTGATCAAGAAGAACTTCAGCAAGCACCGGTGGAAATTAGCTGCTAACACTGTTACCAAGGCATGAGTGGTGGGGCCTAACCTTTTTGTGTGTCTTCCATACCTCAGGCTGACCATGGCATTATTTTTAAGAACTTCGTGAATTATCCATTCCTTTATCTCTGTGTTAATCAAGTATGCAAGTTTTGCAAATCTGCCTTTGTGTTGAGTGGAAAAACTATACCAGAAATTTTTTCTCAATGTGCCCACTAGTGCCAAGACCAAAGATCACAGCCAAGAAAAGTTAATTTTCCAGGTGCCAGAAGATGCTGAAAGAATAGTTGTAGTACTTGACTATTTGGGTTTAAGTTGTAATCTTCATTAGATTAATGAAACTCATTAATATTTTTACCTAGTGGAATGGTGGCAAGAAATTTATAACAATATCACTGTCTAAATTATAAAGCTACAAAAATATCTAGCTGAAGGAATAAGAGATCAGATTCACTACATAATAATTCATATGAAAAAATTTCATATAAAATCATAAAAAGGGAGAAAAACAAACTGCTCTGAATGAATATTTCAAAATTAAGTTCACTAAGACCTGTTTTTATTTCCAAATAATTTCATGAGCTTCCCTCCCTAAAAAATTATGCATTGAGGAAAATTAATGAACTTAATTTATTTTCTATGATTTTCTGTTTTGACCTACTCTCTTAGTTTTTTGTATGACAATTTTCTAATTTTCAATTCTTTTAGATAGAGTTGCTTGTATTTCCGAAATGTGGTTTCATTGATTTCTTCTCGAGAAGTTTCTGTTTCAGAGATTTCAGATTCCAGATATGCAATACAGGATTTCATCTGAGCTCCTGCTGAAACAATATGCTCTAATTTTCCTTGAGATGATGTTCCAGTCTAAAACAAATTGAAAGGATACATTTTAAAGAATTATAATATGAATAGTTATTGTATATTTATTTTTTAATGTGTTGAGTCAGTGATGCCCTGAGTAAGTTTAAACATGGGGAGAAAGCATACATTGCAAATGTTCATCATCAAGATCAACTAAGTTGGCAAAGCACCAATAGCTCAGCAGCTAGGGTGCTGACCACATACATTGGGGCTGGTGAGTTTGAACCCAGCCCAGGCCTGCCAAACAAGGACAATTATAACACACACACAAAAAAAATAGCTGGGCATTGTGGTGGGTGCCTGTAGTCCCAGCTACTTGGGAAGCTAAAGCAAGAGAATTGCTTAAGCCCAAGAGTCTGAGGTTGCTGTGAGCTGTGACACAAGGTTACTCTATTGAGTGAGACTCTGTCTCAAAAATAAAAACAACAAAAAAAGTAAGCTGTTAATATAATTCAATATTAAATATAATTATACAAAAGGAATCATTATGTTAGAACTCATGTAATATGATCATTCAAAGAATATTAGAATCAATTTAAATTTTAAAAATGTTAAATAGTGTATCTTAAGAACAATTCAAGAGTGTGGTCTAATTTCTAAATCACAGCTTTTTCTTTCCTGTGGATCTATGTTAACTTCTCTTAATAATCAAATGATTTTCTTTTTGTTTTATTTATCAAATAGTAACTGTGTACACTAATGCATTTATGAAGTAAAATGTGATTTGATAGACAACGTGGAATGCTTACATTTAAATGATTAACAGAACCATCTCCTCGCTTACTTATTTGATGTGGTAAGGCATTCGTACACTTTTCTTAATAGTTTAGAAATGTCTCATTGCATTATGTAAATTAGGTTATTCTTCTTAGTAAAGTATCTCAAAAATGGGGAAAAAAGTATCCAGTGTATTCAATACTAGTATGAAATCAGTATATAATCACCTACACATTCACAAGGAGGTCAGGAGCAGTGTAGGACCACAAGCAGGTGCCTGCTTGCAGAGGCTGGCCGACCCTCTGGCAGAGGGGTAAAGACAGGGAAGTACTGTCCTGCAGATTTTTTGGACTTGGGTGCTCACCACAGCTGCCTTGGGAGAGCCTGCGTGAGAGAGTGAACTTGAATGGTGCCCAGTGGCAGGGATTGAACTACCAGGCAGGGTGTAACTTTGATTAGGTTGGCTGCCATCAGAGGGCTGTCATTGTGGGAGGGCCACTGGGAAGAAACAGCCTGCAGGGTCCCAGCACGTGACTGGCTGTGGTGCACCTGATGAGCTGGGTAGCCATCCTTGGGGTGAGGTGGATGGTTCTCACATTCCAGAAAAGCCACTTTGTGGCCAAGGGGCACTGTTTGGAAACTTGAGGTGTGTATCCTAAAAAGTCTGGTAAAAGCTTCAGGCCCCCACCCTGCTATGCCTGAATGTTAATGAAACCACCAGGCCCTGACTGAGGGATAATAAGTCAGAAAGAAGGAAGCGGGTTTCCTCAGCAACTAGACAGTGGCTTCCCACATCCATCTTATATAGCAGAATCAGCATGTTTGTTTTGCATCTCCAACCCCCAGAGTGCCACCTGAAGTCCAGGTAATATATTGCTATCTGTATGTATATTTAAAATTTTTTCCTTATAATTTTTTTAAGTTTTTCTTTCCTTGTGTTTTATTTTTTCATTTTTAATTTCTTGTATAATAAGGATTCCATTTTGTGTTAGCATTTCTTTGCTTTTTAAACTTACTTTTCTATTTTTTCTTTCCTTCCTTTTTCTAGATTTTTCTCATCTTTCCTTCATAAATTTTTCAAATGAAAACTAAGGTATCCCTCTATCCCTACTTTTTCCCCCAAAGTTTATAATTTTATTTATTTTCTTAATTTTATTCTCATCTGTTTTGTTCTCTTTCATTCTGTATTTTATTTATGGGACAGAGCCTTGCTCTGGGGCCTAGGCTGGGGGTCCATGGCATTGGCTTGGCTCAAGGAGGCCTTAAAACCTGGGCTTGGGTGTCCTTCTCACTTTAGACTTCCAAATTACAGTATTAGTAGGTCCCCCCAGTGACACAAAGATGTTTTCCTTTTGTATATGGTGGAGGCAAGGTCTTGCTTTTGGTCAGGCTGATAAGGAGCTCTTGACTGTGGAGAACCCAACTTCCTTGGCCCCTCAGAGTCCTGAAATTGCATGTATGGGTCAATGCACCCTGTTGAACACCACTATTACTCCCGTATTTCTCTTCCTGTCCTTTCTTTTCTTTTTCTTTCACCCTTATTTTCTGTTTCTTTTCTCACTTCTCATTCATTTCTCTTTTCTTCCTTTTGTCCCTGTACCAAAAGGCCACTCCAACATTCAAGCACAGAGACAAGAACATTTAAGAAGAAGGACGTGAGAGGAAAAAGTAGGGGAAGGATATGGATAAAGAAGAAAGCACATATGAGGAAAAACCAACAAGAAAAAAAATCTGGCAACACGGAAAACCAAAAGATCACCCCTAAACTCAAGGGACCATGAGGCAGCTACCATAGAGGATCCTACCCAGAAGGAAATTATGGAAGTAACATCAAGGGAATTTAGATTATGGATGGCAAAAATGATGAAATGAATTGAAGGGAAAGTGGATAATCACTGAAGGGAAATCCAAAAATTGACTTAAGAAGTGAATAAAAGATAGGAAAGAGGTACTAGACCTTAAAGAAATAAAGGAGTCACCCAGGGAAGTTGAAGATGCAGTAGAAAGTACAAATAACAGATTAGACCATGGAGAAAGAAGAATCTCAGAGCTAGGGGATATGTCTCTTGAGCTAACTCAGGCATTTAAAGAGGCAGAAAAGAGTAAAAGCAGAGCTTAGAGAATTATGGAAATTCATGAAGCACACAAATACACAAATTAAAGTGATCCGTGAGGGGAAAGGAAAATAACCCAAATGTATAGAAGCCCTTCTAGAGCATATTGTAAATGAAAATTTCCCAAGCATCACCAAGATTCTGACACAGTCCTCTTAGATGCATATCAAACTCTGGTTCATCTCAACAGACACATTGTAATGAACCTGTCCAAGGTCAAAATTAAAGGGAAAATTCTGCACGCAACCAAGAGTAAGCACCAATTGAATTATAAGAGCCAATCCATTAGGGTGACAGTGGACCTTTCAGCTGAAACTTTGTAATCCCGAAGAAGGTGGTCATTGACATTTAACTTTCTCGAATACAACAATTTTCAGCCCAGGATTCTGTATACTAGGTTTTAAATTTGACAGAGAAATCAAATCTTTTATTGACATGCAAACATTGATGAAATCTGCCACTACACGTCCAGCTCTGCAGAAATACTCAGACCCATTCTCCATACTGACCATCACAATGGACCTCCAAGAAAAGTAGACACCCAGAAACTGAAGAACAAAACATAGCTTCCACATTGGTGCAAAAAATAAAATTAAGCAATGGACCTTCACAAAATAAGGTGAATAGAACTCCACAATACTTAACAATTCTCTCAATGAATGGCTTGGAATCCCCACTGACAAGGCACAGACTGGGTGACTGGATAAAAAAGCACAATCCATCTATATGCTGTCTCTAGAAACACACCTAATGTGGAAGGACAAAAGAAGACTCAGGGTGAACCAGCAGTTAAGTAAGCGAGGAGATGATTACGATTTGCCTGAATTATTGTTTTCCAGTCCTTCATCCTTAGTCTTGTTTTATCCTTCAACATGTACAATCACCACATTATACCCCATAAATGCATTAAGGTACACAGTTATGATTTAATGAAGGAAAATATATTTAAAATATTAAAAAACAAAAGGAAATCAGAAAAGGAGGGGTTGCAAGTTAATTTTCAGAGACAATTGTATTTAAAGCAAAAAAGTAAGTAATAACAAAGAGGGTCACTATATACTGGTCAAGAGAAAAATAGAACAAGAGGACATTTCAATTCTAAAAGTATATAACACCCAACTTATATGGTCCCAGATTTATGAAGCAAACACTAATTGTCTGAACAATATAATATCCTACAACACCACAGTAGCTAGGGACTTTAACATTCCTCCAAGAGAACTGGACAGAGCCACTAAACAGAAACTACTTATAGAAACAAGGAACTTGAATGCTACCCTAGATCAGTATGCTTAATAGATATATATAGAACACACAACCCCAAAGCCAATGAGAATATGTTCTTCTATCAGCCCATGGATCATACTCCAGCCCACAGACACAAATCAAATCTCAACAATTTTTTTTGAAAATTTGAAATAATACTTTGCATCTTTTCAGTCCACCAGGGAATAAAGATAGAAATCGATTGCAACAAAAACCTTCATCCACACACAAAGTCCTGGAAACTACAAACTTTATGCTACACGACAGTTGAATCAAGGAGGATAAAAGAAGGAAATTATTAGATTTCATGAACAGCATGACAATGAAGCCACAGATTCCCAAAACCTGTGGGATACTGAAAAAGATGTCATAAGAGGAAATTTCTTGCATTAGATACCAACATAAGAAATATAGAAAGAGAGCACATCAACAGCCTAATGAATCATCTCAAAGAAATGGAGAAGGAAGAGTAATCCAATTGCAAACCTAGCAGAAGAAAAGAAATAACCAAAATTAAATTAGAAATAAATGAAGTTGTAAACAAAAGAATCATTCAGAAAATCAATAAAATGGAAAGTTCGTTCTTTGAAAAGATAAATAAAATCAACAAACCTTTGGCCAGATTAAATAGAAAGATAGCATTAAAATCTCTAAAACCTCAATCAGAAACAAAAAAAGGGGAAATAACTACAGATACCACAGAGATACAAGAGATTATCTCTGTCTACTACAAGCAACTCTATGCCCAGAAATTTGACAATGTGGACGAAATGGACCAATACCTGGAATCACACTGTGTCCCTAGACTTAACCAGGGAGAAATAGAGCTCTAGAACAGACAAATATCAAGCACTGAAATTTAAATAACAATAAAAAAGCTTCCAACAACAAAAAGAAAATCCCTAAACCACATGGCTTCACGAGAATTTGATCAAATCTTCAATGAAGAGCTTATACCTACCATGCAGAATGAATTCCAAAACACTGAGAAGAAAGAAACCTTCCCTAGCATGTTCTATGAAGAAAATATCACCCTGATACCAATACCAAGAAAAGACCAAACTAAAAAGAGAACAACAGACCAATTTCACTTATGAATATTGACAGAAATATACTCAACAAAATCCTAGAAAATAGATTTTATCTATACATTTAAAAAATTATATGTCATAATCAAGTCGGCTTCATCCCAGTGATGCTAAGATGAAGCTAGTTTAACCTACACAAGTCCATAAACATAATTCACCATATCAATAGAAGCCAAAATAAAGACCATAAAATCCTCTCAATAGATGCAGAAAAAGCATTTGGCAATATTCAGCATCTTTTTCTAACAAGAACACTTAAGAAAATAGGCAGAGATGACACATTTCTTAATTGGTTGAAGCCTTCTAGGACAAACTCACAGCCAATTTCACACTGAATAAAGTTTTCCACTTAGAACTGAAACTAGACAGGATGTACACCATCACCACTGGTATTCCACATAGCTCTGGAAGTTTTAACTAATGCAATCAGGAAAGAGAAGGACATTAAGTGGATACAAATGATGGCCGAGGAGGTCAAACTTTCACTCTTTGCCAATGTTATCATTTTATACTTAGAGAACCCAACTGATTCAACTACACGACTCCTGGGAGTGATCAAGATATACAGTAATGGTGTGGAGTATAAAATCAATGTGCTCAAATCAGGAGCCTTTGTGTATGCAAATAACAATTAAAATGAGAGGAAAACAGGGACACAATACCCTTCAGAGCAGCTTCAAAGAAAGTGAAATACCTGGGAATATACTTAACCAAGGACATGAAAGATCTTTTCAAAGAGAATTATGAAACCCTAAGAAAAGAAATAGCAGGAGACATGAATATATGGAAGAATATGTCATGTACACGACTGGGAAGATTTGCATTGTTACAATGTTTATAAAACCCAAAGTAATGTATGGATTCGATGTAATTACCATTAAAATACCAACATCATACTTTGAAGAAATGGAAGAAAGAGTTCTGCATGTTGTATGGAAACAATAAAAAACCCATAAAGCCAAGGAAATTATTAATAATAAAAACAAATCCAGAAGTATCACTCTACCAGACTTTACATTATATTGTAAGTCCACAGTTATCAGAACAGCATGGTACAGCCACAAAAATAGAAATACAGGCATATAGAACAGAATAGAAAACGTAGAGATGAAACCAGCTTCTTATTGCTATCTGATCTTTGATAAACCAAACAAATAATCACTATTCAATAAATGGTACTGGGAGAACTGGATAATTCACATAAAAACTGAAAGTGGACCTGCACTTTTCGTCAACTTGCAAAAATTGAATTCAAGATGGATAAAAGTTTAAATCTAAGACATGAAATGATAAAAGTCCTAGAAGAAAGTGCAGGGGAAAACTTGATGATGTAGACCTGGGGAAAGATTTTATGAAGACTCTGTTGGCAATCCACGACAATACCAAAATTAAACAAATGGGACTTAATTAAGCTGGAAAGTCTCTGCACAGGTAAGGACACAAAAACTAAAGCAAGATGCCATTAATCCCCCACCCTCACCTCCCTCCCTGCTCCCTCCCTCCTCTTTCCCCCTTCTCCCTATTATTACGTTGTAACTGGGTTATAGCTTTCATGTGAAGGTGCTACATTAGTTTCATAATAAGGGTGAGTACATTGGGTACTTTTTCTTCCATTCTTGAGACACTTTACTAAGAAAAATATGTTCCAGCTCCATCCATGTAAACATGAAAGAGGTAAAGTCTCCATCTTTTTTTAAGGCTGCATAATATTCCATGGTGTACATATACCACAATTTATTAATCCATTCATGGATCAATGGGCACTTGGGCTTTTTCGATGACTTAGCAATTATGAATAGGGCTGCAATAAATACTCTAATACAAATATCTTTGTTACGATGTGATTTTTGGTCTTCTGGGTATATGCCCAGTAGAGGGATTACAGGATTGAATGGCAGATCTATTTTTAGATCTTCAAGTGTTCTCCATATCTCTTTCCAAAAGGAATGTATTAATTTACATTCCCACCAGCAGTGCAAAAGTGTTCCCTTTTCTCCACATCCATGCCACCATCTCTGGTTTTGGAATTTTGTGATGTAGGCTAGTCTCACTGGAGTTAGACGATATCTCAAAGTAGTTTTGATTTGCATTTATCTGATGATTAAAGATGATGAGCATTTTTTCATACGTCTGAAGGCCATGTGCCTGTCTTCTTCAGAGAAGTTTCTCTTCAAGTCCTTTGCCCAGCCTGTGATGGGATCCCTTGTTCTTTTCTTGCTAATGCGTTTGAGTTCTCTGTGGATTCTGGTTATTAAATCTTTGTCAGAGACATAACCTGCAAATATCTTTTCCCATTCTGAGGGCTGTTTGCTTGCTTTACTTCCTGTGTTCTTGGCTGTGCAGAAGCTTTTTAGTTTGATCAAGTCCCAGTAGTGTATTTTTCAAGCAGCTTCAATTGACTGGGGGATCCTTCTCATGAAAAGCTCGCCCAACCCAATTTCTTCAAGGGTTTTCCCTGCACTCTCTTCTAGTATTTTTATACTTTCATGTCTTAGATTTAAATCTTTAATCCAGTGAGAGGCTATATTGGTTAATGGTGAGAGGTGTGGGTCCAGTTTCAGTCTTCTACAGGTTGTCAGCCAGTTCACCCAGCACCATTTGTTAAATAGGGAATCTTTTCCCCATTGAATGTTTTTAATTGGCTTGTCAAAGATTAAATAACGGTAATTAGCTGGATTCATCTCTTGGTTCTCTATTCTGTTCCAGACGTCTACTTCTCTTTTTTGTGCCAGTACCATGCTGGTTTTTTTGTTTGTTTGTTTGTTTTTGTGGTTTTTGGCCAGGACTGGGTTTGAACCCACCACCTCTCGCATATGGGACCAGCGCCCTATCCCCTTGAGCCACAGGCACTGCCCAGCATGCTGTTTTGATCACTATTGATTTGTAGTATAGTCTGAGGTCTGGTAGAGTGATTCCTCCTGCTTTGTTTTTATTTCTGAGTAATGTCTTGGCTATTCGAGGTTTTTTCTGATTCCATATAAAACTAAGTATTGTTTTTTCAAGATCTTTAAAGTATGACAGTGGAGCTTTAATGGGGATTGCGTTGAAATTATATATTGCTTTGGGTAATATGGACATTTTAACAATGTTGATTCTTCCCAACCATGGCATGGTATATTTTTCCATTTGTTAACATTCTCAGCTATCTCTTTTTTTAGAGTTTCATAATTCTTTTTATATAGATCTTTCACGTCCTTTGTTAGATAAACTCCAAAGTATTTCATCTTCTTTGGCACTACTGTGAATGGAATAGAGTCCTTAATTGTTTTTTCAACTTGACGATTGTAGGTATATATAAAGGCTACTGATTTATGAATGTTGATTTTGTAACGTGAGACGCTGCTGTATTCCTTGATCACCTCTAAGAGTTTTGTAGTAGAGTCCCTAGTATTTTCCAGATATACAATCATATCATCTGCGAAGAGTGAAAGTTTGATCTCTTCTGACCCTATGTGGATACCCTTGATCGCCTTTTCTTCCCTAATTTTGCTGGCTAAAACTTCCATTACAATGTTTTTTTTTTTTTTTTTTTGAGATGGAGTCTTAAGCTGTCGCCCTGGGTAGAGTGTAATGGCATCACAGCTCACAGCAACCTCTAACTCCTGGGTTTAAGCGATTCTCCTGCCTCTGCCTCCCAAGTAGCTGGGACCACAGGTGCTGGCCACAACACCTGGCTATTTTTTGGTTGTAGTTGTCATTGTTGTTTGGTGGGCCTCTGCTTTGGATTTGAACCTGCCAGCTCAGGTGTATGTGGCTGGCACCTTAGCCGCTTGAGCCACAGGCACTGAGCCTACTTCCATTACAATGTTAAAGAGCAATGGAGACAATGGACAGCCTTGTCTGGTTCCAGATCTGAGTGGAAATTATTCCAATTTAACTCCATTCAATATGATATTGGCTGTGGGTTTGCTGTATATGGCCTCTATTAGTTTAAGAAATGTCCCTTCTATACCAATTTTCTCAAGTGTTCTGATCATGAAGGGATGTTGGATGTTATCAAAAGCTTTTTCTGCATCGATTGAGAGAATCATATGGTCTTTGTTTTTTAATTTGTTTATGTGCTGAATTACATTTATAGATTAACGTATATTGAACCAGCCTGAGACCCTGGGATAAAACCGATTTGGTCATGATGTATGATTTGTTTGATATGTTGCTGGATTCTGTTTGTTAGGATCTTGTTGAATATTTTTGCATCTATATTCATTAGTGATATTGGTCTACAATTTTCTTTTCTTGTTGGGTCTTTTCCTGGTTTGGGGATCAGGGTGATGTTTGCTTCATAGAACGTGTTGGGTAGTCTTCCTTCTTTTTCTACCTTTTGGAACAGATTGAGTAATCTTCAAGGGAATATGTGAATCCTAGTAAAAGTGGAATGTAAAGGTCTTAGCCAAATAACTAAGAGAATGCCACAAAAGCTATGTTAACTAGTGTAATGAAAATGTGTCAAACGGTCTACGAACCAAGTTTATGGTGCCCCATGATCATACTAATGTACACAGCTATGATTTAATAAAAATAAAAAAAAACTAAAGCAAATAAAGAACCTTTGGAATGGGAAAAGATATTTGCAGGTTATTAATCTGACAAAGGGTTGATAATTAGAATCCACAGGGAATTCAGATTAATCAACATAAAAAGAATAAACAATCCCATCTATCACTGGGCAAGAGTCATGAACACAACCTATGAAGAAGACAAATGAATGGCTAACAAACATGAAAAAAATGGTCTTAATCATCACAGAAATACAATCAAAATCATTTTTAGATATCACTTAACCCCACTCAGAATAGCTTACATCACAGGGTCCCAAATGAGATGCTTGTGCAAATGTGGAGAAAAGTGAACATCTTTACACTGTTGTTGAGATTGCAAACTAATAGAGTCTCTTTGGAAATAAGTAGGGAGAGTCCTCAAAGAACTCAAATTATACCTCCCATTTGATCCCACAATGCCACTACTAGGCATCTACCCAGAAGAAAAAAATGGCACCTTATCATAAAGACATCTGCATTTGATTATTGCTGCTCAGTTTACAATCACCAAGATGTGGAAACTACCCTAGTGCCCACCAACTCATGAATGGATTAACAAACTGTGGTATATGTATACTATGAAATACTACTTAGCCATAAAAAGATGCAGAATGTACATCTGGATAGTTAGAAAACATTCTTTTTAGTAAAGTATCACAAGAATGGAAAAGCAAGTATCCAATGGATTCAACAGTAATATGAAGCTGGTAGACCAACTAATACATGCCCCCACAAAACAAAAAGTCAATTTAACTCCAGTTGAGCTAAGGGGGGAGGAAAAAGGGGGAGAAGGGAAGGGGATCAGTGTGGTCCCACCTAATGGGCACATGTAAGAACATAGGGCACATCTCCCCAGAGTGAGAAACAATTATAATAGGGACTTTCCCTAACAAACTCAAAAACAAAACAAAACAAACCCCCACAAAGTTTAAGACTTCTCTATAATAAACATGCCTTTTCCCTGTTTCTTGCAGCTTTTCATTTATTTTTATTTTCTATTTTAAATTTTATTTATTTCTGTTTTAAATTTTCTTTTACTTGAGCCAGGGTCTTGCTCTGACTCAGTACAATGCCATGATCATAGCTCATTGCAACCTCTAATATGAAGGCTCATGTTACTTTCTCACTGCAGCCTCTTGAATAGCTGGGACTATAGGGAAGCATCACCACACCCACACCTGGATAATTATTTTTTCTTTCTTTCTTTCCTTTTCCTTCCTTACTCCCTCTCTCCCTCCCTTCCTTCCTCAATTAAAAAAGAGGGTCATCAAGGCCATATCTTTCAGTCTTAGTTAGCTTTACCTCTCAGCACCACCTGCACGTCCTTCCTTCCTTCCTTCTCTCCTTCCTTCCTTCCCTCCCTCCCTCCTTCCTTCCTTCCTCCTTACTTCCTTTCTTCTTTCCTTCCTTCCTTCCCTCCCTCCTTTCTTCCTATGTCTCTCTCTCCTCTCTCTCTCTTTTTTCTTTTCTTTTTTTCATTTTCTCTCTTTCCCTTCCCTCCCTCCCTTCCTTCCTTCCATCCTTCCTACCTTTCTTTCTTCATTTCTTTCTTCTCTTTCTTTCTTCTCTCTCTTTCTTTCTTTTTGTTCTCACATTACCTAGGCTTGTCTACAGCTCCTGGTTTCAAGCCTTCTACAGTGCTTAGATTACAGGCATGAATCACCTCTTACAGCTTTTCTATCATCCTGTTTCTCCCCTTGCTTTGAACTCTATTTTTTTTTTTTTTGAGACTAGGTATAACTTTGTCACCCAAGATCAAGTACAGTGCTACCATCACAGCTTGATGAAGTCTCTAATTCCTGGGCTCAAGTGATTCACCTGACTGGGCCTCCAAGGAGCTAGGACTACAGTTCACCATGATGGGCTAATTGGTTTATAGTTTTTGTAGAGATAGGCCCAGGCTTCAGGTGATCTTTTTGCCTTGGCCTTTTTACTTTGGCCTCATAAAGTGCTGGGATTCCATGGCATGACTGTGTATTAATATTCCTTAATACAAGGTCTCATCCAGAGATCTATTTTTCATCACTTTTTTAAACTAAAATCTTTTACAATCCTACACTTCCAATTAAAAAAGAGGGCCATCAAGGCCATATCTTTGAGTTTTAGTTTGCTTTACCTCTCAGCACTACCTGCAGGCACTGACTAGGCCCTTCCCTGTGCTCCTGGATGAGCATCTATCCTGAAATCTCCAAACCTGAAATCCAAAATGCTTCAAAATGTTATTCATCTTACATATAAAGATGACAGCACAAGTGGAAAATTACACATCTGAATTCATGTGACAGGTTTCATTGAAAACACACATCTTTGTTTCATGCAAAATTTAGTACTTAAAAATATTATATCAAGTTACATTCGGGCTTTGTGCATAAGTTGTTCATGACGCATTAATGAATATTGTGTTTAGACTTGGATCCCATCCTCAAGATATTTTATTGTGTATATATAAAAATTCTAAAATCTGAAATACTTCTGGGCATTTGGGGTGCAGAATGTACAGCCTGTACTAGTAGAGAAAAAAAGTTCCTTTTAAGTATGATAGAAAGTAAGAGATTGACTTACTGAACTTGCAGATGACACGTACTTCTCAATGCAGTCCAGTGCCTTTCCAAAGTTTACTTTCATTTTTGAATTTTCTTTTTCAAGGCTAAAATACATATTATAAAATAATTCTTATCACAGATAAATTTTTAAAATGCCATAAAGCTTGTGAACAAATATCTAAAGGCATAATTAGAGAATTTCTCAAAGATTAACAAAGCAGATGATTTGGCAAAGGTATTTTTCTAGGTGTATTTTTGGAAAATGTATAAAATTTTGAAAAAATATACAAAGGCATGCATTTCAAAATAGCTTAAAGTTGAAACTTTCCTTGGCTTCACACAAACATACTTATTATCTGAACAGATACAATCTCATATTACACTGCTATTTGCTTTATGAATACTCAAGTTATTTTGTGTGCTGCTTTTAACTGTACCTTTGCATGCGGTCTTCCATCATCCTTTTACATTTTATAGTCTCTGCTAACTGATCTTCCAGAGATTTCTGCACCTAAAACAAAAGATTAAAAATAATTTACACTTGGAAAAACAAAATGTCCACCAATGGATTAATGGATAAATGAAATGTGGTATACATAAAAATATTATTCTTGGGCTATGACAATGTTTTTATTAAAATCTTACTACCCAAATCATTAATTTTAGGAATTAAGTCAATTTCTTTTGTAAAGTCAAGGGGACAGGCACTACTTGCAATAAGTACTATCACTATGAAGGGGATAGATATTTTTATCAGAGACGTTTTTCATATTGTCTACCATATTCTTATACGCAGGTTGTCCCTGATTTGGGATCCTCCAACTTCCTATTGTTTGACTCCATAATGATGTGAAGCCCTTGCAAGTTTGACATAATGATGATGGCCACCTTAATTTTTTTGACTTTAAAATGAAACACCCCAATTTCAATGTATGTTGAATTTTGATTCATGATCCTTCCCAGGCTAGCAATATGTGGTATGAGTTACATACAATGCTTTATTATAGACAGACTTATACTAGATTATTATTATTTTTTTTTTTTGGCCGGGGCTGGGTTTGAACCCACCACCTCAGGCATATGGGACCGGCGCCTTACTCCTTGAGCCACAGGCGCCGCCCAACTAGATTATTTTTTCAACTGAAGGCTAATGTAAGTGCTCTGAACATGTTCCAGGTAGGCTAGGCTAAGTGAGGATGGGTTTATTGGGATATAACCCCATTGAAAGTCAGTAAGCATCTGTACTACAGGTTGAGCATCTTAATATTAGAACCTAAAATCCAAAATGCCCCCAAATCCTAATCACTTTTACGGTCAAAATGACATTCCAAATGGAAAATTTGACATCTGACTTCATGTGCCATGTTGCAGTGAAAACATCTTTGCTTCATGCACAAAATTATAAAACATTACATAAAATTATCTTCAGGGTGTGTGAATATGGTGTATATATTACAAATAAATTTGGGTTTAGACTTGAATTCCCTTCCCAAGATATTTCAATATGCATGTACAAATATTCCACAATCCAAAACATTTCTAGTCCAAAGCATTTTGAGTAAGATACACTCGGCCTCTTCTGCCACAGAACTAAAATAAGAGATTAACTTACGAAACTTGCACTTGACAAGTCTTTCTCATACTGGTTGAGTTTTTCGGCTTGGTCTTTGACAGTAAGTTTTAATTTGGAATTTGCCATTTTGATCCTAAAATATAATTTTTAAAATAATTAATGTCAGATAATTTTTTTAAATATCATGCAATTTTTGAACAAACACTTGAAGGTATGTTTATGTGAATCCTTAGATATTTGAAAAGTAGATGATTAAGCAACTATATCATTTTTCTAGCAATGTCCATGCATAATGTGCAAAATTTAGAAACAAAGTAAAAAAAAATATGCATTTCAAAATAGCTTAAAGCTGAAAATTTTCCTAAGATTCACACAGATATAGTTACTATTACAACTAGCACTAGTCTCAAACTGTAACACTTATTTTCTTTATAATACTCAAGTCTTTTTATTTTTCTTTTTTGCTGCTTGAAAGCATACTTTTTCCATTGGTCTAGCATCTTCTTGGCACGGTGTCCTTCCTCTTCGAGTTGATCCTCTACTTCTTGAAACTAAAACAAAGATTAGAAAAATGTTTACACTTGGAAATGACCCACATTTCCCTCACTGGATGGACAGCTAAAAAATGTAGCATATAGAAAACAAGGTTTTTAGACTAACACACTATTTGCATTAAAAATAATAATGATCTAGTACAAATCTGCTCATCACCTGAAGAGATTTTTTAGCTAAATTTCATTGGAACCCTGACACACCCCTTCATTCTGCATATTATTTATAGATACTTTTCTGCCATCACTGCACAGTGGAGCTGTTGCAACAGGAATCTTCTGGATCATAAAACCTAAAATATACTATTTGGCCCTTCACAGAGAAGGTTATCTACTTCTGTTATAGGATGAAAACACAACATTATTCTTGGTTTTACAAATTATATTGTATTATTATTAATTTTACAAATTATATTGTATTACATAAATACTATTAAATACTCAATAAATACACTATTCTTAATTTTACAAACTATATTGTATGAGATAAATACTCAAATTTATAAAATTGATAAAATGGGGAAAGAGAAGATTACATTATGATAAGCATGTATATTTTGTATTCTAAGATCACAACATCAACTTTTATTATTTTATTTTATTCACATTTAATTTTATTGTAACAAGGCAACTTATATACTTTCAGCATCTAACACTCACCATCATCTTTTCTTTTAGGAAAAGGAAAAAGACTTTTAAAAATAAATGGGAAGAAAAGTACAACAGAGAATGTCAACCCCAAAGTTAAGTCGCAAGGCTTAAGTTTTCACTAGGAGAGAATTTAATCTAAATGTGTCGCCTTAAACTGTGAGGATGACTATTAAACTTTGCAATTAAACATGACAAAGGAGAGGCCATGATGTTAAAATTACCACTTAACCTACCCAGTCACGTCAAAGCTATGTTTTACTAACCATCGTGACCAGATGTTTATTTTATTTTTTTTCTTTTTGTGAACATGAGCAAGTAGACAGGCACAAGTTGGTAAATGCTAACTATCCATATTCATAGACACATTGTAGTCTCTGAGCCAATTTACAGGGAAAATAGAGAAAAGGCTAGAACTTTGTGCACTGCTACACGGGGGACAGCACCCTTCAGCTTCCCACAGAGCAAGGGGACCAGGTTTTCCTTTTTCTCTCACATCTCAGTTGTGTGTATGCTTCAGATGACAACCAGATGTCTCATGGAATAGTTCGAGAGGTGGACCTTTACAGAGGCCAAAAGATCTGGGTTTGAGTACTGGCTCCACCAGTACTAGCTGTATGACCTTTAGCAAATTAGCAACTTGGTTTCTTGATCTACAACATGGACAGAATAGCACTGATTTCCTCATGTGGATGTTGGGAAGACTGAACTGGGGAATACACATAATGCACTTAGAAAAACGTGAGGCACATGGTGAGTGGCATATAATATTTACTATTAACATCTTGTTGTATTTTATGTTCTAATTTTATAGTTTAGGCAGGTGACATGCCAATGAAAATGGTCCCCGACAGCTGCACTCAACTATCTCCACACTACTGAAATGGGCAATAAATGCATAGCATGATGCCCACAACAGTCCCAAATTCTGTAGATAACAGTCACCAACTCCAGTAGCCAGCAGTGTTTTTGTCCACTCATAAGAATTCATGGCTTACTTGTCTCCATAGCAATCAGTGGGATGGATGACCATGCACTGCAGTGCACAGAGCATCTTCTGGAGTGAGTTGTATGGAACTTACATGACCCCAGGCAATAGCCTCAACCTGAAAACACTGTACTCCATTGATAAATCAAGGTGCCTTGATCACTTCATTCCCAGCAACTGGATATGATGGGCTGCACTAGCAAGCACTCTGATGATCAAGTTAAGGTCATGTGCTGTGGTAGATCAGAAAGGCCAGAGCTTTTCAGTTGGAAAGGCAATTATCAATCTACAAGTCCCAATTCTGACTTTGTAATGAAGGAGTACTAATTTAATTTTTTTTTCTATAGTGAGAATGATATGAATATATTTTTTTTCCTGCTGGTTGCATCTACATTCACTTATTTATTTGGTTGAACACTTTCCTTGGAAATTAAATTAGTATTATCAGGAAAGAAGCAGACTGGTTTGGCCCTAACTCATTAAAACAAACAAAGAAAAAAACAAAAAACAGAAAAATATTTTCTTGCTACTGTTGAAACAGCAAAGAACAATAAGAAAGAACTACAGGAAATATTTCAAACTTTATCAATATTAAATAAGATTACATGAGGAGATAAGCAAAGACATAGAGTACTTTCCAGATGTATATCTTTGAAGGAGATAAGGAAATCAAAATATAATTCCTTGGTATAGAGAATATTTTCAATGAAAAGGCCATTTTTGATTAGAATGCACTAGTCTCTCCTCTATAAAACCTGAATAACTTGATTTAGAATCAGAAAAGGGGCTGCTGGAGTCCTTATCACATAGGCCTGGCCCTAATGTCCTTTGAAGCACTGAGACCTGTCTCTCAGGTTAAACTGCAACTCAGTCTGTTTCCCTCCATCTACCCATCATCCCTCGCAACCACTTGCTACACATATATTTTACAGTTTATCTCCCCCCTCCCTTCTAAAAGGCATCTTTAAAAGCCACTGACTATCACTGAAACATTGGGCAATCATTCATACCCCCCATGTGCATGGTATTTGGAAATAAACCTTTCTCTTATTAATCTACTCTAACTGTGAGTTGATCTTTTCAGCACATCAACCTAGGGGAAAAGGGCAAGTTTCCCTGAGACTCCCCTTCACCTTCTTTCCATATAATTTCCTTAATTCCCCAATTACAAACTTCATTGGGAAGATATTGCAATGGATAAATCACAGCTAGACATATTTACAAAATACTTTTCACTAAATTCTGTTAAATACCATCTATTAATTATAAAATAACTTGGGAAAAGTTACTGAAATATATATCCCAAATAGAGAAAATTAGTAACAATAGCAAGAAAGAGTTTTTTTCTGTTTTTTTAATAAAAAAGTTCCAATTTTATATTTTATTGCTTAAAATATATTTAGAATAAAATTTTATTATATCAATTATCAGTATAGTATAAAGTATTTAATTATATACTAACAAATGTTAATCTAAAACATTTTCAATTTATATAAGGATAACTTATAGGCGTATCAACTTTTGCTATTAAATCATAGCTGTGTACATTAATGCAATTATAGGGTACAATGTGCTCGTTTTATATACAACTTAGATATTATTCTCACCTTAAGCAAATTTATAATTGAACAAGATGACTCTTCATGAAAAAATAAAAGCCCTCAGAATGGGAGAAAATATTTGCAGGTTATACCTCCGATAAAGGTTTAATAACCAGAATCCACAGAGAACTCAAACGTATTAGCAAGAAAAGAACAAGTGATCCAATCACAGGGTGGGCAAAGAACTTGAAGAGAAACTTCTCTAAAGAAGACAGACACACGGAATACAGACACATGAAGAAAAGCTCATCATTCTTAATCATCAGAGAAATGCCAATCAAAACTACTTTGAGATATCACCTAACCTGAGTAAGAGTAGCCCACATAACAAAATCCCCAAACCAGAGATCTTCGCATGGATGTGGAGAAAAGAGCACAATTCTACACTGCTGGTGGGAATGCACACTAATATGTTCCCTTTGGAAGGATGTTTGGAGAATACTTAGAGATCTAAAAATAGACCTGCCATTCGATCCTATAATTCCTTTACTAGGTATATACCCAGAAGACCAAAAATGACAATATAACAAAAACATCTGTACCAGGATGTTTATTGCAGCCCAATTCATAATTGCTAAGTCATGGAAGAAGCCCAAGTGCCCATCAACCCACGAATGGACTAGCAAATTGTGGTACATGTATACCATGGAATATTATGCAGCCTTATAGAAAGATGGAGACTTTACCTCTTTCATGTTTACATGGATGGAGCTGGAACATATTCTTCTTAGCAAAGTATCTCAAGAATGGAAGAAAAAGTATCCAATGTACTCATCCCTACTATAAAGCTAATTTATAGCTTTCATATGAAGGCTATAACCTAACTATAGCTCAAGAATATGGGGAAAGGACCAAGGGAAGGGAAGGGAGAGGGGAGGTTATGGTGGACGGAGGGTAAGGGCTGGGGCCACATCACGGTGCATCTTAGAATGGGTACAGGAGAAACTTACTAAAGGTAGAATACAAATGTCTACATACAATAAGCATGAAAATGCGATGAAGGCTATGTTGAACAGTTTGATGAGAATATTTCAGATTGTATATGAAACCAGCACATTGTACCCCTTGATTGCACAAATGTACACAGCTATGATTTAATAATAAAAAAATTAAAAAAAGCAATGCAAAATGAAGGACTAACTTATTCTGCACAGATTAGATAACAAGTACTAAAGAATAAAGTCAACGAAAGTCAGAACACTCAGAGAAAGTTTCATGAAGAAAGAAAAATTGTGCTCAGGTCTGAATGAGGTTAGATGATCAGAAGCTAAAAAAGCGGGAAGCACAGCATGAGCAAGGCAGAGAGATGGTCAAATCTGCTAACTAACTGAGGATGATAGTCAATGGCAGGGAAATAAAAACACGTCCGCTTGATATCATTTAAATTAATGTTCATGGGACTATGATGCATTGGTGGCAAAAAGTAGAAACAAACCTAAAGGTCCAGCAAGTGAAGAATCGATCACCAGTAGGACCACACAATAGAACAGTACCAGACCATGAAAAGAAATGAAGTATTGATCCAAACTACAACATGGATTCATCCTGAAAACACGCTTTGTGAAAGAATCCAGTCACAAAGGACTAAGTAGTATATGGCTCCATTTATAAGAACTGTCTACAAAACAGCATGGTACTGGCACAAAAATAAAGATGTAGATCTATGAAATTGGATAGAGAGTTTAGAGATGAACCTAGCCACATATCGCCATTTAATCTTTGAAAAGCCTACAAAGAGCATGCAATGAGGAAAAAGATCCTTATTTAACAAATGGTGCTGGAAGAACTGGTTATCCACATGTAGAAGACTGAAACTGGACCTGCACCTCTCACCATTGACAAAAAATTGATTCTTCGTAGATGAAAGATTTAATTATAAGACACAAAACAATAAAAATTCTAGGAAAGAGTGGGGGAAAACACTTGAATACATTGGCCTGGGAAAAAACTTTGTGAGACAGACCCTCTTAGCAATTACAGCAACACCAAAAATCAATACCTGGGACTTGATCGAGCTTAAAAGCTTTTGCACACCTAAGGCTATCGCAAATGAAACCAACAGCCAGCCTTCAAATGGGAGAAAGTTTTTGCAGGTTATGAATCTGACAAAGGCCTGATAACTAGAACGTACACAGAACTCAAATTGAACCATTAGAAAGTATAAACAACCCTCTCTATAAGTGGGCAAGAGATTTGAACAGAAACTTCTCTGAGGATGACAGACGAATGTCCATCAAACACTTGAAAAAATGCTCATTGTCTTTTAATCACCAGTGAAATGCAAATCAAAACCACTCTAAGATATCACCTAACCCCAGCAATCCCAGAACTACAGATGCTATTGTGGATATGGAGAGAAGGGATGCTTCTACCATGCTGGTGGGATTGCAAAATAATACAGCCTTTTTGGAGAGAAGTATGGAGGATCCTCAAAAATCTAAAAGTAGACCTACCATTTTGACGCTGCAATCCCATTACTAGGTATCTATCAAGAATAACAAAAATCATTTTACCACAAAGACATTTGCGCTAGAGTGTTTACTGTGACTCAATTCATAATTGCCCAGTCATGGGAGCAACCTAAGTGTCCATCAACCTATGAATGGATCAACAAACTGTGGTATATGTATACCATGGGATATTATTCAGCCATTAAAAAGATGGAGACTTTATATCTTTTACATTTACCTGGATGGAATTGAAATACATTCTTTTTAGTAAAGTACCATAAGAATAGAAAAATAAATATCCAATATGAAATCCATACGTCCATACCTATATGAAATCAATATATAAACAATTACATGCTCATAAGAACAATAAAACACTCTTATAGTCCAGTTTGTGGGTAGAGTGAAGCGGGGTGGGGAACGTTTGGCAGAGTGAGGGAGGGCACGAGGCAAGATCTCACCTATTGTGCACATTGTGAGGATGTATAATATGTCCCTTGGAAAAAAATAAAATAAAATTTGATTGATAAAGTCTCCCTCCCCCCCCACACCGCCACCCCGCCACCCCAAAAATGAACTGTCTAGATAAGCAAATCTATGGAGATAAAGGTAGATGGTGGTTGCCCAGGCCTGGGGAAAGTGGAGGGATAAGATTAGGATGGAGGTTATGGTTATAAGATGTGGGGTTTCTTTTCACATTGATGCAAATGTTCTGAAATTGATTGTGATGATGGTTCCACAACCCTGTGAATATACTAAGAGACATTAAGTGGTGAACTGCATGGTATGTGAATGAGACCTCAATACATTTGCTTTTAAAAATCCAATGGCAGGATCTGGATAATTTTCTTAATTCTTTATTTTGGATGTACCTCCTATCCAAGACCTGAATATTTCTGTGCTTTTACAATATAATTAAAGTGAAATGGAAATGAAGGCAATTAACTTTGCAAAGAGTTTATAAATTAACCTAAAACATTTTCATTTTATTTATTTATTTATTATTTTTTTTTTAGAGACAGAGTCTCACTTTATGGCCCTCTGTAGAGTGCCGTGGCCTCACACAGCTCACAGCAACCTCCAACTTCTGGACTTAAGCGATTCTCTTGCCTCAGCCTCCCGAGCAGCATTTTCATTTTAGACAAGAATATAAAGGCCTTTCTCTATGAGTTAACCTGAAATCCGTGAAATAAGTATACACAGATTTTGTATCCATTCACAAAATTGAAGATATGTTCTGGAACATTTCATTAGACATTACCCTGATTTAATCTGGCTTGCCTCACAATGGCAATAGAGAAATCACTGAAAACTACTGCTTAACAGGAAAAATGTCTCACAACTTCTGTGAAAAATGATGCATAATCCTCGACTTTCCTAAGGGCATATATTATAAGAAAATATGGTATATTTCTAAGTAATTTTAAGGAAAAGTGGAAGAATGAAAGTCAGAATTTAAGAAATAAGTACATGATAAAGATAATAAAATTGTACAAAACTACTCATAATGAAAATATAAAAAGAAAACTGTCACCTGCAGCTAGTATTCTAAAACACTTTATGTTATTGGATCAGCTCTAGATTAACTGGTGGCATGTTAATTTCGTACATACTTGGTTTGTCATCTGACTTATTTTTCTCATTGAATGTTGGGTCTCATCTTCTAAATGAATGTGACAACGTGATGTAGTTTCTAGTAACGTCTCCGATCTGGATAGTTTTTGCATGGTATCACACAGTTCTTGGCGAAGTTGTCTCAAAACTGCCTGGTAAGATATTTTTGTTGCAGATATTATAAACACTTTATTATTAGGATGTGTTAATAATATTTAACTTTAACATATATACCTTGAAGATTATCATCACATACATTGCATTGACTCACCTTCTTTTCCTCCTGTGTACACATTCCTGTTGACCACTAAATTTGGCTAAGGACACTAAGGAAAGTGCTACCTCCCCGCCAAGTCAGTATTCTACTGCTCAGACAACAGATTCAGTCCTCTATTCATTCCTCCCCTCATGAATGTGAAATGCATAAGGACCAACTGAAGGCTTAAAAGGAATGTGAAATGCATAACAAAAGATTCATATGCATGTGGATGGGATAGTGGTGGCAAATTCTACCCTGTAAAATGGTTTCTTTCTTTTTCATTAGAAGCTCAGATCAGCCTCAAAGTTTCTCACAAATTCAATCCTCTGCTCAAACTCTCCCAATAATCCCTATTTTAGAATAAAAGTAAAATTCCAATGGCTCCTGCAGGCCCTAAGTAAACTGGCCTCCACCTCCCTCCCTAATCACAACTCCTGCAACTCCTACCCCTACTCAGCTTCCTACTCACTTTTTTCTGCTTCGGCTCTGTCTTAAAATGAGGCAACATAAAGACACTAAAATTATGATTTCAGCATTTTTACTCTATGTCTATTAACAATTTATAACTTAAACTCTTAAAATGTTGTGACACACTGTCTTTACTCAAAGTAAAACATCTCTCAGTACTAACTTTTATTTGTGGAAACAAGGTATGTTTCTAGGCTGATATCACAAATATAGATCTAGATATTCTCACATTCAACCAGATACGATGCTTAGTCACTACAAATACCACTTCACTTTTCTTTTTGGAAGTTTGAAAAATGTTTATTTCTTGATACTTACTTCTCTTTTCACTTTCTCTTTTTTATATTGGTACTGCCTTTCTTTTAAGTGATTGCATTCATCAAGCAACTTCTTGTTTTTCTCTTCCAAAAGCAGACTGTACTTTTCATGCCCTACTTCAAGAGCCTTCACCACTGCAGCACATGGGCTGTCTCTGGTGTGTTTTGCCTTCTCTTTATCTGCAGAATCCTTGTGAACATCATCCAGCTGTTGTTGAAGTGACATAGTTTTACACTGCAGTCCGGACAGTCTCTGCTCTAAAGACTCCTGCTTTACAATGTACATACTCACTGTTCTTTGTTCACTTTGATACTTAAGTTGAATGTTCTGTTTTTCAAACTGTGCTTCCATCAGGTCTCTCTGTGCACCTTCTAGAGCAAAAGTCTTCTCTCGAAGAGCATCTTTCATGTGACAAAACTCAGCTTGCAGGCAACTGAATTTCTCTTCTGCATCACAAAGTTGTTGGAAAAGGGTTTCGGCACGAGAGTTCATATATTCCAGTGTACCAGACCATTCTTCTTTTGTTCTCTGGACAATGAAGGCAAGGTCTCTTTGGGAGACCTGACTTTGGTGACGCTCATGGTTAGCATCTGCCAGTCTGAGACGGTGGGATTCAAGTTCTGCTTCTAGTTTTTCCTGGTTTTCTTTCGCTTCCTTCAGTTTGGCTTGTAGCACTTTATTCTCGTCTCGTAGTATGTTGAGCTGGCCACTATACTGGGCTGTTACTTTCATTAACCTTTCTTCACTGAGCTTTACAGCATTTTGAAGATCATCAGTCTCGTCTTTGATGATTTCCAAGTCCCGCAAGTGTTTCTTGTCTATCTCCTCATTGTTCATTTTCATTCTTTCTACTATCAATTTTAGTCTGACAATTTCTTTGTTCAGGAGATCTCTTTCATGTTCACGCCTTTGACAATTCTAAGTAAAAGAAAGGAAACTTTTAGCTATCACTCAATAAAATAATATATCACGATTTCCCCAGAAAGTAAATAATAACATGCACACTTATGAAACGAAAGTGTTGTAAAAAGCAGCTAACTGGGCAAAGAAGCTGGATCCAAACCTCAAACCTTATAGAGCATAAATTCTTGAAAGTTCAAAAATTTACATGAATGCAATGAATCTGTGAAAGCAAAAAAGAAATCAGTAAAGAATTTTTATGAATCTCCAAATTGGAAAAGGCTTTCTTTGAATGACAACAAATCCAAATGCACAAAACTCTAATAACTGTGACACACTAGAAAGTTGGGTGCACACTCTGGTGTCTAACCTACATCCCCCTCCATAGTAGGAGCCTCAGCTCTGCCTACACTAGAACAGGCAAAATTTGCCAATGTTCTTTAAGTTTTTTTCTGAGAGCATTCTATAGATATTCTACTCTTCTAACATTTTTATCCTAAGTTATAACAATTATATCTATTGATAAATGACAAATCTAGGCATTGTGCAAAGCATTTCTCTATATATCAATTAACTCAGTTACTGATCACAATTCTGAAAAGGAGAGATTAAACGTATAAGCCCCTTGTAGGATTTTCCTCAGTCTTCTGATCCTAACCCATGAGGCTCATCTACCAAATCACAGTTACCTCTCTGGAATAAATAGATAAATGCAAAATAAGCCTTGTATTTCAAAACACAAATGACAAATAAGATAAAATTTGCAGTGGTCTTCTTAGAAAATCATGAGATTACTTTAGATTACAATACATTTTGTTTCTTTCCTCTTCATAATGTTTGAAGTTGTAATAAATGTGAAATAGGGGAAAAATCACTGAACTATTTTACTAGGAACAAAACACCTAATAAGTCATCATTAAGTATATATTATGGTATATTATTTTCAAAAATTCTTTGTATTGAAATAAGGTACTACTTGGATGCCAAGATTTATAATAAACAACTTTAGCTATAAATATCATAATTAATTTTTAAGGCAAGATTTTGGTTTGTTTTATAACTAAATAATAAGCATTGAACCAAAGAGACATCACAACTAATAATGATGAAGTAAAATAATAAATGTGATGTTAACCAAAGATTAATTTACCTCCAGATTATTTCTAAGGGTCCCCAACTCCACATTTTGGGCTCTCAGTCTGTGTTCCAATTCTTCTTTTATCGCAACTTCTTTTCTATGTTGCTCTATTTCTCTTGTTAACTTTTCCTTAATTTGTTCAAATGCTACAGAATCATTTTTTCTCATCTCTTCCATTTCTTTTAGTGTGACTCTGCAGTTAATTATACTTAACTTAAAATTCATTTTGTTAGCGAAAAGTTCATTTTGAGACCTGCCTCTTCATCTATTCATTGATTATCTAATAAAATGTCTGTTTTCTTGAATATTTGTTTTTTCTAGTTCTAAGGTTTTGAATATCTCACTTCATTTTCTCCCAAAAGACATGTACACATGAAAGGTCGATGTGAAAGAACATTCTCCTAATTGGTAAGTTTCTGTTAGTTTAGTTACTCTTGAAAAGGATATTGAAAATTTTCAAATGTATAAGTTGAAAATTACTTTTTTACATAGTCATAATTACTCCCAAACTGGGACAGATCATGGAGTGTAAACTAACCAAAATTTACCATTTATAAATAAGTTTATGAATTCACTGGAGAGAAATGTTCATCCCCACAAAACAGCACAAGCATTCCTGAAAGTGACTGGCAGTGTAAGAGAACTCATTCCGATGTCTCTCACACAACACATAATTGCAGACTGCTATTTTTATATTTGCTACCCACGTGTTCTGTGTTTCTGTTTTGAGGGATAATTTCAAGATACTTGTTGATGCTGGTATATATTATAAACAATTCTGAAACTCCTTTTGGGGAAAGACAAGGTCTAATATTTAATTAAACAATGAAGAATAATATATGTTTTCAACACAAAAGTTTAAATTAATTTTATCTGTGTAGGAGAGATGTTCAACAAGCGAATCAGTAGTCACTTTCCATTTTCCTTTTCATTCCCTGCATTATGAAAACAAACTATGTAATTTCCTGAAGAAACTTCTTCTGGGTTGAAAAAGGCCAATTAAAACTCTGTTGGTTGAGTTATAAATTTGCATAAACATTCCTGAGAACCATTTCAAAATATTGATCAAAGCCATTGTCATAAGATTACTTTAACCCAAGAATTCTATATTGAAGACTATGTTAAAGGCATATAATTTGAAAATTAAGACTTGTGTATAAATGTTCATAACAATATTAATTATAATACAGATATTTAAAATTCCAAATTCAATTTGTTAAATAAATGGAGATTTCCCTAAGGTGAACTTCTAATATAGTTATTAGAATTATGATTTAAAAGAATATACATTTAATTATCAGTAATTGTAATTACAATTAAGAACTTATTTTATTATTTCCAAGAATTTTATACCGCAGAAGACTAAGATGACTTCTCTCCTATTAAATACCAGATGATATGTCAGCAATGTCAAAAATTCTCCAACATAAAAATAAATAAATATTTCAAATAAATAGTTCCAAATAAATAGTTCAAATGTTTCTTTAAAGCTAGGATTTCATACCTCAAACTGTGGAGTTTTTGCTGCCATTCACATCTTTGATGGTATAACTGTAAGTTTATTCCTTTCGTTTTAGATAGCTTCATTTTTAGAAAAATAATCATAGTTTCCAGTGCTTTGATATTATCTGTAAGTTTTTTATAATAATTTTTATTACGTTCTGCATGGCTCTTACAGGGAACAGCTGTGTTTTGTATTTCCAATTGGTTAAAAGAATCTGTATCAGGATGAAAAAAAAGAAAGAGAATACAGGAACAGTTTTTATATATAAAGGGCTTCACATTCTCACATTCACTCACTCACACATTATACATATATAACTCGGTGGGTACAGTGGCGGACATGTGATGCTGAGCTCTGCAGACTAGACAGGACCTCTGCTCTTATTTAGCTTGAAGTAAAGTGAAAAAAAAAAGACAAAACACATTAAACAGTTATTATTAAGACAGTAGAATTTAGGCAACAAAGATAAAGATCTTTGAAAAATAGAAAACAAGAGAAGGAAGCCTTGGGAACGCCCCAGATCCCTGCGTTAACAGAGTTTTCAGGAAAGCACACCTGGAGAAAAAAAAAGAAAAAGCCTGACCTACATGCTACCAGACTCCCCTAACTGTAGTTAAGGAGAGTCTGAAAAGACCAAAGCAGGCAGTGATCACAGGATAGCAACTGAAGAGGAGAAAGCAGTATAGTGAAAGAATCCTGGAGATGTGTGGAGATTCCCCTCTCAGGTATTTATCAGAGTAGTCAACTGTGCATGTGTGCTAGGAATTATTTGAGACTAAGAGAAAAATTATCTAAACAACATCAAGGTAAACCAAGCCTGGTGCTCATATAGTGCCAGGAAGTGTCCATTCTCATAATGAAGGATGGAAAAACACAGACTGCATAAGATAATCATGAAATAGGTCTTGCCTCTTGTGTAGGGTATTATCTCAAATTATAAAAGCAACAGCAGAAAGGGCCAAGCTGTTTTAAAGTAACGCAACCCTATCCCTATGTAAATCTTAGACATGGAAGAAATTAAAAATTAAAAAAACCTGTACTGATAGATGTGTAAATTGTCATGTCAGAGAGGCAGAATACACCAGATAGGAAAAAAAAAAAAAAACAAAAAAAAATTAGATATCATGAAAGAAAATATTCACAAAACTGAGATATTTGTGATCTATGATTAACCTTTGATGAAAAAATACTTCTAATTATCCAAAACTTCACAAAACCACCCAAAGGGCACTAGATGTCACTAGGTTCAACAAATACAGACATATCACAGATTTACTCACAGATTTATCCACCTAATGTATATACATATAATGTTAGAAGAAAAACAGAATTTAAATATACAATACACATATAAAATAACATTGTGGATTGTTCTCTACTTCATAATAGTACCGTTCAACAGCATGCTGTGCATGTTGTTTTATTAATAATTCACAAACTTCTGTTACTTTTTATATTTTCATCAGTGTACATCCTGTTTGTTACATATGAAAGGATTTCCTCTGCTATTCTAACAATTTTATTTTCATCTTTTAAGGCCTTAGACTGCAACATGAAGCCTTCATTGATTCCTGCTGTTTCACCAGATAAATAGGCATCTCCATCCTCAGGGCTGCCTTAGTACTCTAGTGTCATCTCTACTGCAATGTTCCTACCTAAACTGTAAGTCGTTTCTTGCCATGTCTCTAACCTTTGCCCCTATACTGTAAGCACAATATTTCAAAACTTCTGGAACAGTCTTTATCTGTTTTACTCAATAATTATTGATGCTGTAGCTGGAAGGAATATAAATAAAACTGTCAAAAATGAGTTTTCCAGTGATCATGTCTGAGTTGAAACTTAGATGAGCCAAATTAAAGGCGTAGGGGCCAGGAAAGGATGAGAGCAGGAGAGGAAGCAGAAAGCAAGAGAGAAAAAATCCTGAAAAAAACATATGTATATGTATTTGTCTACAGTAGAGGGATTGGTGAGCCAGGCATTCCAGAAGCTCAGGGATGCCAGAGAAAAATGCAGACAGGGAAGAGACAGCAGAAATCCTTCTATGAAATTTCATGTGCTTCGATATTAATATTTCAAAGAGATATTAATTATCCCATTTTCACTGAAGTAAATCACTCTAAATTCTATATGGAAGATGAATTTCAGTAAAACACAAGTGAATGGCAGAAGATGAATTACAAGGAAATATTGGAAAATAAAGGCAATGTGGGCCTGAAATAAGTGAATGTTTCTTGGAAATATTTCTTTTTTTATTAAATCATAACTGTATACATTGATATGATCATGGGGCATCATACACTCGCTTCATAAACCATTTGACACATTTTTATCACAGTGGTTAACATAGCCTTTCTGGCATTATCTCAGTTACTGTGCCAAGACATTTACATTCTACATTTACCAAGTTTCGCAAATACCCCTGTAAGATGCACCACAGGTGTGATCCCACCGATCCCCCTCCCTCTACCCACCCCCCTTCCCAATTCCCCCTATTGTTAAGTTGTAGCTGGGTTATAGCTTTCATGTGAGAGTCCCAAATTAGTTTCATAGTAGGGCTGTATACATTGGGTACATTTTCTTCCATTCTTGGGATACTTTACTAAGAAGAATATGTTCCAGCTCCATCCATGTAAACATGAAAGAGGTAAAGTCTCCATCTTTCTTTAAGGCTGCATAGTATTCCATGGTATACATATACCACAATTTATTAATCCATTCGTGGATCGATGGGCACTTGGGCTTTTTCCATGACTTAGCTATTATGAATTGGGCTGCAATAAACATTCTGGTACAAATATCTTTGTTATGTTGTGATTTTTGGTCTTCTGGGTATATGCCCAGCAGAGGAATTACAGGATTGAATGGCAGATCTATTTTTAGATCTCTGAGTGTTCTCCATATATCTTTCCAAAAGGAATGTATTAATTTGCATTCCCACCAGCAGTGCAGAAGTGTTCCCTTTTCTCCGCATCCACGCCAACATCTCTGGTCTTGAGATTTTGTGATATAGACTAGCCTCATTGGAGTTAGATGATATCTCAAAGTAGTTTTGATTTGCATTTCTCTGATGATTAAAGATGATGAGCATTTTTTCATATGTCTGAAGGCCGTGCGCCTGTCTTCTTCAGAGAAGTTTCTCTTCAAATCCCTTGCCCAGCCTGCGATGGGATCCCTTGTTTTTTTCTTGCTGATGCGTTTGAGTTCTCTGTGGATTCTGGTTATTAAACCTTTGTCAGAGATATACCCTGCAAATATCTTCTCCCATTCTGAGGGCTGTCTGCTTGCTTTGCTTACTGTGTTCTTAGCTGTGCAGAAGCTTTTTAGTTTGATCAAGTCCCAGTAGTGTATTTTTGAAGCTGCTTCAATTGCCCGGGGGGTTCTCCTCATGAAATACTCACCCAGACCAATTTCTTCAAGGGTTTTCCTTGCATTCTCCTCTAGTATTTTTATAGTTTCATGTCTTAAGTTTAAATCTTTAATCCAATGACAGTCTATCTTAGTTAATGGTGAAAGGTGTGGGTCCAATTTCAGTCTTCTGCAGGTTGCCAGCCAGTTCACCCAGCACCATTTGTTAAATAGGGAATCTTTTCCCCACTGAATGTTTTTAATTGACTTGTCAAAGATCAAATAGCAGTAAGTAGCTGGATTCATCTCTTGGTTCTCTATTCTGTTCCAGATATCTACTTCTCTGTTTTTGTGCCAATACCATGCTGTTTTGATCACTATCGATTTGTAGTAAAGTCTGAGGTCTGGTAGTGTGATTCCTCCTGTTTTGTTTTTATTTCTGAGTAATGTCTTGGCTATTCGAGGTTTTTTCTGATTCCATATAAAACTAAGTAATGTTTTTTCAAGATCTTTAAAATATTACAGTGGAGCTTTAATAGGGAGTGCGTTGAAATTATATATTGCTTTGGGTAGTATGGACATTTTGATAATGTTGATTCTTCCCAGCCATGAGCATGGTATGTTTTTCCATTTGTTAACATTTTCAGCTATTTCTTTTCTTAGAGTTTCATAGTTCTCTTTGTAGAGATCTTTCACGTCTTTTGTTAGGTAAATTCCCAAATATTTCATCTTCTTTGGGACTACTGTGAATGGGATAGAGTCCTTAACTGTTTTTTCAATTTGACTGTTGTTGGTGTATATAAAGGCTACCGATTTATGAATGTTGATTTTGTAACCTGAGACGCTGCTGTATTCCTTGATCACTTCTAGGAGTTTTGTAGTAGAGTCCCTAGTGTTTTCCAGATACACAATCATATCATCTGCAAAGAGCGAAAGTTTGATCTCTTCTGACCCTATATGGATACCCTTGATCGCCTTTTCTTCCCTAATTGCGGTGGCTAAAACTTCCATTACAATGTTGAAAAGCAATGGAGACAATGGGCAGCCTTGTCTGGTTCCTGATCTGAGTGGAAATGATTCCAATTTAACTCCATTCAATATGATATTGGCTGTGGGTTTGCTGTAGATAGCCTCTATCAGTTTAAGAAAAGTCCCTTCTAGACCAATTTTCTTGAATGTTCTGATCATGAAGGGATGCTGGATATTATCAAAAGCTTTTTCTGCATCAATTGAGAGAATCATATGGTCTTTGTTTTTTAATTTGTTTATGTGCTGAATTACATTTATAGATTTACATATATTGAACCAGCCTTGAGACCCTGGGATAAAACCAACTTGGTCATGATGTATAATTTGTTTGATGAGTTGCTGGATTCTGTTTGTTAGGATCTTGTTGAATATTTTTGCATCTATATTCATTAGTGATATTGGTCTATAATTTTCTTTTCTTGTTGGGTCTTTTCCTGGTTTGGGGATCAGGGTGATGTTTGCTTCATAGAACGTGTTGGGTAGTCTTCCTTCTTTTTCTACATTTTGGAACAGGTTGAGTAATATAGGTACTAATTCCTCTTTAAGGGTTTGGTAGAATTCTGACGTGAAACCATCTGGTCCCGGGCTTTTCTTTTTAGGGAGGTTTTGTATAGTTGATGCTATTTCTGAACTTGATGTGGGTCTGTTCAACATTTCTACTTGATTCTGGTTAAGTCTTGGAAGGTGGCGTGCTTCCAAGTATCGGTCTATTTCCTTCAGATTTTCATATTTCTGAGAATAAAGTTTCTTGTAATATTCATTAAGGATTTTTTGGATTTCTGATGAGTCTGTGGTTATTTCATCTTTGTTGTTTCTGATTGATGATATTAGGGATTTTACTCTTTTTTTCCTGATTAGGTTGGCCAGAGGTTTATCTATTTTATTGACCTTTTCAAAAAACCAGCTTTTTGATTTATTGATCTGTTGTATTATTCTTTTGTTTTCAATTTCATTTAATTCTGCTCTAATTTTGGTTATTTCTTTTCTTCTACTGGGTTTGGGGTTGGAATGTTCTTCCTTTTCCAGTTGTGTGAGATGTCCCATTAAGTTGTTAACTTCCTCTCTTTCCGTTCTCTTGAGGAAGGCTTGCAGTGCTATAAATTTCCCTCTTAGAACTGCCTTTGCGGTGTCCCAGAGGTTCTGATAGTTTGTGTCTTCATTGTCGTTTTGTTCCAAAAAATTGGCAATTTCTTTCTTAATCTCATCTCTGACCCAGCTATCATTCAGCATAAGGTTATTTAACTTCCATGTTTTTGTATGGGTATGCAGATTCCTGTTGTTACTCAATTCAAGTTTTATTCCATGATGGTCCAAGAAGATGCATGGAATAATTTCTTTTCCTTTAAATTTACTGAGGTTAGACTTGTGACCTAAAATGTGGTCAATTTTGGAGTAAGTTCCTTGGGCTGATGAGAAGTATGTGTATTCAGTTTTGTTGGGATGAAATGTTCTGTAGATGTCTGCTAAATCTAAATATTGGATGGTTAGGTTTAAATCTAAGATTTCTTTGCTCAGCTTCTTTCTGGAGGATCGATCCAACACTGCCAAGGGAGTGTTGTAATCTCCGACAATTATGGAGTTGGAGGAAATCAAGTTACTCATGTCTGTTAGAGTTTCTCTTATAAATTGAGGTGCATTCTGGTTGGGTGCATAGATATCAATAATTGAGATCTCATCATATTGATTATTACCCTTAACAAATATGAAGTGACCATTCTTGTCCTTCCTTACTTTTGATGGTTTAAAGCCTACTGTATCTGCAAATAAAATTGCAACACCTGCTTTTTTCTGATTACCATTTGCCTGAAATATGGATGACCATCCTTTCACCCTGAGTCTGTATTTGTCTTTTAAGTTGAGATGTGACTCTTGTATGCAACAAATATCTGGCTTGAGTTTTTGTATCCAGTCAGCTAACATATGCCTCTTTAGAGGACAGTTTAAGCCATTCACATTGATGGAGAGTATTGATAAGTCTGGTGGAATTTTGGGTATCGAGTTTTTCAAAGGTCCAGTGGACATTTTTAATCCTTTCGCCAGTGTGGAAGTTGGAGTTTGTTCCGAAGTTTCTGAGTGAGTTTACTTTTGTGGTGTAGGATTGGGTTGGTCATTGTGGAGGATAGGTCTGAGAATATCCTGAAGAGCTGGTTTACTTATGGCAATTTTTTTCAACATATGAATGTCATTGAAGTATTTAATTTCTCCATCATAGATGAAACTCAGTTTAGCTGGACACAAGATCCTGGGTTGAAAATTTTTTTGCTTTAGGAGATTAAAAGTTGATGACCAGCCTCTTCTGGCTTGAAAAGTTTCAGCAGAGATATCTGCAGTTATTCTAATATTCTTACCTTTGTACGTTATAGTTTTCTTTCGCCGGGCTGCTTTGAGAATCTTCTTTCATGTTAACTTTAGTGAAGCTAATTATGATATGTCTGGGGGATGACTTATTGGGGTTGAATCGTGCTGGGGTTCTGAAGCTGTCTGCTATTTGAATTTCAGATTCTCTAGGCATGTCTGGAAAATTTTCTTTCATAACTATTTTAGTTTTTGTATAGGGTGAGAGTTAGGAGTCTAATTTCATTCTTCTGCATGTGTATGTCCAGTTTCTCCAGAACCACTTGTTGAAGAGACTGTCCTTTCCCCACTCAGTGCTCCTAGCATCTCTGTAAAAATCAGTTGGCATAGGTACATGGATTGCTGGATTCTTTCTTCTGTTTCATTGGTCTATGCATCTGTTTTTATGCTAGTACCACGCTGTTTTGGTTACTACATGGTGTCAGACTGTGATGCTCCAGTTTTGTTCTTTTTGCTCATGACTACTTTGGATATTTAGGGTCTTTCATGGTTTCATACAAATTTTAGGATCTTATTTCTATTTCTATGTGAAGAATGTCATTGGTATTTTGATAGGGACTGCATTGACTCTAGATTGCTTTGGGTAGTATTTCCACTTCAAGAATATTCATTCTTCTGCTCCATGAACATAGCATGTCTTTCCAAAGTTTGTGTCCTCTTCAATTTCTTTCATTGGTGTTTAGTAGTTTTCCTTTAAGAGACCTGACACTTCCTTAGTTAAATTCCTCCTAGGTATTTTACATTTTTTGTAGCTTTTGTAAATGGGAATGCCGATTTTCTTTTCCTCCTTTACAATTTGGATGCCCTTTCTCTCTTTCCTAATTGCTCTGCCTAGGACTTCCAGTACTCTGTTGACTAAGAGTGCTGAGAGTGGGCATACTTGTCTTGTGGTTTGTCATACATGACCTGGTTAAGATACTTTCCTTCTATTCCTAATTCATCGTGAAGGGATGCCAAATTTTATCAAAAGCTTTTTCTGTATCTATTGAGATTATGAGATGGTTTTTGTCCTTCCTCTTATTGATGTGAAGTACAGCATTTATTCATTTGTGTGTGTTGAACCATCCTTGCACTCCTGGGATAAATCCCACTTCATTGTTGTTATTACCTCTTTTATGTATTCTTGGATTCAGTTTGCTAGAGTTTTATTGAGGATCTTTGCATCTATGTTCACTAGGGCTACCAGGCTGTAGTAATTTTGTTGTGTCCTTATCTGGTTTTTGGTATGAGAACAGGGCCCAGGACATGATCATGTGGCTTCTTAGCTGGCCTAGGCACATGTCTGCTCTGGGTGGCCTATGGGACTACTATTCTGGCTCAGGAAACAAGCACACAGCTGCTCGGCCAACTTGAGGTCACATCTGCCAGGGGAGGCCCACAAGGCTGCTTCTTATGCTCAGGATGCAGACATATAGCTCTCTGGCTGTCCTCGAAGCTTTTCTGTGGGGAGTGGCCTGTGGGCTGTTTTCTCAAGAATACTCAGTTGGCCTGGAAACATGCCTACCAGAGGCAGGTCCAGGAAATGGGCTCCTGGCTGCTTGGCTGGTCTTGGGTGCACTTGCCAGGGGCAGCCTGTGGGACTGTTTCTAAGGCCCATACTGAGAGCTCACAGTTACTGGACAGGTGAGGTGCCTCTCCTGCTTAGTGGAGGGCACACAGTCATTTGGCAGGCTCAAGAACAGGTTCACCCTGGGCAGGACTAACTATCCCTTTGACTGTAAGTGCAGTGGTGAAGGTTGTTTTTCTGTGCAAGATCAGAGTCTCAGCTCATCTTGGACCCAAGCTCCATGCAGCTGGGGTAGTGGTGTTCAGTCGCCCACATGTGCTTGGCATAGTGAAGATAGAGCCCCAATGCTGTACAGGTTCAGTGACTATTGGCCCCCAGAGCAGGGTATGCTACAGGGAGGGCTCTGGTCTCACAAGGGTACAGTGCTACAGCAGCTTGGCTCCCAGCAGATGCACAGGGTAGGGAGTGTACACTTTAGCTCTTAATCACAGGCAAAATAGCTATGTGAATTCCTGGCAGCTCCCCACATTGGGCTGGGAGCTCATAAAGACTGCAGGGTTGTCCAGTAGTAAGGACTGCAGGTGTTTGCAGTGGCAGTGGGGCTAGTGGGTATCCTCAGCTCATCTTTTCTCCTCCATCTGGGGAAACAGTGCTGCAAAGGCTGGGTACCTCCATGCTGTCCTCCTGGACTTCACGGCACTCCAACATCTTCCCTTACACACTCCAGTCAAATTATCTTAGCAGTTTATTCATTGCCTTGGTCCTTTTTTGACACAAGGATGGCTGCAGGTGTTATCTAGCCAGCCATCTTGCTGACATTCCTCTCAGAAGCCCCCTTCCCACAAGCTCACTCACTGCCAGAAGCAATTCTTCAGAAACATCCCCTGTGATATAGCCTAGCCTCTCTGACAACTGGACACAGCTCCTACCAATCCCAGGCATCTTGGGGTGCCCTACTATGTTACCACTGCTGATGTATAAGCTGAACATCCCTTGTCCCTGGACTCCACCCAGCTGATGACAGCAGCCCCTCTCCCAGTCCTGACAACCACAATGACTCAGACACAGCCAGAGCCCCCATCAGGACCCTGTACTCCCTATAAGTGAGTCTGTTTCACTACAGGCCTAGGGACTCACTCCTGCCCAGGCTGTGGTTGTTTTCTCAGTGGCTCTGCCCTATGAAAGAGCCTCGTGTGCCAAGCCTGAGTGACAGATGACTCTGCCTGAGGCCTGCAACAATGATCCCTGAAGGGCAGGCCCTCAGGGGAGCCCACATCCCCAAGCACAGCCTCACAGGCACAACTTCTAAGTGTCCTGCAGAGTCCACAGAACAGGACAGTGAGGCCAGGGCAACCCCAAGCATGTCACCTATAGGCACAGACCACAGCCATGGCCACCCTCCAAGCCCTTTCCATGCCCAGAATGCAGGACTATGGGCTGTGGTCCTTGAGACCCAGCTAGAGGGACACAATGGCACAGCAGGAAAAACTCCAATTAGATGGGGGCAGTGGCACATCCTATAGCCAGCATGCCTGGCCTGGGTGTCAAGGTCAAACTCAGCTGTGGTGAGCAGCTGGGCTGACTCTGTCTCAGGCAGTGGCACTTCCTCTGGACACCAACCATTCCCAGGCTGAGGCTAGCACTGCAGCCTCTGTCTCTCTCTGACAGCTGTGGCATCATTTCCTTGATCCCTGCCACACCAGCCCCCCAGGCTTCCCACTTCCAGAGCTAATGCTGCCCTCGAGCTCCACACCTCCCCCCCTTCCTAGCCTGGGCTCAGCTTCTTGGGAGGCTAGAAGGCTCAGGACTTGTCCTGTGACCTGAAGGAACACCCTATGGCTACACTCGTCCCTGCTAAGTCAATCCAGGGAGATGGAACAAGGGATGAGGAGTTGGGAGACAGAAACAAAGAGAAACAGGGTCTAAAGGATGGAAGCTCCTTACAGGATAAAGTGGCCAAGTGTGTTCGAGAAGATGGGGGGCAGCTGTGAGAGCACAACTCACAAACATTTGTCTTTAGCTCAGACCTTTCTTTAGGGCTCCACAGGACATTCTCTCACAGCAGTTCTCAAAGTGGGGTCCCCAGATCAGGAGCCTGTTAGAACATGAATGTTCTCAGGCCCAGGTGGCTGGCCCCATTGGATCTGGGGACTCTGATGCCCAGGTATGTTTGAGAACCAGAGACAGGCCTCCTGTACCTCCATGTCCCACCTCAGCTGCCCTGCGGCTACACTTGCACCGGCCTTATGAGCCCTGCAGTCCCTCTTCCTGGACTGTTCCTGCCTGACCCTTTGCCCAGCAGGGCCCTGCCCCAGGAGCAGCTTCCCAGCTGCTGGGCTCCCAGACCCCTGACCTAACCTCCAACATGAGTTCCTGAAACAGCCCCATATTGTCCTCAACAAGAAACTTCTGATGCTTCCCAGCAAGGGTTACATTTCAGCAGGAGAACATTTTCTTTCTTAAGCCCAGTGGTAAAACTTAATTACTCGATTAAATAAGGGTGATCAGGAAACTGGCCACAATCCCCCTTCCTCAAAGCCTTACCTGCCCAGTGAGCCACCCATGTCCAGCCCACCTGTGTCAAGCCCCACAGAAGGACACAGTTTCCAAACAGTGTCAGGACGATGAAGTAAAAGGACGAGAACATGCCTTTGCTGACCCCACCTTGCGATTCAAATACATCACTGCATTCCAGTCCTCTCCAGTCAGGATCTGTGGGCAGAGAGCAGCTCGGCTCCATGCAGCCACATGCCCCATGTACTGCACCCCTCACGCACCCCCCGCATGCACCCCTGCACCTGTGGCCTCCCCACACACCCACAGGCCTCTACAAGATGGTGCTGCCAAAGGTCTGGGCAGCCCAGTGTCCTCCAGAAAAACTTCCAGAAGAGCCTTGTTGCTGAGCTGGGTTGTAAAAGATGAAAACACACTAGGTTTTCTGCCAGAAATGGAAAGGGCAAAAGCAAGGAGGACAGCAAAGGGAGGAAGCAGAGCTGCCCTGGTCACTGCCCATAGCTGAGTCTAAGGTTCAGCATGGGGAGTGGCCTCCTCAAAGCCCCATGACAGAAGCAGGGCCTGTGACCCTCCAGCTCGGGCCACCTGCGCCTAGAAGCCCCGCCTTCACAGCCTGACTAAATGCCATCCTTGCCTCATCCGCAAACCCATGTCTCTTTTGTTTTCGGAGACGTACAAGAGAATAAAATCACAAATGAAACTTAACATTCTGCTGCATTCCTATGGCCCTACAGGTGACTTCAGTCATACATCGAGTCAGACACTTCTCCCCCTCCCCACTTTCAACTTGGTTTTGTTTCCATGGTTATGTAATATTTGTGCATATTCATGGGGCACATGTGACATTTTGGTGCATGTATGTGTAATGATCAAATCAGGGCACTTAGGGTACCCATTACCTGGAACATTATCACTTCTTTACATTCCCAGTAACATGTGGTTTTGATTTCCATTTTCCTGATGATTAGTGATGCTGAAAGGTTTTTTTATGTACTTGGTGGCCATTTGTACGTCATCTTCTGGGAAATGTCTGTTTAGGACCTTTGCCCACTTTTTACTGGTATTATTTGGGGTTTTGCTGTTGAGTTGTTTGAGTTCCTTGTATATTCTGGATATAAGTCCTTTGTTGGATGAATGGGCCCAAGTCTTCATAGCTCCATAATACACCACACACGCACATACACACACATCTAACAGACAGAGTACAGTGTGTGGCAGGCACACACTGCAAGGACACAAGTATACGTTATTCCTCATCTTGCTATTTCTATTCAATATTATTTCTTTAAAGTGTATCCGTGTCAACATGCATTAAATCTACTTATTTGTGTAAACCACTGCAAATTCACTCATCTCTCTTTTTTTTTTTTTTTTTGAGACAGACTCCTACTTTAACACCCTGGGTAGAATGTCATGGCATCATAGCTCACAGCAATCTCAAACTCTCAGGGTCAAGTAATTCTCTTGCCTGAGCCTCTCTAGTAGCTGGAACTACCGTTTCCCCCCACAATGCCTGGATATTTTTAGAGATGGGGTCTCACTTTTTGTGCTCAGGCTGGTCTCAAACTCCTGAGCCCAAGCAATCCACTCACCTCAGCCTTCCAGAGTGCTAGGGTTACAGGTGTGAGCCACCAGGCCCAGCCACACTTATCCATTTTCCTTCTGATAGGCACTTTTAGTGGTTTCCAAGTTTAAAAATGGAATTTTTATACAGTGATCATGTGTCCAGCCACACTGCTGAATTCTATTAATTCTAATACGTTTTCTTGGATTTTCTATGTAAATAAACACATCATTTGCAAATAACGACAATTTTTTCTATTCCTTTCCCGGCTTTCTACCTCTTTCTTTTTCTTACCTACATTGATTGTTTCAATTGTCTGAGGACTGAACATCCTTGTTTTCCTTTCAATAATACTTCTAGTATTTTACTACTATCTATTATGCTTGTGATAGTCTGTTTTAAATAATAGCTTTATTGAAATATAAATCACCCATTTAAAGTGTATAACTTAATGTTGTTGTTTTTTTTTCTGGTCAGGCCAGGTTTGAACCCACCACTGGTGGTATATTGGGCCGGCGCCCTACCTCTTGAGCCACAGGCACCGCCCCTTAATGGTTTCTTAGTAAATCCTCAAATATGTGCCACCATTATCACACTCAATCTCAGAACATTTTCACCCCCTCAAAAAAGAAACCCATTCCCACCGGCTCTCATCCACCCTAGCTCTGGGTTTTTGTAGATACTCTTCATCAAATTAAAGAACAGTTCTATTAATTTTTAATATGCTATTTTTACCATAAATAAAAGTTGACTTTTACCAATTTGTCACCTTACTACATCTAATGACATGATTATTTTTCTCCTTTAACCTGTAGAAATAAGGAATTCCTTAGAAATAAGGAATTACTTCAACAATTCTTATATTACTGGGATGAACACAGTTTAGGTATGTAGTTCTGTATGTATGTATACAGATAGTACCAACAATGTGTACACATATTTTAAGAAAAATACTGTATTAAAATTGTAATACTCAAGTCACGTTTGACTTCTGCAATTTTGAGCGGTACTCAAATGTGAATTGTATTCATCTTTTGTTATTCACATATATTATTATTTTAATAGTTTTTTCCTTTCTTAGAATGTGCATCCATTTTTTGGTACCTTCTTTATACTCATACCCATACATACATACTACATACAGTTGGATTTGATTTTTAAATATTTTATTTTGGATTATTTGTATTTATTTTGTATTACCTATTTTTTCATTAAGCTGATATTTAAAATACCTGCTGTGTCAGCCAGCATTCAGGTGCTTAAGATGGTCAGTGGACAAAACAGACAAAGACTCTGCCTCACAGAGCTCATGTTCTGGTCTGCGTTTGACTTGCTTTATGTTGCCCTTGCATGGCTTTGGTGTCAAGGTTCTACTAGAATCATGAAATAATTTCTTCCATTCCCTAAAATTGTTTGAGTAAAATAGTAATCTGTTCATTAAAGGTTTGGTAACAGTTACTTTACAACTGACTACGCTCAGGGCAGGAGGCAAAAAGACAGCCAGAAAGACAGTGTGGACTATTGATTCAGTTTCTTCAAAGCAGTGGTTCTCAACCTTCCTAATGCTGCGACCTTTTAATACAGTTCTTCATGTCATTGTGATCCCCAACCATAAAATTATTTTCATTGCTACTTCATAACTGTAATTTTGCTACTGTTATGAATTGTAATGTAAATATCTGATATGCAGGATGGTCTTAGGCGAACCCTGTGAAAGGGTTGTTCGACCCCCAAAGGGGTCGTGACCCACGGGTTGAGAGCCACTGCTTTAAAGGCTATAAGATGTCTAGGGTTTTTATTCTTCTTGAGCTAATTTAATATATTTTCCTATAAAATGTATTTTTTTAGGATAATCATTCAAACTTTTTAATCTCCCTTTACACATTATATTAACATTCATATTGCAAGGCATTCCATTCACAAATATTACAGTTTGATAAAAACTTCACACACATACTCCCAAAAGTCTATACCAGATTCAGTAACTTTACTAAATCATGAAAATAATAAAAGTAATGAAAACATTATTATAATTACTTTAAAGCAATATGGTCTGAGGCACTCTGGGAAAGATGGTCTCTTATAAGTTTAATGTCAGTGGTATCAAATTATATTACAAGAAAGTCATCAGATTTAAGTAATCAAGTACACTCTAATAACAATGACTTTATGATCTGATATGTTTTCATAGGATACACTCCTATTTGGACAATGGTTGAAAGGAACACAGATATTGGGCAGCTGAGGTCATTTCTACATGTAATGAGGCTCCCAACTGCATAAAGATGAGGTGTGTTTTCAGCACACCAAGGGACAGCTGCATCTCTGCTGCAAAGTTACAGTACAAAGAAGTTCCTTTCTCATCACTGTCAGGTCTACTACAGGTTAGAATCTGACAGCCCACTTGACACACTGTGCTCAAAGCTGGAGACCCTGTAGAACTTGCTCCCTAGCATCCTCCACAGAGTGACCTCACCCTTCTCTGAGTACCTCCAAGGTATGTCCTTGAAATAAGATAGAGAAGGAAAGAGGGTCTTTCCCCCTCCCATTTCTGACCAAGCAGAGGTCTGAAATAGCAATGCATTACAAAATTCTCATGTCCTACAACAGCCAGCCACCACATGGAGCATAGCTGTGTTTTTTTCTTTTTTTATGCTTTTGCCAAAAACTAGACTTTAAAAAGCCTAATAACCTTTTCCAAAGTGAATTTTATCACATTCATTCACTGACACACACGAACGCACACTGGAGAAAGTCTCATTGAGTGAGTCTTACCTACTCACAATTAACAAGTGTAAATAATCAGCTTGGGGTAGGGGAGAAGCCAATTCCCAACCAGGAATTAAATCACTACAAACTAGGGGTCCATGTATGACAGCACATAACCCTGTCAGAGCAGAACCAAACACAAACCCCAGGTCACATCATGTTTGGTTGATTATGTACATGAAATTTAAAACATAAACATATATATTTCCATACAGATAATTTTAAAAATCTGGTGCAACACATATTGCTAAAGGTTCAAGGATTCTCATCTCCATCAATCACCTGAAAAGCAGCTGGCTCTTGACAGCCAGTTCATAGGCAGTGATAAAAGCAACTAGAAGCAGATTTAAGTAAAAGTGCTCAAAGGGCCAATGAGAAAAGCGGTGCACAGAAAGAGATGGGGAGGTGGGGAGGAGGGTAGGCATTGAAGAGTTGAGCAATGTGTCCTTTATTCTTCTCAGCTTTTTCAGACCCAAGACAAGTTCTTGAGGACACACATCAAATGCTGTAGTCCTTTCTTATCTATAGTCAAAACAAAACAAGTGATAAAAAAGATTCCACTTCTCTGCACTCTCAACAAAATGCATAGTACAGGAAGAAGATATCATTGAGATGTGCCATCTTGTGAGAAATTAAAATTGGGACATGAAGTGAAGCCGCACGTTATTAAGTCGCTGGGTTAGGATTTCACAGCCAGTGTCCATGACCAACAGGGTGTGCTCAAACTGAGCAGACCGCTTTCCATCCCTTGTCACTGCAGTCCAACCATCTGGCCAGGTTTCACCCTGCCATCCACCTTCACAAATCATTGGCTCAATTGTAAACACATGGCCTGACTTCATCACTCCAACTGCTTTGTTTTTGGCATAGTGGGGTACATTGGGGGCTGTATGAAAAAGTTTGTGGATTCCATGCCCACAATAGCTTTGAACAACTGATAACCCATTTGCTTGGGCATACTTCTGAATAATGTTTCCCAATTCTCTGTATCAAACACCAGGTTTGACTGCATCAATGGCTTGCTTACATCAGGCACTCATACGTAGTCTGAACGAGTTTCCATGCTCAACCACGTCTCCAACAAAAAATGTCTCATTCAGGTCTCCATGATAACCATTGCGATAAAGAGTAATGTCCACATTAACAATATCACCTTCTTGCAAGGGCCGTCTGTCTGGAATTCCATGGCAGATGACTTCATTTACTGAGGTACAACAAGATTTTGGGAAATCATAATAATTCAGGGGAGAAGGATTGCAATTTCTTGCAATGCATGCTAAATGTACAGCATGATCTATTTCTTCAGTAGTTACACCTGGTTTAATCATCCCAGCAGCAATATCCAAAACTTCTCTAGTGAGCTTACATACAAGTCTCATCCCTTCTATATCTTCAGATGAGAGTAATTTAATTTGTGAAGTACCTTTATGAGCCTGTTCAGATTCAGACATTCCTAAGGGATGATCAGCATAATCTGGTCTTTGTATATAACTTGGCACTGGCCTTGTTGGCATCAGTGGATAATGTGGTCTGAGTTTACCAATATACCGATAACCTGCCCATGGGTCAGTGTTAATATCACCTTCTACAGTCCAGGAAGATACTTCTCGCTTTGCCTTTTCATCTTTTGCTTTCTTATGTAGTATCTTGTGAGTAGCCCAACTTCCTTTAAAACATTCCTGCGAGAAGAAGTACGAGCCCTAGATGCCCAGCTTGATGCAGGTGGGACACTGGAGCTTGGCCTCACTGCTGCAGCTGTCTGTTTCGCACATCCGCATCTCCACAGCCGCCATGCTGCCTGCCTGCTGGAGGAGCGCCTCACTGAGCTATAAAATGTATTTTTTAACAAAGTTCGCAAATGCATTGGCAGAAAGTTGACAAAGTATTCTGACGATGGAATTTTGAACAATATCTTCTTTTTCTATAGTTATGACTTTCTTTGGGATTATTTTTATGTATTTTTTTTCTTGGTCACCCTTGCTATAAAATTATCTACTTCATTCGTCTTCGTAAGAATATGATTTTTATGGTTTTGTTATCTTGGTGTTTTAGTTATCTGTGTCATAAATGTCTGCTTTACCTTCATTATTTTCTAATTTCAATGTTTCTTTGGTTTGTTATCCTTTTTTCTAGTTTCTTTAAATGAGTACTTGTTTTGTTTTTTCTTCTATTTTTGATAATTACATTTAAGATTATAAATTTTCTTCTAAATACTGTTTCAGGTTCATCCTATACTTTTTGGTTTGAGACAGAGTCTCACTTTATCATCCTCGGTAGAGTGGCATCATCGTAGATCACAACAACCGCAGACTCTGGCTCAAGCAATCCTTCTGCCTCAGCCTCCCAAGTAGCTGGGACTACAGACACCTGCCATGACACCCGGCTATTTTTTTTTTGTTGTTGTTGTTGCAGTTGTCATTGTTCTTTAGCAGCACCAGGTCAGGTTCGAACTCACCAGCCTCGGTGCATGTGGCCAGCTCCGTAACCACTATACTACGAGCGCCAAGCCCGGTTTTTCTATTTTTAGTAGAGACAGGGTCTCACTCTTTCTCAAGCTGGTCTCAAACTTCTAGCTCAAGCGATCTGCTGGCCTCGGCCTCCCAGAGAGGTGGGATTACAGGTGTGAGCCACCGTGCCCGGCCCATCCTGTTGTTTCAATATTATTTAGTTCTAAATATTTTGTATTGGCCATTACAATTACCCCACTGACCTACCCAATATTCCCATAAATATCGAAGATTTTAAATGACTTCACTGACTGTGTCTATTTAAATTATACCATGGATACACTGTGCAGGATAGCAATTATTTAATATTTGTAGAAATTTCCTGGATGAACTAACAAATGGTCAAGTTCTGTGACTGCTCCAGGTGTCCTTAATAACGACTCCTCTGCTTGCTATTGGTTTCAGGTTGATAAGTACCAGCAGGCTCACACTCACTGTGTTGCTGCATTTACACCCTCTCAGTTTATCCTCCAGTTCTATAGATATGTTATAAATTTCTTACAAATGGTAAAGTGCTTCTTTCTCCTTTTAAGTCTGTCAGATTTTATTCAATATATTTTAAGACTATGTTGTTCATTCATGCAAATTCATGCCTGCACTACATTCTTGATAGAATCTTCCTTTTACCATTACATAATAAGCCTCTTTATTCTTCCTAATCTTTTTTTAACCTTAACTCCTATTTTGGATGATATTAATACACAAGCTTTCTTTTGGTTAATGTTTACTTAGTTTATTTTCTTGTATTCCTTATTTATTTATTTATTTATTTTTTGTAGAGACAGAGTTTCACTTTATTGCCCTCGGTAGAGTGCCGTGGCGTCACACAGCTCACAGCAACCTCCAACTCCTGGGCTTAGGCAATTCTCCTGCCTCAGCCTCCCGAGTAGCTGGAACTACAGGCACCCACCACAACGCCTGGCTCCTTATTTATTTTTTTGAGACAAGGTCTCAACCTGTTACCCTGGCTATAGTGCAGTGGAATCATCGCAGCTCACTGCAACCTCAAACTCCTGGCCTCAAGTAATCCTTCACCTAAGCCTCCCAAAGTACTAGGATTACAAGAATGAGCCACAACACCTGCCCCCACCCCACCATTTTTTTTTTTTTGAGACAGAGCCTCAAGCTGTTGCCCTGGGTAAAGTGTAGTGGTATCATAGCTCACAGTAACTTCCAACTCCTGGGCTCAAGCAATTCTCCTGCCTCAGCCTACCCAGAGCTGGGACTATAGGCGCCCATCACAATGCCCAGCTATTTTTTGGTTGTAGTTGTCATTGTTGTTTAGCAGGCCCATGCTGGATTAGAACCCACCAGCTCTGGTTTATGCTCCAGACACCTGGAGCAGCTACAAGTGCCAAGCCATGACACCCTCTATTTTTAATTGTGTAATATTTTAAACACTTAGAAAAGTACAATGAATAATTTAAGAAACATTTGTATACTCACTATCCAGCTTAAAAAATAAAACATCAAAATATTGCTGAATTTCCTTACTTAAAACTTCCCAATCCCATTCCTCTCATTCTCCCCATCTCCCAACACCTGCCCTGTGTAAACAGTGTCCTGAATTTCATGTTTATCACTCCCAGGCAAGTTTTTAGACTATTACTGAATATACACCATAAACACATAATATTGTTTTGCATGGTTCTCATCCTTATTTTAACAGTAACATATGCTATGCATTATTCTGAAACTTGCATTGTTTTGTCCAACATTATTTATGAAATGTGTCCATGCTGGTCCACACAGCTCTGGGCCGGTCACTAGCCTTGTGAGATGCATCCACACTGGTCCATGCAGCTCTCGGCCAGTCATTAGCCTTGTGCGATGCATCCACCTTGGTCCACACAGCTCTGGGCTGGTCATTGCCCTTGTGAGATGTGTCCATGCAGCTCTCGGCCAGTCATTGCCCTTGTGAGATGCATCCACGCTTTTCCACGCAGCTCTGGGCCAGTCATTGCCCTTGTGAGACCTGTCCACACTGGTCCACGCAGCTCTAGGCAGGTCATTACTCCTGTGAGATGCGTCCACGCTGGTACACACAGCTCTGGGCCAGTCATTAGCCTTGTGCGATGCATCCACCCTAGTCCACACAGCTCTAGGCTGGTCATTGCCCTTGTGAGATGTGTCCATGCTGGTCCATGAAGCTCTGGGCTGGTCATTACTCTTGTGAGATGCAACCATGCTGGTCTACATAGCTCTGGGGCAGTCATTGCCCTTGGGACATGTGTCCACGCCGGTCCATGCAGCTCTAGGCGGGTCATTACTCTTGTGAAATGCATCCACACTGGTCCACACAGCTCTGGGCCAGGCATCAGCCTTGTGCGATGCATCCACCCTGGTCCATGCAGCTCTGGGCTGGTTATTGTCCTTGTAAGATGTGTCCATGCTGGTCCACGCAGCTATGGGCCAGTCATTGCCCCTTGTGAGATGCATCCATGCTGGTCCACGCAGCTCTGGGCTGGTCATTACTCTTGTGAGATGTGTCCACGCTTTTCCACACAGCTCTGGGCCAGTCGTTGCCCTTGTGAGATGCATCCATGCTTTTCCACAAAGCTCTTGGCCAAGTCATTCCCCATGTGAGTTGCATCCACGCTTTTCCACACAGCTCTGGGCCAGTCATTGCCCTTGTGAGATGCATCCATGCTTTTCCACACAGCTCTGGGCCAGACATCGCCCTTGTGAGATGCATCCATGCTTTTCCACGCAGCTCTGTGCCAGTCATGGCCCTTGTAAGATGTGTCCACACTAGTCCACACAGCTCTGAGCTAGTTATAACTCTGTGCTGCCCAAAGATGACATGCCTCTCATCCATCCCCAATGACGAACAGTCAGATGCTTTCCAGACCTTTGTTACTACAGATAATGCTGCTGCTATGGTCTTCACAAGTTTCTTTGTGCACCTGGGCAAGAAACTTTGGCAGGGGTCCTCAAACTGCTGCCCATGGGCCACATGAGGCAGTGTGATTGTATTTGTTCCTGTTTCGTTTTTTTACTTCAAAATAAGATATGTGCAGTGTGCATAGGAATTTCTTCATAGTTTTTTTTTTTTTTTTTTTTTGTAGAGACAGAGTCTCACTTTACTGCCCTCAGTAGAGTGCTGTGGCATCACATGGCTCACAGTAACCTCCAGCTTTTGGGCTTACGTGATTCTCTTGTCTCAGCCTCCCGAGCAGCTGGGACTACAGGCGCCCACCACAACGCCCGGCTGTTGCAGTTTGGCCGGGGCTGGGTTCGAACCCTCCACCCTCCGTATATGGGGCCGGTGCCCTACTCACCGAGCCACAGGCGCCGCCCAGTTTTGTTTTTTTTTATGTAGTCCAGCCCTCCAACAGTCTGAGGGACAGTGAATTGGCCCCCTGTTTAAAAAGTTTGAGGACCCCTGTATCTAGAGCATAGAACAGGAACTGCCTATGTACAGATTCCAGTGGATTGGATATTATGAAATTACTTTCCAGACTGTTTGTACGAACCCACCAACAGCATAACAGAATCGTCATTTCTCCACATCTTCTGTAAAATTTGACATTTTTAAACCCTTAAATGTGGCTAAGCTGACCAGTGGAAAGGCTATCTCATTGTGGGTTAATTTGCGCTTTCTTGACTACAAGAAAGGCGAGCACAGTTCTGTGGGTTTCCACTCCACCTCCTCTCCCTGGAGTTGCTGGTTTGCACCCTTTGCCTTTTCCTACTACATTGTCTTTTTGTCTTAATTTGTGAATTTTTTTGATACATTCTGGAAATTGACCATGTGTTGCTAATTCACTAACACTGGAAATGTCTTCTCTATTTTTTTAAACCTTTTTATGGTGTCTTTTGATGGACAGAAATTATTTTAGTATCATATTTGTTACTAAATTATTATTATAATCATTATTTCCTTTATGACCTGTGTTTTTGTTTTCTTTAAAAAGAGCTTTTCTGCTCTGAATTAGTAACAGAGTACTTCTAAAAATTTACGTTTCTCTTCATGCTCAGTCTTAATCCAGCTAGAATTGATTGTCGTATCTGGCACAAGGTAAGAAGCCAACTTCATGCGTTTCTATACGGATAAACACACTGTCCCACACCATCTGCAAGGATAGCACTTTGGGTTTTCAGCATATATAAAGATTTCATCTGTAAATAATGACATTCTTTCCTCTTTGCTAATTTTGAGAATTTTTATTTTATTTTTTCTTATTCTACTGCACAAAAGACCATTGATACTAGCATAATCTGCTAAGAGTTTTTATTTGGAAGAAGTGTTATTTTTTATCATATAATTTTTTTTTTTTTAGAAAAAAGTTATTGTGGACATTTAAGACACACACAAAGTCCAGCGTACAGGGAACCCTACATGTCCATCACCCAGTTTCAGCAGTTAACAAACTGTCACTCTTGCTTCATCCCTCAACTCAGTAACGTTGTTCACTGACCTTTTGCTTTTTCTGTCATCCAGAGTGTTTTCTACCTTAATCTGTGAATATGATAAATTAAATTAGTGGATAATTAAGTTACCTAAGTTAACTTGAGCAGGGATGATTTCCTCTGGATGTTTTTGCCTCTATATTTGTGACAGGGATCTATATTCTTCTTTTCTGGTATTATCCTTACTTGTTTTTAACATATCAATGATATTCTAGCCTCATAAAATAAGTGGGACTCTAAAAAAATTAAATGGGGTGCTTCCTTTTTATATTTTCTGGAGTGCTTTAAATAAAATTGGAATAACTTCTTAAACATTTAATAGAATTCATCTATAAAACAATCTGAAATTAGTAGCTTAGGTAGAAGACTTTTAAATTATTCAATTTCTGAAATGGTTCAGGTTCCCTATTTCTTTTTTAGTTAATTTAACGTATTTCTTTCTTCTAAGTCATCTACCTTACCAATTATATGAACATTTGTAGTGTTTCCAGCAATAATCTGGAGCAGGGGTCCTCAAACTTTTTAAACAGGGGGCCAGTTCACTGTCCCTCAGACCATTGGAGTGCCGGACTATAGTTTTAAAAAAAAGACTACAAACAAATTCCTATGCACACCGCACATATCTTATTTTGAAGTAAAAAAACAAAACGGAAACAAATACAATCACACTGCCACATGTGGCCCACGGGTCGTAGTTTGAGGACCCCTGATCTGGGGTCATGCTTCACAATTGATGGCTTACTGGGTTCAGAGTTCCAGGCTAACAGTGGCTACACCTGGCATTTCAAGGTGATTTCTCATGACCTCCGGCATTGCTTGCTCACAAGAAGTCATTTTTTTGTAGGTAATCTGTTCGTTGAAGGTAGCTTTTAAGATCATCTGTTTATCATAATGTATCTGGGTCTAGAACAGCAGTTCTCAACCTGTGGGTCACAACCCCTTTTTAACAATGAAAATACATTGCGGTATCAGGAAGGTTAAGAACCACTGGTCTAGAGTTAATTCTGTTTGCCTTAAATGACCTTCTGAGAGATTACACCAGGGCTTGCCCTGAAAGGCGCCCACCCCTGCCCTGTGCCCTGGGCTGTCTCCTGCTTCCTCCTAGCACCCAGCCTGCAGCTGGCTTAGCTCTAACTCCCCTACTCAGATCACATCCAGTGTCCACTCCGCCTTTTGTTTCTTAATTTAAATAGCTCTATTTTTCATTTCTAGGTTCTCTAGTTAGTTCTTTTTTAAATTAACCTATTCTGTGTTCTTAACTGCCTTTTTTTCTCAAGTGTGTATGTTATACGGGTTCTCCTTTTACCCCTTGGAGAATCTGAAGCATATTCAGTTTAAAGCTATATTTGCTGTTATTTCCTTCTCTCTGGGCATGGTCTCAACTTCTGATGGGGGATGTTGTTGGTCCCCTCTGTGGTGTCAGTTCCTACCCTGCTGTTGTCTGCAGGTTCCCAGCTGCAGAGTTTAAGTTGCTCCTCCCCACACTCCTCACCCCTACTCCAAACCAGCAGAAGCAGGGCGCATCCCAGCAGCCCACCCTGCCTGCTCCACAGTCGTCCTGTCTCCTCAGCCTCCTTACAAGGGTGAGCACCTTCCCCAGGGCTCAAGAAGGCTGAGTCACTCACAGGCCGGGCACACACCGGCCCGCCTGCCTCTTCCCATGCCACACGCATCCCAGTGCCTGGGTCTCTGCCACCTCTCACCGTGGTACATTTCTGCTCCGTTTCTAATCCACAGAGACTGTTTTTTGCTTGGCTAGGTCCTTTCACTTTCTACGTATTTATTATCTTGTTGCTGTTTTCAAAGAATCGTCTGATTAGAAGAACCTTCCTTTCTCCTACCACTGGCCTCTCCTCACCGTGCTCAGGTCCCTTCTTGCAGCAAACACAAGTAGGGCTCTGACCACCACCCTGTTACCTCCCTGCTTAGGACACCTGTGGCAGCTCCTGCTAGGCACAGTCTCTGGGTTGGACACCTTGGCCCCCAGCCTGGAGCCCCGCCCACCCATCCGTACCAGACTCACTCCTACCATGCTGCCTTGTCTGGACATGCACTTTCCCATCTCTCCTGCCTGGCACTTGGCCTGGGCCCTTCCCATCACTGAGCAGACCATGCTCTCAGGAAAGGCTACGGCCATACACGCTGGAGGCTCTGGCTTGGAGACCACGGTCCCCAGAGGCCAACATAGATGCTGTCACGCACTAAGTGCTCAGAAACATCTGGGAGACCAAATTTCGGAAGTTGCTGGCCTGTGAGCAAGTCCAGGCTTCCAATGCTTCAGTTGGGGAAGAAGGTCAGAGGACGGGGAAGGGCAGCGAGGAAGGATGGACATGAGGGGCTAAGAGGGCTGTCACACAAAAGTCTGCTGGACCATGACTCAGAGCTAAGGCCACAGGGCCCAACCCTAGGGCACATGGTAGGGACTGCAGGTGAAAATCCCTAGGCCAAAGCTGCTCTGGCAGCCAATCACCCAGCTCAGTCTGAACCATTTTCTGGGAAGACTCCCACCCTTCTCTCATACGTGTTATGGGTACCAGCTTTGGCCAGGATTGGGGCCAGCAGCCCCAGAGACTGGGCACCAAGCTAAGCCTCCAGCCTGGAGCATGCAAGGCCTGCTGGGAGTATTTGTGGACAAGAGCACAGCCTGCCTTGTCAAGTAGGTTTCATGAAACAGAAAGGCATGCAATAGTCCTATCAGTGAGGCCAACACTGGGAGTATTTGTGGGGCCACAGTCCGAAAGTCCTCATAAGGGAACCCTCCAAGAGAGCAGAGGTTATTTGGACCATCGAAGCTTAGTCATACAGGAAATTGGCCCTTTTCCCCAGGAGCTGTGGTGGGCACGTTTCCAGACACAAAAGAGAACTGGGGATGTCCTAGGGCCTGAGACATTGGGAGTGTTTCACAGGGGTCAAGAGGAAAATTAGTCTCTTAAAGCCCAGGTGAGTCCCCAGGGAATTACACTTGCCCCATAGGACAACACCACAGTGCAGGCACTCTCACCATGAGGGCCAGGTCTTGGGGACTGGAGACCCACACACTGAGACCTGCCCACACTCGTCTTCTGCTTGTGGAAGGTTCTGTCTGGGCATTATGGGGAGCAGAGGAAGACTACAGAGTGAGGGCTGAGCATGGTAGGAGTGCACGGGGCCATACCTGGAAGACAGTGAGGATGGCTGCAGGGAACGTGTCAATGTTGGTTGTTGGAGTCTCATCTTGAAAGTTGAACCTGAGAAAAACAAACAGTGTTAGGAAGCACGGCCCATCAGGAGCTAGGAGCAGTGGTGGCGACGTGCTCATCCCAGGCACCAGGGCTGTTCTCCAGGAGAGGCAGGCAGGTGGAAGAGGCCTGGGCAGCACTGTCTGCTCTGAGCACTGCCTCCCCGGGGGGACCCCAAGAGTGTTGCTCCCCTCCTGCACCCACTTACTGTCCCCCAAATAGCTGCATCCCCAGCAGAGCGAAGACCACGATGAACAGGAAGAGTAAGAAGAGGAGGCTGACCATGGACTTCATGGAGTTGAGCAGGGACACCACCAAGTTGCACAGCGATCTCCAGTACCTGCGACAGGCTGTGTCTGAGTCCTATGCTGTGCCCAGCTCAGCCTCCTGGCCCACACATAGCTGGGCTTTTGGCATTACACCCATGGCTTCTGCAAACTGCAAACCTGAGGGCCCCACACCTAGATAGACAGTGAAGGCTCCCTCTGGGGTCTCAGACCCGCTACTCCAACTTCACTGCTAGGGCCCCCAGGGCTGGCAGAGTAAACATGTCCAGTGCTGGACTCACCTTCATTCTCCCAATGCCCTCCACTGTCATGCAGTTTAGAGGGTGATCGCACCACTCATCAGGCGGCCAAGGCCAAGTACAGTCCCAGACACCCACCCTGCCCTCCTCTCCTCACTGCCAACACCAGCCAGCTGCCAAGTGCCCAGGCCAGCTCATGAGAACCGCAGTAGGACAAGATGAGAGTTGGCATGGTCTCTCAGCGAAGTCTTTTGCAAGCCCTGGGATCAGCATCAATGCCCAGCCTCCAGCCTCTCACAGAGAACAGGCCCGGCCGCCTGGACCCAGCTTCTCTGACAGCCTCAGCTCCTCCCTGACATCCTTGCTCTCATCCAGCGCCACCAAGGCTGCTGAGGGTCTGGATGCTGACAGCAGCTGAGGGACTGTGCCTGTCAATGGCTGTGGTCAGTCTCTAGTACTGCCCACACGTGCTCACGGGGCATGGCTGCCCTCCAGGTGCCCTGTGTTGCCCCTGCTCCCCAGGGAGACCCACCTCTGCATGTGCCACCCAATCACTCTGGAATGGAAAGCCTACAGGACAGACACCATTGCCCCCTGTGCTCACACTGTCTTTGAGCACCACTGGGCCCACCCCAGACAGCCAGCCCTCCCCTATGGATTCTCTTAGAAGGCACCTGAGGGTTAAGGGAAGATGGCCTGGAAAAGTCTGGGACTGGCAAGGGTCTAGGCCTACCTGCCCCAGGATAAGGGTCAGTCACCCCTCCTGTGAGAAACAGAGCCCAAGATGCCAGGCCCCAAGGCTGGGTGGAGGCAGGCCTACGTTCACTCCCTGGAGGTCCCATCAGCAGCACATGGCAGGGAAGGAGGCCTGGACACATGGCCCAAAAGACTCTGTAGGAGTCTGCAGACACAGCTAGATGGGGTCTCTGTGTTACACCTTCACACCCTCAGATGGGCCTGTGCTTGGGTTTTTAATGGACAGGAAAATACCACCAGGATTTTGGTCTAGCCCAGGAGGCCACTGTCTCAGGCTCCACACAACTGTGCCAACTGCTGGAACTCTGCTGTGGTCTGGCTGTGTGGGGTGCAGGCCCCAGAAATGCAGGGCGTAGTGACCCCATAGCAGCATGGGGCCCTGCTGTGGCATCTGGCTGTGGCCAAAATGCTGAGTCCACAGCAGCCCTTGCTTCTGATGAGACTCTTCCCACCAGCGCTGTGGAAGCCCCAGCCCCTCCCTGGCAGCATCACATCCTGCCCTGGGCCACAGACTCGAGGGCACATGCAGAGGTGCGTCTCCCTAGGGAGCAGGGGCGACCCTGGGCACCTGGAGGGCAGCCATGCCCTGTGAGAACTTGTGGGCAGACCTAGAAACTGGCCACAGCCACTGGCAAGCACAGTCCCTCAGCTGCTATCAGCATCCAGACCCTCAGCAGCATTGGTGGCCCTGGATGAGAGGGTCCTGGTAGAAAGGCTGTGAGGGGAGGAGCTGAGGCTGCCAGAGAAGCTGGGTCCAGGCGGCTGGGCCTGTTCTCTGTGAGAGGCTGGAACCTGGGCGTTGGTGCAGAACAGATGAAGCAGGATACGAATGAAGACATGGTCTTGTCACTGTCTCGTCACTGGGCTGGGGTGTGCCAGGTTGGCTCAACAGGAAAGACCATGTTGGGTCAGAGGTTATGGCGAAAACTCCCTGCCCTCCCCAGGGGTGGGCTGCAGGGAAGGACACAAGCACAATGACAAGGACACTGGCTCTACTGACTGCAAAGCAAAGTCACTTTTGAGGGCTGGGAGGAAGGGTCTGGCTGCATCAGGAGGGCACAGGATACAGACTGCCGGGGGTAAGCAGGCTGACAAGGGCTGAGAAAAGAGCAGGTAGCACAGAGACCCATCCAGGAGGCCCCAAGGGTGCAAGGTGCCCAATGGGGACTGCTCTACAACCAGCCTTTGTCTGGAAACCAGTGGAAGCCCCCAAAAGTGCTCTAGGTACCATGAACCCCTAAAAACACACCACAGGGGGCCAGCCTCATGGCAGGAGCACAGACATACTTGGTGACTTCGAAGATCTGCAGCAGGCGCAGCACCCGCAGCACACTGATGCCGAAGGAGGCTCCTGGCTTGATGGCCGCCCAGACCACCTCGAAGATGCTGCCCACAATCACCTACAACAGCATGGGGTCACCTCAGGGCCTCCAGGGCCTGCACACTCACTCGCACGCTCACTCACACACTCAGCTACACACTCGGCCACACACTCACCTGCACATTCACACACTTGTCTGCACACTCAGCTACACATTTGGCTATACTCAGCCACACAATCATCTGCACACTCACCTGTACACTTGACCACACATTTGCACACTCGCTATACACTCAGCCACACTCACCTACACACTCGGCCACTCACTTGTACACTCATTCACTCAGCACTCAGATGCATACTTGGCTGTACACTCACTCACACACTCACCTGCACACTCGACCACTCAGCCACACACCCAGCTGCACACTCGGCCACACACTCACCTGCACACTTGGCTGCAAACTCAGCTGCACTCAGTTGCATATTCCCCTGCACACTCGCCTGAACACAGCCATACACTTACCTGCACACTCCCCCACACCAGGCCAGAGGAGGCGCAGCCTCATGCTCAGCCTGCCTCCAGGAGGCCCCAGCCCCAGGACCTACCCTCCCACTCCTCCCAGACCCACCAGAGAGACAGACATGGACCAAGGCCACCTGTGGTTTCCTGGCAGCTCTCAGCTCCACCCAGCCTGATGCTGCCTCTGTGCCTCATCACAGCTCTGTAGCCAGCAAATCACTCCAGACAGGCCCATCAGGCCATTCCTCATAGACTGGCAGTCTGTTTCCCCAAGACTTCTAAAATATTCAGTTTCATAAACTACATCGTGAGTTCTTCCTTGTCCCAGTGACCAGGAACCACATGTGCCCCTGGAGCTGGTCACGATAAGCCTGACATCTGGGTGGTGGACAGGGCACCTCAGGGACTAGTAGTGCTGGGGTCTGTGAGCAGGGGGAAGCCTCCCCCATTGGCCATGAATGGACTGGGAGAAGGGCTGTCCTATCATGCCTACTGCAAAGGACTCGGGGCAGATCAGTGGGCTGGAACACAGCAGACCCTCATCACTTTCCTTTTGTATGGGCAACACAAGGGGCTCAAACAGGTCACTCCAAAGGGCATTGCACCCCGTGGCTCAAGGTCAGCACTGAGGACCCATGTCTACTTTGTTGTGTGACTCGTTTCCTTTTACTCACGCTCCTGCAATCAGTGTTAAGCACAAACCTCTTGAATTCTGTCTCATCACATTTGGTGCACATATTTTCTAAAATTTCAGTCACTTCTACCAATTTCTATCAATTTCACATCAACTGCAAATCCGATCAGCTTAACATCAATATTTTTTTTTTGATTGTGATAACAATTCCTTATATTTCTCCTGGGGGTTCATATACTATCATTTGTCTGTTCACATCTGCTTTCCCTGGTAAGTTTCTTTTTTTTTTTATTGTTGGGGATTCATTGAGGGTACAATAAGCCAGGTTACACTGATTGCAATTGTTAGGTAAAGTCCCTCTTGCAATCATGTCTTGCCCCCATAAAGTGTGACACACAACAAGGCCCCACCCCCCTCTCTTTCTGTTTCCCCCCCATAACCATAATTGTCATTAATTGTCCTCATATCGAAATTGAGTACATAGGATTCATGCTTCTCCATTCTTGTGATGCTTTACTAAGAATAATGTCTTCCACGTCCATCCAGGTTAATAAAAAGGATGTAAAGTCTCAATTTCTTTTAATGGCTGAATAGTATTACATGGTATACATATTCCACAGCTTGTTAATCCATTCCTGGGTTGGTGGGCATTTAGGCTGTTTCCACATTTTGGCGATTGTAAATTGAGCTGCAATAAACAGTCTAGTACAAGTGTCCTTATGATAAAAGGACTTCTTTCCTTCTGGGTAGATGTCCAGTAATGGGATTGCAGGATCAAATGGGAGGTCTAGCTTGAGCGCTTTGAGATTTCTCCATACTTCCTTCCAGAAAGGTTGTACTAGTTTGCAGTCCCACCAGCAGTGTAAAAGTGTTCCCTTCTCTCCACATCCACGCCAGCATCTGCAGTTTTGAGATTTTGTGATGTGGGCCATTCTCACTGGGGTTAGATGATATTTCAGGGTTGTTTTGATTTGCATTTCTCTAATATATAGAGATGATGAACATTTTTTCATGTGTTTGTTAGCCATTCGTCTGTCATCTTTAGAGAAAGTTCTATTCATGTCTATTGCCCATTGATATATGGGATTGTTAGTTTTTTTCATGTTGATTAATTTGACTTCTCTATAGATCCTAGTTATCAAGTTTTTGTCTGATTGAAAATATGCAAATATCTTTCCCATTGTGTAGGTTGTCTCTTTGCTTTGGTTATTTTCTCCTTAGCTGTACAGAAGCTTTTCAGTTTAATGAAGTCCCATTTGTTTATTTTTGTTGTTGTTGCAATTGCCATGGCAGTCTTCTTCATGAAGTCTTTCCCCAGGCCAATATCTTCCAGTGTTTTTCCTATGCTTTCTTGGAGGATTTTTATTGTTTCATGCCTTAAATTTAAGTCCTTTATCCATCTTGAATCAATTTTTGTGAGTGGGGAAAGGTGTGGGTCCAGTTTCAGTCTTTTACATGTAGACATCCAGTTCTCCCAACACCATTTATTGAATAGGGAGTCTTTCCCCCAAGGTATGTTCTTGTTTGGTTTATCGAAGATAAGGTGGTTGTAAGATGTGAGTTTCATTTATTGGTTTTCAATTCGATTCCAAGTGTCTATGTCTCTGTTTTTGTGCCAGTACCATGCTATCTTGAGCACTATGGCTTTGTAGTACAGACTAAAATCTGGTATGCTGATGCCCCCAGCTTTATTTTTGTTACTAAGAACTGCCTTAGCTATACGGGGATTTTTCTGGTTCCATACAAAACGCAGAATCATTTTTTCCAAATCTTGAAAGTACGATGTTGGTATTTTGATGGGAATGGCATTGAATAGGTAGATTGCTTTGGGAAGTGTAGACATTTTAACAATGTTGATTCTTCCCATCCATGAGCATGGTATGTTCTTCCATTTGTTAATATCCTCTGCTATTTCCTTTCTGAGGATTTTATAGTTTTCTTTATAGAGGTCCTTCACCTCCTTCGTTAGGTATATTCCTAGGTATTTCATTTTCTTTGAAACTATGGTGAAGGGAGTTGTGTCCTTAATTATCTTCTCATCTTGACTGTTATTGGTGTATACAAAGGCTACTGACTTGTGGACATTGATTTTATATCCTGAAACATTACTGTATTTTTTGATGACTTCTAGGATTCTTGTGGTTGAGTCTTTGGGGTTCTCTAAGTATAAGATCATGTTGTCAGCAAAGAGGGAGAGTTTGACCTCCTCTGCTCCCATTTGGATTCCCTTTATTTCCTTGTCTTGCCTAATTGTATTGGCTAGAACTTCCAGCACTACGTTGAATAGTAAAGGGTGACAGAGGACAACCTTTTCTGGTTCCAGTTCTAAGAGGAAAAGCTTTCAGTTTTACTCCATTCAGTAAAATATTGGCTGTGGGTTTGTCATAGATAGCTTCGATCATTTTTAGAAATGTGCCACCTATGCCTATACTCTTCAGTGTTCTAATTAGAAAAGGATGCTGCATTTTATCAAATGCTTTTTCTGCATCTATTGAGAGGATCATGTGGTCTTTATTTTTGCCTCTGTTAATATGGTGGATAACGTTTATGAACTTGCGTATGTTAAACCAGCCTTGCATCCCTGGGATGAAGCCTACTTGATCATGATGAATGACTTTTTTGATGATAAGCTGTAATCTGTTGGCTAGGATTTTGTTGAGAATTTTTGCATCTATATTCATGAGTGAGATTGGTCTGAAATTCTCCTCTGGTTTTGGTATCAGGGTGATGTTTGCTTCATAGAATTTGTTGGGGAAGATTCCTTCTTCCTCAATTTTTTGTAATAATTTCTGCAGTACAGGAATAAACTCTTCCTGAAGGTTTGATAGAATTCTGGAGTGAAGCCATCTGGACCAGGGCATTTTTTGGTTGGAAGAGTTTTTATTGTTTCTTTGATCTCAGTGCTTGAAATTGTTCTGTTCAGGAGGTCTATTTCTTCCTGGTTGAGTCTAGGGAGAGGGTGTGATTCCAAGTATTTATCCATTTCCTTTACATTGTCAAATTTCTGGGCATAGAGTTTCTGGTAGTATTCAGAGATGATCTCTTGTATCTCTGTGGGATCAGTTGTTAATTCCCCTTTATCATTTCTGATTGAGGTTGCTAGAGATTTTACTTTTCTATTCCTCGTTAGTCTGGCCAATGGTTTATCTATTTTATTTATTTTTTCAAAAAACCAACTCCTTGTTTCATTAATTTTCTGAATGATTCTTTTGTTTTCAATTTTATTGATCTCTGATTTGATTTTGGATATTTCTTTTCTTCTACTGAGTTTAGGCTTATATTGTTCTTCTTTTTCCAATTCCATAAGATCTCTTGTGAGATTGTTGATGTGCTCTCTTTCTGTTTTTCGAATGTAGGCATCTAAAGCGATGAATTTTCCTCTCAAAACTGCTTTTGCAGTATCCTACAGGTTTTGGTAGCTTGTGTCTTCATTGTTGTTATGCTAAGGAAGTTAATGATTTCCTGTTTTATTTCTTCCTGCACCCATCTGTTATTCAACAGAAGATTGTTTAATTTCCATGCGTTTGGGTGGAGTCAAGCGTTTTTGTTACAGTTGAGTTCCACCTTTAGTGCCTTATGGTCTGAGAAGATACAAGGTAAAATTTCAATTCTTTTGATTCTGTTGAGATTTCTTTTGTGTCCCAGGATATGATCAATTTTGAAGAATGTTCCATGGGGTGATGAGAAGAATGTATATTCTTTATCTTTGGGATGGAGTGTTCTATGTGCATCTATCATTCTAGGGTCTCATTTAAATCTCTTATATCTTTAATTTCTGTTTAGAGGATCTGTCCAGCTCTGTAAGAGGAGTGTTAAAGTCCCCTGTTATTATGGTATTATCAGATATCATATTGCTCAGACTGAGTAAGGTCTGTTTCAAGAATCTGGGAGCATTTAAATTCGGTGCATAAATATTTAGAATTGAAATGTCTTCTTGTTGTATTTTTCCCTTGACCAATATAAAGTGACCATCTTTGTCTCTTTTGACTTTAGTTGCTTTAAATCCACATGTATCAGAAAATAAGATTGCAACTCCTCTTTTCTTCTGGATTCCATTTGCTTGAAAAATTGTCTTCCAACCCTTGACTCGGAGCTTTAATTTGTGTTTTGAAGCCAGGTGTGTTTCTTGCAGACAGCAAATGGATGGCTTGTTTTTTTTAATCCAGTCAACCAATCTATGTCTCTTCGGTGGCAAATTCAAGCCATTAACATTTATTGAGATAATTGATAAGTGTGGTAGTATACTATTCATCTTATTTGTTGAGAGTCCATTGCTTAGTTTTATCTTTTGCATCAGTGTGGAGTTTAGGTTCTGTCCTTTAATTTCTGAGTTCTTACGTTGCTGCTGATCCATTGTGGTGGTCAATGTGCAGAACAGGTTGAAGTACTTCCTGTAGAGCTGGTGTTGTTGTGGCGAATTTCCTCAATGTTTGTATATTCGTAAATGATTTGATTTCTCCATCAATTTTGAAGCTTAGCTTAGCAGGATATAGAATTCTGAGCTGGTAATTATTCTGTTTAAGTATATTAAAGGTAGATGACCATTGTCTTCTTGCTTGGAAAGTTTCATTAGAGACGTCTGTGGTCACGCTGATGGATTTGCCCCTGTATGTCAACTGGCACGTACTCCTGGCAGCTTGCAGAATCTTTTCGTTTGTCTTGACTTTGGAGAGCTTCATCACAATGTGTCTTGGAGAAGCTCGGTTAGAGTTGAGGCGACCTGGAGTCCGATATCCCTCTGAAAGCAGTGTGTCAGAATCTTTGGTGATATTTGGGAAATTTTCTTTTACAATATTCTCTAGTATGGCTTCCATTCCTCTGGGGCATTCTTCTTCCCCTTCTGGAATTCCTATAACTCGTATGTTGGAACGCTTCATAAAGTCCCATAATTCTGACAGTGAACGTTCTGCTTTCTCTCTCTTCTTTTCTGCCTCTTTTACTATCTGAGTTATCTCAAGAACTTTGTCTTCTACCTCTGAAATTCTTTCTTCTGCATGGTCTAACCTGTTGTTGATACTTTCCATTGCATCTTTAAGTTCCCTAATTGACTGTTTGAGTTCCTTCAGGTCTGCTATATCCTTTTTATGTTCTTCATATCGTTCATCTCTTATTTGATTCTGATTTTGGATTTCCTTTTGGTTATTTTCCACTTTATTAGCAGTTTTCTTCATTGTTTCCACCATTTCTTTCATTGTTTTCAACATGTGTATTCTAAATTCCCTTTCTGTCATTCCTAACATTTCTTTATAGGTGGAATCATCTGCAGTAGCTACCTCATGGTCCCTTGGCCGGGTTGTTCTGGACTGGTTCTTCATGTTGCCTGGAGTTTTCTGCTGATTCTTCCTCATGAGTGATTTCTTTTATCTGTTTCCTTGCCCTAATTTTCCTTTCACTTCCTCTTGCTCTTTAAGTTCTCATGCCTGTGGAAGTTGCGGGCGGGTTTAGACGTTTTTCCACTGTTTTAGTCTTCCTCTTGGGGTCCAGAAGTCTCTCGCTGACTCCCTGTATCCTCGCAGGGGTGATGATAGGCAGATCCCACCAGCCAGAGATGCCTGGAGTCCTATCTCCCCAGACTCACGGTGCCCAGATGCAAGGAAGCTGTTACTCGGCCGCCATTTTGCTCTACCTCCTAACATCAATATTCTTGCCAAGTCACCAAGACAATGGTAACTAGATGTGGGCAGGATAGCACTAACCCACTGCCTGATGTCTAGGAATGGCAGGTGCGCCATCTGTGCCAGTCACCCCAAATGCATAGGCATCTGCTACACACCTCTATCTTGCCCCAAAACACACCATTCAGAGAATATCACATGTCCTGCCAACATCCAGGTGTGCCAATACTACAGCATCTGCGATAACCCTACCCGCACAACAACCTGGGCAAACTGGCCAAAATTTGTTCTTGGTGATCACACCAACTTTTCTCAACACCAGCATATTATTTAGATGCTTACCCAGGGTTTAAGACTGTAATTCTCTAAATATCCTTCCTTCTTGTCATCAGTCTTCCAGCAGCTTCTGTTTTTCACTATTCCTCAAAATTGGACCCAGTGATTTACACAGGGGGTGGCCTCAGAGATGGTCCCCAGCAACCCAGCGCCATGCTCACACCCATGTGCCATCCCACCCCTTGAGGGCAGTGCCAAAGAGAATACAGCAAAAGTAATTAGATCCCACATCTGAGATTAGGTCACAAAGAGCTGTGGTTCCTGCCCTGGTCTCTTTCCTGACTCCCAGATTGGGAAAGAGCTGTGTTATGAGCATGCCCAGCAAACTCTGGAGAGGACCAGTGACTTGGACCTGAGCCCTGCCAATAACCTCGTCTATGAGCCTGAAAGCTGATCTTTTGAGGCCTGTCAACAGCCACAAGCATGACCTTGAATTCTCTAGCTTGGGATGACTACTATAACATTAGGGTATAATTTAACTGGCCTGGGAAGTAGAAATGAGGGCCCAGAGGGCTTCTCGGAACTCCCAGCACCTGCCAACTGGGTTTCAGCACTGCTGTGGACCAGCTGTGCCTCCCCTTGTCCCCTTTTCAAGCAGGAACATCTACAGCAGGTACCTTGTGCCCACTGCTGTGCCATGGGCATGGGAGGCAGAGAACTCACCTCTTTAGCCACACAGGTTGGCAGAGTTGGAGGCATTGCACTTAGGGAGCTAGGCCCATGAAGCCTCACCACACCAGGGCCTGGCTAACGAGATTCTAGGCCTGGAGCTGATATGATGCGAACCTGGGGAATCTGGGAGGCATGTCCATTAGGGACCAGACAGCAGACTGAGGCAGGCAGGCCCTAGAAGAGTCCCCAGAGACCCTCCTCTCTGTGCTCATGCCCTGTGTGAGTCACGTTCCTAAGTACCTCCATTGCTACTGGGCCCTGTGGCTCGCTCCTAACAAAGAGAATATAGCAAAAGAGGCACCACTTCTGAAACTGGGCTCCTATTGCTCCTGTCCCGAGCACTCCCAGTTTCCTCTCCAACCACAAGCTCACATGCTGTGAGAGGCCCCGGGCCAGGGCCAAGGCAGCCACATGCATGAGCATGAAAGCAAACTCTGCAGCCCACATCCAGCCTCAGGTTGATGGCCTCCCTGGCCTTCAATTACACCAAAACCTCCTGAGGGACCCTGAGCCCCAGGCACCCAGTTCCATCATGACTAGGTTCCTAATCCATAGAAACATGGGATAATAGATTTTCATAGTTTAAGCTGCTAAGTTTTAAAATACTGTGTTAGCACATGTGCAAATTGTCTCCATGTCCTGGAACCCATTAGTTCAGATCAAATCAAAATGCATTTAAAATATTAACATGCCCTGGCTCGGTGCCTGTAGCTCAAGCAGTTAGGACACCAGCCACATACATTGGAGCTGGTAGGTTCTAATCCAGCCTGGGCCCGCCAAACAACAATGACAACTACAAACAAAAAATCGCCGGGCATTGTGGCAGGCCCCTGTGGTCCCAGCTACTAGGGAGGCTGAGGCAGAAGAATTGCTTGGGCCCAAGAGTATGAAGTTGCTGTGAGCTGTGATGCCATGGCACTCTACCCAGGGCAACAGCTTGAGACTCTGTCTCAAAAAATAAAATTAAATTGGGCGGTGCCTGTGCTCAAGGAGTAGGGCGCAGGTCCCATATGCCGGAGGTGGCGGGTTCAAACCCAGCCCCGGCAAAAAAAAACAAAAAATAAAATTAAATTAAAAAAAAAAAAATATTAATGTGTCCTGTAACCTCTCCATCTCTTGGGTTTCCTCTGCCTGTGGCAATTACTTAGCTTTTCTTTGTGACCAAGGCAAAGGGTAAGAAGAGCTGGTGTTTTCCCAGCCAACTGTCAAAGTCACAGACATCCTCACCCCAGAGCTCACCCTTAGCTGCCACCACCCAGTCCTTTCCAGAAATCGGACACATTGCATGGTGCACAGCCCGGTCCCTGAAGGCAGAGAGCAGGGCTGAGCACAGGCGCCCAGGCAGACCAGATGGACAGCCCTGGGCCAGTCATATATACCATGAGAGTCGTGAGGATGTAACAGTCATGGACAACGTCCTCTCCATTGTAGGAATGTGGTGCCCATGAGAAAGAAATTTAAGTTAAACTGAATTTCCAAGCTGAAGTTTTACTTCTGTGTGGGTCCAGGTCCTCCCCCCATCCCCTGGTTACTGCAGACTCTGTAGAGCACTAAGTCCTTCCTTGGGGTTGGCACCTCTACTTGCCACTCAGCGCCTCCCACAGGTTAGAATGCAGCCCTGGCAGATGTCAACCCTGCTGCATCTTATGGCCCCCAGCTCAGGATTGCCAGGCCCTGCACCCTGGTCTCAGCTCAGCAAGTTGTGTCAGCTCCTTGTCCACGGGCTGGCAACGAAATGTAGGCCAGGCTCATCCTATACCTACCCCAAGTAGGACACAGCCACCATGGCCCAATCTTCCTCTCCCAGAAGGGTCCATGCATGTGCCCAGCCTGCCCAGGGCCATAGCCACAGGCCAAAAGCACAGCCCCACTGGGCTCTGCCATAGAGAGATTGAGGCCTCCGCAGGTTACCTATACCCCAGGCACGGAAGGAGTGCAGAGACTGTGGCTACTCTGAACATCTAAAGACAGGTCGGAGGGAAGAGGGCAACCTCTGACATGAACAGCAGCTGCGGCCAGCACCCCCCCCCCCAGTCAGGCCAGGCCAGATCTCCCTCTGTCACCTCCATGGACTACTCTGTCTTTAATTAGGCCTTCCTGACTCATGGGACCACAGAGCCCAGCCCTCCCTGGGTATGTGAGGTGGGCTGTGTCACGTGATGGATCTGGGCACTCAGCAAGGATGGGCTCATACACCAGGGCCCCAGCAGGTGTCCCTAATGAGCATCTTACTCACCCCAAAGTCAAAGCAGTTGAAGGAGGACCGGAAGTAACTTCTGGGTCCCAGGCCGTACATCTTCAGGGACATCTCTGTGAGGAAGAGACCCAGGAAAACAAACTCCGCAAAGTCTAGGGGAAGTCAGACAAGAGAGGATTACTGCAAGGCCTCCTCCCAGCCTAGATGCAGCCCAGACTGCAGAACACCAGAGCTCTGGGCCTGCCAGGTCTGGTCTGCAGCCCCCATGCTCTGAAATCTCAGCCCAGGACAGGAAGGACAGATTGAGAGGGGCTGGAGAGATGCCTGGCGCAGAGTGGGGGTAAGCTTCCTATGCTGGGGACTCAGAGGGCGGGCTTGGAAGGAGGCTCCTGAGACAGGCTCAGAGACAAGCTCTGGGAGGGTGCTCCTTCCCTCACAAGAGGTCCTGGGGCTGTGGGGCAAAGGCCTAATCCAAGGAGGAGAAACTGGGCCGCATTTTCTGTCTGCCCATTGGGACATTTGGAGGCTCCTCTGGCCCCACTGCAGCATTCTGAATTTCACTTTGTTTGTGCATCTGCCTGCTTGGTGGAGCTCCTTGCCACTTAGGCACCCTAGGCCTGTTCGTTGCCATGATCCCAGAAGGTAGCACCCATTGGGGGCTCAGGGACACTGTCCTTTGCAATGCCAGTGAGACAAGGGGCTCCTACAAGTATGTCAAAAGTGGGGGTAGCCTCATCCCAGGAGTCCACCTGCAGCCCTCCTTAGGCTTTGGGTGAAGCCACTCTGGGACCAGGGGCTGTGTGGGGACTTCAAGGCACATAGACACTCCAGCCCAGCCCACGTAGGAGGAGGGAGGCAGAGAGAGAGAGAAAGCAGTTACTCCAGAAGCTATACAAGGCCACAGATGGCAGGGGACAGCCAGGCTCATCACTGGCCACACCAGGAGCCAGGTACTGCATACAAGAGGCCAAAGGCACCATGGCCTGGGGCTAGGTGGCAGAGGCCAGGAGAGGAGCCAAAACCTAGGGCAAGGCCCCATAAAGAACAAGGCCATGGGAGGGCGCAAAGGGCAAGCTGAGGGTCCTGTCATCTGGTACATGCCATCCCAACCTGCCCAGAGCTCCGAATGCCAGGGTCTCTGTCAAGAGAGGACTGTAAGCAAATAAAGCTGCTCGTGAGACAGCCAGTGGTGGAGCACCCTGAAGCCCGCCTGCACCCACAGCTGTTGTGAGGGCTGTATAGGCCTGGTGGCTTCAGTCAGGGGCACCATGAACGCAGACTCCCCTCACTGTGGCCGAGAACATGGACAGCCGGGCTACCAGGAACAAGTTGCCCACAGCCAGACTAGCCCCTGAGCCAGAAATCACCAGGCACCCCAGCCAGGCATGCAAGGATACCAAGGCCAATAGCCTCCCTGAAGAAGCCAAGGAAGGGGCTGATATCAGAGGCAAGGACACCCATAGACCCTCAGGCAGATCACCAGAACAGGGCTTAGCTCCAAAACAACAGGTGCTGTGCCAGGTCTGTCTCATGAGCTGTGTGAGGCCTCAGGGAGCTCATGAGGCAGCAGGGCCAATAGCTCTCCTGCCTCACCATTTACACCTTGGTTTTGAAACCATGGTAATGCACTGAGGGTGGGTCCTAGAGGACAGGCAGCCAGGGACCACACCTACAAAGTGGCAGCCTTGGGATAGGTACCACAGGAAACCCGCCTCAGGCCAATACACCCTGCCCTTTGAGTCAGCCTCCTTTAGGCTCATGTGTGGTGAAGGACAGAGACGCTCAGTCACAGCAAATGCCCACCCACCTCCAGCCACTGTCCCTCTGTAATACAAGTGAAGCTGGAAACCATGGAGATGACCGAGCAGTAAGTGCCGGTTCCAGCAATCGGCACTTCCAGCCTGTTCTCTGCATGTGGGATGTGTGACCAGACTGTGCAGCCACCTGCTTCCAAGCCTGGGCACTGCTGGTGTCCTCTCACAGAAGGATGGGCCTGGCTAGCTGGGTTGGGAGGAAGCCCCACCACATTCACATTTGCTTGAGCTGAGAACTCAAGCAAAACCCTGAACCCAGTGCTAAGCTAAGTTCCAAGATAGCAAACTATGGGCCCCAGGACTCCTGAATTAGGAGTCAGAGAAAGTATTCAGCATACATCCCTCCCTGGACATCACCCTCCTGGGAATGGGAGCCAGGGTGCCTTCCAGAAGCTCCCTGGATCCTTCTGCCCCCTTTTCCTATTAGAGCAGGAAGAGATTTCAGTACCAAGTCTGGGGAACTGTGGCCTAGGATCCTACCCATGTCTTCCTAGGCCTATAAGTCTTGTCTCTTTAGTTTGTAAAAACCGTGAAGGTGGAGGCTGGGTCAGTGGCCCCTGGAGAGAGTCTGGGCCAGCCCATCAACACAGCAGAACACTCAGACAGGGCTGAGGGCCAGGACCATTCTTCTCTGAAGTCAGAAGAGGCTCTCCTGGGGCAGCCTAGGTGGCTTCAGGCACACAGGGCCCTCATGAGAGAGCAAGGCCCATGTGGGAGTCCCAATAATGCCCTATCCCTAGCTCAGCTACAGACGCCAAGCAGGGTGAGCACAGCTGACCCCTGGAGAATGGAGAGAATGAAGCACTAACCATAGAACAGAAGACATCAGTGGTTTCTTTGTGTTTTGTAGTCTCACTCTGTCGCCCTGGGTAGAGTGCCATGGCATCATCACAGCTCACAGCAACCTCAAACTCTGGGGCCCAAGTGATTCTACAGCCTCAGCCTCCTGAGTAGATGAGATTACAGGTGCCTGACATAACAACCAGCTAGTTTTTCTCTTTTTAGTAGAGATGGAGTCTCACTTTTGCTCAGGCTGATCTCGAATCCTTTAGCTCAGATGATCCTCCCACCTTAGCCTCCCAGAGCACTAGGATTACAAGTGTGAGCCATGGCCTCAGGTGAGTTTTTTGTCTTTAATCCTCTTTGTGAGGAAGACAACAGAGCTAGACAACTCCACAGGCCACAGAGTCCCACGTGTGGAGGGCTGGCACTGGGACCAAGGTCCCCACCCCCAGTCATCTTCCTCTCTCATCCCTGGGGCTATGGCCAGGGTCAAGATAGGTCATGACTTCAATCCCTGTTACCCATTGAAAGGCTCCAGTCACAGGGGGCAGGGATGCATCCAGGGCCAACCAATCACATAGGAAAATGGAAATAACCCCAAAGGTAGCAACCAGAACAGGTGCCCAGGGCAGGGGCAACAGCCTTGTGGCAGGAAGGAGCATGGCACTGTGGCCCTAGTCTGTAGGTCTAAGCCCTCCAAAGGAGCATAAAGGTCTCTCTGGCCTGGCCTGGCCCTGGCCACCCCACATACCTTCTCCCCTGGGGGCCCAGGCCTCTCGTCCCATTTCACAGTATGCTGAGAAATAGAGGTTCACAGGACGTGGGCAGCCCAGGGATGGGGAGGCCACCTCAGGTCCCAGACACATTCCAGCCTCCAGCAGAGCCCCTGGGGGCTGCCCATGTCTGTGGGACAGTCTGGGCAACACAGGGATCCTGTGAGGGCTCCCAGGTAGAAAGGGGCAGGAGACGTCCAAGTTGCCCATGAGCAGAAGGGGCCCAGCCAGATACATACACAGCGCCGTGGTGAGACGCTGTGGCTGGTTGTAGTGCACCCTGGCCACACACAGTGTGTTCAGGGCCACCACACACAGCACCGCCCAGTAGAAGATCTGAGCCTTCACCACACGCTGGATGAAGAACCGGAACAGCTTCTCCTTCCTCCGGAAGTATGATGAGCTCTCCGTCTTCCCGCTCTTGAGGCTGGCACGGGCGAAGGGAGATCCTGGGGGACAGGGGACTTGCTGAGGGTGTGGGGGACCAGCAGGCCTCAGGACACACACCTGACCCTCCCATGGCACACTCTCACAGACACACCCTTGAGGACACTGGTCCCTAGCCCAGACAGTCATAGATACTTATGCTGATTATCTCTGTGGCCCCCATCTTGCTAGTGAGGGAGCCGAAGGCCTCAGTGATCTCCACGGTTACTGGGTGCCAGATGGGAGTGTTGGACTGGGCCTAGATGATCCACTTCCACTGTCTCTGGTCCCAGCACCCTGCCACTGTCTGCAGGTATCCTGAGCTTTCTGCACCTCCAAGACATAAATCTCCCCAAATCCCACCTCATCAGTTTGGCTGAGGAATTCTGCAGCACCTGGCCCTCCCTCTCTCCCAGTGGCTCAGGGTTCACAGCTAGGGGCCACCTGTTCTTACCCAATTTCCTAGGGCACAGCCAAGTTCACTGTGCACATGTGGCCCATGCCTCCTGCCCACCAAGCTTCAAGCCCTACTCTGATCCAATGCTTGCAGCTCTCCCCTCCTCACATCCAACCATGTGGCCTCCTTGCATTTCCACACACTCTCCCTTCTGCTCTGCCCAGCCCCTCATGGTGGGTCCTTGGCTCCACTCACAGTGGTCTTCACTAAACTGCCCCTGTCACTGTGTCTGCTTACTGACCCACTCTGTGCCCAGCTCCCGCAAAAGCCCCTGAGCTCTGAGAGGACAGGGGCCACATGCCTCTGTTACCATGTGATGGCAAGGCTTCTGATAAAGCATGGTGAGTGGGGCAGGGCCTCCATCGTGCCTGGGATGCTGTGTGTGCCTCTAGGGCTGGCCATGTCCCTGCAGCAGCCTGTGCAGGAACTGCCCGACGTGTGCAGCATGGGCTGGCCACTGTGTCCATGACACAGACAGCTGTGCCTAGCCAAGCGCCTCTCGGGGTGCAAACCCTGTGTGAAGACACAGGTGTGTGAGTGTATCGCTGTGAGCACCTCTGCACATGTCATGTGTGCATGTGCACACCCAGGCGCTCAGCACAATGGAGAATCAGCGGGCTGGGAAAGACAGACTCTGAGGCCTTCAGCGGGACACGTCCACAAGCTGAGCAGCTGTGTCAGACACACAGGGAGACACTGTCATAGGTGGCCTCGGGCCCAGCAAGAGGGTCCAAAGGAGACCACAAGCCAGTCATGGGTGTCCTTGCAGGGCCCTACGGGTGGATTCTTAGTGCTTGGGATGCAAATGCACAGAACACCATCCCCACAGCCCTCTTTCTGTAAAGCCAAGATAGAACCTCACACCATCCACATCCAGACCTCACTGGAAGTAGTCACTTAGTCAGAGCTGACCCACCATGGCCATGCATATGCACTCATCCTCAGAGGAGCAGAGCAGGGTGCAGCGGGGGCAGACGCACAGAGCAGGCCATGTGGGACAAAGCCACACAGGGCCACAGACTGAGCCATGCACTCATAGCCCCCAACACTTGCAGTCACTTGGAACATCAGAGTTACACTCATGCTCAGCCCTGACTCAGCTCACTCTGAAAGCCAGCCAGAAGCCACATGACATGTCCTCAGCACATGCATAGCCACCCATGGAAGGGGGGAAAGGAGCATGCAGACCCCCATGGCCACTGCACCTGGCAGTGAGGGGGCAGCAAGTCCTCCAAGGGAGTCCCCAGCCGTACAGTAAGAGCTAGTCGGTGCCTGCCACAACAAAGGCCTAGTGAGAATGCTGCCTTCTGTGTCTGGCCAGCCATGCCCCACGCACTCATCTGCCTGCACCCACATAGCACACACCCTCCCTTGTCACCATATTTGCACAAAACCACACCTTCCATGGGGTCCCTGAGCCACAGCAGTTCCTTGGTGTGACCATGTGCGATGGAGCGCCAGGGCAGGGACACCCGATAGCAGGACTATTCTGTCCTGCCTGCAGGGAGCCAGCATAACCACTCAACTCACACTCACACTCTGGGACAGACCCAGCAAATTCACAGGCAGACCAGCCAGTGTCCTCAGAGCCACAGAGCCATGTGGCATGGGCCATTTGTTGAGGAAATGGGGAAAGTCAGGCCAGCATCCTGCCAGTATATCCTGGGCCACCAGTGCATTCTGGGCTGGGTGCAGGTACCCAGGACAGCATTTCCCAGTAGGCAGCCCCTGTGTGGCTGAGTCTGCCGTGGACAGCGGCCCCGGCTCAGCTCTTTGCTATTACCCTCTGTAGCAAGTGGGGAGACGTCTATGTCCAGAGCCATGTTCAGGTGGGGAAATCACAAAGGGACCGCACTTCTGCTTTTCAGTCTTTTGCATTTTCCAAGTTTAGTTTAATCAGCACATATTTTTTAATGAAAAACATTATTTCAAGAAAAAAATATTTTCAAGGTAGGGGAAAATCAAGACTGAAACTAACCTATGAATGACAATGAATTGAGCTTTCATGAGAACAAGGCATGACTGCATGCAAACATTTGAGTTCTTTCTATTCTGCCCCCTACATAGGCATTCCATGCCAGGCCTGGACAGGGAACAGAAACAGAGGGCTAAGACCATCCCTGCCCTCAGCAGCCCTTCCAGAGGCCAGTGAGATGACAGACCAGAAAAATGTGCTTTCCTTCAAGCCCAGCTTTGACTCACCAGCAGAGGACACCAAGGAACCCCTCACCTGGGTATGTGACCCTGCACACAGCACACAGCCTAGAGATTTCACACAGAAAACCCTAACCTCACAGGACTGTGAAGATTGAGTGAAACAACAAAGGGCCTAGTTCACTGGGGCTCAACCCACTTGACATGTGGCCTGCGCCTGGGACATAGCAGTCCTTGGCAACAAGGGAGGGCAGCCAAAGTCACCATGCAGCTCTGAGCACGTGAAAACCCAAGTATGGCTTCTTTTCCTCCCTCTGAGCTCCAAGCCCATCTTGATCTGACAACTTCTGAGTCCAGCCAGAGGTGAAGGCTGGAGCTCTACTGGAAATCCAGGAGGGAAAGTTGACAAGGTCCCAGGAATTCAGGTATAGCACCAAACAGATCAAAGTGAAACTAAAGAGAGAATAAGAAAGGTGTTTTTGAGAAAAAAAATGAATTCCCTTCTAAAACCATTCAGCAGATAAAAGAATAAGAAGGTCACTCTTAAAACCCAAGCTAGAGGGCGGCGCCTGTGGCTCAGTTGGTAGGGCGCCGGCCCCATATACCGAGGGTGGCGGGTTCAGGCCCGGCCCCGGCTGAACTGCAACCAAAAAATAGCTGGGTGTTGTGGCGGGCGCCTGTAGTCCCAGCTACTCGGGAGGCTGAGGCAAGAGAATCGCTTGAGCCCTGGAGGTGGAGGTTGCTGTGAGCTGTGTGAGGCCACGGCACTCTACCGAGGGCCATAAAGTGAGACTCTGTCTCTACAAAAAAAAAAAAAAAAAAAAAAACCCAAGCTAGAAGCCTGGAAAATGAAGCACAAGAACATCTCAAGTCTATGGGAGACCATGAGGGAGAACTCACAAGGACAAGGCCAGACCAAGTGGATGAGCAGAAGACCAAGGAGAGGAGATGAAAGCAATGGACAGATGGAAGAAGGGGGCTCTGAGGAGGGGCTGGACCCACAGATGAGGCCCTGGGATCTGCAGCAGGCACAGAACAAGCTCCCAAGTAGGGAGAAGAGTCCGGCAGCCCCTAGCACCTTGTCTTCAACAGGGAACAGAGACAGGGTAATGTTTACGGCACTGAGATGTGCCAGGATCTTGCTCCACAGTAAGGACCAAGGAGGGATGCTTGAGCATAAGCCAGAAGCTAAAAGTCCACCACCGGTGTAGTCCATCCAGTGACAGATGAGAGGAAGGGACTGACCAGGCCACAGGATGCCAGTCTACAGAGGAACTGACTCCCACTGAGCATGGTTGGAGTGGAGAGAAAACGTGAAGGCAAATTGCACCCTGATGGCTGTTAAGGGCTCTTGCACTTGGGGGGAGGGTGTGGCCACTCTAAGGTACTACTAAGAGTCTAGAACTAAAAAACACTAAACTGGCCCAAACCAAGAGAGGGGATAGAGTATTACAAAGATCATATCTTACTGGATTGGGGGTAGGGGAAGAAGAAGGGGAAATAGAGCAAATTAGTGATGGAAATAATGCATCTTGGTGATAAAGATAGTAAAGAAACAAATAAATACTGAAGGAAAATGTTCCTAATTATGAGAGTGGGGAAGCGAAGATAACCCTTTGTGGAACAGGAGAGTGAGAGAGAAATGATGAATAACAAGCTGATCAGAGCTGAACAAGTGAAGCTGAAAGGCAGGGACAGCAGCACTGGGACACTCAACAGGGCTGGGAGCAGGGATGGCATACAGCAACCTTGAAGCAACAAGCACAGTAGCAGATCAAGTGCTTCACACGTCAGGGACAGCAGCACAGGGACACTCAGCAGGGACAGCAGGATAGCAGCACAAGTCACATGCGGCAGGGACAGCAGCAGGGATGGCAGCACCAGGACACGCAGCAGGGACAGCTGCAGGGACGGCATGGACGGCAGCACAAGTGACACGCAGCAACCAGGAAGCAACAAGCACAGGAGCAGATCGAGCGCTTCACATGTCACTGAATCAAGACAGGCTAAATGCTCACATTAGAAATAGACCAGACAACAGGGTTAAAAAAAGCAAACTCAAAAATATGATTTACAAGAACACTTAAAATGAAAGGGCAAGAAAGGTACCAGGTAAATGCAAGCTAAAAACCAAGAACAGAGACAGCAACAAAAAGTAGCAGTGCCACATGACAGCAGACAGATGAGGTGTCTACAGAGAGACTGACCAGGCCACAAGATGCCAGACAGGCAGGGTGTGTACAGAGGGACTGATCAGGCCACAGGACACCAGACAGGTGGAGAGTCTACAGAGGGACTGACCAGGCCACAAGATGCCAGATAGGCAGGTTGTCTACAGAGGGACTGACCAGGCCACAGAACACCAGACAGGCAGGGTGTCTACAGAGGGACAGACCAGGCCATGAAACACCAGAGAGGCAGGGTGTGTACAGAGGGACTGACCAGGCCACAGGACACCAGACAGGCAGGGTGTATACAGAGGGACTGACCAGGCCACAGGACACCAGACAGGCAGGGTGTGTACGGCGTGGATGTGGAGAAAAGGGCACACTTCTGCATGCTGGTGGGAATGCACACTAATACATTCCTTCTGGAAGGATGTTTGGAGAATACTTAGAGACCTAAAAATAGACCTGCCATTTGATCCTATAATTCCTTTACTAGGTTTATACCCAGAAGACCAAAAATCACAATATAACAGAGACATCTGTACCAGAATGTTTATTGTAGCCCAATTCATAATTGCTAAGTCATGGAAGAAGCCCAAGTGCCCATCAATCCATGAATGGACTAGCAAATTGTGGTACATGTATACCATGGAATATTATGCAGCCTTAAAGAAAGATGGATACTTTACCTCTTTCATGTTTACATGGATGGAGATGGAATTTATTCTTCTTAGCAAAGTATCTCAGGAATGGAAGAAAAATTATCCAATGTACTCAGCCTTACTATGAAGCTAATTTATAGCTTTTACATGAAGGCTATAACCCAACTATAGCACAAGAATATGGGGAAGGGCTAAGGGAGGGGAAGGGAGGGGGGAGTTTTGGGTGGAGGGAGGGTAATGGGTGGGGCTACACCTACGGTGCATCTTAGAATGGGTACAGGTGAAACTTACTAAATGCAGAATACAAATGTCTGCATACAATAACTAATAAAATGCCGTGAAGGCTACGTTGAACAGTTTAATGAGAATATTTCAGATTGTATATGAAACCAGCAAATTTTACCCCTTGATTACACTAATGTACACAGCTATGATTTAACAATAAAAAAGAGTACAAGCCCTGAAATACACATGAATTCTACAAAAATGATTCTCTAAATATGGTCTCTGCCTGAGCAGCAGTAGGAACTTGTTAGGAAAGCAAGCCTTGGCCCAGACCCAGATCTACTGCATCAGAAACTGCATTGGATGGGCATCCATGCATTGGTCTTTAACAAGTCCTGCAGGTTCTAATGCTTGCTGAGGAGTAAGAACAACTACAAAAAATGGAGTTTCTGGTCTCTTGCCCAATAGACTCTGGACTAGAGGATCTATGTCTATTGTATTCAATACTAATATGAAATCAATAGATAAACAACTGCATATCTATAGGAGAGAAAAACACAATTAAACTCAAATGGAGGGATAAGGGAGAGAAGGGTCGGGGGAGAGAGGAGGGAGGAGGACTGATGTGTTGAGAGATAATTGAAGGATATACTGTAGCCAGGGTGAAAGTCTCAACTATAACTTGAACTTTACATAACATCTAAAAAATATAACATAATCATTCATACCCTCATAATAATCTGAAATAAATTTTTAAAAGAAGTTCTTCTTGAGGGAAGCAAATTGGATAACTTTTTCTTCTGTTGAAATGACTAACAAAAGGTGCACAGGAAAATCTTTGACATTTGCTGTAGACAGAGGAACATTTGTTGATATTAGGGCTTCATTTATCACCTCCAATGAGAAAGATGGGAAATAATAATTTAGCTAGAGTGAGTTTAATAGTGAATATTAATGAAATATAGACTAGAAATATAAACAAACTATATAGTTTTTCAGAGATGGAAAGAGGAAAGATAAAGCATACTGTAAACAAATTATGAAATACATTGAATGGCTTTACAGAAAGTGTTTAAATTGAATATATGGAGACCTGATTAATTTCAAAGAGAATGTGTATAATAAATGAAGGCATTGGAACAGTGAGGAAATATCAGGCCCAAGTTTTTCAAAAAATTATATATACTGTGAATCAAAGAAATATCATAATATAGTGCAAATTGGTTATACAGAATACATAGTTCCACACACACAAAAAAAGGTTGGAAGTAGAAGTGTCCTTGCATAATGTTAGTTCCAGAAAGCCACATGGGAACTTAGTGCTTCGGGTCTCTGCTAACCTGGTGTTTGCAGAAGTGACAATACAGTGTGGGGTGTAACAGTTCCCACAGACCTCTGAGTGTTGTGACCCTGGGTGAAGCAGTCTTCTTTAGCTGAAGTATATTCTCTAAGAAGGTAAAGGCTGAAGGCTGTCAGATGTCCATACCACTCATTCTAATTCTGAGATGGATTAGTGGACTATGCAGCACAGCATTCATTACACTCCACCCCTTTGGCCATTTGGATGTACTTCTTCATGTAAGTTCAGGGAGTGGCAACTTCATGGTCATTATTTAGGGAAGAAAGGTCAATAGGATGAAATACTTCTTAGAGCACTGACAATAGGTCAGAATTTAGCCTCTTCTCCTGAAGATCACCTCAAGATCACACTGAAATATGGTGTCTTCATCCTCCACTGTCTGCTCTCAATGCCACTCAGCCCTGCATAACCTCTGCTAGTGGGTATGATTGACACAGTAGGTGGAGCTTGGTCTTCATCCCTCAGTGTTCTGATCCTGGTCATTACATCATTTTCTTTTCATGTTATGGCTGCTACATTTCACCATTTATTGTCAAAATTGACAAACAGACTATCATCAGTGCCTAGATGAATCAACTGCATGCCAGAACTGTCTCCACTTCTGCTGTGATACACCCCTATTGCATGGGTCATATTAAATTCCAGATCTATAATATTAAATGACATGGGAGAAAACACCTTCAATGTGGATCTATGGAATGTCTTAGGAGAAGAATCACAATACAGACCCCAGGGATTCTATAACAAGGCTATTCTCTCCATAAAGAATGGGGGGTGGGGCCTTAGTGTGTGTCACACTTTATGGGGGCAAGACATGATTGCAAGAGGGACTTTACCTAACAATTTCAATCAGTGTAACCTGGCTTATTGTACCCTCAATGAATCCCCAACAATAAAAAATAATAATAATGAAAAAAAAAAAAGAATGCTCATATGTCATGGAGAACTAGTTCCTCGTTTGTTACTGAGTCATATAGATGTGAGGTGTTTAACCACAGGGTACCCAGTAACCTCATTTCCAAAACATACCATTACAAGACTGGTTTCATGGCCATACTGCCCATTCTAATTCTGAGATGAATTAGTGGACTATGCACTAATTAGTGCACATTTGCACTAATGACTGATTTTACTAAGTCATAAATTCAGATAGATATAGTACTATTATATGGAGTTTTAATGGTCCATTAGATATCAAACTGAGGTGTGTGTGAGCCACATGACCAGATAGTGCAGATGTTAGAATCATCCACTATTACTAAATCAACATTACTATTTTAGTCTGAACCTATTTTCTGTTGGGGTCAAGAGGTATCCTGTACTAGTAATACAGAGGATAAAAATTTTTGACTTTGATTTACAGATAGATTGGTATGGAGTGTTGATAAAGCCAAAATTGGACCACATATTCATTATAAACATCCTTGGTATCCTTGGAATGAAAGACACATGAACTGTATCTAATATGACTGGAATTGCAAGCAGGAGATCTGGTCATCCAATTTGTGTACAAGATAAAGTGGGTTAAGGTGGCAAGGCCATCTGGTCAAGGGCTTTGAACATAAATGAATAGAAGAGTGGAGACAGGCATGGGAGGACATGGAGGAAAAAAACAAGAAACATGAATTTTTTTTTTGGTTTCCTAAGTCATAGAAGATGATTGGAAAAACAGGTAAGCACTTCTTGAGCCATGTAAGGTTGCATCAGCCACCTGATGGAAGGATGGACAATTAACCGTGTGGCTGTGGTGAAAGAGATAGCAGAGCTCAAGGAAGTGAAAAAGTTATTCAAGAAGCTTCAAAATACAGCAGAGTCCCTCAGTAATAGAGTTGAGCAAGCAGAAGAAAGAATTTCTGAAGTTGAATACAAGGGTTTTAAATAATACCAAGCATTCAAAGAGGCAGAAAAAAAGAAAACAAGAGCAGAACATTAACTGTGAGAGTTGTAGGATCATTCCAAAAGTTCAAACATCTGAATTGTAGGGATTCCTGAAAGAGAAGAGGATGGTCCTAAAGGCACAGATGTTCTACTCCAAGATATTATGGAGGAGAATTTCTGAAGCATTATAAGACATACAGAAAATCAGATAGTAGATAGTTTCAGAACCCCCAGCACAACTCAATTCAAACACAATATCTCCTAGACACATTGTAATTAAGGTTGCCAGAGTTAATATGAAGGAGAAAATCCTGCAAGCAGCCAGACATAAGAAAAACATTACCTACAAAGGGAGAAATATTAGGATGCCCACATATATTTTAGCTGAAATATCTCGGGCTAGAAGAGGATGGTTATCTTCTTCAACCTTCTAAAACAAAACAACTTTCAGCCTAGGATCCTGTATCTAGCTAAACTGAGATTTATTTGTGATGGAGAAATCAAATATCTTACTGACACATCAACATTTTGAGAAATTTGCCAAAACTAAACCAACTCCCCAGGACATACTCAGACCCATTTCCCACAATTACAGGCACAAAGGTTTACCAGCAAAGTAAAGTCACCGAGAATTTAAACAAAAAACCTTAATTCTACATTGGTGAAAGTGTTAAAAAATATGCAGTGGACCTTTGAAAAACAGGACAGCCAAAACACTACAACACTTATAAATTCTTTCAATTAATGTGAATGGCTTATATTCTCCTCTGAGAGACACAGGTTGTCTAAAGGATAAAAAAACTCAAGCCAGGTATCTGTTTCCTACAAGAGACTCATTTTACCTTACAGTATAAAACAAGATCCATGGTGAAGGGATAAGCATCTCTAATACAAGTAAATGGAAATCAGAATGAAACAGGGGTAGAAATTTTATTTGCAGATATAATAGGATTTAAACAAACAAAGATAAGGAAAGACAAGCACTGTGTATTTGTCACTATGTATTTGTCAAGGGAAACAAGCAACATGAAGCAATTTGAATAATTAACATTTGTGTGTTCTACCTAAATGCTCTTCAATTTATAAAACAGATATGAAAATTTTGATATTTTCCTGCATTATAATAGTTGGAGATTTTAACACTCGTTTGGCAGTTCTGGATAAATCCTCCAAGAAGAAATTTATCAAAGAAATAATGGACTTAAACTTGACATTAGAACAAATGGACTTAACAGACATTTAGAGAACGTTTCATTCTAATAAAACTGAATATACATTCTTCTCCTCAGCCCACAGATCATCCTCCAAAACTGATCATATTTTAGGACAAAAATCTAACTTCAACGTATTTGAAAGAATAGAAATTATTCCTTGTGTCTTCTCAGACCACCGCAGAATAAAAATTGAACTCAATAACAGCAGAAGTCTTTATACTCAAACAAAATAATAGAAAATAAATAATTTAGGATGAATGATAGCTGAGTCAAACATGAGACAAAGAAGGAAATCATCAGTTTTGAAACAAAATAATAATGGAGACACGAATTATCAAAACCTGTGAGATACTGCAAAGACAGGTCTTAGAGGAGTAATTTATAACTTAGAAGCCTTCATCAAGAAAACAGAAAGTGAGAAATTCAACAACATAAAGGGTCATTTCAAGCAACAGGGAAAGGAAGAAAAATCCAAGCCAAAACACAGCAGAAGAAAAGAAATAATGAAAATTAGAGCTGTATTAAATGAAATTGAAAACAAAAGAATCATTCAGAAGATCAATGAAATGGAAAGCTGCTTTTAGGAATGATTAATTAAATTAATAAATCCTTGGCTAGCCTGACCAGAAATAGAAAAGTAAAGTCTCTAATAATGTCAATCAGAAATGATAAATGGGACATAAGAATAGATACCACAGAAATTAAAAAATCCTCAATGTTCATGACAAAAAAACTCTATTCTCAGAAATATGAAAATCTGAAGGAAATCTGTCACCTTTCTAGACTCAAGAAGAAAAAATTACAAATTTGGAATAGACCTATATCCAGTGCTGAAATAACATCAAGAATACAAAATCTCTCAAAAAATAAAAGTCCGGGACCAGATGATTTCAGATCACAATTCTACCAAACTTTCAAAGAGGAACCAGTACCTATATTACATAACCTTTTCCAAAGCATAGCATAGCAGAGAGATGATTCCTGAGTTTTGTTGCTTATAGAAATTAAACTTTTCTTAGGGGAAACCTTGTGACTTTTAAATAAAACCAAAGGAAGAAGAGTTACTCCTTAGGGGAAATACATCCAGCTTTCTCTATTACGGTCTTTGTAGACACAAAATTGACTGGAAAGTTTGAATTCTGCTGTCACCTTTGTATCCTAAGGGAGGCAAACGGTTTGAAGAGTGCAGAGACAATAGAACAATTCATTTAATGAGTCACTCTGGGAATGCAACTCTTGAGACACAAGAAATGTTAAACATGCCCCTGCTGGCCCCCACCTGTAATTCTTTGATTTCTGATTGTGTGAAAACCCAGGAGGGCTTCCCAGGGAAAGACTTTGGAGAAAAATAAATCTTCAGTGACACCAGCAGAGACAGTCAGTGTGAGCTGGGGGGCTGGTGGAGAAAAAAGAAAGAAAAGTGGGCACAGGCTTTGCCTTTACAGCAATGAGATGGGGACAGTTCTGCAGGTATTTAATCTATGAGGGTACAATCTCTATTCTTGGAAGATAAGATAATTTGAGACTGGTCTTTTCCCACTCTCCTTCAGTTTCCTGTTCTTTCTTTATGGAATTGACAATAGAATCTCTTTCTAGTAAGAGCTAGAAATGGCCATTTCTAGAATGTATCATTTCCTGGACAGTATTTAGAGTTTCTCCTGTCTCCTAAACATTGTAGGTTCCTGCTAGATTTCCTTGATCCAAACATTCATTCGTTAACTACTGTTTAAGGACTTCTTATTCACCAGGTATTGGATGTGCTGTTTTTAATTTGATCACATTTTAAAATTTACTTCCCTATTACTAAAATCACTGAATAGTTCCTATATGTTGTCATCATCAGTGTTTATTAAAGTGTGCAAAATATGATGGAAAAATATACTTATTTTTGACACTTGGCACTCAGGCCTTTCCTTTGACCATTCACCAATCTCTTTAAATGTTTGGGAGAATACTGAACAATATAATTTAAAGTAGTCTGTGTTTCCCTAATCATAAATGTTGCACAATTGTTCTAATATGTTAATGTAGGATATAATGTTACCTGTGGGTTTTAAATCACCATTCTTTACTTGGTTCAGAAGTTGCCTGTGTACTTTTGTGTATGTCTGAAGATTCTCTGCCCTGCCTGCTAACTGCAGAAATGGTTATTCCATATTCTCAAACACATTTTTTTCCTTGTGATTGTGAATCTACTTATGAACCTGTATGTGTGCTATTCTTTTTTTTATTTTATTTTTTATTATTAAATCATAACTGTATACATTGATATGATCATGGGGCATCATACATTTGCTTCATAGACCATTTGAGAAGGCTATGTTAACCATTGTGATGAAAATGTGTGCTATTCTATGTTAACAAACATTATAAGACAAACTATTTATTTATTTATAAGACAAACTATTTATTGAGATTATTTGTACAAAAAGCTAGTCTTAAACCTCACACATGAGGTATACTAATGAATATATATTTAGAAAAATAACAAGATCCTAAGAGGTTACTTTCATATCAATAGGAAATGTCACATCACAGAAAAAGGAGTGAGTTGAAAATCCATGTGATAATCACCATTGGAGACCCAGTAGAATAAAAGGATTCTGAAAAAATGGATTATGAAAAAAAAAAAAGATGGGCTATGACTGCAATAACTTGAAAGATTCTATCAAGGAAGAAATTGGTTAATGACAAGAGGTTTAATATGAGAATCAAATCTAGTGAGTAGATGAGAAAATAGAGGGATTGCTGCTAATTGGAAGGAAGTCTGAGAAATTCTTCACATTTCAAATACAAGTGGCCTCCTGCTCAACAAAGTGAATACAGTCTTTGAAAAGACTCTACTGACTGTGAAGAATCATTATACTGTGATAACTAGCCAAGGTGTAACCTGGCATTTTATAAAATGTTCCATTTATCTTCCTCCCTGACAGACACACTACTAGCTACATGGAAGCAGAAAAACACACAGAAGTATCACAATTCCTCCTCATGGGCCTCTCAGAAGATCCTGAACTGCAGCCCCTTCCCTCTGGGCTGTTCTTATCCATGTACCTGGTCACAATGCTCGGGAATCTGCTTGTACTCCTGGCTATATGCTCTGACTCTCACCTGCACACCCCCATGTACTTCTTCCTTTCCATCCTTTCCTTGGCTGACATCTGTTTTACCTCCACCATGATTCCAAAGATGTTAGTGAACATCCAAACGCAAAGCAAAGACATCTACTACATAGGATGCCTCACTCAGATGTATTTTGTAATGATGTTTGGTGGACTGGATAATTTCCTGCTGACTGTGATGGTCTATGACTGGTTTGTAGCCATCTGCCACCCTCTTCACTATATGGTCATCATGAACCCCTACCTCTGTGGCCTCCTGGTTCTGATGCCTTTATTCATCATGTCTCTGGTTGCCATGGTTCATGTTCTACTGATCACAAGACTGACCTTCTCTGTAGGCACTGAAATCCCACATTTCTTCTGTGAAATGGCTCATCTCCTCAAGATGACCTGCTCTGATCCCCTTGTTGATACCATCATATTGTATGTGTCAAATGTGTTTCTGGGTGTGTTTCCTGTCATGAGGATCCTATTCTCTTATTCTCAGATATTCTCCTCTTTAATGAGGTTGTCATCCATGGCAGGCAAGTATAAAGCATTTTCCACCTGTGGGTCTCACCTCTGTGTGGTCTGCTTGTTCTATGGAACAGGAATTGGGGTCTACCTGAGTTCTTCTGGGACACATTCTTCCCAGAGAACTTCTATTGTCTCAGTGATGTACACAGTGGTCACCCTCATGCTGAATCCCTTCATCTACAGCCTGAGTAATAAGCATGTGAAGGGGGCCCTGGGAAGACTTCTCATCAGAACAGCCTCTTGCCTGTGACACATAGATCACTGGTTCAGAACTCAGTGGACATTGTGGTCCTCAAAGGCAAATGTGAATTTCCATATCCTTGTTGTGTTTCTCCTTTTAATGATATGGTTCTTTTGTTTTTTTGCCAAAGCAACCAGTTCTCTGCTTTTTTACATTTTTGTTTTTGTTAAACAAATGACTCAGTAATTTAATATCTCTCCTGTATAACTGGGCCTTAAAGTGCTAAGTTTAGTAAGTTTTCATAGAGCCATTCCTGAGATTTATAACTTGACAAAAGGATTTCATATTGGATACTGGTGCAGTTTTCTGAAAAATTGTCCTCTTTCCTGTTACTTTTCTTCTCTAATTTATATGTGCTCTTGCTATTTATGAAATAAATGTAATAAAAATGACAATACTGAAAGCTGTAGTCTTCCTCTACCAGAATTCTGCTTGTTGCTTTACATGTATGAAAATAATTCTAAAAGCGTGCCTTTGAGATTTTGTTATGTGGGCTGCTCTTACTGGAATTAGATGATATCTCAAAGTGGTTTTGATTTGCATTTCACTGATGATTAAAGATGATGAGCAGTTTTTATATGTCTGTAGGCCATGCACTTTTCTTCTTCAGTGAAGATTCTGTTCAAGTCTCTTGCCCACAATGAAATGGGATCATTTGTTCTTTTCTTATTAATAAGTTTGATTTCTCCATGGATTCTGGTTATCATACCTTTGTCAGAAACATATGGATTTAGATAAAAGGGAACACTTCTGCACTTTTGGTGGAAAGCTAATACTGTAAGCTAATACAGTCCTTTTGGAAAGAAGTTTGGAGAACACTTAGGGATCTAAAAGTAGACCTGCCATTTGACCCTGCAATTCGTATACTAGGTGCATATCCAAAAGACAAAAAATCACTATGTAACAAAGATATTTGCACCAGATTGTTCGCTGCAGTTCAATTAATAATTGCCAAGTCATGGAAGAAGACCAAGTGTCAATCCACCTATGAATTGATTAATAAACTGTGGTATATGTATACCATGGAATACTACGTAGCCTTAAAAAAGATGGAGACTTTACCTCCTTTTTGTTTACATGGATGGAGCTGTAACATATTCTTCCTAGTAAAGCATCTCAAGAATGGAAGAAAAAGTATCCAATGTTCTCAGTACTTTTATGAAACCAATTTATAATCATTCACACTTTTGTATGAAAGATAAATCACAACTAGAGACCAGGATGTAGAAGGGAAGATGAGGGGGATGGGAGGGGAGTGAGGAGGGTTGATGGAGGAAGGGTAAATGGTGGGGCCACACCTATGGAGCATATTTCAAGGGTATGTGTCATATCTAAGTATAGAATATAGATGTCTTAAAATAATAATTAAGTAAATGAAGTGAATCCCTATATTAACAAATTTGATCTAAGCATTCCAAATTGTATATAAAAGCAGAACATTGTACTCCATAAATGGATTAATGTGTAAATGATCTATGTGTATATGACTTAATAAATAATAAAAGAAAAAAGAAAAAATGGTCAGTGGCATAGACAACTGTATAACTGGCAATCATTTCTATTCTAATCACCTTTCCCCTTCAATTCCTAATAAACATTTTTGGTAGATGTTGCTGGCCTCCATCACTGGGGAAAAAAAAAAAAAGAAAAATAATAAATATGAGAGCCATCAATAAGTATGCTGAGTATGCAATTTCTATTGCATCTAATAGAAATATTCTCCCTTAAAAAATAACAAAAAAAAAACAAACAAACAGACAAAAAAAAAAACGAAACATGCCTTTGAGAGTTTTCACACATTTTTCAATTTCTCCAAGGAAGAGGCTGAGTTACGATGGACTATGACCCTGCACTGAGTCCACACTCTTGTTTGCTGCACTGCTTTTCATAAAAACAGTGATGATGGGTGTGGAGCAAGATAGTGAACCCAAAGAATTGTTCAACTGAGCTGTACGAAAATGTCTGGGGAAAAAGAGAAAACCCAACCATACTTGGCGTGGGGGAAATTATCCAGAGTCATAGCTCAGGGAGCACAGCCAGGAGGGAGTGAGCTGGATACAGCATATGATCCCAAGTGGTGGAAATGTTATAAATTAGGCAGGTGATTTCTATCAGCTTGGATCGGCTGGACTCCCACAAAGGTGTGGAAGGGAGGAAGACTATCAGGGTTTTTCAATTGTTGGGGGAACTATGCATTGAGTGGAAATCTTGGAAGGGAGGGGGACTTGAACATATAGTAACTACATTTGAACACTGATTGAAGTGGATTTGCCATAGGTTTGATGGCTGGTGAGGCAGCCATAATGAGAAGGTCTCAGTGGCCAGTGGTCTCCCATTGTGGGAAGGTCATGAGAAGGTCTTAGAAAGTGCCTAAAGCACAGCCATCTTAATTCCACCTGGAAGGATTATAAATCCACTCCTGGGACAGGCTAAGGGACTCTGTGTACCCCTTAGGAACTGAAGTCAGGGGGCACAGTGAGACCTCCCCTGAAAGGTTCTTGTGAGCTTTAAAAGCCCAGCCTTGCAGGATGAGAATGCTGAAGAAACAATCAGACGATCAATGAAGGCAACTAAGTTTGGAATAAAGAACATAGGGGTTGCTGGTGGTGCTCTCTGTCTCCTAAGAAAACCATAGCATCACCTGGTGTCCTGGTGACATATTGCAAAATATTGTCATCAAGAACAAGGATTTCTGTTTATTTGGCCATGAGAAAAATTTGGGTTTTCTCAGGCTGAGGCCATTTCAAGACCAAAGCTCTGAGACGAGGGAATTTGAAAGAAGGGAGGCAGTGAGAAGGGAAAAGGAGGACAAGAAAGTGAACAAGAAGAAAGAACACATGAGGAGGAACCAACAGAACAATTGGTGCAACATAAAAATGCAAAACAGAGGAACTCCGTAATGGGAGTTCTTGGAGAGGTATCTACTGCAGAAGACTCTACCTATTAATAATTAATGGACTTTACAGAAAGGGAATTTAAAATATAGACAATAAAAGGAATTGATGAGAAAATGGACAGACAGAACCAAAAGTTGAATGAGAGATATGTACAATATAGAAAGGATATGGCAGAGTTTAAGGAAGGAGACAATCAGGGAATGTAAAGATGCAGTAGAAAGTATCAAAAACAGGTTAGGCCATGGAGAAGAAAGAACCTCAGAGCTAGAGGACAAAGTTTTTGAGTTAACCTATTAGTTATAGAGGCAGAAAAGAAGAGTGATAAAGCAGAACAGTCACTTAGAGAACTACAAGACTCCAGGAAGCACTCAAACATGAATAATAGTGATTCCTGAAGGGGCAGAAGATTATCCCAAAGGAATGGAATCCCTACTGGGGACTATCATAAATGAAAACTTACCAAGTTTTACTAAAGACACTAACACACTCCTTTCAAATGGATATGGAACCCCAGATTGTCTCAGCTTAAACAGAGCCTCTCCAAAACACATTGTAGTCAACCTATCCAAAGTCAAGATGAAAGAAAAAAATCTGCAAGCATCCAACAGTAAGTGTCAACTGGGCTACAGAGGCAGAGCCAATAGGATGACAAAAGACTTTTCAATGGAAAACTTCCAAGCCAGAAGAGCATGGTCATCCACCTTTACCATTCTTAAAACATTTTTTTCACCCCAGAATTCTGTACCTTGCTAAACTAAGCTGCAAAATTGATGGAGAAATCAAATCTTTTGATGATGTACAAGCTCTGAGGAAATTTGCCACAACAAGACCAGCTCTACAGGAAATACTTAGACCTATTCTCAACACTGACAATCACAATGGACCACCAACAAAGTAAACACCCAGAAGCTAAAGGGGAAAACATATTTTCCACAGTGACACAAAGATAAAATACACAACACACTTTCTCATAACAAGATGAATAAAATTCCATCACACTTATCAATTCTCTCCATAAATGTCAGTGGACTGAATTCACCACTGAAGAGACACAGGCTGGCTGATTGGATTAAAAAAAAAAAATCCATATGCCTCCAGGAGACACACTTTTCCCTGAAGGACAAATCAAGGCTCAGGGTTAAGAAATGGAATACAGTGTTTCAAGTAAATGGAAATCAGAAAAAAGGAGGGGCTGTAATCTTATTTTCAGATACAAGTGGATGAAAGCAACTAAAGAAAAACAAAATTGGACACTTTATAGTGGTAAAAGGATACAAGAAGACATTTCAATTTTAGATATTTAGGTACCCAACTTAAATGCTATCACATTTATGAAACAGATCTTGAAGAGTCTGAGCAATATGACATCCCACAATATACCATAATAGCTGGGGACTTTAACACCCCTCTCACAGATCTGGACAGACATTCTAAACAGGAACTAAACAAAGAAACAATGGACTTAAATGTGATCCTAGAACAAAAGTGATTAATAGACATATACAGAACAGACCATCCCAAAGATAAAAAATATGCATTTTTCTCATCAGCCCATGGTACATCCTCCAAAATCAACAACATCCTAGGATACAAATTAAATCTCAGCAAAATTAAAGGAATAGAAATAATACCATGTATCTTCTCAGAATACAAGGCAATAAAGGTGGTACTCAACTCCAACAAAAATGTTTATTCCCACAGAAAGAAGAGGAAATGTATTGCATTAGATACCTATATTGGAAAAGCAAAAAGAGAGTGCATCAACAAACTCATGGACCTTCTAATGGAATTGGAAAAAGAAGAACAATCTAATTACAGACCCAGCAGAAGCAAGAAATAGCCAAAATTAAATCAGATTTATGAAATTGAAAACAAAAGTATCACTCAGAAAATTAATGAAACAAAAAGTTGCATCTTGGAAGGGTGCAAGTGAAGTTTACTAAGTGTAGAGTATAAGGGTTTGAACACAATAATTAAGAAAATGCCATGAAGGCTATGTTAACCAGTTCTGTGAAAATATTTAAGACTGTATATGGAACCAGCACATTGTACCTCATGGTTGCATTATTGTACACAGCTATGATTTAATAAAAAAATAGTTGTTTTTTTGAAAAAAATAAATAAAATTGATAAACCTCTGGCCAAATTAGCTAGAAACAGAAAACTAAAATCTCAAATAACATCAATCAGAAATGATAAAGGGGAAATAACAGCCAATGCCACAGAGATACAAGAGATCATCTCTGAGTAGTACAAAAACTTCTATGACCAGAAATTTGACAATCTGGAGGAAATGAATTAATACCTAGAATCACACCCTCTTCCTAGACTTAACCAAGAAGAAATAGCGTTCTTGAACAAATCAATTTCAAGAATTGAGATCAAAGAAACAAGAAAAAGCTCCCAACAAATAAATTCCCTGGTCCAGATGGCTTCACATCAGAATTCTACCAAACCTTCAAGGAAGAGTTTATACCCATACTGCAAAAATTATTCCAAAAAATTGAGAAGAAAAGAATCGTCCTCAACATGTTCTGTGAAATGAACATCCTGATGCCAAAACCAGGAAAAGACCCAACTAAAAAGGAGAATTTCAGACCAATTTTACTAATGAATAAAGATGCAAAAATTCTCAATAAAATCCTAACTAACATATTAAGCTACCCATTAAAAAAAATCATTCATCACAGTCAAGTAGGTTTCATCCCAGGGATGCAAGGCTGGTTTAACATAAGCAAGTCCATAAACGTAATTCACCATATCAACAGAAGCAAAAACAAAGAAGATATGATCTTCTCAATAGATGCAGAAAATGCATTCAATAAAATCCAGCAACCTTTTCTAATCAGAACACTGAAGAGCATAGGCATAGGTGGCACATTTCTTAAACTAATTAAGGCTATCTATGACACTCCTACAGCTAAAATTTTACTGAATGGAGTAAAACTGAAAGCTTTTCCATTTAGAACTGGAAGCAGACAAGGTTGTCCTCTATCGCAACTACTGTTCAACATAGTGTGGGGAGTTCTAGCCAATACAATCAGGCAAGAGAAGAAATAAAGGGTGTCCAAATGGTACAGAGGATCAGATTCTCACTGTTTGCTGATATGATCTTATACTTAGAGAGCTCCAAAGACTCAAACACAAGACTTCTGCAAGTGAGAAAAAAATACAGCAATGTCACAGGATATAAAATCAATGTTCACAAATCAGTAGCATTTGTATATGCCAATAGCAGCCAAGATGAGAAGCTAATTAAGAGCACAATTCCATTCACAGTAGCTACAAAGAAAATGAAATACCTAGGAATATACCTAAAAAAAGAAGTGAAAGACCTCTACAAAGAAAATTACAAAATCTTAAGAAAATAAATGGCAGAAAATAATAACAAATGGAAGACCATACCATGGTCATGGCTGGGAAGAGTCAACATATTTAAAATGTCTATACTTCCAGGGCAGCACCTGTGGCTCAGTCGGTAAGGCGCCGGCATATACCAAGGGTGGCAGGTTCAAACCCAGCCCCAGCCAAACTGCAACCAAAAAACAGCCGGGTGTTGTGGCAGGCACCTGTAGTCCCAGCTACTTGGGAGGCTGAGGTGGGAGAATCGCTTGAGCCCAGGACTTGGAGGTTGCTGTGAGCTTTGTGAGGCCACGGCACTCTATCGAGGGCCATAAAGTGAGACTGTCTCTACAAAAAGAAAAAAAAAATGTCTATACTTCCAAAAACAATCTACCAAGTCAATGCAATCCCCTAAAATGCCATCATCATATTTTCAAGATTTGGAAAAATAATTCTTTGTTTTGTATGGAACCAAAAGGAACCTCATATAGCCAAGGAACTCTTAATAATAAAAACAAAGCTGGGAGTATCACACTAGCAGATTTTTGGCTATATTACAAGTCCATAGTGATCAAAATAGCATGGTATTGGCACAAAAATGAGATATTGACATTTGAAACCCAATAGAAAGCCATGAGATGAAACTAAAATTTTACAGCCACCAGGTTTTTGGTAAACCAAGCAAGAACATACTCTGGGGGAAAGAATCCCTATTCAATAAATGGTGTTGGGAGAACTGGATAACCACATGTAAAAGACTGAAACTGGACCTGCACTTCTCACCACTTACAAAAATTGATTCAAGATGCATAAAAGATTTAAATCTAAGGCATGAAACAATAAAAATCTTTGGAAAAAGTGTGGTGAGCACACTTGGAGATATCAGCCTGGGAAAAGATTTTATGAAGACTTCCATTGCAACTGCAACAACAAAAATAAAAAAAAAAAGGATTTAAGTATACTGAAAAGCTTCTGTATAGCTAGGGAGACTACAACTGAAGCAAACTGATAACCTTCATAAGGGGAAAAGATATTTGCATATTATGTGTTGAACAAAAGCTTGATAACTAGGATCTATAGAGAACTCTAATTAATTAACAAAAAAAAGACCCAACAATCTCATATATCACTGGGCAAGAGAGATCAATAGAACCTTTTCAAAAGAAGGCAGATGAATGGCTAATAAACATATGAAAAATGCTCTTCATTACTAATGATCAGAGAAATACAAATCAAAACTACTCTGATATATCACCTAACCCCAGTGAGAATGTCTCACATCACAGTTTCAAAGCTGCAGATGCTGGTGCAGATGTGGAGAGAAGGAAATACTTTTACACTGCTAATGGGACTGCAAACTAATACAATCTTTTTGGAACCAAGTATGGAGAATCCGCAGAGAACTCAAACTAGGCCTCCCATTTGATCCTGTAATCCCAATACTAGTCCATCTACCGAGAAGAAAAGAAATCCTTCTATCATAAGGACATTTGCCCTAGACTGTTTATCACAGCTCAATTTACAATTGCTAAAATGTGAAAATACCCTAAATGTCTACCAATCCAGAAAAAGATTGATAAGCTGTGGTATATGTATACCATAGAATACTATTCAGCCACTAAAAGAGATTGAGACTACATTTTTTGTATTAACCTGGATGGGGTTGTAACACATTCTTAGTAAAGCATCATAAGAATGGAGAAGCAAGAATCCAATGTACTCAATTCTAATATGAAGGCAGTAGATGAGCCAATACAGGGGAGGGATAGGGGAATGAGTAAGTGTGGAGAGGCGAGGACAGAAAGATGTGAGGGGTCACAGTGTATGGCACACCTCTTGGGGATGGGTCACAATTATAAGAGGGACTTTATCTAACAAATGCAATCAGCATAATCTATTTCTTTTTACCCTCAATGAATCCCAAACAATAAAAATGTAAAAATAATTAAAATAAATTTAATTAGTTCTATAATATGGGTATATGTCTAGATTCCCTATTCTGTTCAATTTATCTGTTTATCCATCTTTAGTGTATGTCAATATCCACTGTCTTGATTTATGAAGCTTCATGTATCCCTTTCATGTATTTATGAAATAAGGAAGCAATAACTCTCCAACTTTGTTTTTCTTTTTTAAAGTTATTTGGCACTCCTAAATCTTTGCATTTCCATGTAAATAAAGGAAAAGTGATGGAATTTTCAACACAGATGCTAGAATTTAGATTTTACAGTAAGTTCATGTATTTGATTCCTATGATAATGCTGAGATGTTGCTTCAACTCTTGTGATTTTTGTCTTTCTCTCCTTCCTTCTTTATTCTTTACTGTCCTTCCTTCTTTTCTTCCTTCCTTTTGCCTGTTTTACTGGGTAATGTTAGCATGGTACATTCCATTTTATGGCTGAGTAATATTCCTCTATATAGTAAACCCAAGTTGTTTATCCATTTATTCATTAATGGATATTCAGGTAATTTCCATCTCTAGATTCTTGTGAATAGTTCTGCTAGGAACATGCTTATGTCTTCATATTCTTTCCAATACTTATTATTTTCTTTCTTGAAAAATGACTACATCCTCCTAGTAGATTTGAAGTAACATCTATTTGTCCTTTTGAGTTGTGTTTTGCTAAGGGAAAATTGACCATCTGTTAGAGTGCTTATTAGCAGTTTGTGTATCTTCTGTGGAGAAATGGCTTTTCAAGTCTGTTCAATTTTAATTGTCTTCTTTGTATTTTTGTTTCTTATATTAGTTCTTATATTAGTTTCTTATATTAGTTCTTTATATATTCTGGATAATTTGACCCTTATAAGATATATGTTTTGCTAATATTTCCCCTTTCATGTTATCCTTCAAGAATAAATTTTATTGTTTTCAACTGTACTCATCAGAATGGAAAATAGATATCTTGAAATTCTTTCTTTCTTTCTTTCTTTCTTTCTTTTTTCTTTCTTTCTTTCTTTCTTTCTTTCTTTCTTTCTTTCTTTCTTTCTTTCTTTCTTTCTTTCTTTCTTTCTTTCTTTCTTTCTTTCTTTCTTTCTTTCTTTCTTTCTTTCTTTCTTTCTTTCTTTCTTTCTTTCTTTCTTTCTCATTTTTGGCTAGGGCTGGGTTTGAACCCACCACCTCTGGTATATGGGGCTGGCACCCTACTCCTTTGAGACACAGGCACCACCCCTGAATTTATTTCTTATTTCCTATTTCACAACCCCACAGTACCTACCATTCTTCTGTCTGCTTCTATGAGCTAGACACTTTTAGATTCCACATAAAGGAGACTTCATGTTGTAATTGTTGGCTATGACTTCCTGATTTCACTTTACATATAGTCCTCCAGCTTGATCAATGTGGTATGAAAAACAGGATTTCTTTCTTCTAAAAGGCTGAACAATATTCCACTGTGTATATACCACATATTCTTCAGCTATTCTACTAGATGTTGGAACAAAGTTCCCTTCCATATCATGGATGTTGTGATTAATGCTGCCATGGAAATTGGAATGCACATATCTCCCAACATATCGGTAGTCATAGTCCATAGTTTGATTTCTGGAATACAAGGCAATTCTATTTTTATTTATTTTTTAATTTTTTGTGCAACCTCTGTATTGTTTTTTCATAAAGGTCACACTAATGTGCCAACAGTTTTCAAGTATCCAAGTATCTGTCCACCACACAAATACACCAATACTTGTTGCCCTTTTCTTTTTTGTGATAGCCATTCTATCACATGGATGATTACTTATGCTGAGATTTTTCACATATACCTGTTGTCTCTTTGTGATTTTTTAAACTTTAAAATGTATATTTTTAATATCTCAAAATGTTAACAAGTATTTTTGTTAGCTGGCATGATTCAGAGCTGTAAGTGTGCCCATCAACAAAATAATGTTCATTGTACCCTTTAGGTAGTTTTTTGCCCCTACTTTTCCCCCTTCCCTTTGCTTAATTTCCAGTGACTTTTAATTGCTCTGTGCATATGTGTGCCTATCCATTACTTTCAATTTATTGGAGAATACATATGGTATTAGTTATTCCATTCTTGAGATATATCACTTAGGAGAATGATTTCCAATTCTTTCCAGATTTTTGAAAAAGGCACTAATTCATCCACTTTTGTGGCTGAGTAGTACTCAATTGTATACATATACCATATTTGTTTAATCCAGTCATGAATTAGTGGGCATTTGGATTGATTCCAAATCTTTGTTGTGTAAATTGTGCTGCAATAAAAATTTGAGTGATAAATTGACTTGTTTTCCTTTGCATACATACCCAACAGTTGGATTGCTGGATTAAACGAAAGGTCTACTTTTAGTTGTTTGAGAAATATCCATACTATTTTCCATGGAGAGTGTACTAATTTCCAGAACAACCAACAGCATATAAGCATTCCTTTCTCTCTGCATCCACAGCATCATCTATTGTTTTTGGACTTCAAAAGGAAAGCCACCAACAGGCATAAGGTGATGTCTCAATGTAGTTTTAATTTGCATTTCCCTGGTGATAAGTAACACTGAGCACTTTTGCATGTTTATTTGCCATATGTCTATGTTATTTGTAAAACCACTGTTCATGTCTTTTGCACCCTTTGTAATGGGAGTTTTATTTTTTTCTTGATTATTTGTTTGAGTTCTTTGTTGATTCTGGATATTAGCTCTTAATTGGATGTATAGTTTACTAATATTTTCTCCCATTCTGTAGGTTGCCTATGTACGCTGTTTATTTCCTTATCTGTGTGGAAGCTTTTTAACTTAATCAAATCCCATATATTTGTTTTTTGTTGTTGTTGTAATTGCCACTGGGGTCTTAATTATAAATTATTTTCCTAGGTTGATATCTAGAAGAGTTTTGTCTACATTTTCTTCTAGAATTCTTAGTTTCATGTCTTAGATGTAGGTCTTTTACCCACCTTCAATTAATTTTTGTGAATTGTGAGAGACAAAGTTCTGCTAATTATTCTTCACATGGCTATTCAATTTTCCCAGCACCATTTATTGAATAAGGCTTCTATTCTTTAGTATACATCAAAGATTGGTTGGGTGTAGGTAGAGCTTTTATATCTTGGCTCTCTATTTGGTTCCATTGCCAATGTCTCTATTTTTGCACCATTATCATGTTTTGGGGGGTACTAGAGCCTTGCTGAAAAGTTTGAAGTCTGGTAACTTGATGCCTCCAGATTTGTTTTTTTAGCATACAATTTGGCTATTCAGGATTTTTTCTTGTTCCAGATGAAGTGTGAAGTTATTTTCTCTAGATCTGTGAAACATGACATTGGTATTTGGATGGAGATTGCATTGAATCCTTAAATCACTTTGGGTAATATGAACATTTTAACAATTTTGACTCTACCAATCCATGGGCATGGTATGTTTTTCTTGTTTTATAGTTCTCTTTGTAGAAATTTTTCATCTCCTCAATTAAGTATATTTCTAGGTATGAGTTTTTGATTTGACTTTCATCTGAACTGTTTTATTTTTCTTTTTTTTGCTCCAGGAATGTATATAAATGTATGTCTTCTTTTGAATAATGTCTCTTTAGGTTGTTTGCCTATTGTTTAATTGAGTTATTCGGTTTTCTCACTATTGAGTTACTTGAGTTTCATACATTTTGTATATTTCTCCCTTATTTGATGTATGCTTTGCAAATACAAAACCCCATTCCACAGGATGTTTCATCACCCTGGAGACAACATAAATATACCTTTAAAACACACTAACAGAAGGAAGTAAAAAAAGATAGCATACCATATGATTATATGATTCCATTTGTAAGAATTGTCCAAAATAGACAAAGAGGCATAAAAAATAGAGGCATAAAATAGATTAGTTGTTGTCTAAGGAAGGGCAAAAAGGAGAAAATGAAATGTGATTTTCAATGGGTGCAATATTTCCTCAGCGATGATAAAAATATTCCAAAATTTTATTTAGATGATGACTGCACAGTTTTCTAAATAGACAAGCAACCATTGAAGAGTATGCTTTAAATGGGTGTGTGTTATCATATGTCACTTATAACTGAAAAGCATGCCACTAAAAAAGAGCTTATGTGCGGGCAGAGACAAAATGGCTGACTGAAGCCAGCTTTCCACAGAGGCTCCAGTCCAGAAGGAGAGTTAAAGCCCAGGAATTTAGCAAGTAACCTGGTGGATTGAAGTTGTGCCAAGAAAGAAGGTTGAAGAATGTGATTCTGAGTATCTGGGGGGTTCTGGATTATTATTGTTCTTACGAACCCCTGCTTGTGGTTGGGGGGTATTTAATCTGAGGTCTTAGGGTCCTTCAGTGTCTTTGAGTGTTTTGTGTGTATACATATTTTGCTCTAAAGTTTATAAATATACATATATTGAGAGTGTCCACATCTCCTCGCTGAACCTTAGGAATCCTTTGGCACCACGTCCTGTGTGCATTATAAATTTTCCTCTAAACTCAACTATGATACCGTCACCTTTGATGGGCTCCACATCTCCCTCTGAGACTTAAAGAAGCAGATTATGGGGAGAGAGAAGCTGAAAGCTGCCGACTGCTACCTGCAGATCACCAACGCGCAGACGAAAGAAGAATATACTGATGATAACGCTCTAATTCCTAAGAATTCATCTGTAATTGTTAGAAGAATTCCCATTGGAGGTGTTAAATCTACAAGCAAGACATATGTTGTAAGTTGAACTGAACCAGTGATGGCAACTACAAAAGCAGTATGTAAAAACACAATCGCACACTTTTTCTACACATTGCTTTTATCTTTATAAAGTAGCAGTGAAGTATATCATTTTAGACCTTAATATCCAACTGATCATAGTACATATTATAAATAAAATGTATTTTGATGACAACTCAGTTGAATATGGATATTTATGGCATAAATTGCACACTTATTTTGTAGAAATTTGGGTAATTTGTTATGGGTAATTTGTGCCCATAACCCTGTTTCATATTAACTATGATAGCATTTTCCCTGTATGACACTGTGTTGTACAGTTAATGTATGATCCTTTTTAGATCGTTTAGGTTTTACACTAATGAACATGATGACATGTTCTACATCTGTCTGTCTATAGTTAGTATTTTGTATGTACGTACAGGCTGTTGTGTGCTTTTTGTTTCTTGCAATAAAAAAATGTTTGGAGTGTATATTTTGCCATTTTCACGTTGTATCACTTAGTTTTTTTTAGTTTTTTTTTCTGCCTGATTGATGGCTCTCAAAAATGCATTAGCAACATGCAAAGCTTATTAAAGTTTGATGCTTTCTCCAAGTTCAAACACGTGATAGAAAAGAGCTTTCCAGAAACCATTTATGCACCGTTATTCTTTATCTTTAGTCTTGCTTTATTTGGCAATTTTGAGCTCCTGTTCTTTGTTTACAACTGTACTTATAAAGTGAAACTCGAAATTGGGGCCCCCTATGAATATGTGTTTTTGATGATTTTATACAATTGGGTACATGGTTTTCAGAGTTACTGTGAGACCCTCCTTTATCTAATCAACTTAAATATCCAAATTGGAATATTTCCCTCTTAGAAGATACTAAAATGCTACATTGATTAATTCTTAAGACTACTGAAAGCTATAGCTTATCAAAGGCAACTTCCCTTAACCAGGGTAACACAGATTAACCTTAAGTGTGACACCATTTTGACTTTGAAGCTGTAAAGTAAAGGTAGCAGCATTTCTAAGTTGAGGGGTGAAACATCTGTTTTAGAATACAGGTCTATCATAATGGGGTTCTGTAAACTTGATGATTCTCTAAACATTTTACTGCTCAGGCTAGATATTGTACACAATACAAGATGTCTGAAAGCTTCATTTAGAACTCAAGGGTATTGCCTGCTATTTCACTTTATACTTTTTAAATACTACTGATCTTTGTGTATGAGGCATTTCACTAACCTTGAATTATTGAATCTTAAATACAACATAGATTATCTGAACTTTGGACTTGTTCTCTAGGGTATATGGCCTTTAGTTCTCATGAAACTAAATACAGAGATTCAAAGATCAGAAGTCTTACTGTATTGGGTTTTTTTTCTTGTTAAGCATAATGCTGTAAAAACTGTCCAAGTTTCTGTTTTGCTGGTGATTGGTTTAAAACTGATTTTTATGTATCCAAATGCTACCACAAATCAGATCGACTATCCCAGTTACTGTAGTAGTTAATGTAACACATTTTGTATAAAGTACATTTTATATATAGTATTTAAACTAATTCAGATGAAGTTTTATTTCTTGAAAACAATTACTTCCTTTTTGTTTATTAGCATGTGTATAAACACAAATCACATGTTCATAAATAAAGTTAACATTCTTTAAAAAACAACATTTTAAAATGATTTCTTATTTCAAATATAATATTTTTTGTACATTTATTTTCACTCTGACATTTTCCTGAGTGTTTTAAAAATGTCTTTCCATTTGTTAACATCTTCAGCTAGTTCTTTTCTCAGAGTTTCTTTATAGAAATTTTGCACTTCCTTTGTTAGGTAAATTCCAAAATATTTCATCTTCTTTGGTACTACTGTAAAAGGAATAGAGTCCTCGACTGTTTTTTCAGCTTGATAATTTTTATATATAAAAAAGCTTCTGATTTTGTATCCTGAGACGCTGCTGTATTCCTTGATCACTTCTAAGAGTTTTGTAATTATGTCCCTGGAATTTTCCAGGTATAAAATCATATCATCTTCTAAGAATGAAAATTTGATATCCCATGATTCTATTTGGATACCCTTGATCACCTTCTCTTGCTTGATTGAAATGGCTAAGGCTTGCATTACAATGTTAAATAGCAGTGAAGACAATGGGCAACCTTTCCTGGTTCTTGATTTGAGTGGAAATGTGTTCAATGTTACTCCATTCAATATCATATTGGCTGTGGGTTTCTGGTAGATTGCCTCTATCAGTTTAATAAATGTCCCTCCTATACCTATTTATCATTTTTTATTAAATCATAAAGAGGTAGATCATATATACATTAATGCCTTTATGGGTTACAATGCACTGATTTCATATACAATTTGGAATGCTTACCATGTACTGGTTAAAATATCCCTCACCTCATAAACTTAATTATTGTGTTAAGACATTTATACTCTATATTTAATAGGTCTGACATTTATCCTTGAAATATGCACCTTAGGTGTGATCCCACTATTCATCCTCCCGCCATCTGACATCCCCCCTCCCCTTCCCTCGACCCCCTCCTTCATCCTGGGCTGTAGTTGTGATCTATTTTTCATATGAAAGTGTGAATGATAGCAAATTGGTTTCATAATAATACTGAGTACATTGGATACCCTTTCCTCCATTCTTGAGATACTGTACTAAGTAGTGTATGTTCCAGCTCCATCCATATAAACATAAAAGAGATAAAGTCACCATCTTTTTTTAAGGCTGCATAATATTCCATAGTACACATATACCACAATTTATTAATCCATTCATGGGTTGATGGGCCCTTGGGCTTCTTCCATGACATGGCTATTATGAATTGAGCTGCAATGAATAGTCTGGTGCAAATAACTTTGTTATAAAGTGATTTTTAGTCTTTTGTATATACTCCTAGTAGAGGAATTTCAGGATCAAATGGCAGGTCTACTTTTAGATCCCTGAGTATTCTCCATACATCTTTCCAAAAGGAACATATTACCTTGTATTCCCACTGGCAGTGCAGAAATGTTCCCTTTTCTCCACATCCATGCCAACATCTGTAGTTTTGGAATTTTGTTATGTGAGTCACTCTTACTGGAGTTAAATAATATCTCAATGTTGTTTTGATTTGCATTTATCTGAAGATTAAAGATGGTGAACATTTTTTTTCATGAGTCTATAGGCCATGCACTTATCTTCTGGGGAGAAGCTCCTGTTCAAGTCCCTTGCCCACAATGAAATGGAATTACTTGTTCTTTTCTTATTAATAACTTTGAGTTCTCTGTGGATTCTGGTTATCAAACCTTTCCAGAAACATAACCTGTAAATATCCTCTCCCATTTTTAGGGCTATCTGCTTGCTTTATTGTGTTCTAGGCTGTACAGAGCTCCTTAGTTTGATCAGATCCCACTAATGAATTTTTGGTGTGGCTTCAATTGTCTGAAGGGTCCTCCTCATAAAGTATTCTCCAAGGCCGATTTCTTCAAGTGTTTCCCCTGCAGTCTCTCTTTATAGTTTCATGTCTTAAGTTTAAATCCTTTATCTAGTGACAGGATTAATTCAAAAGTTGTCTCAAGAATTCGATGAATTCAAGGACAAAATCACCAAAGATTTTGACACATTGAGGCAAGAACTATTTTCTTAAGTGTTATGATCATAAAAGAATGCTGGATATTATCAAAAGCTTTTTCTGCATCAATTGAGAGAATATTTTTTTTTGTTTATGTGATGTATTATATTTATAGATTTATGTATGTTGAGCCATCCTTGAGACCCTGGGATAAAACCAACTTGGTCATGTTGTAGATATTTTTTGATGTGTTGCTATATTCTATTAGCTAGGATTTTATTAAATATTTTTGCATCTATATTCATTAAAGATATTGGTCTATAATTTTCTTTCTACGTTGATTTTTTTCCTAGTTTTGAGATCAGGGTAATGTTTGCTTCATAGAATGTATTGGGGAGTCAAATTCTATTTCAGGAAGTCTAATTCAAGAAAATATTTTCTAAATTACATTGCTGTACTGTATCCTGAGATATTTATATATTCAAAATTATTTTCCTAAAAGGAGGAATTTTTCAACAATAATAAGAGCCATTATTTTTGAGACATTATACACAAAGACATTTTTAAACCTCACAAAGAAGAAAATAACTGAAAAACACATTTTTAAAAGAAAAAATAAGGCACTGAGAATTAATTGTTACATTACTTACTCTCATCAGGTCACAAAATAAAAGATTTTTAGGTGAGAACCTATTTATTTTTAAAAATTTCAGATTAATGTAATGGTACAAACCAACCAAGTCACAATATTTGAGTTTGTTAGGTAAAGTCCCTCTTGTACTGGTATCCCACACCAAAAAGGTGTGCCATACACCCCTACATTGTGCGCATTAAGTGGGAGCACAGCAATCCCCCTTTCCTCTCCTCCCCCTTCCTTTCCCATTTCTCCTACTTGAATTGAGATGAGTTTTTCTCCTCTGTGCCTTCATATTAGGATTGAGTTCATTGCATATTTATTTTTCCATTCTGTGATACTTTACTAGAAGAATGTGTTTAAGCCTTCCAAGGCCATTCCAGTGAGCAGGTTTAGTCCAAAATAAAAAATTGCAGGACATCCCTTTCCTGTCCCCAGTTCTCCTGGTGGGCTGGCCATTCAGCCCACTCCAATTCCCAAGAACTACCTTTCTGTGCTGGTTTTCCTCAGCTCCAGGCATTCTTGCTGGCTCCTGTAGGCCACTACAGCTTCATTGTGCCCCCAGAGTCCCTGGGTGGGTTTCCCCAACCAGAGGTAGTTGGAGTTTTCTTTCCTTATTGGCTCCCATTGGCCACTACTGCTTCATCGTGCCCCCAGATATCCCTGGATGTGTTCCCCCAATCAGAGATAGTTGGATTTTTCTTTCCATTGCCTGCCACCACAAGTGTCTAGTAAGGAGATGTTTCTAGGCTGCCATTTTTGAAAATATTTCCTAGTACTTTGTAGACCTATTAGAACAAAGACAGTAGGAGATACTATAGAGATTATCACCAAAACACATGACATGCCTTCAATGATTTGGAAAACTTATTTCAAATAACAAATTAGTAAATGCCCATGGGTTCAAATAAGAAAGATAAAACTAGTTCATAGGCTTGGCGCCTGTAGATCAGTGGTTAGGGCACTGGCCACATACATTGGGGCTGGCCAGTTGGAACCCAGCCAGGGCCTGCTAAACAACAATGACAACTATAACAAAAAAATAGTTGGGCATTCTGGCAGGTGCCTGTAGTCCCAGTTGTTTTGGAGGCTGAGGCAATAGAATCACTTAAGCCCAAAAGGTTGAGGTTGCTTAAGGGTAATGTGAGCCATGATGTCATGGCACTCTCTCAAGTGTGACCTAGTGAGACTCTGTCTCAAAAATAAGTAAAATAAATTAAATAAACTAGTGCATAGATGATGAAGTAGATTGTTGCTAAATCAATGGATATCTGAACATCTCTACTCTTTAAGGGTAATGTGATACCTCTTACCTCAGTGATTCCATTTTTCAAAGACTTTTCAAAGACTCTACTTAACATCAAGGATGCCCTTCCATAGGTGATACTATAATGTTATAACTGAGATGCCAGTTTTCTGTTCAGTGAATGTTCCATTGGCCCCTTCCCAGCAGACACACTGCCTACGTGGAAGTAGAAAACCACACAGAATTATCACAAATTGTCCTCTTGGACCTCTCAGAAGATCATGAACTACAGCCCCTTCTCTTTGGGCTGTTCCTGTCCATCTAAATGATCACAGTGCTTGGGAATATGCTCATTGTCCTGGCCATCTGCTCTGACTCCCACCTCCACACCCCCCATGTACTTCTTCCTCTCCAACCTGTCCTTGGCTGATATCTGTTTCATCTTCACCACGGTTCCAAAGATGTTAGTGAATATCCAGTGACAGAGTAAAGAAATTTCCTACATAGGATGCCTCATTCAGATGTATTTATTTATGATTTTTTCTGGAATGGATTATTTCATGCTGACTTGATGTCCTATGAGCATTGAGTGGCCATCTGCCACCCGCTGCACTATATAGTCATCATGAACCCATGCTTCTGTGTCTTTTTGGTTCTGAAGAGTTGGTTCATCATTTCCCTGGTTTCCCTGGTTCACATTCTACTGATCATGAGGCTGACCTTCTCTATAGGCACTAAAATACCATATTTCTTTTGTGAACTTGATCAGCTTTTCAAGGCAGTTCACTGTAATACCCTCTTCAGTAAAATCTACATGTATGTTTTAGCTGTGTTGCTGGGTGTTTTTCCTTCTAAAGGGATCCTTTTCTCTTACTGTCAAATTGTCTCTCTTAATGAAGATGTCATCCAAGCTTGCAAATATAAAGCATTTTATACCTGTGGGTCTCACCTCTGTGTGGTCTGCTTGTTCTATGGAACTGCACTTGGGGTCTACCTCAGTTCTGCTGTGACTTATTCTTCCCAGAGAACCTCCATTACCTCAGTGATGTACACGGTGGTCACTCCCATGCTGAAACCCTTCTTAGAAGAGCAGCCTCTTGTGACACACAGATTATTGGTTCAGAACTCAGTGAACATTATGGGCCCCTAAAATTTACATTTTGGGGGCCTTAAATGTTAAGTTTAATTTTTTGCTAAACACCTAGCACTCTCCTTTTATATCTTTTGGTATTTGCATTCCTTCAGTAATTTATTTTTTACCTTTCTACCCTGTACCAGGCCCTTAAATTCTGATTTTATTACTTTTCTAAGAGCAGTTTCTGAGCTTCTTAATGTGATGTTTAAAGCACTTTTCATATGAAATGCTAACATGGATTTATCAAAATATTCTCCAACATGTTACTGCTCTTCACTTCAGTTTGGTATGTTCTTGCTACTTTTGAAAGAGTTGTAATAAAAATTATAAATATTCAAAGTCAGGTTCTTACTCTAGTAGAACTCTGCTTGTTCCTTTATATCTATACATTTAATCCTAAAAACATTTTTGTAATATGTTTTCTCACATTCACCCCATTTCTGGAAGGAAGATACAGAGCTAAGATAGGCTATTACTTGGCAATGTGACACTGATCCCACTCTTCTAAGTTTACTATACTGGTTTTCGCAGGAGCAGTGATGTAATTTTCAGCATGTATGCTGGGATCTAGATTTGAAAGGAGGTGCATTCATATGATTCATAGTGATGTGCTGCCTAGAATAATTCCATGATTTTGCTTCATTCCTTGATGTTCCTTCCTTTTTTTTTCCCTAGTACACTTCCTTCCTTTGGTTTTTCTTTTCCCTATTCTTCTTGACTGTTTTTTAAATATCCACTGACCCCTTTTTTCTAAATTTCACATTAATATAGGGTAAAAATAATCAGGTTACATTGTTTGCCTTTCTTAGGTAAAGTTCACATTTTAGTTGAGCCCTACTGAGGGGATGGATCATATACCCTTACATTGTACATCTTAAGTGAGAGCTTAGCAATTTCCCTCCTTCGTCTCCTTTATCATTTCCCTCCTCCCTGCTCCCTATTTAATTTTTTTCTTTTTTTTTTATTAAATCATAGCTGTGTACATTGATATGATCATGGGGCATCATTCACTAGCTTCACAGACCGTTTACCAAGTTTCACATATACCCTTGTAAGATGCACCGTTGGTGTAATCCCACCGATCCCCTTCCATCTCCCCACCTCCCCGCTCCCTCTCCTCCCTTTCCACCTTCTCCCTATTCTTAGGTTGTAACTGGGTTATAGCTTTCATGTGAAAACCCTAATTTAGTTTCATAGTAGGGCAGAGTACATTGGGTACTTTTTCATCCATTCTTGAGATACTTTACTAAGAAGAATATGTTCCAGCTCCATCCATGTAAACATGAAAGAGGTAAAGTCTCCATCTTTCTTTTTTTTTTTTTTTTGTTTTTGTTTTTGTTTTTGGCTGGGGCTAGGTTTGAACCTGCCACCTCCGGCATGTGGGACGCCCTACTCCTTGAGCCACAGGCGCCGCCCAGTCTCCATCTTTCTTTAAGACTGCATAATATTCCATGGTGTACATGTACCACAATTTATTAATCCATTCATGGATCGATGGGCACTTGGGCTTCTTCCATGACTTAGCAATTATGAATTGAGCTCCAATAAACATTCTGGTACAAATATCTTTGTTATGATGTGCTTTTTGGTCTTCTGGGTATATGCCCAGTAGAGGGATTACAGGATTGAATGGCAGATTATTTTTAGATCTCTAAGAGTTCTCCATATCTCTTTCCAAAAGGAATGTATTAATTTGCATTCCCACCAGCAGTGCAAAATTGTTCCCTTTTCTCCACATCGGCACCAACATCTCTGGTCTTGGGATTTTGTGATAAAGGCTAGTCTCACTGGAGTTAGATGGTATCTCAAAGTAGTTTTGGTTTGCATTTCTCTGATGATTAAAGATGAGTATTTTTTCATATGTCTGAAGGCCGTGCGCCTGTCTTCTTCAGAGAAGTTTCCCTTGAAATCCCTTGCCCAGCCTGTGATGGGATCCCTTGTTCTATTCTTGCTAATGCGTTTGAGTTCTCTGTGGATTCTGGTTATTAAACCTTTGTCGGAGACATAACATGCAAATATCTTCTCCCATTCTGAGGGCTGTTTGCTTGCTTTACTTACTGTGTTCTTGGCTGTGCAGAAGCTTTTTAGTTTGATCAAGTCCCAATAGTGTATTTTTGAAGCTGCTTCAATTGCCCGGGGGGTCCTCCTCATAAAATACTCACCCAGCCCGATTTCTTCAAGGGTTTTCCCTGCACTCTCCTCTAGTATTTTTATAGTTTCATGTCTTAAGTTTAAATCTTTGATCCAGTGAGAGTCTATCTTAGTTAATGGTGAAAGATGTGGGTCCACTTTCAGTCTTCTACAGGTTGCCAGCCAGTTCATCCAGCACAATTTGTTAAATAGGGAATCTTCTCCCCACTGAATGTTTTTAATTGGCTTGTCAAAGATTAAATAACAGTAAGTAGCTGGATTCATCTCTTGGTTCTCTATTCTGTTCTAGACATCTACTTCTCTGTTTTTGTGCCAATACCATGCTGTTTTGATCACTATTGATTTGTAGTATTGTCTGAGGTCTGGTAGAGTAATTCCTCCTGCTTTGTTTTTATTTCTGAGTAATGTCTTGGCTACTCGAGGTTTTTTCTGATTCCATGGAAAACAAATTATTGTTTTTTGAAGATCTTTAAAGTATGACAGTGGAGCTTTAATAGGGATTGCATTGAAATTGTATATTGCTTTGGGTAGTATAGACATTTTAACAATGTCGATTCTTCCCAGCCATGAGCATGGCATGTTTTTCCATTTGTTGATATTTTCAGCTATTTCTTTTCTTAGAGTTTCATAGTTCTCTTTAAGGAGATCTTTCATATCCTTTGTTAGATAAATTCCCAAATATTTCATCTTCTTTGTCATAGCTGTGAATGGTATAGAGTCCTTAACTGTTTTTTTCAACTTGACTGTTGCTGGTATATATAAAGGCTACTGATTTATGAATGTTGATTTTGTAACCCGAGACACAGCTGTATTCCTTGATCACTTTTAAGAGTTTTGTAGTAGAGACCCTGGTGTTTTCCAGATATACTGTCATATCATCTGTGAAGAGCAAAAGTTTGATCTCTTCTAACCCTATATGGATACCCCAATCGTCTTTTCTTCCCTAATTGCAGTGGCTAAAACTTCCATTACAATGTTAAAAAGCAATGGAGACAATGGGCAGCCTTGTCTGGTTCCTAATCTGAGTGGAAATGATTCCAATTTAATTCCATTCAATATGATATTGGCTGTGGGTTTGCTGTAGATGGTCTCTATCAGTTTAAGAAATGTCCCTTCTATACTGATTTTCTTAAGTGTTCTGATCATGAAGGGATGCTGGATATTATCAAAAGCTTTTTCTGCATCAATTGAGAGAATCATATGGTCTTTGTTTTTTAATTTGTTTATGTGCTGGATTACGTTTATAGATTTACATATATTGAACCAGCCTTGAGATCCTGGGATAAAACCAACTTGGTCATGATGTATAATTTGTTTGATGTGTTGCTGGATTCTGTTTGTTAGGATCTTGTTGAATATTTTTTGCATCTATATTCATTAGTGATATAGGTCTATAATTTTCTTTTCTTGTTGGGTCTTTTCTTGGTTTGGGGATCAGGGTGATGTTTGCTTCATAGAACGTGTTGGGTACTCTTCCTTCTTTTTCTACCTTTTGGAACAGGTTGAGTAATATAGGTACTAATTCCTTTTTAAAAGTTTGGTAGAATTCAGATATGAAACCATCTGGTCCCGGCCTTTTCTTTTTAGGGAGGTTTTGTATGGTTGACGCTATTTCCAAACTTGATATGGGCCTGTTCAACATTTCCACTTGATTCTGGCTAAGTCTTGGAAGGTGACGTGCTGAAGTATCGGTCAATTTCCTTCAGATTTTCATATTTCTGAGAAAAAAGTTTCTTGTAATATTCATTAAGGATTTTTTGGATTTCTGAGGAGTCTGTTGTTATTTCGTCTTTGTTGTTTCTGATTGATGAGATTAGAGATTTTACTCTTTTTTTCCTGATTAGGTTGGCCAAAGGTTTATCTATTTTATTGACCTTTTCGAAAAACCAGCTTTTTGATTTATTGATCTGTTGCATTATTGTATTGTTTTCGATTTCATTTAATTCTGCTCTAATTTTGTTTATTTCTTTTCTTTTACTGGGTTTGGGGTTGGAATGTTCTTCCTTTTCTAGTTGCTTGAGATGTCCCATTAAGTTGTTAACTTCCTCTCTTTCCGTTCTCTTGAGGAAGGCTTGCAGTGCTATAAATTTCCCTCTTAGAACTGCCTTTGCGGTGTCTCAGAGGTTCTCATAGTTCGTGTCTTCATTGTTGTTTTGCTCCAAAAAATTGGTGATTTCTTTCTTAATCTCATCTCTGACCCAGCTATCATTCAGAATAAGATTATTTAACTTCCATGTTTTTGTATGAGTATGCAGATTCCTGTTGTTACCCAGCTCAAGTTTTATTCTATGGTGGTCCGAGAAGATGCATGGAATAATTTCTATTCCTTTAAATTTACTGAGGTTATACTTGTGACCTAAGATGTGATCGATTTTGGAGTAAGTTCCATGGGCTGATGAGAAGTATGTGTATTCAGTTTTGTTGGGATGAAATATTCTGTAGATGTCTGCTATATCCAAATGTTGGACAGTTAGGTTTAAATCTAAGATTTCTTTGCTCAGCTTCTTGTTGGAGGATTGATCCAACACTGCCAAAGGAGTGTTGAAATCTCCGACTATTATGGAGCTGGAGGAAATCAAGTTGCTCAAGTCTGTTAGAGTTTCTCTTATAAATTGAGGTGCATTCTGTTTGGGTGCATAGATATTAATAATTGAGATCTCATGATATTGAGTATTACCCTTAACAAATATCAAGTGACCATTCTTGTCCTTCCTTACTTTTGTTGGTTTAAAGCCTATTGTATCTGCAAATAAAATTGCAACACCTACTTTTTCTGATTACCATTTGCCTGAAATATGGATGACCATCCTTTCACCCTGAGTCTGTATTTGTCTTTTAAGTTAAGATGTGACTCTTGTATGCAACAGATATCTGGCCTGAGTTTTTGTATCCAATCAGCTATCCTATGCCTCTTTAGAGGACAGTTTAAGCCATTCACATTAATGGAGACTATTAATAAGTCTGGTGAAGTTTTGGGTATCGAGTTTTTCAAAAGTCCAGTTGGCATTTTTAATCCTTTCACTAGTGTGGAAATTGGAGTTTGATCCGAAGTTTCTGAGTGAGTTTTCTTTTGTGGTATAGGATTGGGTTGGTCATTATGGAGGATAGGTCTGAGAATATCCTGAAGAGCTGGTTTGGTTATGGCAAATTTCTTCAACATATGAATGTCATTAAAGTATTTAATTTCTAAATCATAAATGAAACTAAGTTTAACTGGATACAAGATCCGGGATTGAAAATTATTTTGCTTTAGGAGATTAAAAGTCGGTGACCACCCTCTTCTGGCTTGAAAAGTTTCACCAGAGAGATCTGTAGTCATTCTAATATTCTTCCCTTTGAAGGTAGTGGTTTTCTTTCTCTTGAGGATATTCTCCTTCATATTAACTTTAGTGAAGTTAATTATGATATGCCTGGGGGATGTCTTATTGGGGTTGAGTTGTGCTTGGCTTCTGAAGCTGTCTGCAGTCTGAATTTCATAATCTCTAGGCCTGTCTGGAAAATTCACTTTCATAATTTCATGCAGAAGGGCCTCTGTGCCCAGCGAGGCCACTTCATCTGTTTCTGGAACTCCTATGATTCAGATATTCACCTTCTTTGAATTATCCCAGAGCTCTCTGAGACAATGATCCGTTTTACTCTCCATTTCTCTTCCTCTTTGAGAGTTTGGGAGTATTCAAGGGCTTTATCTTTGATGTCAGAAATCCTTTCTTCTGCTTGCTCCATTCTGTTGCTGAGGGATTCTACTGGTTTTTTCATATCTTTGAGGGCTGCAAATTCTTGCTTCAGTGTGTCTAAGTCTTTGGTGGTTTTGTCTTTAAATTCATTAAATTCTTGAGACAACTTTTGAATTTCTCCTCAAATTCCTATTTCTACTTTGTTAATCATGTCTGCAATCCAAATTCTGAATTCAATTTCTGACATCTCAGCCAGTTGTTTATGAATGGGATCTTCAATTGCATCTGCCATATCTTTCCTTGCGGGGGTTGATCTATTCTGGTTTTTCATGTTACCAGAGTTTTTCATGTTACCAGAGTTTTTCCACTGATTCCGCCCCATGGTTGTTTTACTTTCAATGATTTTTTCCCCTGGGGCTTTGTCGATGGCCTGTACAGTGTTGTGGCCTGAGAAACTGGGGCCCTGTCTGGTGTGGTGGGGCTAAATTGTTCTGTCTAGTTTTCAGCTGGTTTCTGTTCCACGCTAGTGAAACAGATACTTTGGATTTAAGTCTCAGCTGTGGAGAAATATCAGCAATTAAGTCACCACACCCCCCACCGGCAAAAAATTGGAAAAGAAAAATCAAACCTTCTTAACACCGTGTACCCCAGGCACCACCTGATTTGTCCTCAGGCGATTGGTTCAGTTCAGAAAGGTCCAAATCAATTGTCTCAGTCTGCACCTGTCTCATGTGAGAGAGTTTACGTGGTCTCTGGGAACTGGATCACAGGGATCTGGTGACTACTCTGGTGTGGCTTTTTCCAGTGCTGCATGGAGTCAGGAGAAGCCACCCAGCCAATATATCAGTCTGGGAAGGTTGCTGCCTCCTTCCCCACCTTGCACCACTTCACACCCAGTCACTGCAATAGACCTGCAGTTGGCTGACCCAGTTGCCTGTAGTGAATCGGTACTCCAGGAGTTTGTACCTGCCTGAATCACAAGGAAGTCTGCCAGGCCACTGCACTCTGCCTCTCTCCAGCAGGAGGAGGTGAGGCCTGACAACCATGGGTGCTTGATGAAGGTTGAGGGTTTTTCACTCAGGTCCAGTCTCGCCCCTGATTAATGTTACTGACAGAACAGAACAGAACAACTCTAATGTTCCTCTGAAGAAGAGAAGCTGAATTGAGTTCCAAATCAGCTTGTCTTTGCTCTTGTATTGTCTATAGGCTGACGATCCCCTGAGGGCCAGGTGCGTCTTAGGTTTAGTAAAGCAGACCTCTGGGTTAGCCCCGCCCTGGGAGTTTCCCTGGTTTGCAAGTTGGAGTTGCCTCAGGCAAACTCAGAGTCTCTGGTTGCCCAGGGAGACAGGGGCTATGGCTTCAGAACATTTGGTAGTGAGCCATATTGCTAGCAAAACAGGGCTGCTGCTTTATGGCTCAGGCAACTGCTGCTCTGGTGTAGCACCCCTCCGGCCAACCATCCTCTCTCTGCTCCAGTACCCCAGAGTCTGCACCAACCAGCTACAGCCCAGCACTCTCTACACCCCTCAAGCAATCACCCAAGAGTCTGGACCCCCTGGGGGACAGGCCTCCAGACCTTGGAGCTAGAGCAGAGTGGAGTGCAAGGAGCGCTGGGAGCCTGGGGTTGCGGGCAGAGAACACACACAGCTTTACACAGTTTTATGCCTGGCCGTATTGTCACCAAAAGACAGCTGTTGCACTATGCCTCAGGGAACTGCCACTCTGGTGCAGTCCCCTCTCCGCCGACTGACCGGGAATTGCCTCCAGACCCCAGTGTGAGCAAAGGGGAGTGCTGGGAGCTCAGAATTCCAGGTAGAGACTATATACAGTTTATACAGTTTTATGCCTGGCAGGAGGACGCCGGGGCACCCTAGTAGGGGAGGTACGTCCAGTTTTTAGAGGGTCTTTCCCATGGAGTGTAGTGGGAGGACCTTTGAACCCTGCCCAGTTGTTTGTGGGGCATTCTGAGCCGTTCTCATGGGGGAGGGGACTCCCGTCGTTTGGTGATAGATTTTGTACCTTTTGTTTGTATCCTTGTGGTCACAGCTCACCTCAGCGGGGTTGACATGCGTTCTACAACCTTCTCTCTTAGTGAAGCTCAAATCCACCAGGTTACTTGCTGAATTTTTGTCCTTTAACTCTCCTTCTGGATGGGAGCCTCTGTGGAAAGCTGGCTTCAGTCAACCATCTTGTCTCCTCCCCCCCATATAAATTTAATTGTATTTTTTGTCTCATGTGAGTATGTAATAGTTTGTCTATTAGTTTCACATTAGGATTGAGTACATTGGATACTTGCTTTTCCATTCTTGTGATACTTTACTAAAGAGAATGTGTTTCAACTCTATCCAGGTTAACACAAAATTGGAAAGTGCTCAACTTTTTTAAGGCTGAATAGTACTCCATGTTATATGTATATTGCAGTTTTTTAATCCATTCATGTGTTGATGGGTATTTGGGATGATTACACATCTTGACAATTGTGAATTGAACTGTAATAAACCCTACAGTGCAAATGTTTTATGTTAAAATGTTTTTTTGTCTTCTGGGTAGGAATGAGATTGTAGGATCAAATGAATGGTTTACTTTTAGCTCTTTGAGAATTCTCCATACATCTTTCCACAGAGGCTTTCAATACCACCAACAATGTGGAAGTGTTCCCTTCTTTCTGTATCCATGCAAGCATCAGAAGCTTTGAAATTTAACAATGTGAAAGTGTTCCCTTCTTTCTATATCCATGCAAGCATCAGAAGCTTTGAAATTTTGTAATGTGTGCCATTCTCACTGGGGTTAGATTATATCACAAAGTGCTTTTGATTTGCATTTCTCTGATGATTAGTGATAGTGAGCATTTTTTTCATGTGTTTTTTGAGCATTTGTTCATTACTGTTAACCTACTACGTTATATTTTTTGGCTGAGTAATAGTCCACTTTATAGTAAACCCCAAGGTGTTTATCCATTCATTTATTGATTTTTAGGTACTTTTGACTTTGCCTCAATAATGTGTGTTGTAGTCGCCCTCATGCTGATACTCTTTATCTACATTCTGAGGAACAGGGATATGAAGGGAGCCCTGGGAAGACTACTCAGAATAGCAGCCTCTTGTCTGTGATAAATTACAGCCTCAGAACTAGATGAAATCTGGGTGCAACTAGCCAAATGGGTGTGAATCTCAATATCCTATCTCTTTTACTCTCCCAAGTCATGGTTTTTCTCTTTTTACTTCCAAAACATTTTGACTTTGTTTTCAAATTATTTCATGTTACTTTTATCAAAAACTCCCTGTTTAGAACTGCGGGAGCCACGCAACACTGCGTCCTCCCTCCGGTGTCCTCCCAGTTTCCATACTAGCCCATTCATCTGGAAAGGGACTCTGGTAGCTGCATGCCCTTTGAAGCCCTCCCTGCCTCTGTGCAGAGCTCTTCTCCTGGCCAGAGAGTGCTGGAGCCTTGGGCTCTCTGTGCCAAAGTCACTGGGCGCCTGGCACTCCCAGAACCATGCGAACCACCCCCAGCCCTGTTGCTGGATCAGGGTGTGTCAAAAAATGGAGCTGCATCCACAACCAGAACTCCCTAGCTAGAGCAGCCCCAGAGGAACTACACAGGGTCACTCCCTACAAAGATCCAGCAACAATAGAGTGATCCTGCTATGGTCTAATCTTGGAGAGACACCTCCCCAACTCTGAGGACAGCCAGAGGCAATGGTGAAAAAAAAATCATGAGGCAAAATCAACAGAAAAACTCTGGCAATATGAATACTCAGAGTAGATAAACTCCCCCAAGGATCAATGGGCAGAAACAGCACAAGACCCCATGCACAAACAAATAGCTGAAATGTCAGAAATTGAATTCAGGATTTTGATAGCAAATAAGATCTAATTAGAATTGCAAAAGTTATCTCAATAATTCAACGGATTCAAAGACCAAATAACCAAAGATTTTGACACATTGAGACAAGAAGTTGCAGCCCTCAAAGATCTGAGAAACACAGTAGAATCCCTCAGTAACAGAATGGAGCAAGCAGAAGAAAGGATTTCTAACACTGAAGACAAAGCTTTTGAATGCTCCCAAACCCTCAAAGAAGAAGAGAAATGGAGACAAAAAACAGGCCACTCTCTCAGAGAGCTCTTGGATAATTTGAAGAAAAACAATATTTGTCTTACAGGGATCCCCAAAAGTGATGAAGTGGCTTCACAAAGCACAGAGTCTCTTCTCCATGAGATTATGAAGGAGAACTTTCCAGATATGCCAAGAGATTCCAAAATTCAGATAGCAGAAAGTTTCAGAACTCCAGCACGACTCAACCCAAATAAGACATCCCCCAGACACATCATAATCAATTTCACTAAAGTTAATATGAAGGAGAAAATTCTGAAAGCTGCCAGACGAAAGAAAACCATTACCCACAAGGGGAAGAATATCAGAATAACTGCAGATCTCTCTGCTGAAACCTTTCAAGCTAGAAGAGGATGGTCATTGACTTTTAATCTCCTAAAACAAAATAACTTTCAACCCAGGATCCCGTACCCAGCTAAACTGAGCTTCATTATGATGGAGAAATTAAATACTTCAACGACATTCACATGTTGAAGAAATTTGCCACAACTAAACAAGCTCTCCAGGACATTCTTAGAACTATCCTCCATAAAGACCAGAGTAATTCTCCACCACAAAAGTAAACACACAAAAAAATTTTTGATCAAATTCCAACTTCCACAGTCACAAAAGGATTAATAATGACCACCGATCTCTCGAAAGACTTATCAATACTCTCAATTAATGTGAATGGTTTAAATTGTCCTCTAAAGAGGCATAGGTTGGTGGACTGGATACAAACACTCCAGCCAGATATCTGCTGAATCCAAGAATCACATCTTACATTAAAAGATAGATATAGACTCAAGGTGAAGGTATGGTCATCCATATTCCAGGTAAATGGAAAGCAGAAAAAGCAGGCATTGTAATCCTGTTCGCAGACGCATTAGGCTTTAAACCCACCAAAATAATTAAGGATAAGGATGGACACTTCATATTTGTTAAAGGTAATACTCCATATGATGAGATCTCAATTATTAATATTTATGCGTTCAACCACAACAAACCTCAATTTATAAGAGAAACTCTAACAGACATGGGCAACTCGATTTCCTCCACTTCCATAGTAGTTGGAGATTTTAACACCCCTTTAGCAGTGCTGGATAGATCCACCAAAAAGAAGCTAGGCAAATAAATTTTAGATTTAAACTCAACCATTCAACATCTGGACATAACAGATAACTACAGAACATTTCATCCCAAAAAAACTGAATACACATTCTTTTCATCAGCCCATGGAACATACTCCAAAATCGACCACATCCTAGGCCAAAAATCTAACCTCAGCAAATTTAAAAAAAATAGAAATTATTCCTTGCATCTTCTCAGACCATCATGGAATAAAAGTTGAACTAAATAACAACAGGAACCTGCATACCCATACAAAAACATGGAAGCTAAACAACCTTATGCTGAAGGATACATGGGTTATAGATGAGATTAAGAAGGAAATCACCATATTTTTGAAACAAAACAACAATCAAGACACAAATTACCAGAACCTCTGGGATACTGCAAAGGCAGTCCTAAGAGGGAAATTTATAGCCCTTCCTCAAGAAAACGGAAAGAGAGGAAGTTGATAACTTAATGGAACATCTCAAGCAACTGGAGAAAGAAGAACACTTCAACCCCAAACACAGCAGAAGAAAAGAAATAACCAAAATCAGAGCAGAATTAAATTAAATTGAAAACAAAAGAATTATACAACAGATCAATAAATCCAAAGCTGGTTTTTTGAAAAGATCAATAAAATAGATAAACCTTTCACCAACCTAACCAGGAAAAAAAGAGTAAAATCTCTAATTTCATCAATAAGAAAAGGTATGATGAAATCACAACAGACCCCTCAGAAATTCAAAAAATCCTTAACAAATACTACAAGAAACTCTACTCTCACAAATATGAAAATCTGAAAGAAATCGACCAATACCTGGAAGCACGCCACCTACCAAGACTTAGCCAGAATGAAGTGGAAATGTTGAACAGGCCTATATCAAGTTCTGAAATAGCATCAACTATACAAAATCTCCCTAAAAAGAAAAGCCCAGGACCAGATGGCTTTACGTCATAATTCTACCAAACATTTAAAGAAGAACTAGTACCTATACTACTAAACCTCTTCCAAAATATAGAAAATGAAAGAATATTACCCAGCACATTCTATGAAGCAAACATCACCTTGATCCCCAAACCAGGGAAAGACCCAACAAGAAAAGAAAATTATAGACCAATATCACTAATGAATATAGATGCTAAAATACTCAATAAGATCCTAACAAACAGAATCCAACAACACATCAAAAAAATTATACACCATGACCAAGTCGGATTTATCCCACGGTCTCAAGGCTGGTTCAATATACATAAATCTATAAATGTAATTCAACACATAAACAAACTTAAAAATAAAGACCATATGATTCTTTCAACTGATGCAGAAAAAGCTTTTGATAATATCCAGCATCCCTTCATGATCAGAGCACTTAAGAAATTGGTATAGAAGGGACATTTCTTAAACTAATAGAGGCCATTTACAGCAAACCCACAGCCAATATCGTATTGAATGGAGTTAAATTGAAATCATTTCCACTTAGATCAGGAACCAGGCAAGGTTGTCCATGGTCTCCATTGCTCTTTGACATTGTAATGGAAGTTTTAGCCATTGCAATTAGGAAAGAAAAGGCGATCAAAGGTATCCACATCGGGTCAGAAGAGATTAAACTTTCACTCTTCACAGATGATATGATCGTATATCTGGAAAACACTAGGGATTCTACTACAAAACTTTTAGAAGTGATCAAGGACTATAGCAATGTCTCAGGCTACAAAATCAACACCCATAAATCTGTAGCCTTTATATATACCAACAATAACCAAGCTGAACAAACAGTCAAGGACTTTATTACTTTCACAGTAGTGCCAAAGAAGATGAAATATTTGGGAGTATACCTAACAAAGGATGTGAAAGATCTCTACAAAGATAACTATGAAACTCTAAGAAAAGAAATAGCCAAAGATGATAACAGATGGAAAAACATACCATGCTCATGGCTGGGAAGAATCAACATTGTTAAAATGTCCGTAATACCCAAAGCAATATATAATTTTAATGCAATTCCTATTAAAGCTCCATTGTCATACTTTAAAGATCTTGAAAAAATAATACTTCGGTTTATATAGAATCAGAAAAACCTTGAATAGCCGAAACATTACTGAGCAATAAAAACAAAGCAGGAGGAATCACGCTACCAGACCTGAGACTGTACCATAAATGCATAGTGTTCAAAACAGCATGCTACTGGCACAAAAGCAGAGAAGTAGATGTCTGGAACAGAATAGAGAACGAAGAGATGGATCCCGCTACTTACCATTATTTTATCTTTGACAAGCCAATTAAAAACATCCAGTGGGGAAAAGATTCCCTATTTAACAAATGGTGCTGGGTAAACTGGCTGGCAAACTGTAGAAGATTGAAAATGGACCCACACCTTTCACCATTAACTAAAATAGACTCTCACGGGATAAAAGAGTTAAACTTAAGACATGAAACCATAAAAATACTTAAGAAAGTGCAGGGAAAACTCTTGAAAGAATTGGCCTGGGTGAATATTTTATGAGGAGGACTCCCCAGGCAATTGAAGCAGTATCAAAAATACAGTACTGGGACCTGATCAAACTAAAAAGCTTCAGCACAGCCAAGAACATAGTGAGTAAAGCAAGCAGACAGCCTCAGAATGGGAGAAAATATTTGCCGGTTATACCTCCAATAAAGGTCTAATAACCAGAATCCACAGAGAACTCAAACATATTAACAATAAAAGAACACGTGACCCCATCTCAGGGTGGGCAAGGGACTTGAAGAGAAACTTCTCTAAAGAAGACCGACGCAAGATCTACAAACACATGAAAAAAAGCTCATCATCCTTAATCATAAGAGAAATGGAAATCAAAACTACTCTGAGACATCACCTAACCCCAGTAAGAGTAGCCCACATAACAAAATCCCAAAACCAGAAATGTTGGAGTGGATGTGGGAGGAAAGGGCACACTTCTACACTGCTGGTGGGAATGCCCCCTAATACGTTCCTTCTGGAGGGATGTTTGGAGAATACTTAGAGACCTAAAAATAGACCTGCCATTCGATCCTGTAATTCCTTTACTAGGTTTATACCCAGAAGAGCAAAAGTCACAATATAACAAAGACATCTGTACCAGAATGTTTATTGCAGCCCAATTCATAATTGTTAAGTCATGGAAGAAGCCCAAGTGCCCATTGACCCACGAATGGACTAGCAAATTGTGATACATGTATACCATGGAATACTATGCAGCCTTAAAGAAAGATGGAGACTTTACCTCTTTCATGTTTAAATGGATGGAGCTGGAACATAGTCTTCTTAGCAAAGTATCTCAGGAATGGAAGAAAAAGTATCCAATGTACTCAGCCCTACTATGAAGCTAAATTATAGCTTTCACATGAAAACTATAACCCAACTATAGCTCAAGACTATGGGGAAAGGGCCAAGGAAGGGGAAGGGATAGGGGAGGTTTGGGTGGAGGGAGGGTCATGGGTGGGACCACATCATCTATGGTGCATCTTAGAATGGGTACAGGCGATTGCACTAATGTACACAGCTATGATTTAACAATAAAAAAAAGAAGATAAAAAAAAACTCCCTGTTTAATTCCTTTCTGACATTTGTTTCCTGAATTTTGTCCAGAAAATTCCATCTTTAGGCAATGATCAGTGGCTGATGCCTGTATTCCTAGCTCTCTGGGAGTCTGAGGGGTGAGGATCACTTGAGAACAGTAGTTGGAGACTAATCTGAGCAAGAGTGATATCCTATCTCTACAAAAAAAAAAAAATTAAAAAGTTAGTTATGTGAGGTGGTGGGAACCTATAGTACCAGTAACTCAGGAAGCTGAGGGAGGAGAATCACTTGAACTGAAGAGTTTAAGGTTTCAGTAAGCTATGATGATGCCATTGCACTCTACGTAGGGTGACAGATTGTGACCATGTCTCAAGGAAAAAGAAATAAAAACAAAGAAAATTTCATCTTTTGCCAGTTTTCTGACGATGATTCCTGAAACTTGTAACACATTTATAGCACATTTTGCATCAAATGCAGATAAGATTTCCTCAAAAATTATTATTTTCAATGTTGATGTTTTTTACCTTAGTATTTTTTCTCCTTCTAGGAAATGAAATAAAAATCATAGTGTATCATAAACAATGTTTACAGTATCAGGACTGTGTTGTTGCTTTACATGTATGACTTTATCTAATACCAAAAACATTTCTTTGAGCTATTTTCTCTCATTTATCTTTCCATCAAGGAAAGAGACTGAGATTGAGGTGAACTATTTCCTGGGAAACTGACACTTTTCCTACACTCCTACCTTTGCTGTCCTGCTGTCCATAAGAACTCATGGATTGACTTTCAACTTCAAATTCAGAATCTAGATTTGGAAGCTCACAGATTCAGATGGTTCCTAGCAATGTGTACAACCCAGGATATCTCTGAATTTGTATTTCTTTATGGTACAAGTAGAAGTCAGAGTTGTGGCCTCCAGGAGCACAAATTCCTCAAGCACTCACTGTAGGTAATCTTGAGCAGTGCCACTTTTGTTCCAACTCTATTCCTGGACCCATGTATTCTAAATATTGAGGATATAGCATGTTGCAGTTTTTCACTGCTTTGGAGTGTACATACTGCATCATGCATTTATGTACCAAGCCTTTCCTGTTAGTCAAATGCCTGCAATGAGTATAATCTTTTTGAAATTAAAACATTCTCATATCTTCCATTAAAGATATTTTTAAAATTTCCATACTTCATAGTCCTTGAGGTTATATTTTACCCCTGTCCTTTCCTTCCCTGAAAAACTTTACATTTAGTTTATATTTGCCACCTCTGTTTCCTCAATACTCATTTCTTTCTTTTTTCTTTTTCATGAGACAGACTCTGCACCACCCTGAGTGCAGTGGTGTCATCATAATTCTGTGCAGCTTCAAACTCTTGGGCTCAAGTGATCCTCCTATCAGCCTCCCAAGTAGCTGGGACTACAGACTTCCACCACCATGCCTGGCTAATTTTTCTATTTTTGCTAGAAACAGGATCTCCCTCTTGCTCATATCCATTCTCCAATGCTTTCCACCTGGGTTATTTTTGCCTCTACATTTCTATTTATTTATTTGTAATTTTTTTCATTTGTCTTTATTTGTTCATTCATGGGGTACAAGTGCATGGATATATTGAATTGTAGTGAAATCAGAGCCTTAAATGCATTTATCACTGGACCAATTCACATAGTATCCACTAAGCAACCTGTCATGACATGTCCTCCTTCCCAGCCTCCCCCCTTCAAGTATCTATTGTCCATCATTCAACATTCCCCTTCTAGGGGTACATATCATTTAGCTCCCAGGTCTAAGTGAGAAAATGCAGCGTTTGTCTCATGTCTGTATCTGCATTGTTTCTCTTAAGATAATGGCCTCCAGTTTAATCCATGCTGCTGCAAAAGACATGATTTCATTCTTTTTATGGCTGAATAGTATTTCATTGTGTGTATAGATCACATTTTCTCTATTCAGCACTCAATTGATGGCCACTTAGGTTGATTTCATATCTTTGTTATCATGAACAGCGCTTCAATAAACATTTAATGCAGATATCTTTTTTATACACTGATTTCTTTTCCTTTGGGTAAATTCACAGCAGTGGGATTGCTGGATTGTGTGGTATTTTTATTTTTAGATCTTTGTGAAATAGCCATATTGCTTTCCATAGAAGTTATGCTAATTTACATTCACACCAACAGAGTATAAATGTCCCTTTTTCTCCACATCTTTTTTTTGTTTCTTTTTTTAATAGCCATATTGATTAATGTAAGATGATATCTCATTGTAGTTTTAATTTAAATTTCTCTGATGATTCTGATGTTGAACATTTTTTCATATGACTTTTGGCCATTTGTTTATTTTCTTTTGAAAAATGTCTATTCATATCCTCAGTCCATGTTTTAATGATATTATTTGTTTTTTTTCTTGTTGAGTTGTTTGAGTTTCTTATAAATTCTGAATAACTTATTTTATCCCATTCTGCAGATTGTCTTTTAATTCTATTGGTTAATTCCTTTGCTGTGCAGCAGCTTTATTGTTTAAGTTCTATTTGTCTATATTTGGTTTTTTGTCTGTGCTTTTGAGGTCTTAGTCATTAACTCTGCCTAGATAATGTCTGGAAGTTTTTTTTAATATTTTTTCTAGCATTTTTATAGTTTCAGGTCTTACATTCAAGACTTTAATTCATTTTGAGTTCATTTCTGTATGTGGTGGCAGATCCGGTTTCACCATTCTGCATGGCAACCCAGCATCCCCAGCACCACTTATTGAGAAGCATGTGTTTTGTTTAGTTTTATTTTGTTTTTTCCCAGCACCACTTATTGAGAAGCAATAAGCCAAGTGTGGTGGCTTTATTTCTAGTTTCTTTGTTCTTTTTCATATACATATATATGTGTGTGTGTGTGTGTGTGTGTGTGTATCTTTCTCTATTTTTTTTTTTTTTAAGCAATGGAGGTCTTGCTCTATTTCTCATGCTAAAGTGGAGTGTCATGATTATTGCTCAAAGGAACCTTGAATGCTGGAGTTCAAGTAATCTTCCCACCTCAGCCTCCAAGTAGCTAGGACTTCATACCACCATACTTGGCTAATTTAAAAATTTTTGTGGAAACAGGAGCTCACTCTATTGCCTAGGCTAATCTTGAACTCCTGGCCTCAAGAAAGTCTCCCACCTTTTCCATCCAAAGTGCTAGAATTATAAGCATAAGCCACCACCCCTGGCTTGTATGTCTTTTTTAAACCAGTTACTGTAGACTTATAGTAAATTTAAATCAGGCAATGTGATGCTTCCAATTTGTTCTTTTTCCTCAAGATTACTTTGGAAATCCAGATGTTTTCATAATTCCATATAGACTTCATAAATGTTTTTTCTAAATATGTGAAAAGTAATATTAGTATTTTGATGGAGATTACACTGAACCTTGCTTTGGGTCATCTGGGCCTCTTAACAATATAAATTTTTCCAATCCAAGTGCATACGATTGTTTTCCATTTGTGTTTGTCATCAACCATTTCTTTCATAAGTGTTTTCTACTTTTACTTTTACACATCTTTTTCCTCTTTTGTTTAATATATTCCTAGTATTTTTTTCCTTTTAGCAGCCATCATAAATGAAATTGCCTTCTTGATTTTTTTCTTTTTTTTTTTTGCTAGATTAGTATATAGAAAGGCTGCTGGTTTGTTTACATAGATTTTTTTATCCTTAAAATTTACTGTATTTATTTATCTAACCTAGAAGTTTTTAATGGAGTCTTTAGGGTTTTCCAAAGTATATCATAAGTGAACAAGGATAATTTATATCATCTTTATTTGTGTGTGTGTGTGTGTATGTGTGTGTTTTGTCTGATTACTCTAGCAGGGACTTCCAATAGTATGTTGAATAACAGTGGTTAAAATGGAAATCCTTGTCTTGTTCCACTTTTTAGGGGGAAATGCTCTCAACTTTTACTCATTAAGTATAATGTTTGGCTGTGCATTTTTTTGTATATGGCATTTTATATTTTGAGGTATGTTCTTTCTATGCTTACTTTGGAGATTTTCATCATAATCCATGCTGAATTTTATCTTTTCTAACGTTTATATGCTTTTTGTACATATCTGGAAGATGACAATCATATTAGATTCTTTAAAATTCAAGTTTTGGCAGCCATGTAATAATTAATAAATTAATTAAAAATAATTACATAATTATTTTTCTTAGGCCCTAGGAACTCATTATTTGTACATGCAATGTGGCCCATTCATGTATGAGTGCATTTTTAATACAGGGAAAATAGTTTGTAAAGAATATTTCTTCCCACAATCACTATCCATTAATGCATTTTGGTAAGTTCATTTAACTCTCTAACCCCAATGCATTAGTAAAGATGCTGAATTATATTGAATGCTTCTCTTTGTATCTATTAAGATGATCATATGGTTTTTGTTCTTAATTCTGTTTATGTGATCTATCACATTTATTGAGTTGCATGTGCTGACCCATCCTTGCATTCCTGGTATGAAAAACACTTTAGTATAATATATGATCTTTTTGATGTGCTGTTGCATTTGATTTGCTAATATTTTGTTGAGGATTTTTGTGTCTATGTATACTGGGGATATTTGTCTATAATTTCCTTTTTTATGTGTGTCCTTGTATGATATTGGTATCATGGCAATCCTGTCCTTGCCAAATGAGAGAGAACTTCATTTTCCTCCATTTTTTGACATTAAACTGTCAAAATGGCAGTGGCCCTGGACCTGCAATCATAAAGGATAGGACCTTCCTTATTCACGCAAGATGCATGGGAATGTTGTATGCTCATGTCTCGGCCTCATCATAGCTCATTGCAGGCCAGTCAGTACTGTCTTAAGGGCACTTCAGAAAGCCTAGTTCCTCTGTCCCTCCCTGGTCAGGTGGAAGTTTAAACCTCATTATCACAAACTTGGCCTGATGGTGTAGCACAGTCTAGCATCAGTCTTGCAAAATGGCAGTTATGGCTTATGACCAGTGAGGGCAGTACCCCCACCACTGTCACGCAGCGTGTGCAAGAATCTATGAGGAGTGCAATCTGCTTCTGTCTCAATCTTAACCACAGCCAGCAGGAAGGAAGCATGAACCTTCCCAGAGGTGCATGGAAACACATGGTCCCCCTTCCTCCTCCTCAAAGCAGTGCTGTGGCAATAGCTGTGTCTGAAGACCCCTGATATCTAGGCTTTCAGAATGGGACGCACACAGATTATAAATCTCTAGTCTGCGATACAAGAGGGTTCCCTTTCTGGAGCAAAGTCTCTTGTGAAATCTCTATGAGTCTATCCAGCCCTCTCAATTCCTCTGTAAAGCTCCACTTAGAGATAATGTATGGCACTCTCCCTAATATCAACAAAGGCTTCCATGACACTAGCTAATAGCAAGGAATATTTTTCAATCCTCATCTTGTTAGTCCACTCACAAAGTACCCCAGAACTATTAACCACTTTGCTTTTATTCAGAAAGGGTCTTTCCCCCTCTCCATAACATTGTGAACACCAAATGATCTACAAAAATCTCCAAAGATTCTTCAAGGGAGGCCTATTATAAAGAAATAATTTCTTAGTTTGGTTCCTTTATAAATCATATATCCATGCATTTATTTTATTTTATTTTATTTGGTATGTCAATGTGAACTTTATTAGACATATAAAACTTAGCACAGAATTATGTCTCTTGAGTTATTAATGAAGGCACACTTCACCTTGCAGAAGACTGCTAGTAAGATAGAACATACATATAATGATATACAGCAGACTCCAGATTGCACAGTGGCATTCAATTTATGCATTTTATCTATTTCTTTGATTATAAATTCTAGGGCATGATTGATGGTAGCGTAAATTACATTTCAGTGATTTAAACCTTCCAACATAGCAAATCATAGGACCATATGACAATAAGAAAAGAGTTTATCCATTGCACACAAAACAATGAAAAGACCCACACAAATATATATTGAAACTACACAATAGTGATTGTATGCTTTTACTTGAGAACATGCATTTCTCAGTTGTTAGGAAAATAAGAATTTCTAAGTGAATAGTAAATATAGTTAAAATTAGCCTAGAAAGAAGTTTCCACAAAAGTATATAATATTCATAATTAAAATCAGATTTCATTCACTGTTGTAACCATATTTCAAAATATTTGCATTTTCATATTTCTAATACACTTAGTAAGATTATTTTTATTTATACATGGTGTCCAGATGCTAATTGCTATTAGCATTTGAATATCTAGCTGACCATTTTTTTTTTTTTTTTTTTTTACTAAATCATAGCTGTGTACATTAATGCAATCATGGGGTACAATGTGCTGGTTTTATATACAATTTGAAATATTTTCATCAAAGTGGTTAACATAGCCTTCACCATATTTTCTTAGTTATTTTGTTAAGACATTTATATTCTACACGGTGGAGGGAGGAATATTGGTGGGATCACACCTATGGTGCATTTTACAAGGGTACATGTTAATATTTTTGGAGGGTACAATTTGTTGATTTTTTATATAATTTGGAGTGCTTACATAAAACCAATTAATATAGCTTTCACCCCATTTACTTGATTATTGGGTTAAGACATTTATGTTCTATATTTCATAGATTTGACTTGTACCCTTGCAATATGCTCCATAGATGTGGTCCCACCATTTATTTCCCCATCTACTCCCCTCCCTTCCAGCTCTATTTCTCTCCTTCATTCTGGGCTATCGTTGTGATCTATCTTTCGTAAGAAAGTGTGAGTAAACATAAATTGGTTTCATAGAAGTACTGAGTACACTGGATACTTTTTCTTCCATTCTTGAGATACTTAGGAGAATATATTCCAGGTCCATCATGTAAACACAAAATAGCTAAAGTCTCCATATGTTTTAAGGCTGCATAGTATTCCGTGGTACACATATACCACAATTTATTAATCCATTCATGGGTCGATGGGCACTTGGGCTTCTTCCATGACTTGGCTAATACAAATTGAGCTGCAATGAATAATATGGTGCAAATAACTTTTTTGAAAAATGATTTTTGATCTTCTGGATATACTCCTAGTAGAGAAATTGCAGGATATAATGGCAGGTCTATTTTTAGATCCCTGAGTGTTCTCCAAACTTATTTCCAAAAGGAATGCATTAGCTTGCATTCTCACCAGCAGTGTAGAAGTGTTACCTTTTTTCCAGATCCATGTCAACATGTGTAGTTTTGGGATTTTGTTATGTGGGCTACTCTTACTGGAGTTAGATGGTATCTCAAAGTGGTTTTGATTTGCATTTCTCTGATGATTATAGATGATGAGCATTTTTTCATATGCCTGTAGACCATACACCTGTCTTCTTCAGAGAAGCCTCTGTTCAAGTCTCTTGCCCATAGTGAAATGGGATCACTTATTCTTTTCTTATTAACAAGTTTGATTTCTCTGGGGATTCTGGTTATTAGACCTTTGTCAGAAACCTAACCTGCAGATACGTCTTCCATTCTGAGGGCAGCCTACTTGCTTTATTTTAAGTGTTTTTGGAAGTGCAGAAGCTTATAGTTTGATCAGATCCCAGCAATGTATATTTTTGTATTGCTTCAATTGCCTTGGGGGTCTTCCTCATAAAGTTTTCTCCCAGACCAATTTCTTCAAGTGTTTCTCCTGCACTCTTTCCAAGAATCTTTATGGTTTCATGTCTTAAGTTTAAGTCTTTTATCCAGTGAGGGTCAATTTTTGTTAGAGGTTAAAGTTGTGGATCCATTTTCAGTCTTCTACAAGTCACCAGCCAATTCACCCAGCACCATTTGTAAAATAGGGAATCTTTCCCCAAATTTATATTTTTGATAGGCTTATCAAAGATCAAATGACAGTAAGTGTCTGGATTCATCTCTTGGTTGTCAATTCTTTTCCATATGTCTACCTCTTTATTTTTGTGCCAGTACCATGTTGTTTTGATCACTATAGAATTACAATATCATCTGAAGTCTGGTAGCTTTATTCCACCTGACTTATTTTTATTCAAAGTAATTTCTTAGCTATTCAAGTTTTTTTCTGTTTCCATATAAAATGAAGTACTAGTTTCTCCAGATCTTTAAAGTGTGACAGATTTGCTTTAATAAGGATTGTATTAAATCTGTAGATTGCTATGGGTAGTATGGACATTTTAACAATGTTTGTTGTTCCCAGTCATGACCATGGTATGTTTTTCCATTCGTTAACATCTTCGGCTGTTACTTTTCTCAGAGTTTCACAGTTCTCTTTCTAGAACTTTCACATCCTTTGTTAGGTACACTCCCAGATATTTCATTTTCTTTGCAATACTGTAAAGGGAATAGAGTCCTTGATTGTTTTTTCAGCTTGACTATTGTTGATATATATGAAGGATACAGATATGTGAGTATTGATTTTGTAGCCCAAGATTAGTTTGTAGTTGAGTTCCTGGGATTTTACAAGCATACAATCATATCATTTGTGAAGAATGAAAGTTTGATCTCCTCTGACCCTATATGGATACACTTGATCGCCTTATCTTTCCTGACTTCCATTACAATGTTAAAAAACAGTGGAGACAATGGGCAATCTTTCCTGGTTCCTGATCTGAGTGGAAATGTTTTCAATTTTACTCCATTCAGTATAATATTGGCTGTGGGTTTGCTGTAGATGGCCTCTATCAGTTTAAGAAATGTCCCCTCTATACCTATTTTCTTAAGTGTTCTGATGATAAAAGGATGCGAGATATAATCAAAAGCTTTTTCTGCATCAATTGAGAGAATCACATGGTCTTTGTTTTTTATTTTGTTTGTGTGATGTATTATATTTATAGATTTACGTATATTAAACCATCCTTGAGTCTCTGGGTTTAAAACCCACTTGGTTGTGGTGTATAATTTGTTTGATGTGTTACTGGATTCTGTTTGCCAGGATCTTATTGAATATTTTTGCATCAATATTCATTAGAAATATTGGTCTATAATTTTCTTTTTTTGTTGGGTCTGTTTCTGGCTTAGGGATCAGGGTGATGTTTACTTCAAAGAATGTATTGAGAAGTATTCCTTCTTTTCCTATTTTTTGGAAAAGGTTAAATAATACAGATATTAGTTCCACTTTAATGGTTTTGTAGAACTCTGATGTGAAGACAATGGTTCCAAACTCTTCTTTTTGGGAATATTTTGTATTTCTGATGCTATTTCAGAATTTGATTTAGGCCTGTTCAACATTTCCACTTCTTCCTTGGCTAAGTCTAGGAAGATAGGGTGCTTCCAAGTATTAGCCAATTTCCTTCAGATTATCATATTTCTGAGAATAGAGTTTTTGTAATATTCATTAAGGATTTTTTGAATTTCTGTGGAGTCTGTGGTTATCCCACCTCTGTCATTTCTGAATGAATAAAATTAGAGATTTTACTCTTTTATTTCCGGTTAGGTTAGAAAACATTTTGTCAATTTTATTGACCTTTTCAAAAAACCAACTTTTTGATTTATTGACCTGTTGTATAATTCTTTTATTTTCAATTTAATTTAATTCTATTCTAATTTTGGTTATTTCTCTTCTGCTGGGTTTGGGGTTGGAATGTTCTTCTTTTTCTGGCTGCTTGAGATGTCCCATTATGTTGTTGATCTCCTCTCTTTCTGTTCTTTTGAGGAAGGCTTGCAATACTATAAATTTCCCTCTTAGGACTGCCTTTACTTTATCCCACAGGTTCTGGTAGTTCATGTCTTCATTATAATTTTGTTGCAAAAATTTAGTAATTTCCCTCTTAATCTCATCTATGACTTAGCTATCATTTAGCATAAGATTATTTAGTTTCCATGCCTTTGTATGAATTTGCATATTCCTGTAAGTTACTGAGTTCAACTTTTATTCCATGATGGTCCAGAAGTTACAAGGAACAATTTCTATTTAAGTTTGCTGAGGTTAACCATGTGACCTAAGATGTGATCAATTTTGGAGGATGTTCCATGTGCTGATAAGAAGAATGTATATTCAGTTATGTTAGGGTGAAATGTTCTGCATATGTCTGTTAAATCCCATTGTTGAATGTTTAATTTTAAGTGTGAAATTTCCTTGCTTAGTTTCTTTTTGGAGGCTCTATCCAACACAAGTAAAGGGGTGTTGAAATCTCCAACTATTATAGTGCTGGAGGAAATCAATTTCTCATGTCAGCTGGAGCCTCTCATAAATTGAGGAGCGTTCTGGTTGGGTGTATAAATGTTAATAATTAAAATTTCATCATATTGAGTGTTTCCCTTAACAAATATGAAGTGACCATCCTTATTTTTCCTTACTTTTATTGGTTTAAAGCTTATTGTATCTGTAAATAAAATTGCAACACCTGCTGTTTTCTGATTTCCATTTGCCTGAATTATAGATGACCATCCCTTCACCCTGAGTCTATAGTTATCTTTTAAGGTAAGATGAGGGTCAGCCAATCTGTGCCTCTTTGGGGGACAATTTAAGCTATTCACATTAATTGAGAATATTGATAAGCCTGGTAGTATTCTGGGTGTCAAAGTTTTCAAAATTCCAGTGGTCATTTTCAATCTTTCTCCACTGTGGAAGTTGAAATTTGATAAAAAATTTCCGAGTGAGTTTACTTTGGTGGTAAAACATTGTGCTGGACATTGTGGAGGATGGGTCTGAGAATATCCTGGAGATCTGGTTTAGTTATTGCAAATTTCTTCTACATGTGAATGTCATTAAAGTATTCAATTTCTCCATCACAAGTGAAACTCAATTTCTCTGAATACAGGATTCCGGGTTGCAAATTGTTTTATTTTAGGAGGTTGAAGGTAAATGACCATCCTTTTATGGCTTGAAATGTTTCAGCACAGTGATCTCTAGTCATTTTAATTTTCTTCCCCTTGTAGGTTGTGTTTTTCTTACATCTGGCTGCTTGCATTATTTTCTCCTTCATATTAACTTTGGTGAAGTTAATTATAATATGTCTGGAAGATGCTTTATTTTCAGTTGAGTCATGCTGGGGTTCTGGAGATGTCTGGTATCTAAATTTCAGAAGTCTTGGCATGTTTGGGAAGTTATCCTTGATTATCTCTTGGAGCAGACCATCTGGGCCTTTCAAAGCAACCTCATCACCTTCCGTAATTCCTATAAGGTGAATATTAGTTTTCTTGGAATTTTCCCAGTGCTCTCTGAGAGAATGATCCATTTTTGCTCTCCACTTCTCTCCCTCTTTAAGCATTTGGGAGCATTCAAAAGCTGTGTCTTTGATGTCAGAAATACTTTCTTCTGCCTGCTTCATTCTGTTACTAAGGGATTCTACTGTATTTCTCATATCTTGGAAGACTGCAAATTCTTTTCTCAATGTGTCAAAATCTTCGGTGATTTTGTCTTTGAATTCATTGAATTCTTGAGACAACTTTTGAATTATTCCTAGAATTTCTAATTCCAATTTTACTTCCATTCTGTTAATCTACTTTCTGTCCAAATTCTAAACTCAATTTCTGACATCTCAGCCATTTGTTTATGGATGGGATCATCTGGCGTGACTGCTTAGTCGTTCCTTGGGGGAGTTGATCTGCTCTGAATATTCATTAGAGTTTTTCCATGAATTCCACCGCATAATTGTTTTTCACTGTTTGGTTAGATGAGCAAGTAAGGTGAAATTAGATTGGAGAATTCTGGGGTTGTGGTTAACCATCCCTTTGCCAATGAACTGGGACTGGTGTCTTAAGCTTTTCCCCTACAGCTTTGCAAAGGACCCGTACAGAACTATAGCCTGAGACTATGGAGAACTGCTTGCTGTGGTGGGGCTAGGTGGTTCTGTCTTGCATTTAGCTGATCTCCATCCGATCCTAGTGAATCAGTGACTCTGGGTTGAAGTCTTAGCCATGGAGAAATACAAGCATCTAAGACATTCCACTCCACACAAGCACCCTGGAAGAGGAAAATCAAATCTTCCCTCTACAACAGAACCAAGATACCACCTTGGAGGGTCCTCAGGTGATTTGTCCAGTTCAAGAGTTCCAAACCAATTGTCCCAGTCACCACCACTAGAGGAAGAGTTCAAAAAGTCTCCTACAACTAGATAGCAAGGGTATGCTGGCAGTTCAAGTATGGCTCACTCTGGTGCTCCATGGAGTCAGAAAATCCCATCCAGTAGAAGGTTTAGACCAAGGTTGCTGATGCCTCTTTCCCCACCTTGCACCTCCTTCACCACCAGTCTCTGATAACCCCAGTATCTGGTATCCTCATGGCCAGTCTCTGTTAATCCAGTCTCTGTGACCCAGTATGTACAATAAGCAAATGTGCCAGGGCTTTGTGTCTGCCAGAGTCAAAATAAAGTAAATGTCTCCTCAGCCTGTCCACCACTCTCTGCCATCAGCCAGCAGGAGGAGGTGAAGCCTGCCTGCCACAGGCACTTAATGACAACTGGGGAGTGTTTCACCTGAGCTCAATCTAAGCCTGAGGATATCAAGACAGAAAATGTATTTCTCTTTCAGCCACTGCACCTTTGCCCTCCCTACTCTGCAGCTCTAGTACCTGTATAGTGTGGGGTCTGGCTCCCTCTGGCATTCCACAGAGTTGGGAAAGTGTCTCTCCAAATTTAGACCCCAGCAGGATCACTCTATTTATGCTGTTGCTGGGTTGGATGGGTCTCCACTTGGGTTCCCATGCCTCCTGAGTCTCCACGCATCACATGGAGACCCAAGCCTCAGCCAGCTCCTGAGTTGTACTTTCTCAGAGCCAGACCAGACACATTCTCCTTTGTGCTTTTCTGCACTGTTACCAGATTCACAGGTAAAGCATAGCTGTCATCCATGCAATTCCAAGTCCTAGCCAAGAAATGCTGACATTCTGGTCTCTGCAGGGATTGGACTTCTAGACACCCAGGCAAGGGGAAAGGGTTGATTGGAAGTTCAAGGTGGCAGGGAAAATATTTGTATAAACTTCCTGCCAGAAAAGGGAATTCCCAGGCTCACTACATGGAGTCTCTGGAGAAGAAGTCCCAGCTTCCAGCAAGTCACTCTGGTGGAGTAAGAGAAGATAACCTCAGTTCACCGCTCACCCACAACAAGCAAGCAACCTCTCTTGGAGGAGTGGATGGACACATGTCCTCTTTGGGATGAGTTCTGTACCTGAAATTTGTTTCCTTGGAGTCACAGCTTGCCTCTGCAGAGAATACCTGAAATTATCTATCTCTTCTCTCAGCTTGGGTCCCACCCTTTGGCTTTGTTGAGTTCTTTCTGGTCGTTCTCTCACCCTCTGGACTGGAGCATCTGTTGAAAGCTGGCTCCATTCAGCCATCATTCTTCACTCCTCCTTATTCTTGTTGAATGTAAAAATTGGAGTTAGGTAAAATAGCCAACCCAAGGATTTGGCAAAAGTCAAGATATGTTGAAACAAAATGAACAAATAAACAAACAAAAAAGCAACCAGACACACAGCACAGATGCACAAACAGACAATCAGAAACAAATAGACATAAAAAAATCCAAAAAAGAGAGAAAAAACTTAAATAGCCTGATGTAGCACTCTCAGCAACTATAAGAAGGGAAGAAAAAAAATGTAGTATTAATAATAATTTTTTTAAAAAATTTAACAATAACTCCTACAAGAAAGAAAAGGAAAAAATGAAAAAGAGCAAGAAAGAACGAGCAAAGAAAAAAGGCACCACCAACAAAAATATTATTCATATATTATATATATGTATAAACATATGACTGTATGTATGCTGTAGGGATCAACTTCAGTAGGAATATATTTATGTTGCAAAATACTTTCGGGACACTAGGTGGTGCTGTGTGTGGTTTCCAGGCTTATACCTGATTCCTGGTTTACACTGTTCTTGGTGGTTGCCTGGCTACCAGCTTGGTGCTTAGACCCTGTTAATTTCACTGATCACAAAAAATCTTCACAGGCAGATTTCACAAATTCTCCCTGCAACAGCTCCCATGAAGTGTGGGATATTCTGGGCCTGCTTTGGGTGCAGGATGGCTGCCTGCAGGTGAGACTCAAATCGCTGCACTTGGCCTGCATGGAAAGGTGCCTGTGGCCGTTGCCTTTTATCAAATTTCAAAACATGTCTGTTTCCTATCTGGGATCTTTCCTGTCTGAGTGTATCTCCCACCGCCTAGCCCCAGGGGTGGTACTATAGACGGCACCCCTATTTGGCTGCCAAATTCCACTTAGCAGTCCACCCTTCACCAATATTTCCACACAACACTTAGTTTCCCCATGAACTGGGGATTGTAATCTTCCATGAGAAGGATACTGGTTGCCACTCCTGCCTCCACTACCACCACAGCCTGCAGCTTCAGCAGCAGCACAGAAATTTTTCTGGCAGTCTCCTCAACTCCAGATTACACTCCAAGTCCAGAATCCATCACTTTGCTGCACTCCCTGAACTGCCTTTCCACGCCAATATTCCACGCTGGGAATGATCTAGCCCACTCACTAGATGATCTAGCCCACTCAGCGAGAGCTGAGCTAAACGTCTATCCCACCTACTATCATGCTCCGCCTCCTCTTTAATATATTTTTTTACAAAGCCATATTATTTTTATTTATTTATTTATTTGCATTTTTTTTGCCGGGGCTGGGCTTGAACCAGTCACCTCTGGCATGTGGGGCCAGCGCCCTGCTCTTTGAGCCACAGGCTCCGCCCTACAAAGCCATATGTATTACAAAATCACAGTAATGCAATTTCAGGATCAAGGAAGGTCTAATTTTAGTTATTTTGAGAATTCTCCACATTTCTTTTCATAAAGGTTGTATTAGTTTGCAATCCTACCAGCAATGCAAAAGTGTTCTATTCTCTCCACACCTATGCCAGCATCTCCAGTTGCAGAATTTTGAGATGTAGGCTATTATCAATGGGGTTACATGATACTCAGAATGGTTTTGATTTGCATTTCTCTTATTATTAGGGATGATGAAAATTATTTATTTCTTTATTATTGTTGGGAATTAATTGAGGGTACAATAAGCCAGGTTACACTGATTGCATTTGTTAGGTAAAGTCCCTCTTGCCCCCAAAAGGTGTGGCACACACGAAGGCCCCAACCCCCTCCCTCCTTCTTTCTCTCTCTGCTCTCCCCTTCCCTCACCCCCACTGTGACCCTAATTGTCATTAATTGTCCTCATATCAAAATTGAGTACATAGGATTCATCCTTCTCCATTCTTGTGATGCTTTACTAAGAACAATGTCTTCCACTTTCATCCAGGTTAATACGAAAGATGTAAATTCTCCATTTTTTTCATGGCAGAATAGTATTGCATGGTATACATATATCACAGCTTGTTCATCCATTTCTGGGTTGGTGGGCATTTAGGCTGTTTCCACATTTTGGCGATTGTAAATTGAGCTGCAACAAACAGTCTAGTACAAGTGTCCTTATTATAAAAGAACTTTTTTTCCTTCTGGCTAGATGCCCAGTAATGGGATTGCAGGATCAATTGGGAGGTCTAGCTTGAGTGCTTTGAGGTTTCTCCATACTTCCTTCCAGAAAGGTTGTACTAGTTTGAAGTCCCACCAGCAGTATAAAAGTGTTCCCTTCTCTCCACATCCATGCCAGCATCTGCAGTTTTGAGATTTTGTGAGCCATTCTCACTGGGGTTACATGGTATCTCAGGGTGGTTTTGATTTGCATTTCTCTAATATATAGAAATGATGAACATTTTTTCGTATGTTTGTTAGCCATTCGTCTGTCTTATTTATAGAAGTTTCTATTCATGTCTCTTGCCCATTGATATATGGAATTGTTGGATTTTTTCATGTGAATTAATTTGAGTTCTTGTGGATTAATTTGAGTTCTCTATAGATCCTAGTTATCAAGCTTTTGTCTAATGAAAATATGCAAATATCCTTTCCCATTGTAGGTTATCTATTTACTTTGGTTGTTGTCTCCTTAGCTGTACAGAAACTTTTCAGTTTAATGAAGTCCCATTTGTTTATTTTTGTTGTTGTTGCAATTGCCATGGCAGTCTTCTTAATGAAGTCTTTCCCGAGGCCAACATCTTCCAGTATTTTTTCCTATGCTTTCTTTGATAATTTTTATTCCTTCATGCCTTAAATTTAAGTCATTTATCCATTTTGAATCAATTTTTTTGAGTGGGAAAAGGTGTGGGTGCAGTTTCAGTCTTTTACATGTGGATATCCAGTTCTCCCAACACAATTTATTGAATAGGGAGTCTTTCCCCCAAGATATATTCTTGTTTGGTTTATCAAAGATTAGGTGGTTGTAAGATGTTAGTTTTCTTTTCTTGTTTTCTATTCAATTACAGTGTCTATGTCTCTATTTTTGTGCCAGTACCATGCTGTCTTGACTACTATGGCTTTGTAGTACTGCCTAAAATCTGGTATGGTGATGCCCCCAGCTTTATTTTTATTAGTAAGAACTGACTTAACTATACAGGTTTTTTTTCTGGTTCCATACAAAGTGCAGAATTATTTTTTCCAAATCTTGGAAGTATGGTGTTGGTATTTTAATAGGCATGGCATTGAATACGTAGATTGCTTTGGGAATTATAGATATTTTAACAATTTTGTTTCTTCCCAGCCATGAGCATGGTGTGTCTTCCATTTGTTGATATCCTCTACTATTTCCTTTCTGGGGATTTCATAATTTTCTTTATAGAGGTCCTTCACCTCCTTCGTTAGGTATATTCCTAAGTATTACATTTTCTTTGAAACTATGGTGAAGGTTTCCCATCTTGACTGTTACTGGTGTATACAAAAGCTACTGACTTGTGGACATTGATTTTATATCCTGAAACATTACGGTATTTTTTGATGACTTCTAGGAGTCTTGTGGTTGAGTCTTTGGGATTTGCTAAGTATAAGATCATGTTGTCAGCAAAGAGGGAGAGTTTGATCTCCTCTGAACCCATTTTGATTCCCTTTATTTCCTTGTCTTGCCTAATTGTATTGGCTAGAACTTCCAGCACTATGTTGAATAGTAAAGGTGACAGAGGACAACCTTGTCTGGTTCCAGTTCTAAGACGACAGCTTTCAGTTTTACTCCATTCAGTAAAATATTAGTTGTGGGTTTGTCATATATAGCTTCAATCAGTTTTAGAAATGTGCCACCTATACCTATACTATTCAGTGTTCTAATTAAAAAGGATGCTGGATTTTATCGAATGCATTTTCTGCATCTATTGAGAGGATCATATGATCTTTATTTATGCCTCTGTTAATATGGTGGATAATGTTTTTGGACTTGCATATGTTAAACCAGCCTTGCATCTCTGAGATGAAACCTACTTGATCATGATGTATGACTTTTTTGATGATAAGCTGTAATCTATTGGACAGGATTTTGTTGAGAATTTTTGCATCTATATTCATGAGTGAAATTGGTCTGAAATTATTTTTTTTGGTTGGGTCTTTTCCTGGTTTTGGTATCAGTTTCATAGAACGTGTTTGGGGAAGATTCCTTCCTCCTTGACTTTTTGGAATAATTTCTGCAGTACAGCAATAAGCTCTTCCTTGAAGGTTTGATAGATTTCTGGTGTGAAGCCATCTGGACCAGAGCATTTTTTGATTGGAAGCTTTTTTATTGTTTCTTTAATCTCAGTGCTTGAAACTGGTCCGTTCAGGAGGTCTATTTCTTCCTGGCTAAGTCTAGGGAGAGGGTGTGATTCCAAATATTTATCCATTTCCTTCACATTGTCAAATTTCTGGGCATAGAGTTTCTGGTAGAAATGAGAGATGATCTCTTGTATCACTGTGGGATCAGTTGCAATCTCCCCTTTATCATTTCCGATTGAAGTTACTAGAGATTTTACTTTTCAATTTCTAGTTAATCTGGCCAATGGTTTATCTATTTTATATACATTTTCAAAAAACCTTGTTTTATTAATTTTCTGAATGATTCTTTTGTTTTCAATTTCATTGTTCTCTGATTTGATTTTGGAGATTTCTTTTCTTCTACTGGGTTTAGGCTTAAATTGTTCTTATTTTTCCCATTCCATAAGATGGCTTGTGAGTTTTTTGATATGCTCTCTTTCTGTTTTTCGAATCTAGGCATCTAGAGCAATAAATTTTCCTCTCAAAACTGCTTTTGAAGTATCCCACAGGTTTTTGTAGGTTGTGTCTTCACTGTTATTATGCTCAAAGAAGTTACTGACTTCCTGTTTTATTTCTTCCCACACCCATCTGATATTCAACAGAAGGTTTTTTAATTTCCATGCCTTTGTGTGGGGTTGAATGTTTTTGTTAAACTTCAATTCCACCTTTAGTGCTTTATGGTCTGAAAAGATACAAGGTAAAATTTGAATTATTTTTATTCTGTTAATATTTGTTTTGTGTGCCAGAATATGATCAATTTTTGAGAACGTTTAATGGGGTGATGAGAAGAATGTCTATTTTTTTTTATCTTTGGGATGGAGTTTTCTATATGTATCTATCAAGCACAGTTGTTCTAGGGTCTCATTTATATCTCTTATATCTTTGTTTAATTTCTGTTTAGAGGATCTGTCCAGCTCTGTAAGAGTAGTGTTAAAATCCCCTGTTATTATGGTATTATCGGATATCACATTGCTCAGACTGAGTAAGGTCTGTTTCAAGAATCTGGGAGCATTTAAATTGGGTGCATAATTATTTAGAATTGAAATATCTTCTTTTTGTATTTTTTCTTTACCAATATAAAGTGACCATCTTTGTCTCTTTTGACTTTAGTTGCTTTAAATCCACATGTATCTGAAAATAAGATTGCAGCTAATCTTTTCTTCTGAATTCCATTTGCCTGAAAAATTGTCTTCCAACCCTTTACTCGAAGTTTTAATTTGTATTTTGAAGCCAGGTGTGTTTCTTGCAGACAGCAGATGGATGGCTTGTGTTTTTTAATCCAGTCAGCCAATCTATGTCTCTTCAGTGGGAAATTCAAGCCATTAACATTTTTTGACATAATTGATAAGTGTGGTAGTGTTCTATTCATCTTATTTTGTGAAAGTCCATTGCTTAGTTTTATCTTTTGTATCAGTGTGGAAGCTAGGCTCTGTCCTTTAATATCTGAGTTCTTACTTTGCTGCTGATCCATTGTGATGGTCAGTGTGTAGAACAGGTTTAAGTATTTCCTGTAGAGCTGGTCTTGTTGTGTGAATTTTCTCAATGTTTGTAAATCTGTAAATATTTTGATTGCTCCATGAATTTTAAAGCTTAGCTTTGCCGAGTGGGCTGGAAATTGTTCTGTTTATGTAGATTAAAGGTAGATGACCATTGTATTCTTTCTTGGAAAGTTTCATTAGAGAAGTCTGAAGTCACTCTGATTGATTTGCCCCTGTATGTCAACTGGTGTTACTCCTGGCAGCTTGCAGAATCTTTTCTTTGTTCTTGACTTTGGACAGGTTCATCACAATGTGTCTTGGAGTAGCTCAGTTAGAATTGAGGTGACCTGGGTCCGATATCTCTCTGAAAGCAGTGTGTCAGAATCTTTGGTCATATTTGGGAAATTTTCATTTATAATATTCTTTAGTATGGCTTCCATTTTCCTGGGGCATTCTTCTTCCCTTTCTGGGATTCCTATAACTCGTATGTTGGAACACTTCATAAAATCCCGTAATTCTGACCATGAATGTTCTGCTTTCTCTCTCTTCTTTTCTGCCTCTTTAACTATCTGAGTTATCTCAAGAACTTTGTCCTCTACCTGTGAATTTTTTTTCTGTGTGTTCTAACCTGTTGCTGACACTTTTCATTACATCTTTAAGTTCCCTAATTGACTGCTTCAGTTCCTTCAGCTTCACTATATCCTTTCTATATTCTTCACATTGTTCATCTCATTTGATTCTGTTTTTGGATTTCCTTTAGTTTATTTTCCACTTTATTAGCAGTTTCCTTCATTGTTTCCGTAATTTCCTTCATTGTTTTCATCATGTGTATTCTAAATTTCCTTCGTCATTCTGAACATTTCTTCATAGGTGGAATCCTCTGCAGTAGCTACCTCATGGTCCCTTGTAGGGGTTTCTCTGTACTGGTTCTTCATGTTGCCAGGAGTTTTCTGCTTATTCTTCCTCACGAGTGATTTCTTTTATCTGATTCCTTGCCCTAATTTTCCTTTCACTTCATCTTTCTCTTTAAGTTCCCATGCCTGAGGACTAAGGTTTTGATGAGTCCTTTTGGTACAGGAACAGAAGGATGAGAAGGTTAAAGAGGAAGAAGGGATAAAAGAAAGAAAGGAACAAAAAGAAAATAGAGAAAGGAGAGGTGCTGGGTAAAAGGGAATATTGACAAAAAGAAGAGAGGCACAGAAAGAGGGAGGCAGAGCAATATAGGTGTACAGTAAGGTACTTTGACACATCCTTAAAAAACTCCAATGTCTGGGGGTGCCCGGTTGTGTGGTTCCCTTGAGGTCAGGAGTTCTTTGCTAACCTGATCAGACACAATACCCCACCTCCACCAAGTAGAGAGGAAAGACAAAAATGCTATAAATCAAACCAAAACAAGCAAGCAGAAAACTTTGCGGGATAAAATTGGGTGAAAATCCAAATAATAGGGATAGAAACACTAGCAAAAATGAAATTCTAATTATTGAAAAAGGCAGCAATGGGAAATTGTATTTAAACTAAAAAAATGGAGAAAGAAAAGAAAAAAAAAGAAAAGAAAAAATCTTTACAGAGAGTGTTGAAATTAAAAAACAAAACGACAAAATAAACAAAAAACAAACAACAAATAACAACAACAACAACCAAACTAACAAAAAGAAAGCAGTATATATATCTTGTTGAATATTGTATGGGCAACAGGTGGTTTTCTGGGATATGAGATGTTAATAACCATCCTGATATGACTGGATGCCTCCACTGATATCTCAAACCCCAGAGAATGGAGACCATAAATCTCTCTTCAGCCCTCTTAAAAGGCACTTTAACCTTCTAAATTTAGCTAAGCAGAAGCTTTCCCAAGGAAGCACTTGTCGCTGGGATCACTGCTGAAGTGGATATCCACTTACCCAGTATGCCAAAACTGGTCTCACTCTGCCTCTGAGAGTTAAGGCTTTAAGGCAGCTCACTCCCTGCCTTTAGGCTGCTCAGTCAGTAGGTTACTAGCTCTCACCTGATCCTTACTCTGTGACCCTGGGTACAGAGCTTGCCAGGGTAGTTCTCTCACAATGGCTCCCTGCAGCCCACAACCAAACACTGTTAGCTCCATCCAGCTCAGCAGCTCAATCTGGCCCTAGACAGCACCCAAAGTTCTCTGCACTCCTGCTCAAGCTCTCCCCAAGGCAGTTCAACTGAGTGCCGAGTCCAAAAACACCAAAATAGTTCACAGGTAAGGCCTTTCCAGTTTTCAGTCTCACTGCTGCTGTACTTACAGCTGCCGGGGATTAGACCGATGGATCACACGCAACCACTTGCCAGTTGTCCACTGTTTTTGTTCTCCTCTCAGGGTCCATAAGTCTCTTGCTGACTCCCTTTATCCTCAAAAGCATGATTATAGGCATATCTCGCCAGCCATAGATGCCTGGAGTCTTATCTCCCCGGACTCACAGTGCCCAGTTGCAGAAAAGCTGTTACTCAGCCACCATCTTGTTCTCACTGGGTCATGATGAGCATTTTTAATGTATTTATTAGCCATTTATCTGTCATCTTCAGAAAAGTTTATGTTCATGTCTCTTGCCCACTTATAAATAGGGGTGATTGCTCTTTTCTTGTGGATTAATTTGAGTTCTCTGTGGATCCTAGTATCCAGCTTTTCTCAGATCTGTAGCATGCAAAAACTTCTTCAATTCCAAAGGTCATCTGTTTGCTTTGTTTGTGGAAACCCTAGCTATGCAGAAGCTTTTTAGCTTGATGAATTCTATTTATTTATTTTTGGTATTGCTGTAATTGCTGGGGGTTCTATCTCATAAAATCTTTTCCTGGGCCAATATTTGCAATATTTACCACACTCTTTTCTAGGATTTTTATTATTTTATATTATTATTAATTTAATTTTTATTTTTTGAAGATAAACTAATATTCACTCCTTATTATGTACAATTATTTATGCAGTTTATTTCTCTTTTTTTTAATTAAATCATAACTGTGTACATTATGGGGTATAGTGTGATGATCTGATATACAATGTGGAATGCTTAAATCAAACTGATTAAAATAACTATCACCTCACTTATTTTTGTGGTAAGATATCACCTCACTATATTTACTCATAGTTGTTTTGAAATGTATCCTTGCATTGTGTGCATTAGGTGAGATCCCACCAAATGCCCTCTTTCCTCCCTTGACTTACCATTCCCTCCCTTCCCCTTTACCTCTTCTCCCCTACTTCCTGCTGAACTATATTTGTGTTTCATAATTCGTATGAATGTCTAAGTGATTATATATCGGTTTCATAATAGTATTGAGTACACTGGATACCCTTTTTCCCATTCTTGAGATACTTTACTAAGAAGGATATGTTTCAACTCCATCCAGGTAAACATAGAAGTAATAAAGTCATCTTCATTTTATGGGGGCAGGTATTCCATGATATATATATATATATATATCACAATTTGTTAATCTACTCCTGGGATGATGGGCATTTGGACTGCTTTCATGACTTGACAATTGTGAATTGGGATGAAATGGAGATTCTTGTGGAAATTTTTTGTTGTAAAATGATTTTTGTTCATCTGAGTAGATAGCTAGTGATGAAATTACAGGATCAAGTGGTAGGTAAACTTTAGTTCCTTGAGAATTATCCATACTTCTTACCAAAAAGGCCATATTAGTTTTAAATCGCACCAGCAGTTTATTTTATTTATTTATTTATTTATTTATTTTAAGGAAGGGTGTAAAAGATTGAATAATTTAATTACGAATTTGATATAACTTTGCATCCCACAAACAAAAATCACATAGAAAAGTTATGCAAATTAATCAACCATTTGGCCACAAAGATAGTCCCAACAAATTCCAAATAGCCAACATCATACAGACTATATTCCCTCTTCATGATACAATAAATTTAGGAATCAACAATAACAAAAAAAAAGTTAGCAAAAAACATTCCATGTTTGAAAACATTCCATGTTTAAATAATTCATGAATTAAAAAGAAATCATAATGAAATTATAATTTTTAGCACAATGAAAATAAAACTGATACCTATCAAAAACCATGGAAATAGCTAAAACAAAACTTTAAGAAAGACTTACAGTTTACATATAATCTGCAAAAAATGAAGAAGGCTGAAAAAATAAGCTTAGAAAAAAATAAAGGGCAAAAATTAATGAAATACATGAAAATCGAGCATAATCGAGATGATTCACAAAACCAGAAGTTCTTTGAGGGGACTAGTAAGATTTTTCAAAAAATCCTTTGGCAATAGTAATCAATTGAAGAAGAAGATACAAAAAACAAAATCACAAAATTTAAAAGGGAAATAACTCAGATACCAAAGAATTAATTATATGTCAAAATTTTTGAAAAAGCAAAGAAAATATACACTATAAATTGCCAAAACTGATAAGTAATGAAAAATTTGAATTAAACCAATAGTAGTTAAGAAAATCACTTGCAATCTATTGTACTCTCATTATATCAAATTGCTAAAGAACAGACAATTCCTATTTTCATAGTTTTTCCAGATAATAGGAAATAAGTAAAACTATTTATTTTTGAGACAAATGCAATCTGGGCATCACCTGTGGCTCAGTAAGTAGAGTGCCGGCCCCATATACCGAAGGTGGCGGGTTCAAACCCAGCCCTGGCCAAACTGCAAGAAAAAAATAGCCAGGTGTTGTGGCAGGTGCCTGTAGTCCCAGCTACTCTGGAGGCTGAGGCAGGAGAATGGCGGAAGCTCAAGAGCTGGAGGTTGCTGTGAGCTGTAATGCCACAGAACTCGAACTGAGGGCGACAAAGTGAGACTCTGTCTCTAAAAAAAAATACAATGCACCAGCAGTTTAGAAGTATTCCCTACTCTTTACATCCATGTTAACATCCACCATTTTGTGATTTTGTGATGTGGTCTAATCTTACTGGAGTTAGGTGATGTCTCAAAGTGCTTTTAATTTGCATATCTCTGATGATTAAAGATGATGAGCATTTTTTCATGTTTGTAGGCCATGCACATGTCTTCTTCAGAGAAGATTGTGTTAAAGTCTCTTGCCCACAAAGAAATAGGGTTGTTTGTCCTTTTCTTAATGATTAATTTGACTTTCTGTAGATTCTAGTTATCAGACTTTTTTTTGGAATCATAACATGCAAAAATAATTTTCCATTCTGAAGTCTTTTTTTTTAGTTGCAGTGTCCTTAGCTGTGTAGAAGCTTTTTAGTTTTTTCTAATTTTTTTTATTATTAAATCATAACTGTGTACATTAATGAGATCATGGGGCACCATACACTGGGTTTATAGACGATTTGACAAATTTTCAGAACACTGGTTAACATAGCCTTCCTGGCATTTTCTTAGTTATTGTGTTAAGACATTTACATTCTACATTTACTAAGTTTCACATATACCCTTGTAAGATGCACTTCAGGTGTAATACCACAAATCACCCTGCCTCCACTCCCCTCTCTCCCCTCCCTTTCCCCATTCCCCCAATTATTAGGTTATAACTGTGTTATAGCTTTCATGTGAAAGCCATAAATTAGTTTCATAGTAGGGCTGAGTACATTGGATACTTTTTTCCCATTCTTGAGATATTTTACTAAGAAGAATATGTTCCAGCTAAATCCATGTAAACATGAAAGAGGTAAAGTCTCCATCTTTCTTTAAGGCTGCATAATATTCCATAGTGTACATATAAAACAATTTATTAATCCATTAATATTCTACATTTACTATTTTTCACATGTACTGTTGTAAGATGCACCATAGGTATGACCCCACCAATGACCCTTCCTCCACCCATCCTTCCCCCTGTCCTCCCCTCCTTCTCCCCTTTCCCCATATTCTTAGATTATAATTGGGTTATAGCTTTCATATGAAAGCCATAAATTAGTTTCATAGTAGGGCTGAGTACATTGGATATGTTTTCTTCCATTCTGGAGATAATTTACTAAGAATATGTTCCAGCTCCATCCATGTAAACATCAAAGAGGTGAAGTCTCCATCATTCTTTAAGGCTGCATAATATTCCATGGTGTACATATAACAAAATTTATTAAACCATTTGTGGAAGGATGGGCACTTGGGCTTTTTCCATAACTTAGCAATTATGAATTAGGCTGCAATAAGCATTCTGGTACAAATATCTTTGTTATGATGTGATTTTTTGGTCTTCTGGGTATATGCCTAGTAGAAGAATTATAGGATTCAATGGTAGATCTTTTTTTAGATCTCTAAGTGTTCTCCAAACACCTTTCCAAAAGGAATGTATTAATTTGCATTCCCACCAGCAGTATAGAAGTGTTCCCTATTCTCCACATCCACGCCAACATCTCTGGTCTTGGGATTTTGTAATATTTGATAATCTTACTGGAGTTAGATGATATCTCAAAGTAGTTTTGATTTGCATTTCTCTGATGATTAAAGATGATCAGCATTTTTTCATATGTCTTTAGGCCGTGTGCCTGTCTTCTTCAGAGAAGTTTCTCTTCAAGTCCCTTGCCCAATCTGCGATGGGATCACTTGTTCTTTTCTTGCTTATATGTTTGAGTTCTCTCTGGATTCTGGTTATTAAACTTTTGTCAGAGACACAACCTGCAAATATCTTCTCCCATTCTGAGGGCTATTTGCTTGCTTTACTTACTGTGTTCTTGGCTGTGCAGAATCTTTTTGGTTTGATCAGGTCCCAGTAGCGTATTTGTGAAGCTGCTTCAATTGCCTGGGGGGTCCTCCTCATAAAATACTCACCCAGACCAATTTCTTCAAGGGTTTTCCCTGCACTCTCTTCTAATATTTCTATAGTTTAATGTCTTAAGTTTAAATCTTTAATTCAGTGAGAGTCTATCTTAGTTTATGGTGAATGGTGTGGGTCCAGTTTCAGTCTTCTACAGGTCTCCAGCCAGTTCACCCAGCACCATTTTTTAAATACAGAATCTTTTTCCCACTGAATGTTTTTAATTGGCTTGTCAAAGATCAAATAATGGTAAGTAGCTGGATTCTTCTCTTGCTTCTCTATTCTGTTCCAGACATCTACTTTTTGTTTTTGTATCAGTACCATGCTGTTTTGATCACTATCTACTTTTTTGTTTTTGTATCAGTACCATGCTGTTTTGATTTAAGTGGGGTCTGAGGTCTTGTAGTGTGATTCTTCCTGCTTTGTTTTTATTTCTGAGAAATGTCTTAGCTATTGGAGGTTTTTTTCTGATTCCATATAAAACGAAGTATTATTTTTTCAAGATTTTTAAAGTATAACAGTGTAGTTTTAATAGGGATTGCATTAAATTTTATTTTGCTTTGGGTAGTATAGACATTTTAACAATGTTGATTCTTCCCAGCCATGAGCATGGTATGTTTTTCCATTTGTTAACATTTTTCAGCTATTTCTTTTTTTAGAGTTTCATAGTTCTCTTTATAGAGATCTTTCATGTCCTTTGTTAGAAAAACTCCCAAATATTTCATCTTCTTTGGCACTACTGTGAATGGAATAGAGTCCTTAACTGTTTTGTTTTTTCAGCTTGAATATTGTTGGTATATATAAAGGCTACTGATTTATGAATGTTGATTTTGTAACATGAGATGCAGCTGTATTTTTTTAATCACTTCTAAGAGTTTTATAGTACAATACCTGGTGTTTTCCAGATATACAATCATGTCATCTGCGAACAGTGAACGTTTGATTTCTTCTGACCCTATATGGTTATCCTTCATCACCTTTTCTTTTCTAATTGCCGTGGCTAAAACTTCCATTACAATATTAAAGAGTAGTGGAGACAATGTGAAGCCTTGTCTGTTTCCTGATCGTAGTGGGAATGATTTCAATTTAACTCCATTCAATATGATATTGGCTGTGGGTTTGCTGTAGATGGCCTGAATCAGTTTAAGAAATGTCCCTTCTACACCAATTTCCTTAAGTGTTCTGATCCTGAAGAGATGGTGGATATTGTCAAAAGCTTTTTCTGCATCAATTGAGAGAATCACAAGGTCTTTGTTTATTAATTTGTTTATGTTTTGAATTATGCTTATAGATTTATGTGTATTGACACAGCCTCGATACCTTGGGATAAAACCGATTTGGTCATGACATATAATTTGTTTGATATGTTGCTGGGTTCTGTTTGTTAGGATCTTTTTGAATATTTTTGCATCTATATTCATTAGTGATATCAGTCTATAATTTTCTTTTCTTGATGGGTCTTTTTCTGGTTTGGGGATCAGGGTGATGTTTGCGTCATAGAACATGCTCGGTAGTCTTCCTTCTTTTTCTACATTTTGAAACAGGTTGAGTAATATAGCTACTAGTTCTTTAAAGGTTTGGTAGAATTCTGACATGAAGCCATCTGGTCACAGTCTTTTATTTTCAGGGATTTTTTTTATGGTTTTTGGTATTTCAGAACTTGATATTGGCAAGTTCTATATTTCCACTTGATTCTGGCTAAGTCTTGGAAGATGACGTGCTTCCAAGTATTGGTCCATTTCCTTCAGATTTTCATGTTTCTGATAATAAAGTTTCTTATAATATTCGTTCAGGATTATTTTTAATTACTGAGGAGTCTGTTATTTCATCTTTGTTATTTCTGATTGATGACATTAGAGATTTTACTCTTTTTTCCTGTTTAGGTTGGCCAAAGGTTTATTAATTTTATTGACCTTTTCAAAAAACCTACTTTTTGATTTATTGATCTGTTGTATAATTGTTTTGTTTTCAATTTCATTTAGTTCTGCTCTAATTTTGGTTGTTTCTTTTCTTCTACTGGGTTTGGGGTTGGAATGTTCTTCCTTTTCCAGTTGCTTGTGATGTACCATTAAGTTGTTAACTTCCTCTCTTTCCCTTCTCTTGAGGAAGGCTTGCAGTGCTATAAATGTCCGTCTTAGGACTGCCTTTGCGGTATCCCAGAGTTTCTGATAATTCGTGTCTTCATTGTCAATTTGTTCCAAAAATTTGGCAATTTTTTTCTTAATCTCATCTCTGACCCAGGTATCATTCAGCATAAGGTAATTTAACTTCCAAGTTTTTGTATGAGTATGCGGATTCCTGTTGTTACTGAGTTCAACTTTTATTCCATGGTGGTCCAAGAGTATGCAAGGAATAGTTTCTATCCCTTTAAATTTACTGAGATTAGACTTGTGATCTAAAATGTGACTGTTTTTGGAGTATGTTTTGTGGGCTAATGATAAGTATGTGTATTCAGTTTTGTTGGGATGAAATGTTCTGTAGATGTCTGCTAAATCCCAATGTTGGATGGCTAGGTTTAAATCTAAAATTTCTTTGTTCAGCTTCCTATTGGAGTATTGATCCAACACTGCCAAAGGAGTGTTGAAATCTCCAACTATTATGGAGGTGGAGGAAATCAAGTTGCTCGTGTCTGTTAGAGTTTCTCTTATAAATCGAAGTGCATTCTCATTTGGTGCATAGATATTATTAATTAGAATCTTATTTTGAGTATTACCCTTAACAAATATGAAGTGACCATTCTTATCATTCCTTACTTTTGTTGGTTTAAAGCCTATTGTATCTGCAAATAGAATTGCAAAACCTGCTTTTTTCTGATTTCCATTTGCCAGAAATATGGATGACTATCCTTTCACTCTGAGTCTATATTTGTCTTTTAAGGTAAGATGTGAGTCTAGTATGCAGCAAACATCTGGCATGAGTTATTCTGTCCAGTCGGCTAACCTGTGCCTCTAGAGGACAGTTTAAGCTGTTCACATTAATGGAGAATATTGATATGTCTGGTAAAATATTGGGTATCGAGTTTTTCAAAAGTCCAGTGGACATTTTTAATCCTTTCGCCACTGTGGATGTTTGAGTTTTATCAAAAGTGTCTGAGTGAGTTTACTTTTGTGGTAGAGGATTGGGCTATTCATTATAGAGGATAGTTCTGAGAATATCCTGAAGAGCTGGATTGGTTATGGCAAATTTCTTCAACATATGAATGTCATTAAAGTATTTAATTTCTCCATCATGAATGAAACTCAGTCTAGCTGGATACAGAATCTGGGGTTGAAAGTTATTCTGCTTTAGGAGATTAAAAGTCGATGACCACCCTCTTCTTGCTTCATAATTTTCAGCAGAGAGATGTACCATCATTCTAATATTCTTCCCTTTGTAGGCAATGAATTTCTTAAGTCTGGCTGCTTTTAGAATTTTCTCCTTCATATTAACTTCAGTGAAGTTAATTATGATATGCCTGGGGGATGTGTTATTTGGATTGAGTCATGCTGGGGTTATGAAACTGTCTGCTATCTGAATTCTAGAATCTCTTGGCATGTTTAAAAAAATCTCTTTCGTAATTTCATGCAGTAGGGCCTCTGTGCTTTGCGAGGCCACTTCACCACTTTCAGGAGTTCCAATGAGGTGGATAACAGCATTCTTTGAATTATCCCCGAGCTCTCAAGAGAATGATTCATTTTTCCTCTCCATTTCTCTTCCTCTTTGAGAGTTTGGAAGCATTCAAAGGCTTTGTCTTCAATGTCAGAAATCTTTTGTTCTCCTGTTACTGAGGGATTCTACTGTATTTTTCAGATTTTTGAGGGCTGGCAATTCTTGCTTCAGTGCGTCAAAATCTTTGGTGGTTTTGTCTTTAAATCCGTTAAATTCTTGAGACAACTTTTGCATTTCTCCTCGAATTTCTAATCCTGACTTTTGAATTGCTGCTCGAATTTCTAATTCCAAATTTTCCTCCATTCTATTAATCTTGTTTGCAATCCAAATTCTGAATTCAATTTCTTTTTTTTCTTTTTTTTTTATTAAATCATAGTTGTGTACATTGATATAATCATGGGGAATCATTCACTAGCTTCACAGACCGTTTACCAAGTTTCACATATACCCTTGTAAGATGCACTGCTTGTGTAATCTCACCAATCCCCTTCCCTCTACCCACCTCCCTCCTCCCTCCCGTTCCCCCTTCCCCCTATTCTTAGGTTGTAACTGGGTTATAGCTTTCATGTGAAAACCCTAAATTAGTTTCATAGTAGGGCTGAGTACATTTGGTACTTTTTCTTCCATTCTCAATTTCTGACATCTTGGTCATGTGTTTATGAATGGAATCTTCAGTTACATTTGCCATATCTTTCATTAAGGGGGGGCTTGATCTATGCTGTTATTCATGTTACCAGATTATTTCTGCTTATTCCACCCCATGATTGTTTTACACAATTTGCTTTTTCCCCTGGAGTTTTGTCGAGGACCCGTACAGTGCTATGGCCTGAGAAACTTGGGACATGTTTGGTGTGCTGGGGCTAAGTGGTACTGCCTTGTTTTCAGCTGGTCTCTGTTTGACACTAGTGAAAGAGTTACTCTGGGTTGAAGTCTTGGTTCTGGAGAAATACCAGCAATTAAGTCACCGCACCCCCACAGGCAACAATTGGAAAAGGAAAAGCAATCTTCCTACAACCACACAGCCATGGCACCAACTAAATAGTCTTCGGGCGATTGTCTCAGATCAAAAGGTCCAAATCAATTGTCTCAGTCAGCACCTGTCTCAGGTGTGAGAGTTTAAAAGGTCTCTGGAAACTGGATCACAGGGGTCTGGTGAGTACTCAGATATGGCTGCTACAGTTCTCCGTGGAGTCAGGAGGACACACACAGCAAATAGATCAGTCTGGGAAGGTTGATGCCTCCTTCCCCACCTTGCACCTCTGTCACACCCAGTCACAGATAGTTTCGCAGGGCTTTGACACAGTTGCCTGTAGTGAACAGATACTCCATGGGTTTGCACCTGCCTGATTCACAAGGAAATCTATTTCTGCTCTGCCAGGCTACTGTGCTCTGCCTCTATCTAGCAGGGGGAGGTGAGGCCTGACAACCTCCGGCACTTGATGGAGGCTAGGGGGTGTTGACTCAGTTCCAGCCTCACCCCTGATTGATGTTACTGACAGAACAGAACAGAACAAATTTGCGGGAATTTGTTTCTGTCCCTCCTAAATTCCCCCACAGAAGAGAAGCTGTTTTGAGTTCCCAGAGCCTGTACCTCAGGCTCTGTCTTTGACTCTGCAGGTTTGTATTCAGTTACCTGTCAGTTCTAGCCTCCTGTCTTCCTTTGTCAATAGGCTGATGATCCCCTGAGGGCTGGGTGCATCTTAGGTTCAGTAAAGCAGTCCTCTGGGTCAGCCCTGTCCTGGGAACTTCCCAGCTCTGCACATGAATTTCTAGTCCCCTGCTCCACCGAGGCCAGTACTGCCTCAGGCAAACCCTTAACTCACAGGGCCTGCATTTCTTTTTTTTTTTTAATTTTTTTATTAAATCATAACTGTATACAATGATATGATTATGGGGCATCATACACTCACTTCATAAACCATTTGACACATTTTTATCACAGTGGTTAACATAGCCTTTCCGGCGTTATCTCAGTTACTGTGCCAAAACATTTACATTCTACATTTACCAAGTTTCGCAAATACCCCTGTAATATGCACCACAAGTGTGATCCCACCGATTCCCCTCCCTCTACCCACCCCCCCTTTCCCACTTCCCCCTATTGTTAAGTTGTAGCTGGGTTATAGCTTTCATGTGAGAGTCCCAAATTAGTTTCATAGTAGGGCTGTGTACATTGGGTATTTTTTCTTCCATTCTTGGGATACTTTACTAAGAAGAATATGTTCCAGCTCCATCCATGTAAACATGAAACACCAACAACAGTCAAATTGAAAAAGCAGTTAAGGACTCTATCCCATTCACAGTAGTGCCAAAGAAGATGAAATATTTGGGAATTTACCTAACAAAAGACGTGAAAGATCTCTATAAAGAGAACTATGAAACTCTAAGAAAAGAAATAGCTGAAAATGTTAACAAATGGAAAAACATACCATGCTCATGGCTAGGAAGAATCAACATTATCAAAATGTCCATACTACCCAAAGCAATATATAATTTCAACGCACTCCCTATTAAAGCTCCACTGTCATATTTTAAAGATCTTGAAAAAACATTACTTAGTTTTATATGGAATCAGAAAAAACCTCGAATAGCCAAGACATTACTCAGAAATAAAAACAAAACAGGAGGAATCACACTACCAGACCTCAGACTTTACTACAAATCGATAGTGATCAAAACAGCATGGTATTGGCACAAAAACAGAGAAGTAGATATCTGGAATAGAATAGAGAACCAAGAGATGAATCCAGCTACTTACCGCTATTTGATTTTTGACAAGCCAATTAAAAACATTCAGTGGGGAAAAGATTCCCTATTTAACAAATGGTGCTGGGTGAACTGGCTGTCAACCTGCAGAAGACTGAAATTGGACCTACACCTTTCACCATTAACTAAGATAGACTCTCATTGGATTAAAGATTTAAACTTAAGGCATGAAACTATAAAAATACTAGAGGAGAATGCAGGGAAAACCCTTGAAGAAATTGGTCTGGGTGAGTATTTCATGAGGAGAACCCCCCAGGCAATTGAAGCAGCTTCAAAAATACACTACTGGGACTTGATCAAACTAAAAAGCTTCTGCACAGCTAAGAACACAGTAAGCAGAGCAAGCAGACAGCCCTCAGAATGGGAGAAGATATTTGCAGGGTATAACTCTGATAAAGGTTTAATAACCAGAATCCACAGAGAACTCAAACGCATCAGCAAGAAAAAAACAAGGGCCTGCGTTTCTATCCCAGATCTGTTCCATGGTGGTTTCCACCTGAGTAGATGCCCGGCCTCGTCTGGGTGCCTAGGGAGACAGGGGGTGTGGCTTCAGAATCTCCGGGAGTGAGCCCTATTCTTCCCAAAAGATGGCTGCTGCTCTGCGCAGCTTCTTATTGGAGGATTGATCCAACACTGCAAAGGAGTTTTGAAATCTCCAACTATTATGGAGGTGGAGGAAATCAAGTTGCTCATGTCTGTTAGAGTTTCTCTTATAAATTGAGGTTCATTCTGGTTGGGTGCATAGATATTAATAATTGAAATCTCATCTTATTGAGTATTACCATTAACAAATATGAAGTGACCATTCTTATCCTTCCTTACTTTTGTTGGTTTAAAGCCTATTGTATCTGCAAATAAAATTGCAACACCTGCTTTTTTCTGATTACCATTTGCCTAAAATATGGATGACCATCCTTTCACCCTGAGTCTATATTTGTCTTTTAAGATAAGATGTGACTCTTGTATGCACAAAATATCTGGCCTGAATTTTTGTATCAAGTCAGCTAACCTATTCCTCTTAAGAGGACAGTTTAAGCCATTCACATTATTGGAGAATATTGATAAGCCTGGTAAAATTTTGGGTGTCGAGTTTTTCAAAAGTCCAGTGGACATTTTTAATCCTTTTACCAATGTGGAAGTTTGATCACAAGTTTCTGAGTGAGTTTACTTTTGTGGTAGAGGATTGGGCTGGTCATTATGAAGGATATGTCTGAGAATATCCTGAATAGCTGGTTTGGTTATGGCAAATTTCTTCAACATATGAATGTCATTAAAGTGTTTAATTTCTCCATTATAAATTAAACTCATTTTAGCTGGATACAGAATCTGGGGTTGAAAGTTGTTTTGCTTTATGAGATTAAAAGTCGTTGACCACCCTCTTCTGGCTTGAAAAGTTTCAGCAGAGAGATCTGCAGTCATTCTAATATTCTTCCCTTTGTGGGTAATGGCTTTCTTCTGTCTTGCGGCTTTGAGAATTTTCTCATTTATATTAACTTTAGTGAAGTTAATTATGATATACCTGGGGGATGTCTTATTGGGGCTGAGTCGTGCTGTGGTTCTGAAGCTGTCTGCTGTCTGAATTTAAGAATCTCTAGGCATATCTGGAAAATTCTTTCATAATTTCATGGAGAAGAGCCTCTGTGTCTAGCAAAGCCACTTCATTGGTTTCAGGGATTCCAGTGAGTCGGATATTAACGTTCTTCAAATTATCCCAGAGCTCTCTGAGAGAATGATCCGTTTTTGCCCTCCATTTCTCTTTCTCTTTGAGAGTTTGGGAGCATTCAAAGGCTTTGTCTTCAATATCAGAAATCCTTTCTTCTGCTTGTTCCACTCTGTTAATGAGGGATTCTACTGTACTTTTCATATATTTGAGGGCTGCAAATTGTTGCTTTAGTGCATCAAAATATTTGCTGGTTTTGTCTTTAAATTCATTAAATTTTTGAGACAACTTTTGAATTTCTCCTCAAATTCCAATTCCGACGGTTGAATTGCTTCTTGAAGTTCTAATTCCAAATTTTGCTCCACTTTATTTATTACTCTTGTTTGCAATCCAAATTCTGAATTTGATTTCTGACATCTCAGCCAGTTGTTTATGAATGGGATCTTCAATTATATGTGCCATATCTTTCCTTGGGGGTGCGGGGGGTTGATCTATTCTGGTTATTCATGTTACCAGAGTTTTTCCGCTGATTCTGCCCCATGATTGTTTTACTCCCTTTGATTTTTTTCCCTGGAGCTTTGTCGAGGACCCATACAGTGCTGTGGCCTGAGAAACTGGGGCCCTGTTTGGTGTGGAGGGGCTAAGTGGTTCTGTTTTGTTTTCAGCTGGTTTCTGTTTGACCCTAGTGAAACAGTTACTCTGGGTTGAAGTCTCAGCTTTGGAGAAATACCAGCAATTATGTCACCCCACCCATGACAGGCAACAATTGGGAAAGGAAAATCAAACCTTCCTACAACCACACACACAGGGCACCACCTGCATAGTCCTCAGGCAATTGGCTCAGTCCAAAAGGTCCAAATCAATTGTCTCAGTCAGCACCTGTCTCACATGGGAGAGTTTAAGACATCTCTGGGAACTGGATCACAGGGGTCTGTTGACTACTCTGATATGACTTGCTCCAGTGCTGCGTGGAGTCAGGAGGAACCACCCCACAAATAGATTAGACTGGGAAGATTGATGCCTCCTTACCCCCATTGCACTTCTGTCACACCCAGTCACTGATAGCCCTGCAGTTGGCTGACCCAGTTGTCTGTAGTGAATAGATACTCCAGGGGGTTGCACCTGCCTGAATCACAAGGAAATCTACCTGGCCTCTGCACTCTGCCTCTATCTATCAGTAGGAGGTGAGGCTTGACATTCTTGGGTTCTTGATGAAGGTTGGGGGTGTTCACTCAGGTCCAGCCCCCCCCCTGATTGATGTTACTGACAGAACAGCACAGAACAACTCTGTTCCTGCTAAATTCCCCTGCAGAAGAGAAGCTGTTTTGAGTTCCAAAGCCCTGTCTTTGCTCCTGCAGGTTTGTATTTGGTTACCTGTCAGTTCTATCTTGCTGCCTTCCTTTGTCTATAGGCTTAGGATCCGCTGAGGCCCAGATGCATCTTAGACTCAGTAAAGCCGTCCTCTGTGTCAGCCCCGCCCTGGGAACTTCCCGTGTCTGTGAGTCGGTACTGCCTCAGGCAAATCCTTTACTTACGGGTGGTTGCCGGCCTCTTCTGGTTGCCCAGGAAGACAGGGGGTGTGGCTTCAGAATATCTGGGAGTGGGCCATATTATTGCTGAAAGGCAGCTGCTGCTCTGCACCTCAGGGCACTGCTACTCAGGTGTGGTTCCCTCTCAGCCCACTTTCCTCTCCTTGCTCCTGTGCCCCAGAGTCAGCACTGAACAGCTGCAGTTTAGGCACTGTCCACACCCCTTGATAAATCACCCAAGAATCTGAACTCCTGGGGGACAGGCCTCCAGACCTGAGTGTGAGAGTGGAGGGGAGTGCTGGGAGCTCAGAGTTGCCGGTAGAAAATATATACGGTTTTACACAGCTTTATGCCTGGCCATATTGCTGCTAAAAGATGACTGCTTCTCTGAGCCTCAGGGAACTTCTGCTCTGGTGTGGTATCCTCTCAGCCTACCATTCTCTGCTCATTCCTGTGCCCCAGAGTCAGCACTGACCAGCTGCAGTTTAGGCACTGTCCACACCCCTCGAGGAATCACCCAAGAATCTGAACTCCTGGGGGACAGGCCTCCAGACCTCAGAGTGAGAGTGGAGGGGAGTTCTGGGAGCTCAGAGTTGCAGGTAGAGAATATATACACTTTTATACAGTTTTATGGCTGGCAGGAGAACACCATGGCACCCTACTAGGGGAGGTAGGTCCAGTTGTTAGAGGGTCTTTCCCGTGGAGTGGAGTGGGAGAACCTTTGAACTCTGCACATTTATTTCTGGGGCACTCTGAGCCATTGTCATGGGGGAGGGGATTCCCGTCCACTTCGTGATGGATTTTGTACCTTTCATTTCTATCCTTATGGTCGCAGCTCAGCTCAATGCAGTTGATGTGTGTTCTTCAACCTTCTCTCTTGGTGCAGCTCAAATCCACCAGGTTACTTGCTAAATTTTTGTCCTTTAACTCTCCTTCTGGACGGGAGCCTCTGTGGAAAGCTGGCTTCAGTCAACCATCTTGTCTCCTTCTGAAAATATTTTCCCAGGCAAATAGTTTCAAGCATTTTCCCTGCACTTTATTCCAGTATTTTTAAAATTTTGTGTCTCAAATTTAACCCTTTTTTTCCCAGTGAGAATGGATTTTTGTTAGTGGGGAAATGTGAGGATACAATTTTAGTCTTCGGCAGGTTGCTAGCCAGTTCACCAAGCACCATTGGTTAACTAGGGAATATTTTCCCCAGTGCATGGTTTTGTTAGGCTTATCAAAGATCAAATGATGATACATGGCTGGCTTCATCTCCTGATTCCCTACCCTATTTCACATATCTACATCTCTATTTTTGTGCCAGTATCAACCTATTTTGATCACTGTAGATTTGTAGTATAGCCTGAAGTCTAATAACGTGATGCCTCAAGATTTGTTTTTATTTCTACGTAATATATTGGCTATTCAACTTTTTTTCTGATTCCATAGTAAATGATGTATTATTTGTTCAAGTTCTTTGAACTACAACATTGGTGCTTTGTTGGGGTTTGCATTAAATCTGTAGATCGTTTTGGGTAGTATGAACATTTTAACAAGGTTAATTCTTCCCAGCCATGAGCACGGTATGTTTTTCCATTTGTTAACATATTCTGGTATTTTTTCCTCAGGATTTAATAATATTTTTATAGAGATCTTTATGTCCTTTGCTAGATAAATTCCCAGATATTTCATCATCATTGGAACTACTGTTAAAGAAATAAAGTCTTTGATTATATTTTTGGCTTCACTTTTGTTGGCATATATAAAAGCTCCCATTTGTAAGTATTGATTTTGTATCTTCAGAAACTGCTATATTACTTGATCACTTCTAAGAGCTTTGTAAAGGAGCCCCTAGAGTTTTCCAAGTGTAAGATTGTTTTGTCTCTGAATAGTGATAGTTTGACCTCTTCTGACCCCATTTGAATATCTTTGATCCCTTTCTCTTGTCTGATTGCAATGGATAGGACTTCTAGTACTGTGTTGAATAACAGTGGTGACAGTGGGCATCATTTTCTAGTTTCAGATTTGAATTTAAATGTTTCCAATTTTATTCCATTCAATATGATATTGGCTTTGGGTTTGCTTTAGATGACCTATCTCACTTTAAGAAACCTACCATCTAAGCCTATTTTCCTGTGTTCTAGTTATGAAAGGATGCAGCATCCTCTTATCAAAAGCCTTTTCTATATCAACTGATAGAATCATACGGTCTTTGTTTTCAATTTTATTTATGTGGTATATTATTTTTATAGATTTATATATGGTGAAACAATATGTAACCCTAGGACAAAACCAACTTGATTGTGTGTATAATTTCTTTTGTTGTTGTTTAGCAGGCCCAGGCCAGATTTGAACCTGCCATCCCAGGTGCACGGGGCTGGAACTGTAACCACTGAGCTATGTGCACTCAGCCAAGGTGTATAATTTTCTTGATGTGTTTTTGAATTCTGTTTGCTAGGATCCTATTGAATATTTTTGCATTGATATACATTAATAATATTGGTGTATAGTTTTCTTTCTTTGGTCAGTTTTTTCTTAGTTTGGGGATCAATGTGATATTAGCATCATAGAATGTGTTGGGGAGGATTCCTTCCTTTCTATGTTTTGGAAAAGGTCATGTAATATAGGTACCTCCTCATTGAAGGCTTGATAGAATTCTGATATGAAGCCATCTGGTCTCAGACTTTTGTTTTTTGGAAGATTTGGTATACTTGATGGTATTTCAGTGCTTGATGTAGATCTATTGAAAATTACTAATTTTTTCTGGTTGAGTCTAGGAAGGTGGTGTGCTTCCAGGTATTGGCCCATTTCCTCCAGATTATCTTATTTCTCAGAATAGAGTTTTTAGTTGTAATCATGGAGAATATTTTTTTAATTCTTGCGGTATTTGTTGTTTTTAGCCTTTATTGTTTATGATTGATGTTTAATTAAAGATTTTACTTTCCTGTTTCTGCTTAGGCTAGCCAAATATTTGTAAATTTTATTAATATTTTCAAAGAGCCAACTTTTTTGTTTCATTGATCTTCTGAATGATTCATTTTCAATTTAATTATTCTGCAATAATTTTGGTTATTTCTTTTCTTCTGCTGGCTTTGGGGTTGGATTGTTCTTTCTTTTCCTGTTGCTTGAAATGACCCATTAGGTTGTTGATATTCCATGGTATACCTATAAAACAATGTGTTAATCCATTCAGGGTTCTATGGGCACTTGGTCTTCATCCATGACTTGGCAATTATGCACTGGGCTGCAATAAAAATTCAGGTGAAAATATCTTTGTTGTAAAATGATTATTGGTCATTTGGACTTATACCTAGTAGAGGAATTGCAGGATGGAATTGCAAGTCTACTTTTAGTTCCCTAAGTGTTCTCCAAACTTCTTTCCAAAAGGGACATATTAACTTGCATTCCCACCAGCAGTGTAGAAGTGTTCCCTTCTCCCCACATCCACACCAAAATCTGTAGTTTTGGGATTTTGTGATGTGAGCTATTTTCCTGGAGTTAGATGATGTTTCAAAGTGGTTTTGATTTTCATTTCTCTGATGATTAAAGATGATGAGCAGTTTTTCATTTGTCTGTAGACCATGCACCAGTCTTCTTCAGAAAAGCATCTGTTCCATTCTCTCGGCCACAATAAAATGTGATTACTTGTTCTTTTCTTATTAATTATTTTGAGATTTGTGGATTTTAGTTAACAAACCTTTGCCAGAAACATAAAGTGCAAAAATCTTTTCCCATTCTGAGGACTGTGTGCTTGCTTTACTTACTGTATTCTTGGCTGTGCAGCAGCTTTTTAGTTTGCTCAGATTCCAGTACTATATTTTTAGTGTTGCTTCAATTGCCCAGGGCTGGGGTCCTCCCCATAAAATATTATCCCAGGCCAATTTCTTCAAGTGTTTCCCATGAATCCTCTCCAAGTATCTTTTTAGTTTCATGTCTTAAGTTTAAATGTTTTATCCAGAGAATCAATATTTGTTAATGGTGAAAGATGAGTGTCCAATTTCAGTCTTCTACAAGTCACCAGCAAATTCACCGAGCACCATTTGTTGAATAGTGAATCTTTTCCCTAATTTACATTTTTGATAGGCTTATCAAAGATCAAATTATGGTAAATGTCTGGGTTGATCTTTTTGTTCTGTTTCTTGCATCTTCCTCTCTATTTTTTGTGCCAGTACCATGCTTTAAAAATTATTTTTATTAAGTCATATATACATAGATCATGGATACCTTTATGCCTTTGTGGGATTCAATATGTTCATTATTTGTAGAAATTGGAGTGCTTACATCCTACTAATTAACATAGCTTTCACCTCATTTACTTAATCACAGTGTTAAGACATTTGTGTTTGATAGATGATAGATTTGACTTGTACCCTTGCAATATGCAATAGGTGTGGTCCTACCATTAAACCTCCCTCTATCAAACCACCCCCTCCCTTTCCACCTCTTCCCTTTTCCTCCTTCATTCTGGGCTATAGATGTGATTTATCTCTCATATGAAAGTGTTAGTGATTATAAATTGGTATCACAGTAGTGCTGAGTACATTGGGTATTTTTTTCCATTCTTGAGATACTTTACTAAGAAGAATATTTTTTAGCTCCATTCTTGTAAACATAAAAGAGGTAAAGTCTTAATCTTTTTTAATACTGCATAGTATAACATGGTACACATATACCATAATTTATTAATCCATTCATGGGTCGATGGGAACTTGGGCTTCTTCTATGACTTGGCTATTATGAATTGAGCTGCAATGAACAATCTGGCGCAAATATCTTTGTTGCCAAAAGATTTTTGGTCTTTTGTTTATAAAACTAGTAGAGGAATTGCAGGATCAAATGGCAGGTCTATATTTAGATCCCTGAATGTTCTCCAAACTACTTTCCAAAGGGAACATACTACCTTGCATTCCCAACAGCAGTGCAGAAGTATTCCCTTTTCTCCACATCCACGCCAGCATCTGTAGTTTTGGTATTTTGTTATGTGGGATACTCTTATAGGAGTTAGATGATATCTCAAGGTGGGTTTTGTTTGCATTTCTCTGATGATTAAAGATGATGAGCATTTTTTCATGTGTCTCTAGGCCATGCACCTGTCTTCTTCAGCGAAGCTTCTATTCACATCTCTTGCCCACAACGAAATGGGATCACTTGTTCTTTTGTCCTAGTTGCTTATATTTCTCTGAAGCTGAGACTTCAACCCAGAGTCACTGAAACAGTAGGACTGGGAAAAGACCAGCTGAGTACAAGACAGAGACACCTAACCCCACCACACCAAGTACGTCCCCAGAGCCTCAGATTGTAATACAGTATGGGTCCTTTGCAAAGCTGTAGGGGAAAAATTTACAGTCACTAGTCCCAGATCCTTGGCAAAGGGCTGGCTAACCACAAATCCAGGATCCCCAAATCCAATTTCACCTTAACTGCCTATCTAGCCAAATGGTGAAAGATAAGCATGGGTGGAATCAGAGGAAAAATTCTAGCAACATGAATAATCAATGTAGATCAACTCCCCCAAGAAATGAGAAAACAGACACACCACGTGATCCCATCCATAAACAAATGACTGCTGAGATGTCAGAAATAAAATTCAGAATGTGGATGGCAAATAAGATCAACAGAATGTAGGTAAAGATGGAATTAGAATTTCAAGGAGTAATTCAAAAGTTGTCTCAAGAATTCAATGAATTCAAAGACACAATCACAAAAGATTTTGACACATTGAGGAAGAACTTTCAGCCCTCAAAGATCTGAAAAACACAGTAGAATCTGTTTTTATCACTATAGATATATAGTATAGCATTAAGTCTGTTAGAATGATTGCTCCTGCTTTGTTTTTATTTCCAAGTAATGTCTTGGCTGTTTGAGGTTTTTTTCTGATTCCACATAAACAAAATACTCTTTCTTTCCAGATATTTAAAGTATGACAGTTGTGCTTTGTTAGGGATTGCATTAAAGTTGTTAAAATTGCTTTGGGTAGTATGAGCATTTTAACAATGTTTATTCTTCCCTGCTATGAGCATGGTTATGTTTTTTCATTTGTTAACATCTTCAGCTATTTCTGTTCTCAGAATTTTATAGTTCTCTTTATAGAGATCTTCCACATCCTTTGTTAGGTAAATTCAAAAATATTTCATTTTCTTTGGCACTAATGACAAAGGAATAGAATCCTTTTGTGTTTTTTCAGCTTCACTATTGTTGGTATATATAAAAGCTACAGATTTGTAAGTATTGATTTTTTATCCTGAGACACTGCTGTATTTTTTGATCACTTGTAAGAGTTTTGCAATTGAATCCCTAAGGTTTTCCAGGTATAGTACCATATCATCTGTGAGGAGTGAGAGTTTGATATCCTCTGAGCCCCTTGGATTCCCTTGATCACCTTCTCTTGCTGATTTTGATGGCTAAGATTTCCATTACAATGTTGAATAGCAGTGGAAGCAACTGGCATCCTGGTCTAGTTAGGATGCCCTTTTGTTGTTAGCCATTCATCTGTATTATTTAGAGAAGTTTCTATTCATCTCATTTGCCCACTAATATAAGTGATTCTTGGCTCTTTTTTGTTGTTGTCACTTACTGTTCACTGAGCCTTAGAGAAATTAAGTTTTAAAAATACATTTGTTAGTTGTCTTCTATTTTGAGAAAACTTTTTACACTGTATACTTCTCATTAGATGATCATCTTTACTCTTCTCCAGTGAGTAAAACAAAAACTCAGTAAATATTCCTTTAAGATTGTTCTTTTTTTGCTTATTTATTAATTTATTTTTTATTAAATCATAGCTGTGTACATTAATGTGATCAAATCTTTCACCTTTTAAGATTGTTCTTGATCTAACATATTTTAGGTATATAAAGCAGGAGATTCAGAATAATAAAAGCATTAATATGAGAATAATTAAATGTTTGTTTCATATTTAATGAATAAAGTCATTGTGACAACTCTATACAACTAGTTGTGGTGGCTTTTTCACATCATTTCTAATGAAAGGAAGGAAGGGAAGTAGGGAGAGAATGAAAAGAGAAAGAGGAAGGGAGTGGGGAAAGAAAGTGAAGGAAAAATTAAACAGAAGAAAGAAAGAAAGCCAAAGAAAAGAGAAAGAAATTGCTACAGGTTTTCTCTTTTTTCTCCTTGCCTTTATTTACTTTTTAATTTATTTTTAAATTTTACTATTGGGGAATCATTGAGGGTACAAAGAATCAGGTTATGCTGCTTGCATTTGTTAGGTAAAGTACCTCTTATAATTGTGTCCTGCTCCCAAGAGGTGTGTTACACATTGTGACCTGCCAGCACCCTCCCCACTTCCTTCTCTCTGCTCCCCAACTCTCCCACCCTGAAATCTCCATCCCCCCACCATGTACTAGCATTAATTGTCCTCATATAAGAATTGAGTGCACTGCATTTTTACTTTTCCTTTCTTGTGATGCTTTGCTAAGAAGAATGTATTTCAACTCCAAGTTAATACAAAAGATATAAAGTCACCATCTTTTTTAGTGGCTGAATAGTATTTTATGGTATACATGTACCACAGCTTGTTAATCTATTCCTGGTTTGGTGTGAATTTAGGTTGTTTCCACAATTTGGCAATTGTAAATTGAGGTGCAATAAGCAGTCTAGTGCAAATGTCCTTATGATACAATGATTTTTCATTCCTTCTGGATAAATGCCCAGTAATGGTTTTGCAAGATCAAAGGGAGGTCTAGTTTGTGTTCTTTGAGGGTTCTCCATACTTCCTTCCAAAATGGTTGTATTAATTTGCTGTCCCACCAGGAGTCCAAAAGTGTTTACTTCTCTGCACATCCACATCATTATCTGCAGCTTTGAGATTTTGTGATGTGGACCATTCTCACTGGGGTTAGATGATATCTCAGGGTGGTTTTGATTTGCATTTCTCTGATGATTAGGGACAATGAGCATTTTTTCATGTATGTTAGCCATTTGTCTGTCTTCTTTTTGGGGAGCTAGGACTGGGTTTGAAATCACCACCTCCAGTATATGGGGCAAGCACCCTACTCCTTTGAGCCACAGGGGCCACCCTTGTCTGTCTTCTTTAGAGAAGGTTCTATTCATCTCATTTTTCCACTGATTTAAGTGATTGTTGGCTCTTTTTCATTATTGTTGCTTAATTTGAGTTCTTTGTAGATTCTAATTTTCAAGGTTTTATGTGATTCATAATATGAAAATATCTTTTCCCATTCTAATGACTGTTTGTTTGCTTTGGTTCTTGTCTCCTTAGCTGTGCAGAAGCTAATCAGTTGAATTAAGTACCATATGTTTATATTTCTTTTGTTGAAATTGCCATTGCAGTCTTCTTCATAAAGTCTTTCCTGAGGCCAATAACTTCAAGTGTTTTCCCCAGAGTTTCTTTGAGTATTTTTATTGTTTCATGCCTTATATTTAGATTTTTATCCATCTTGAATCAATTTTGGAGAGGGGAAAAAGGTGCAGGTCCAGTTTCAGTGTTTTACATGTAGATATCCAGTTCTCCAAGCACTATTTATTGAATAGGGATTATTTCCGCCCCCCCCATGCATGTTCTTGTTTGGTTTATCAAAAATAATGTGGTTGTAAGATATTAGTTTCATTTCATTATTTTCTATTTGGTTCTAGATGTCTATGTCTCTATTTTTTGCCAATAACATGGGGTTTTGATTATGATGGTGTTGTAGTACAGCCTAAAGTCTGGTAGGCTGATGCCCTGACCTTGCTTCTATTGCTAAGCATGGCCTTGGCTTTTTTTTTTTTTTCTGGTTTCATACAAAATGAAGTACTATTTTTCCCCAAATCTTTGAAGTATGATGATGGCATTTTGATGGGAATTGCATCGAATCTGTAGATTGCTTTGGGAAGTATAGACATTTTAACAATGTTGATTCTTCCCATCTAAGAGATGATTTATTCTTCCATTTATCAAAATCTTTAGCTATTTTTTTCCATAGGGTTTTGTAATTTTCTTTAAGGTGGTCTTTCATCTTTTCAATGGGTATGTTTCTATTTCATTTTCATTTCATGTTCTTCTCCTCTTGGTAACAAAGTTTCTCCTCTGATCTTTGAACCAATCTTTTCCTTTAGCATTACCTCCCGTTCCCTTTTGTGGAGGCCATGATTACTGCAGAGCTTGTTTGGGAGTCTGTCCCAGGAGATACTCTGTTCTCACAGGGACACTTGGAAAACGTTCTCATGCTGTTGAGCCAGTGGAGGTCGTGCTGTTCTCTGAAGCAGGTCTCCAGCACCGTGAGATGGGTGTAGGTGCCCATATTGCATGTCACAACCAGACACTTCACTTCTCTTATGTTTCTCATCTTTTCTTCAATTTGTTCTTCTTCTCCATATACTGAGATAATCACATAATTCTCTTTTGGTTTGTAATATGGTGAATAACAGGGATTTTTTGAATGTTAAATTCACCCTGTGTTCTTGGGATAAACCTCATTTATTTATAAGGTATTATCCTTTTAATATATCTTTGCATTTTATTTGTTAAAATTTATTTTAAATTTTAAAATTTTAAATTAAAATAATTTAAATTAATTTAAAATTAAAATTAAAATTTTATTTTATTTTTATTTTTATTTTTTTAGGGCCATCTTATTTTATTTGTTATTTCAGATTACAATGAGGGTAAACTTCCTTCCAGAAGGAAGGTACTAGCTTGCATTCCCACCAGCAGTGCAGAAGTGTTCCCTTTTCTCCACATCCATGCCAACATCTGTTGAGTTTGGAGAACACTCAGGGATTTAAATGT